>NC_057834.1:73137524-73796899 GCF_910594005.1 Cervus elaphus
AATCACTTTTGTTCCTCCCTGTACTGACACTAATCTCACACCGTGATTTCATTTTCAGAGTTATATATTTCTCTACAGGGATACATGCTATTACGTATAGTTAAAATTCTTCCCTTCAATAAAATACATGCTCAGTTACCACACTTAATTCCACACCACCTAGGCTTAAGTATGCCAAACAGCTTAAGTAATTTGTTTACCAACATATACTCTGTATGCTAATATACAACTCAAGGCCCCAAGTACTGCTTTTAACCAGATTTCTTATAATTTTCCCTTAAAAGTATTATACCACCTCTACTATACTACATTTTTCTCTAGCCAAAACATTGTTTCTGCCATAGTATTTCATTTTATCTATGCTTTTCTCTCTATATCTTTCAAGTGAGGTAGCACTCAACCCACTGCTCGATCAACCTTTTAGGTATTTAAAACTTAAGACCACAGCTAACAAAAAAGTGGGCTGTCCTTATGAAACTGAAATTTCAAATCACATTAGAAAGTAAAGACAAATGATAAGAGGCAGACTTCAAAAAGTATTAATATCTCCTTGTAACTTCCAAAAGCAATCTGATGTAACCTCATTCTAAACACTTCATTCTATGTAAAAATTTTAAGCAACTTTTATTTGGGGTGTCAAATTATATTACATATTTTTACTATCTCAAAATAAATAATTCAAAACACAGTAGTTTCTCAAATACCAGACTCAGTCTATATGATAATCATTAAGGTACCAACTCTCAAAGATGTTTACCAAGATCACATAAGGAAATTATCACTGTGTTCTAACATGTTCTAAAAGTTTCAGCTTCTCTTCATAGCAATCCTGAAAATAATCAAGAAAGAAGAAAATACATAATATATGTTAAACTTACCTGTCAGTATGAAAGGATATACAGTTGACCTCTGAACAACTGGGTTTGAACTGCATGGGTCAACTTATGTACGGATTTCCCCCCCCACTAAATACATACAATATTACACTGCGGACAGTTGAATCTGCAGGTGCAGAACTGCAGACGGGGCAGGCCAACTCTAAGGTGTATGTGATTTTTGATGGCAGAGAGGGTCAGTACCCCAACTCCGTGTACTTCAACAATCAACTGTACTCTCTAAAATAGACTCTCTGAAATTCTAGCATAAACATCTTTGTCATATAGTCTACAGCACATAAAATAAGAACTGATGTTCAAAATGACTTGAGTATTCTAAGGTACTTAAATAACCAATATAAGCATACCTCCTTTCATTGTATCTCACTTTACATCACAGATCCTACGATTTTTACAAATTGAAGGTTTGTAGTAACACTGCCTCAAGCAAGACTGTCAGCACCATCCTGCAACAGCATTACTTTTAAAAAATTTTTCTGATGTGGACATTTTTTAAGTCTTTATATCTTTACTGAATTTGTTACAATACTGCTCCTGCTTTGTATTTTGGGTTTTTGGCCAGGAGGCATATGGGATCTCAGCTCCCCAACCAGGGATCAAACCCACATCCCTATATTAGAGGGTGAAGTCTTAACCACTGGACCACCAGGGAAGTCCCAGTTTTTAATTTAAGGTATGTACATTGCCTTTGTTAAACACAATGTTACTGCGCACAAAGACTACAGTGTAGTACAAGCATAACTTTTATATGCACTAGGAAACCAAAAATTTGTCATTTGCTTTATAACGTGTTAGTTTTGTTGCAGTGGCCTGAAATTGAAACCATAGTATCTCTGAGGTGTACCTGTAACATACTTAGATGTGGTGATTCACATGTTTTGAAAGTACAGTTGGCCCTCAGTATCCCTTGGTTCCAACCATGGAAAATCAACCAGATACGAAGGGCCAACTCTACTACATCATTTGGGATAACTATAATTAATGTTATTTTATAAAAAGATTTTTAATACAAATATAAACAAAAAGAAAATTTTATTAACTTAATTTTGAGTTAATAACAAAACTCAATTTGCAACTCAATTTCAGTTAGCCAAAGATTTACTACTTTAATAGTTAGGAATAATACATTGTCTGTATTATCTTTGCTTCTATTACCACAAACATTTAAAAGTAAACTAAATGAAAATCAATGAACAAATATTACTTACAAATTTTATGGTCTCTTTATCATTAAAACTTCACTCTAAAAACTAATTACAATATTAAGATGTAAAGTATTAATACAGAGAATTAAAACCTGAACTTCCATCTATAAATAACTAGAGAATGGGATGACTAACCTACTAAATCTGAATATATTTTTTTTAATGTGGAGAAAGAGCAATGAGAAATGCTCTGATGGCTCCCCAAAATGGGAACACTCCTTAGAAAAGTAAAACATTTGTTATAAAGTTATATTTGATTGTAATCACGTTTTTCTTAATTTTTAAATAAAGATATATTTTTCCATTTGGGGCAAAGAATAAGAAATTGAAATTTCTTACATGCAAGAAATAGGGTTCAGAAAATAAAACATGTACCTACTGCTGAAATAAATGTTTTCTGATATACAGCAGAAGTTCAGCTGGAAATGAGACAGCTAGAATTCATAAATTGAACTCATTTCTTTAAAAACAGCCTGTAGTTTTTATTACTTTCTATTTTCAGCTTCTTCAATAAATCTGTTATATTTTTATTTTAATAAAAAATGATAGCATTTGAAATAAACAACTTGAATTTTTACATGCATGCCCACTATCTACATGAAGTAACCAATGCAGACTTTAACCATATAAAACATAGGTGTACTAACAGAAATATAGATGCATCTGCATATGAAGTGCTAAAAGAATCACTGCTAGGAAGAAAGTATTTCAAATTAATGTATGAGAACATTAGGATGACTATAGAGAAAAATATACTTAATAGTGCCTTACATTTTCTTCTCCCATTACTAATCAGTTTATTAAAATTTATCATATTTACAAGTCACTCACTTTCTCTCCAGTCATCTAAAAGAAGCTTCTAATAGAAAACTTAATGAGAATATTATATTCTCATTTCTAACACTCAAAAATCTTAGCTCAATTGATTTTAAAATCTAAGTATTTCATAGGTGTTTATTTTATACAACTGACCTACTACTTTTAATAAATGTGTACTGTGCACTCCCTGATGCCTCATAAAACCCCCAGAACAACAACAGAAACTTGATACTTTATTTGATGTGAGCCTTATAAATTGCCTCATGTCTAAAAGCTACAAATGCAGAAATTCTTCCTAAATTTCATTAGTTTAGTTTTTGCCTCAAAAAGTGTCAGGGAATGTTTGACAGGAGGATTCCTACGTGCTGTCTCTCATGAGTCCTTTGTCCCTCTTCAAGCGGAACAGCACACTGCTCCCAGGGACTGAGGTCATTATGTGAGGCAGGCTTGGGTCTCCTTTAGTAAACATTCTCTTTAGGACAAAACGGCTTAGTCTCGTTCCCCTTTCTTGAGATATGGATTGTGTCCTGACCTTGTGACTAACATTACCCCTTGTTCCCTTGGTAACGGTTGCTGTACGTTTGGTTTTCTGATCTCTATCATTCCCGAAAGAAGTTTCTTGTATCACAGCCTATATATACTCATAGGAAAATCATTAAAGCACCTTTGCTCCACCAGAGCTTAGGTCCCCGGGTCTTTTTTGTCTCTCTCTCTCTCTTTCTCTCTTTCACTTTCTTATCATCGACTCCATACCACAAGGTTCCGGTCCATTAAAGGACCCCAACAAAAAGTAACACATGACTAAAATTCACACATCTATTCCACATATTACAGAACAAAAAATTTAGTTAGTATCTGTATTTTAACATTTAATATCTATATTTTAATAATTCTAAATAAATCTTTAAAAAGGTAAATATTAAAGCTACTCTAATTACTTGCTTCTTTGTGCTGTTCAGTAGTTTCAAAATCTTCAATGAACATGCATTACTTTTATATTGCTTTTTGTTAAAAAAAAAAAAACTCCTCACAAACAGCATGAGTGGTTACATTTTGCAAATGAAAAGTAAAATGAGATGTCAGAATGAGAGGGATAATCCTCAATTCAGGTAACTTCATTCTCTTATTAATCTAACATTATTACTAGGTCCCACTATTCCTGAAAGCCAAAGATATAAAAGGGAGTACCAAAAAGAGAGAAAAGTAGAATGTTGATTGCATCTCTAAGTTTATAGCAAACTTAGAAGAAAAGGAGGAGGAACCATAGGATACCCAGTAATAAGGATTTCTCCCTCCCTTCCATCTTCAGCTACAGCAATTCTCACCTCAGAAAACGGAAGAATTAGGTAATTTATTTCCTCTTATATTTTTTCTCAAGTCAACAGGCAACAAACAGGAGAATGAGGGCTGATCCTGATAGCCTCACCAAAGTTATTTCTCCCTATCTAAACATACAATGCTACTTTGAATGTATGGCTTGAACATGTGCCTTAGCTGCTTTCAACAAAAACAAAATAAAAAAGACTTTAAGTAGCTAATGATGTTAGCTCTGACACCACCTACCTCTCCAGGGTGCAATCTATCCCAGTTTTCATTAATGTATGTCATAAGCTCAAGTTCAGAATCAAAGTATTTCTTCTTGTGAATAACACTTAGGTTGTAAAGGCATAGGTGTGCTATATCTACCCTAGAATCCAAAAATAATCAAATCATATGAAAATAACGTTTTAGTTATTTTAAAATCACATATTATTATAATAAAACCAGCTATTAAAAAAATCCAAAGTATTTAGGTGAACAGATGGTTAATATCATGTCATATTCACAATAAATCATTATATATGAAAGTAAATGAAAAACATTAATTTATCCTGAATAATAACTAAAATTTAAGATATTTGATTTCTTAAAAGAGAATCTGATGTTTAAAAGTAATTTATGATCTAAAATTTCATGTTTTCACTATTACATAAGCTACAAAATGGATCACACTTTAACAGATTTTATTTTATCTGATTCATTAATTAAATCCTATCTTTTCCTAAAATATGTAAAACATTTAACGAAAATTTCTAAGTACTTACTATAAGCATTTTCAGTAAATCTCCAAAATTCATCATACTTCCCACGCCCAAGGATTACTTAACTGAGGCAGAAACTGGCATATTATAAGACCTTTCTCTCTTCTACTGTATTCTGAAGGCCCAAAAGAACTAGAAACATGAATAAGAATTTTGAAGATCTAAAAGATATTTCAAAGTTACTTTTTATGCCATTAGAAACTGAATGGCCTTATTATGTTAGCAATAAAACTAGATAACCTTTGGGAAAGATAACATCAGACTTGAGGATAAATAAAGGAAAAGAAAGAAAGCCAGGCATAAAGAAGAACAAATTTTTATTTAAACTAAGTAAATGTATATAGAAAAGTTTCATCCTATAGATTTAAAACACAATTCTTCTTTTGCTCCTTAATAAAAAGGTCCATACGTACCATTGTAATGGTAGACGTTTGAGGTATTCTGGTCCAGAACTGCAGACAGAGCAAATAAATGTATAAAACCTAAAGAAAAAGAAAGTTGTAACTGAGCAAGCAAGAGTGCATACAATTTAACAATTAAAATTAACCTTCACCACATATCCTACAATTGACATAAGGACTAATACACAAAGCAAAATATAATCTGAATCATGACAACTGTAAAGAATTTCTTCTCTAGTAATGACAAGTTATGAAACAGTTTGTATATGGGGGGCAGGATCAATTTTTTTTAACCATTAGAGACGTTCAGAATTCATATACAGATTCATATAAGTATAGCTTACTAATGATGTGTTTGTACTGGGAACTGTGATGGCTGCTCTCATATGCTGTAGTCACTGTTACCTTTACATGTCCAAAACAATCTGGTAAAATAAGACCAGAAGACAAGCTGATTTTGCTAAGGTCAGAAAAACAATAAACTGCATAAGCTAAGATTTAAACCTAGAGTTTTTGATGTTACATTTAGTGCTTTATGTGTAACTTTTCTTCCTAGAGCCCTTTTTCATATTCTCTTAGTCAAAAAGGACATTTGGTCAGCCTTCTGACATTCTTTAGATCTAAGAATAAATAAACTGTGTGCATCAAGGTTCTGTGGCCTTTTCCAGTTGCCTGTCATGAGACCTATTTGAGCTTCTTTTAAAAAGGTATCAATGAGAATAATAGAGAGTACTGTGGGACTATAGGTACCAATATAATCACTGGTCAAATACTTTAAAAGCTTTCTGTAAAGCACAAAAATTACATTTTTTAACACTTATGTATAATTTAAGTATATTAAACAATATTTTCCCTCTAAGCTGAACCTTTTCTGAACCAAACTTAAAAAAAACAAAAATCTTTAGAAATGTGAAAAGGCAAACAGACACACAATTTTTAAAAGCTTAAAAAAAAAAAAACCCATAAATGAGTCAATAAAACTCAAATGCCCTTCTCTCACCTGTCTCCAAATAGCATTGGCTTTTGAAGGCATTGCACACAAGCTTCATGAAACCACTGTTTACATTTGCAGCACTGTAGCATCTTTAAATACCAGCTATACAAAAAAAATTTAAGATTAAAATTACTACCTTTTACGAGGTAAAGGTTAAAAAACCACGACAAAAGTGACGTGCAGAATATAGTTCTGATTACAGCATCATAGTTTTGATATTAGTGTTAAATTTTTTCCTTCTCAAAAAGCTTATTAATATTGACCACGTCATCCTTTCTCTCTTTTTATTCTTGAGAATTTATAAGCTCTTGAAAGCTACATCTACTATTTCTAGTTAACAAGAGTGTGTGTGTGTGTGTGTGTGTGTGTGTGTGTGTGCACACACATGCATGCACACACTCAGTTACTCAGTAGTGTCTGAATCTTTGCGACCCCATGGACTGTAGCCCGCGAGGTTCCTCTGTCCATGGAAATTTTCCAGGCAAGAATACTGGAGTGGGTTACTATTTCCTACTCCAGGGGATCTTCCCAACCCCAGGATCAAACCTATGTCTCTGTGTCTCCTGCATTCACAGGCGGATTCTTTGCCACTGCACCAGTTGGGAAATGTGGGTCCTAAATTAGTAAAGGATTTTGTCAAGTCTGCGATTTTTTTTTTTTTTTCCACATCAACAGTCAGAGGTCACCAATATGTAGAGCTATTTTGTCCTATATATCAAATGGTCATAGGCAACTTTATTCCTCATTGTGTTTCCACTATTCTTGTTCATTATAATGCAAAGAAGTATAGCAATTTAATAAATTTGATTAACATAATTACAAACCTAATCTAAGACTCCACCGGTATAAAGGCTCTGTGACAGATTTTGTCCTCTTTCAGATAGCTGAACATACTAAAACTGAATCTTCAGCTAAAGCTAAGTCTCTAGTTAGTACATGGTTTTAATATATAAATATCCTTATTTGGCACCAAATTAATACCTTTTCTTCAAATAATTCTTTTGCTCACTAACTGAGCCCCACCATTAATCTTAAGCCATATACAGGCAAAGGCAAGACAACTACCAGTAAGGCAAAAGACTAATGAATACTATTTTCCAGGTACTCTGTTAGGTGTTAAAGTGTTAGCAATATCAAACACAGTTCATGTAGTCAAGGTATTAAAGAACAATGAATAATCTGCTTCATAAAATAATGTCTATAAACTTCCCTGGTGGCTCAGAGGGTAAAGCATCGGCCTGCGATGCAGGAGACCTAGGTTTGATCCCTGTGCAGGGAAGATCCCCTGGAGAAGGAAATGGCAACCCATTCGGGTACTCTTGCCTGGAAAATCCCATGGATGGAGAAGCCTGGTAGGCTACAGTTATGGGGTTGCAAAGAGTCAGACATAACTGAGCGACTTCACTTTCAAAACACTAGGTATAAATGATTAAAGGAGAAAGATCCATCTCTTTTCACTGTATCTCTTTTATAAATGATTTAAAGAAACCAGACATAATGTTTCTCAAATCTGTAGGAGACCAAAATCTGAAAATTATTATAAAATTGTTAAACCACAAATAAAAATTCCATAAGATCAGAGACAAGGTAGAATGAAGAAATAAAAATAATTTATATATTCACTTATTCATGTTTTCAGCACTGAACAACTTATATGTCCCTGCATCCTCTAGAGAGCACCTCTGTCTTAAGAAACATGGAGTCCAGTAAGATTTAAGAAACCAATAATTATAATTTAAATAGAGTTAAATGTAAAGTTATTGACTAACATTTTTTAAGTGTAGCACAAATACATGGTACACAATTTGGTTTAAGATCAGTTTATATGAAAAAAAGAACTGTAAGTTTTAGTCAACCACCAACAAACCCAGAATGAGCCAAAAGAATATGATGGGACATATTCAAC
This sequence comes from Cervus elaphus, assembly GCF_910594005.1. Taxonomy (NCBI): domain Eukaryota; kingdom Metazoa; phylum Chordata; class Mammalia; order Artiodactyla; family Cervidae; genus Cervus; species Cervus elaphus. Next base: position 73,145,827 of record NC_057834.1, read on the forward strand.
CAAAGAGAGGTAACACAATCTTTCCTTGCAATAACAGAAGCATAATACCTAGAACTTTTAATAGCCTCATTATATTGTTAGACTGTTCCTGAAAACACTGCATTTTGAAATCATGGCACCATATTTCAAAAGTAAACTTTCAAAAACCGAAGAGCAACAAAGACAGTTTGGAAAACACATCTGTCATAAAGAATGTTTGATGTGAATGGAGATTTTAGCCTAGATGAGAGAACACTTGGTATGTCACTCAGAGAGTAGGAAATATGATTATTGGATTTAACTATTTTAAGAGCTACCTCTACAAAAAATAAGATACATGGGTTTAGTTTCAAAGAGCAGAACTAGAACCAGTGATCAGAAATTAAAGGTAAATTTCTAAACATTCTGAGAACTGTTTGCTGACTCGCTTATTCAGCAAACATTTAATGATAGATAAATAAAACTATGGCCTCTAATCATCTTCAACTTTTTTTACTGATACTTTCATGCATTTACAACTCACTATCACTCCGATACCACAATCAGTAACAAAAATAAAGTTGACAATATGAGCAATTAAAAACTAAGGGCATTAAATAACCATGTGCACTTACTCTCCAGGGCCTCCACAGTAGCAGTAACACTGCTGGACGTTGGTCTTATGACCTGCATCCCATTCAAGGTCTGCCACACTGTAGGGTAATGTCTGCTTCATGACTTGCAATGCTTTGGCATTTGGTCCTTTCTTAAGAGCACCACCCCTCTATATTAGAGGGAAAAAGTTATTTAAAAGAGTGAAGGATAAAATTTTAAATATAATTCTCTAATTTTAAAATGCTTCTGAAACTTCCAAAGAAATTTTCATTCTAAATTTCTTACCATATCACAAACTGTTTGACCAATAATAATCTTTATTTATTTTGTTGTCTTTTCTTTCAAATTATTGCCCCAATTCCAAGACCACTATCAGAAAATAAGTGCAAGAATAGTTGCAAGTCACTTAAGCATCATTAGTCAAACAATAAGCAGTACCTCTTTCTACCCAGCACTGAACTGCTCATTTCATTCAGATAAACTTTCAACGTAAACAATCATTACGTTGATAGTGCCTTACAAATTCCATTTAGGGCATTAGCCCAAAACACTTAAAAGATACCTTTGTTGTTGTTGCAAAAACACACTGTCGACAGAGCCATTTTTCATCTGAATCAATCACACTGGAATCAATATGAGGTGTGTGACACAACTGATGATATCCTTAATATCAAAAAAAGCATAAAGCAAATTCTATTTTATTAATAAATACTGCAACACAATTTAAAGAAGGCATTTTAGTATTCTCTTTCCTACATTAATATATTTATAACTGATGACTAAACTTATGGTAAGAGCTTCAAATTACCAATGTAAAGAATTTTTAATCATTAATCATCAACAGGGGCATTAAGTATATAACAAAACGTTTCCACAAGATTAAAACAAATCAATGCTTACCTTGGCCACACTTATCACATATAACCATTTCATTGGGAGCTTCTGAATACTCTTCTTGACATATTGTACAGACCATTTCCCCACTTCCAGTGGCTCCTGAAATATTTAAAATATACATAAAGAATTGTTCCATATAACAAAACTACTTTTTTGATTCAGGGAGCAGCCCATGCTGGCAACATCTGTTTCCCAGATCATAATGGTATTTTCTCAAAGCAAAGTACTATACACAAAACACTATCTCTCTGCTCCCTACCTGTGTTCTCACCTTTAACTGAAGATGCCTTACTATCTGCCTTCACAATTTAATTTGCCTTTTGGCAAAGGGCATAATTTAAAATGCTCTCAGGCAGGATCCCTTACCATTTACTTCCAGTGTTTCCACCATCCTAGGAGGTGGGAAAAGCCAATGTTTTTGAACACTCGAAGAACTCTCCAGAACACATACCTACCCATGTACATGTACTCACTCACGCTACACTGCCTAACATCATGAGACTAAAGAAAAGGGGCAAGGAAGATCCATCAATGACTCCTTACTCTCAAGTTCCAGAACATTTATTTTTACTTACTAATTTACAAAAAGGAAAGGCTGAACACTAATTATCAGATCTCCAGATTCTGAAATATAGAAACATGGTATCAATGTACCGTAAACAATACCACACTGCAACAAAAATGAGGGGCTCCACTGTTAATTTTTTACCTGAATAAATTATTTCTTCCTTAAACATTTATATTCTAAAACAATTTTATTCCACAAAATTTCATCACTTTTAACACAATTATTTATAATAATCTCCATTTCAATATACATAAAATATTAATACATATTTTCTTCACATACCAACAATAATAAAAATGTATAATTTTATGCTATGAGCCAGCACTGTGTTAGGCTCCTAACAATATTATTTGTTTAATTCTACAATGTATTAGATAAACATCCTATTTATAGAGAAGAACTAAGACTCAGAAAGACAAAGGAACCATATAGTTCAAGGATCCTTAATCACAAAGTATCAAGGGTAGAATTTAAACTAGGATACACCATATTCTCTCCACTGTGAGGTGCTTCTTTTCATTAATGCTATATGTAATGTTTCTTCCATCAAAAGAATTTTTCACACTATAGGTTTCAAAGAGTGTAACTTTTTTTTTTTTTAATTTGGCTGCGGAATCTTAGTTGTGGGTTCTAATGGATCGAACCCAGACTCCTTGCGTTCCGAGCATGGACTCTTAACCATCGGACCACCAGGAAAGTCTCTCGAAAGTCTAACTTCTAATAATTGTATGATATTCTTTCCAGTAGAAATAACCAAATTTACTTTTTTATGACTATTCTTAGATATGCAGGTTACCAAATTTTTTGCTTGTTTTTTACATTTTTCCATTTTTGTTTTGGCTCTTGTCCTCTCTCCTCTCCTCTCAGGCTCTGTTCACATAGCTGGATGTGGCTTCCCACAGTTTCTCAGTTTATAACTCCAGTCGGGATAGCAACCAGATTGCACCTACAACCTCTCAGTCCAAATCTGCAACTTCCTGGAAAAGGAGCAATAGGCCCAGATTGCAGTAGGTGCCTGATCTCTCATTATAACCATGTAGACGGGTGTAGGGGAAGGCAGTTCCTCAGAAAAGAGGGTGCTGATCCAAAAGATGTATGTGTTCACCTCAAGAAAACAATCCTGAGGAAGCAGAATTGCCTTTAGTTGTGGAATCCAGTATGTCTTTTTTACCATCAAGTTTACAAAAACTTTCTGTGTAGCTTATTAGCCTTCTTAGTCTCCCTTACTCTAAGCCCAACTGACTATAAAGCCATTTCATCTTAGATGTGCCCAATTTTTTGTTGTTGTTAAAGCTACAGGAAACATTTTTCATCTGGATTTTTTACTTCTGAATTATTTCTTTTGAATTAACTGCTACAAATGAATCTGTTGTATAGATGAAAACATGGAAAACATTTTTATGCATTTAACGCAAATATCCAAAATAGAAATTTAATATTGCTACCAGCAGCGTATCATTTTCACAGAAACCATAACAAATAGTTAAGATCAAAATCCTTTTAAAATTATTTAATGGTTTTAACATGGTATCTGCTGTAATGCACATTTCTTTTATTACTAATATGACCATACATTGCTTTTATTTATGTAAACTTTCTAAAAGAATCTTATTAGATGAGTGAAACTACTATAATTTATTAAGTCATTTTGATATATAATTACTATATGCAGGATTCTTACAGAAAGAAAACTATTAAAGCTACACTCCACACTGACATCTGCCATAATGCAATTTCCAGGTTCACTTACTCACTCTATAGCAACTCCAAGTTAAATGTGTGCTACTTTCTAGGTGTTAGAAAGAATTAAACGGCCCAAGAGCTATCTAAGAATAGTAAAAGGAGCCAGCAAGGAAAAAACAATCACAGGTCACTCAACTAACATGAGTATGCCACATGTAGGACATGACCCCCTCACTTCCACGACAACTTTCTACCTCTATGTACAACTGGTTTTCTTCTTCCTTTATGGAAGGAAGGATGAGAGAGAAGGAAGGAAGGATGAGAGAGAAGGAAGAAAGAGAAAGACCTTTATATTTAACTCACAGGAACCTCAAAAAGGTGGAAAAGTTGAAAGGGACACATAGCTAATAGAGGGGGAACAGAATCAGTATTACATGTTTCAGTTCCACCAGAAGGATCCATATTTACAAACTAAGAAAAGGGGGATAATTCTGTATGCAGGCTAATAAGAGCTATTCAGTATCACTACTAAGTGGAGACATCCTATGCTCCTCCTATTCCTTTTCTCACTGACTCCTCAATTTGAGATTCAAAACATCATTTAGTCCTTTAAATTGATTAGCCCTAAAAACTGTAAAAAAATTTCTCTAGAAAAACATTTTACTAAAGTTAACAGCTATTGAACTCTCCATCTAATTCCTAAGTACCATGTATAAAAATGGCAACTAGAACATTTCAATTCCATTACCAAAACTTTATTCTTTAAAAAAAATTAAGAGTGAAATCAAGAATATGAACACAGCAGTAACCTACCATAAAGTCACACCTCAAACTCAAATTAAAAACCCAGTTGACAAATACTTGAAAGAATTTGTCTCCCTTCTACATGAGGAGATATATCTAAGTGCAAACCCATTAACAAATTACAAGGATACCAAAACTGGGGCTATAGTTTGCAGCTAAAGTACTTGCACTTTTAATATTTCATAAATATAGCACTTTCATGAAACAGATACCTGGGAAAATGCCTTTATTTAACAGATTTAAAGGGCATACAATAATTATAGTTTGCAAAAATAAAAAGCATTACAAGAAACATACCTATAAGCAAACCAAAGCATACCTGTATTCATTTCTACTTGTATCCAAATATAACCTAGTTTACTCATCTAAATATAAAAACTCACAGCTAAGCAGTAATTTTAAATTACTTTTAACCATGAGTATTTCTAGTATTTCTAAAGCTATTTAATATATCCTAATCCCCCAAAACATCTAGCAGATAGTATGCTCTCAATAAATATTAGCTCTCTATATAACTTCTTACTAATACAGGCAAGTAACAGTTAAGGTGAAGCCCAAAGTATTACTCATATTAATGGCTAAAATTTTTCTTCAAAGTTCTTAGAAAGGCCCTAGCAGTAATTTCAACATGTGCATCTGTCCTCTAATCTACTCTTATCAACAGAGGAATTCTTGATCTTCTTATCATCTATAACACAGATAACTCCTTGAAGACTCTGAATACCACCCTGAATTTTTTTTTAAAGTTATCTTAATACACTGTACTAAAGAGACAACATTAGAAAATGACAAGCTGAAGAAAATAAAATTTTAGTGTAAATCATGTCCAGGGGAAGTAGTAGCACCTGCCTGTTTGAATGTCCTTCCAGAGAACCCAGGATTTAGAACTGTCTTCAAATATGATGAAGCAGCTCTGTTTCAATATGTTTATCTGAAAAAGAGAAAAACTTACAGTGATTTCTTTTAAAATCAAAAACAATCTCAAATTTAAATTCAAGATTATTAAAAGTTTACTGCAAAAACAGCAAAAATATGTATTAATGTAACTTGCCTTTTTGATAGTTCCAAGATAAAACAAGCCATCTGACCATCTAGCTAGGACATCCTGACCCTCTTCAAATTTACATGCTGGCTTTTTGACTTTATGTCCATCCTGTAAAGACAGCTTGGTCAAGGACGTTGGGGTCTTTTGGTTTCGACGTAAAGGAGACCGCTTGTGGACCAGTGAATTACCTGCCCCTGTAGAGTCTCTGTTTAGGAAATAAATAATCACATATAAGACTGATTTACTTATAAAGCTTATTTTATACCAATCATGTATTTATCAAAATGTTTTATCCATTAAAAACCTTATAATCAGGGAAAATAATAGCAAGTACCTCAAATCATAAAAACTCTCCAGAAACAAAGAACCTTAAAACAAAATTACAGCAGTTGTCAATATTCATTGTCAATCTAAGGGAGGCCAGGATTCAGCAACCACTCCAAGGTAACACATTCAGGAAAGCTATCATCAAAATGACAGCTGTAAGTTGAAGGCGGTAGGCCATGGTTATGAACAAAGGATGCCTTGAATCTCATATGTAGGTTTTTTTTTTTAAGTATGTATGTATTTATTTATTTGGCTGCACCAGGTCTTAGGTGCAGCATACAGGATCTGGGATATTTAGCTGCAGAATGCAAACTCCTAGTTGAGGCATGTGGTATCTAGCTCCTTGAACAGGAAGAGAACCCAATTCCCTGTATTGGAAGTGCAGTCTTAGCCATTGGACCACCAGGGAAGTCCCTCATATCTCTTTATATAAAATAAAAGAAGCTGCATGACATAATTTCATAAGCACTTGATAAAGAATGATTATGTCCACTACTACATATATGATAAACAACAAGTATCTATTACATAGCACAGGGAATGATATTTAGTATCTTGAAATAACCAATGGGCAAGAATTTTAAAAAGAATATATATATAGGGATTGCCCTGGCTGTCCAGGGGTTAAGACTCAGCACTCCCAATTCAGGAGGCACAGGTTTGATCCCTAGTCAGGGAACTAAGATCCCACATGCCGCCCAGCCAAAAGAAAGAAGAAAAAAAAAAAAGGAATACATACATACACACAAATCATATATATATGCACATATATATGTATAACTGGCAGAGAACGCAATGGCAACCCACTCCAGTACTCTTGCCTGGGAAATTCCATGGACGGAGAAGCCTGGTAGGCTATAGCCCATGGGGTCGCAAAGAGTCGGACACGACTGAGCAACTTCATTTTTCACTTTCAGGTACTGGAGAACGAAGTGGCAACCCACTCCAGTATTCCTGCCTAGAGAATCCCAGGGACAGAGGAGCCTGGTGGGCTGCCGTCTATGGGGTCGCACAGACTCGGACACGACTGATCCAACTTAGCAGCAGCAGCATGTGTAATTGAATCACTTTGCTGTACACCTGCAACACTGTAAATCAACTATACTTCAACTGAAAAAAAGCTTATGCCACATGTAGTTAAAATACACTAACCAGTGACTCTGGGTAGTTGGGTATATTTAACTCACTGGAAGGGTAGTCATGACCTCCCTACAGGGTATCACTACTGAATGAAGCCTTGTTCACTGATAGGAATGCATCACAGTCCCTCAAATATACTGACTTCTAGAAGTTTAAAAAAATACTGAGAGCCACCAATTTTTACAAAATCATATTCAATTGAGAAGCCAATTGTAAGATCACTTACATTTTTTAAGCATAAGACCCCAAAATTATATACTCCAAAATTACATTGTAACATTTATCAATTACTGCATTAACAGCACAGCATACCACTATCAGCCTTCATAAAGAAAACCAAGCAATATTTGTTTGGTCTCATCCTTCCAATTTAGACTTTTAACTAATTGAAAGTACAATTTGTAAAACCAGGTAGGTGATCATTCTAAAACAGTATAAAAGTTAGGTAAAAATGAAGTAAGTAGGGAAGAAAAAAAAATGTTTCCAATTGGGAATATCTATTTTCAATAACTAAGGATACACAAATTCTGGGAAAATCTGTCACAAACCACAACATGAATAAACCCTGAAAACATTATGATGAAGTAAAATCAGGCAGACAAAAAAGACAAATAATGTATAATTCCACTCACATGAGGTAATTAGAGTAGTCAAAATGATAGAAACAGAGAGTAGAATGGTTAAGTTCCAGGGGTGTGGAGGAGGGAGGTGTGAGAAGTTAGTGTTTGTATACCAGTGGCTGATTCATGTTGATGTATGGCAGAAACCAACACAATATTGTAGAGCAATTATCCTCCAATAAAAATTTTAAAAACTAAATAAAGGGTATAGAGTTTCAGTTTTAAAGATACACTACATTCTAAAAATATCCAAAGGAATAGTGACTGATATTCCACATTTGCTAAAAAACATTAATCTACCTAACCAAGAAGCTAAACAAACTCCAAGCAGTATAAATTCAAAGAGATCTACATCTAGATAAAACACAGTAAAAATGTTGAAACCCAAAGAAAATCCTGAAAGCAGGAAGAAAAATAATTCTTCACATACAAAGAAACCCCAGAAAGCTAACTTCTCATCAGAAACAATGAAGGCCAGAAGGCAGTGAAATAGCATATTCAAAGAACTGAAAGGGAGGAAAAAAACTGTCAATCAAGAATCTTATATACAGCAAAACTGTGCTTTCAAAAATGGAGGTGGAAAAAAGATACTTCCAGATAAACAAAAACTGAGAGAATTTGTTGCTAGCAGAGTTACCTTACAAGTAATAAAGTTCACAGGGTTGAAATTAAGTAAACCAAGGTAGAAATTCAAACATGCACATATGTACACACACACAAAATAAAAAAACAAAGAACACTAGGAAAGGTAATTAAGTAATCATAAAAGGCAGTATAAATGCATATTTACTCTAAAGCAAACATATGGAACAATATGTACATAACTGTATTGTTAGGGCTATGACATACAGGAATGTAATATATTTGACAATAACTGCACAAAAGGTGGTGGGAACAAAACTGTATAAGTAACGACACGATACAGTAGCTCCAACCCATAGGGACAAAGCAAGAAAATAAAAAATGGTAAGTAAATACAAATGAAAAGAATATGTCAAGAAAGTATCTACCATATAACTCAAGCAAGTCACTGTTTCAAGTAAAAATCATGAAAAAGCTACTAGTTCAACCAGCAACTCAAACAATGGCATAAATATCTTACCTGGACTTCCTATTCTGTCATACATAATATTAAAAACCTGAACTCAAGATTAAGTGAAAATAATGTTTCATCAAGAATGTTCCCTGGTAGTACAGTGGTTAAGAATCTGCCCACCAAAGCAGGGGACAGAGGTTCGATCCCTGGTCCGGGAAGATTCCACATGCCTTGGGGCAACTAATCCCATTTGCCACAACTACTGAACCCATAAGCCCTAGAGTCCATGCTTCACAAGAAAAGCCACCAGAATGAGAAGCTTGTACATGACAACCATAGTAGCCCCCACTCACAGCAACTAGAGAAAGCCCACACACAGCCACAAAGACCTAGCACACCCAAAAATAAGTAAAATTTTTAAAAAAGAATGTTCTTAAGTGCAATAGGGTTTTCTGTGTGTGTGTACAGTGTTTTTGTTTAACTGTGAGTGCTCAAAAATAAGAAATACTAGCACACATTGGTGCCTTGTTTCATGCTAAGGCATACACTAGTTTGACCAAACACTGGTTTTACACAATCATACAAACGTCAATACAGTGGGAAAAGCAAGTAACATATTAGTATTATCATGAAAACAGTTAAGACCTTGCAGACCACCTGAAAAGACCTATGGATCACATTTTAAGAGTCATGCTCTAAAAATATATATCACCATATACTGTTGTCAGGTCAGCATCAGCTGAAGAAAACGCTCTTCAATACTGTAATTAGATGATTTACAAGACTTAAAAGCCTGACAAGATGAGAGAAGTAAAAATGGAAAATGAGTCACTATAATAAATTTTATCAGCAGGAAAGCTCCATGTCAGGCTGAGAGTTTTCTCTCTCCAGACAGTGAAACAATATCTTCAAATCACAGTATGAAAATGACTCTATTAGCAAGCAACTTTCTAGAAAGCTATAAATTCAATGGTCACAGAGAGACTTTGCTTCCCTTAAAGAAACTAAAGCCTGGGCAACATAATTAATTATGTGTGAGAAATAACCTCATCAGAATGCCAGGATGACTACAAGGACCTAGAATCTTCCAATTCCAGAGTGGAATATGTACAAACTCGCAACTGCAAACATTCCCAGATAGTTTCATATGCTCTGCCATTGCTTCAACAAATTCTCTCCCTTTTTAATCTTTGATGACAAGGTCTGTCCCCATCTTACTCTCTACTATATTACTCCTACTACACAATAAGCCCTTAGATCATAAGAAATAAACCATTAAAAATTTTTTTTCTACTTCCAGTGCTTCCACCTTGATTCTACTAATATTTCTGGCACATCATATGTTAACAAGCCATAATCTAGTAACAGTTGCCCTTGATTCCTTACGTCTCACTCCCACGATAACCTTTTTCCCTTCCATTCACAGCCAAACTCCTGGGGAAAAGTCACTTGAGCGACTACTACGTGCTCAACCATACATTAAGCTCCCTGCACATTTACTCACAGATCAATTTTTAAGCCCATATCATAAGCCATTTACTGTGCCAGGGGGAGAGTGATAATACTCGTAACAATACTATGGAGACATTTTTACAGATAATGATTTTACAGATCCCTTTTTACCTATGAAAAATCTGTAACTCTAAGAAGACAGATTAAATAACTTGACCAAAGTTACAGAATTATAGACCAGAGTCAGCATTCAATCAATCTTTCTACTGGCACTTTCCCAGTAGCATTCAACTACTCTTAGTAACTTGTAAGGATAGTGGTGGGAAAACAGAAAAACTAAAATTCCCTTGATTCCTTCCTTCCCCTCCCACCACTTTCTCTTATTTCTTTCCTCCCATTCACAGCCAAATTTTGGGAGAAGTTACACACATTTATCTGTCTCTGCTGTTACAGTCGTCTCCCCATTTAGTCTGAAATTAACTGCAACACACACCACCACTCTCCCACCCAAACATTCTACAAAAACCAGGAAATGTGTGTTAATCTTCTGACAGCTGTATCCTCAATGCTCTATTATAGGGTATGGTACATAAAGCTCAGAAAGACTATATGGACTTTATAAAGTTCAAATTCAATTTAAAAAACCTATGTAAAGGTAAGTTTTTTTTTCCTAAAAATATACCTATGCCAAAATAATCTGTTTTGCTCTAAGAATAAGAATAGACTCTAATTTACATTCTAAGGAAAATGCACACCAATATTTTATCGATACAAACACATAGAACATAAATCATGTATTAACTGAAACTACTTTAATCAAGATATTTTGTAAAAGTATTATCCTACTTTAAAAATTCCTCTTCCCAAAGAAATTTTAGAGAAAACAAAGTAAGAAAGAGTAAATGACCCATAACACTGAACACCACAACTCAAACCTAACTAGAATAAACAATGTACATCTTCCCTTTTCCCCTGCTGCTGCCACTGATTACTTCCCTCCTGTCCAGAATGTATCCATTATTAGAAGTTAAACTAATTTTTCTAATTTTAGAATGTATTACTTCCTTTCTGATTACAAAGGTAAACATGGAGCTAGTTAAGTAAATAATATAAAAATATACACTCAAAAATAAAATTCCCTTCACTGTTCATCTGAAACTACTGCAACATTGTTAACTGGCTATACCCCAATACAAAATGTTTTTTGTATTAAAAAAATAAATATAAAATCAAAAAAATAAAAATAAAAACTCCCCATGATACTTCCTCCCATAAAAGAAAACTGTTCATCTCATTTTTCTTATGTATATAATCTACATGTAGATAAAATTTACATATATATAACAAAAATTAGAATATTACATACACTGCTCTATAATTTTTCTCACATAACAATATATCTTAAGTCAATGTAATGTCCATCTGTATAAATATAAAAGTATGTAAGATAATCTTTCCAACAGCGGCTAAACTCCTTCCCAACTACCATACAACTGAGGAACATTTAGGATTTTCCAACGTTTTACTATCACTATTACAGGCAATAATACAAAGTTCATCCCTTTACACTTTAGTTTTAAAGCATTCCAAATACTATACACCATAAATTCAAAAAGAATTGCTATATCAAAAATATGCATTTTCCCCTTTTATTGTAGAACATTATAAATACATGCAAACAGAAGAGATTAAGAAGTGGCAAAAATACACAGAACTATACAAAAAAGGTCTCAATGACCCAGATAACCATGATGGTGCGATCATTCACGTAGAGTCAGACATCCTGAAGTGTGAAGTCAGTGGGCCTTAGGAAGCATCACTACAAACAAAGATAGTGGAGGTGATAAAATTCCAGCTGAGCTATTTAAAATCCTAAAAGATAATGCTGTTAAAGTGTTGCACTCACCATGTCAGCAAATATGGAAAATAGCAGTGGCCACAAGGCTGGAAAAGTCAGTTTTCATTCCAATCCCAAAAACGGGCAATGCCAAAGAGCTTTCAAACTACTGTACAATTGTGCTCATGTCACACTCTAGAAGTTAATGCTTGAAAATCCTTCAAGCTAGGCTTCAGCAGTACATGAAACTGAGAGCTTCCAGATGTAAAACTTGGGTTTCGAAGCTACAGAGGAGCCAGAGATCAAACTGCCAACATCCACTGGATCATGAAAAAGCAAGGGAATTTCAGAAAAACATCTACTTCTGTTTCACTGACTATGCTAAAGCCTTTGACTGTTTGGATCACAACAAACTGTAGAAAATTCTTAAGAGACAGGAGTACCAAACCACGTTACCTGTCTCCTGAGAAACCTGTATGCGAGTCAAGAGGCAACAGTTAAGAAATGGACATGTGAAAAAAAAAAAAAAAAAAAAGAAATGGACATGTGGCAACAGGAACATATATATCAATAATTACTTTAAATGCTCTAACCAAAAGACACAGACAGGCTGAATGGATACAAAAACAAGGTCCTTATATATATATGCTGTCTACAAGAAATCCACTTCAGACCTAAAGACACATATAGACTGAAAGTGAGAGGATGGAAAAATATATTCCATGCAAATGAGAAGCAAAAGAAAGCTGGAGTAGCAATCCTCATACCAGACAAAACAGGCCTTAAAGAATATTACAAGAGATAAGGAAGGACACTACATAATGATCAAAGGATCAATCCAAGAGGAAGACAGAACAATTGTAAATATCTATGCACCCAACACAGGAGCACCTCAATATATAAGACAAACACTAACAGACATAAAAGGAGAAATTGACATTAATACAATAATAGTAGGAGACTTTAACACCCCATTCACACCAATGGACAGATCATCAAAACAGAAAATTAATAAGGAAACACAACTCTTAAATGATACATTAGATGAGATGGATCTCATTATCTTCAGGACCTTCCATCCAAATGCAGAATACACCTTCTTCTCGAGTGCATATGGAACATTCTCCAAGATACACCACATCTTGGGTCACAACTCAAACCTCAGTAAATTTAAGAAAACTGAAATCATATCAAGCATCTTCTCCGACCACAAAGCTATGAGACTATATATCAATTACAATAAGAAAACTAAGAAACACAAACTCATGGAGATTAAACAACACATTTCTAAATAACCAACAGGTTACTGAAGAAATAAAAAAATTTCTAAAAACAAATGACAATGAAAACAGGACAACTCAAAACCTATGGGATGCAGCAAAAGCAGTCCTAAGAGGGAAGTTTATAGCAATTCAATCCTGCCTCAAGAAACAAGAAAAAACATCAAATAGACAATTGAATAACTTTACACCTAAAACAACTGGGAAAAGAAGAACAACAACAACAAAACTAAAATTAGAAGAAGGAAAGAATCATAAAGATCCAAGCAGAAGTAAATGAAAAAGAAATGAAAGAAACACTAGTAAAGATTAATAAAACTAAAAACTGGTTCTTTGAAAGGATAAACAAAAGTGACAAACCCTTAGCAAGACTCATGTAGAAAAAAAGAGAGAAGAATCAAATCAACAAAACTAGAAATGAAAAGGAAGAGGTTACAACAGACAATGCAGAAATACAAAGGATTATAAGAGACTATTATGAACAACTATATGGCAATAAAATGGATAACCTGGAAGAAATGGACAGATTCTTAGAAAAGTTCAATCTTCCAAGACTGAACCAGAAATAAATAGAAATTATGAACAACCCAATTACAAGCACTGATATTGAAGCTGTGGTCAAAAATCTCCCAAGAAACAAAAGCCCAGGACCACATGGCTTCATAGGAGAACTCTATCAAACATTTAGAAAAGAGCTACGAGGCCACCATGACCCTGATACCAAAACCAGACAAAGACAACACACAAAAAGAAGACTACAGGGACCTCCCTGGTGGTACAGTGGCTAAGACTCTGTGCTCCCAATGCCGGGGGCCTGGGTTCAACCCCTGGTCAGGGAACTAGATCCCATATGCCACAACTAAGAGTTTGAATGCTTCAATGAAGACTTGACACAGCCAAATAAATAAATATATTTTTAACAAAAAGAAAACTATAGGCCAATATCACTGATGAACATAGATGCAAAAATCCTCAACAAAATTTTAGCAAACGGAATTCAGCAACACATCAGAAAGCTCATACACCATGATCGTTGGGTTTATTCCAGAAATGCAAGGATTCTTCAATATATGCAAATCAATCAATGTCAAACACCATATTAACAAACTGAAAGATAAAAATCATATGATCATCTCAACAGATGCAGAAAAAGCCTTTGACAAAATTCAGCACCCATTTATGATGAAAACTCTTCAAAAAATGGGCACAGAAGTAACATACCTCAACATAGTAAAGGCCATATATGACAGGTCTACAGCAAACATTATTTCAATGGTGAAAAACTGAAAGCATTCCCCCTAAGATCAGTAACAAGACAAGGGTGTCCACTTTCACCACTATTATTCAACATAGTTCTGGAAAGTCCTAGCCCAGCAATCAGAGAAGAAAAAGAAATAAAAGGAATCCAGATCAAAAAAGAAGAAGTAAAGCTCTCACTGTTTGCAGATGATATGATATGCACATAGAAAACCCTAAACATAGTATCAGAAAATTACTAGAGCTAATCAGTGAATTTAGCAAAGTTGCAGGATACAAAATCAATACACAGAAATCATTTGCATTTCTATATACTACCAATGAAAAATCAGAAGAAGAAATTAAGGAATCAATCCCATTCACCATTGCAACAAAAAGAATTAAATATCTAGGAATAAACTTACCTAAGGAGACAAAAGAACTGTACACAGAAAATTTTAAGACTGATGAAAGAAATCAAAGAATGACATAAACAGATGGACAGATATTCCATGTTCCTAGGTAGGAAGAATCAATATTGTGAAAATGACCATACTACCAAATGCAATCTATAGATTCAATGTGATCCCTATCAAATTACCAACGGCATTTTTCACAGAACTAGAACAAAGAAATTTCACAATTCATATGGAGACACAAAAGACCCTGAACAGCCAAAGCAGTCTTGAGAACAAGAATAGAGCTGGAGGAATCAGCCTTCCTGACCTCAGGTTATACCACAAAGCCACAGTCATCAAGACAGTATGGTACTGGCACAAAAACATGATTACAGACCGATGCAACAAGATAGAAAGCCCAGAAATAAATCCATACACCTACAGGTAACTTATTTTTGACAAAGGAGGCAAGAATATACAGTGGGGCAAAGATAGCCTCTTCAATGAATGGTGCTGGGAAAACTGGACAGCTATATATAAAACAATGAAATTAGAACACTTCTTAACACCATACACAAAGATAAACTCAAAATGGATTAAAAACCTACTACGTAAGACCAGAAACTATAAAACTCTCAGAGGAAAACATAGGCAGAACACTCGATGACATAAATCAAAGCAAGATCCTCTATGACCCACCTCCTAGAGTAATGGAAATAAAAACAAAAGTAAACAAGTGGGACCTCATTAGACTTAAAAAGCTTTTGCATAACAAAGAAAACTATAAGCAAGGTGAAATGACAACCCTCAAAATGGGAGAAAATAATAGCAAATGAAACAACTTACAAAGGTTTAATTTCCAAAATATACAAGCAGCTCATACAACTCAATACCAGAAAAACAAACAACCCAATCAAAAAGTGGGGAAAAGACCTACACAGACATTTCTCCAAAGAAGAAATACAGATGGCTAACAAACACATGAAAACATGCTCAACATCACTCATTATTGAGAAATGCAAATCAAAACAACGGGATATCACCTCACACAGGTCAGAATGGCCATCATCAAAAGTCTACAAACAATAAATGCTGGAGAGGGTGTGGAAAAAAGGGAACGCTCTTGCACAGCTGGTGGGAATATAAACTGATACAGCCATTATGGAAGATGGTATGGAGAGTCCTTAAAAAACTAGGAATAAAACCACCGTGTAACCCAGCAATCCCGCTCTTAGGCATATACCGTGAGGAAACCAAAACTGAAAAAGACCCATGTATCCCATTGTTCACTGCAGCACTATTTACAATAACTGGAACACGGAAGCAACCTAGATATCCATCGACAGATGAATGGATAAAGAAGTTGTGGTGCATATACACAATGGAATATTACCCAGCCATAAAAAGGAACACATTTGAGTCAGTTCTGATGAGGTGGATGAACCTAGAACCTATCATACAGAGTGAAGTGAGTCAGAAAGATAAATATTGTATTCTAACACACGTATACAGAATCTAGAAAAATGGTACTGAAGAATTTATTTACAGGGCAGCAATGGAGAAACAGACGTAGAGAACAGACTTATGGACATGGGGAGAGGGGAGGAGAGGGTGAGATGTATGGCAAGAGTAACATGGAAACCTACATTACCATATGTAAAATAGACAGCCAATGGGAATTTGCTGTATGACCCAAGAAACTCAAAGAGGGGCTCTGTACCAACCTAGAGGGGTGGGATGGGGAGGGAGGTCCAAAAAGGAGGGGATATATGTATACCTATGGCTGATTCATGTTGAGGTTTGACAGAAAACAACAAAATTTCTATAAAGCAATAATCCTTCCATTAAAAATAAATAAATAAAAATTAAAAAAAAAAAAGAAACGGACATGGAACAACAGATTGGTTCAAAATTGGGGAAGCAGTACAACAAAGCTCTACTTTGTCACTCTGCTTATTTAGCATATATGCAGAGTACCTCATACAAAATGCCAGGCTGGATGAATCACAAGCTGGAATAAAGACTGCCAGGAGAAATAACAACCTCAGATATGCAGACGATACCACTCTAATGGCATAAAGTGAAGAGAAACTAAAGAATCTCTTGATGAGGGTGAAAGAGGAGACTGAAAAAGCTGGCTTGAAACTCAACATTCTAAAAACTACGATCATGGCATCCAGTCCCATCACTTCATGGCAAACAGAAACAGAAAAAGCAGAACAGTGGCAGATTCTATTATCTTGGGCTCCAAAATCACTGTGGACAGTGACTGCAGCCATGAAATCAAAAGACACTTACTCCTTGGAAGGAAAGCTATGAAAAACCTAGAAAGTACACTAAAAAGCAGAGACATCATTTTGCTGACAAAGGTCCGTCTAGTCAAAGCTATGGCTTTTCCAGTAGTCACGTACGGATATGAGAGTAGGACCATAAAGAAGGCTGAGTGCCAAACAATTGATGCTTTTGAACTGTGGTGATGGAAAAGACTCTTGGAGAGTCCCGACTGCAAGAAGATCAAACCAGTCAATCCTAAAGAATATTAACCCTGAATATTCACTGGAAGGACTGATGCTGAAGCTCCAATACTTTGGCCCCTAATGCAAAGAGCCAACTTGTTAGAAAAGATATTAAAGCTGGGAAAGACTGAGGGCAGCAAGAGAAGGGGGTAACATGTTGAGATGGTTAGATAGTAATATTGGCTCAATGGTCATGAATTTGAGCAAACTCCAGGAGAGAGTGGAGGAAGGGGAGCCTGGCATGCTGCAGTCATGGGGTCACAAAGAGTTGGACATAACTTAGTGACTGAACAACAACAAACAAAACAAGCGCTATGAAACATCAGATATTCACCATCCAGTTTCAATTATCATCTTGTAATGGGTGTTTCATTTAAACACCCCATTTCACCCAAAACCACATTATGTATATATTTTAATGTGGTAACTTATTGTCAAATGAGTCTCAAAAATGGTACCAATAATCAACACTCTGACCGGATCAGAGAAGTTACTTGATGGCCCACACCTTCTCCGAAAAGGAGTATCATCCTTTTGCTATTGGACAACACACACACACACACACACACACACGCAAGTTTCTATTTACCTTTCTATTGCTGAGAAGCTTTTTTTCCCCCACAAATTTGTTAACAATTTGTGTTTTCTTGAAACTCCAGCTGATGTTCTTAGCCTGTTTTTAAAGCTGAAATGTTAATCCTTTCCATAATGATTTTCAAGAGCACCTTATATATTTCAAATACTTTGCTATTATACAGTTGGAAATATTTTCCCCAGTTTATATCATGTAAAAGTGCCTTGATAAATAGACTTTCTGATCGGGAAAATATTACTTCTGGATGCTCAGTTGACCCTGGTCAATAGCTACAAAGCTGTATCGTTCATCTTGCATCAATGCTAGGCTGCCTCTCATGTTTAAGTTAAATTTACACAGAAGACCAAAACAAATAGAAGAAGCTGGTCCACCTATCCTTTCTTTAAGCTCTGTAGTCCCTACCTTTGCTCTTGGGTAATGAATGCTCAACATTCATTAAACCTCCAGTCCATACCTTCCTTTTTACAGGATGTTAAAAGTGTAGAGAACACAGCTTCTCCCAAATGGAGCTGATAAAGGCTAAACTTCACAATATTAGGCAGTTAATCTTCAGCATATTAAGTTCAATGCAATTCCAATTAAAATCCCAGCAGGATTTTTAGAGGTAAAACACTTTAGAAAATTAATGTGAAAAACCAATAGAAATGCTAAGTCAACCTTCAACAGGAAGAACAAAGAGGGGAAGACTTGTCCCACCAGACACTGTGACATATTCCAGAGAAAACTGTTCTGTACTGGTCAGAATCTGTAACAGCAATGCAACAGAACAGGTATTTCCAAAACAGATCTATTTACAGGAAACTGTTAATGATAAAAACGATACTACAAATCCATACAGACAGGATATATTATTCATTAAACGTGTTAGAGAAACTGGCTCACTTAAAAGGAAAAAAGTTGTATCCCTAGTTCACAATACACAAAAAGGTGAACTCCAGATGGCGCACAGACATAAAAGCACAAAACATGAAATCTACTTAGAAAATGTAGAATACTATTTTGATCTTGGAAGTGAGGCATAGATTCAAAAACATGGAAAGATTCTGCAAAAGCGTAGATGAAAATAGAACAAAATTTATAGCACAATTATCATTTAAGCAAAGTTAAAAATGCACATGTAACACCATACATAAGAACACATATATACATAAGAATATATTTAATAATAATATATTAATTATATTCAAGTGGGTATGTTAAGACAACTGGTAAATGAGAGCAGGGATATGACTGAGGATTGGGTAAACTAGACATATACTGACCACAGACTTGGAATGACATTGTATACTGATGACATACATTATAGGGAACTGAGTAGCAGGACTCAAATCATATCTCAAAAATACTCATTACTACTACCACTATTTCCTATTTGCTTTTTGGCGCAGTGGTAAAGAATCCACCTGCCAAGGCAAGAGACGCAAAAGACATGGGTTCAATCCCTGGATCAAGAAGATCCCCTGGAAGTAGGAAATGGCAATCTGCTCCAGTATTCTTGCCTAGAAAATTCCATGGACAGAGGATCCCACCGGGCTCAGTCCACAGGGTCAAAAGAGTCAGACATGACTGAGCACGCACACACATTTTACTATTTGACAATGCACACATAAAGATTGTATCTATAATATATCTGTACCTGTAATGCTATTATCATTAGAGAAGCATCTCATCACTAGTATTGATATCCATCTTGAAAGAAACTGCCTTGACAAAAAGTTTCTTTCCTTGAGAGCAAGTAGGAAAAAAAAAAGAAATCAAGTGGATTCTACCCGATCCTTTGTTCTTGGTTTACTACTACTCATACAATAGTAAGACCCTTGACTCAAGAACTTGAGAACTGCATGCATGATTCAAATAGTGTGGCTTTTGTTTTCTCCCCAACCCATTTCCCAATTTATCCCCCCAGCTAACTAGGAAATTATCTGAATATTACTTGTGACAAGCTAGTTTATTTCATCTGTCTGATATAATCTCTGAGGACTACTACAAGGCTAATATTAAAATACATGAGGGATTTCCCTGGGAGTCCAGTGGTTAAGACTCCACACTCCTAGAGCAGGGGGCACAGTTCAAGACCTGGTCAAGGAACTAGTATCCCACATGATGTACAGTGCTGTCCAAAAAAGAAAGAAAGAAAGAAAAGTATTGTGTGTGTGTGTGTGTGTGTGTGTGTGTATAACTGAATCACTTTGCTGTACACATGAAATTAGCACAACACTGTTAACCAACCTAGGTCTCCTGCCTTACAGGCAGATTCTTAACTGCCTAAGCCACGAGGGAAACCCTCAACCAACTACACTCCATTATAATATAAAGTTAAAAAAAACAAAATACATGACTTACGCACTTGACAGTATAATATCTCAAAAATGGTAGAAGAAATATTAGAAACTCAATGTCCTTTCAAGTTAATTATTTTTCCTTCAATAAATATTGAATAAATATCTATTCTAGGCCTGGTGAACAAGACAGTCAAGGTTCCTATCTTCAAAGCCCAAGATCTTGGTAGGAAAGACTTAAATAGACCTTCCTTCTTAGTTCTTCAGTTCAGTTCAGTCCCTCAGTCATGTCCAACTCTGTGACCCCATGGACTGCAGCACGCCAGGCTTCCCTGTCCATCACCAACTACGAGAGCTTACTTAAACTCATGCCCGTTCAGTGAGGCCATCCAAGCATCTCATCCTCTGTCATCCCCTTCTCCTCCTGCCTTCACTCATTCCCAGCATTAAGGTTTTTTCAAATGAGTCAGTTCTTGGCATCAGGTAGCCAAAATTTTGGAGTTTCAGCTTCAGCATCAGTCCTTCCAATGAATATTCAGGACTGATTTCCTTTAGAATGGACTGGTTGGATCTCCTTGCAGTCCAAGGGACACTCAAGAGTCTTCTCCAACACCACAGCTCAGAAGCATCAATTCGTCGGTACTCAGCTTTCTTTATAGTCCAACTCTCACATCCATACTGACAACTGGAAAAACCATAGCTTTGACTAGATGGACCTTTGTTGGCAAAGTAATGTCTCTGCTTTTTAATATGCTGTCTAGGTTGGTCATAGCTTTTCTTCCAAGGAGCAAGCATCTTTTAATTTCATGGCTGTAGTCACCATCTGCAGTGATGTTGCAGCCCAAGAAAAGAAAGTCTGTCACTGTCTCCACTGTTTCCCCATCCATTTGCCCTGAAGTGATGGCACCGGATGCCATGATCTTAGTTTTTTCAATGTTGAGTTTTAAGTCAGTTTTTTCACTCTTCTCTTTCATCTTCATCAAGAGGCTCATCAGTTCCTCTTCACTTTCTGCCGTAAGAGTGGTGTCATCTGCGTATCTGAAGTTATCAATGTTTCTCCCAGCAATCTTGATTCCAGCTTGCGCTTCATCCAGCCTGGCATTTCGCATGATGTACTCTGCATATAAGTTAAACAAGCAGAGTGACAGTATGCAGCCTTGACGTACTCCTTTCCCAATTTGGAACCAGTCCAAGTCCAATTCTAACTGTTGCTTCCTGACCTGCATACAGATTTCTCAGGAGGCAGTTCTGGTATTCCAATCTCTTCCACAGTTGCTGTGATCTACACAGTCAAAGGCTTTGACGTAATCAATAAAGCAGATGTTTTTCTGGAATTCTCTTGCTTTTTCTACGATCCAACAGATATTGGCAATTTGATCTCTGGTTCCTCTGCCTTTTCTAAATCCAACTTGAACATCTGAAAGTTCATGGTTCACGTACTGTTGAAGACTGGCTTGGAGAATTTTCAGCATTACTCGGCTAACATGTGAGATGAGTGCAATTGTACAGTAGTTTGAACATTCTTGGCATTGCCCTTCCTTGGGATTGGAATGAAAACTTAAAGTTCTTAGTTCTGAGGGCTGATTCAAGCCCAGCCACCAAGTTCAGGTTACATGCTTTCTTAGCATACTATATATAGCTCTCCAATCACTGTACTTTCCACGCTGTGCTCCATTTGCACAGTAGAGCACTAGTTTGTCTTTACTTCTCAACCCTTCTCTGAGAGGGAAAAAGACTGTGCCGGTGTTGTGTACCATTACTTCCTAGGTACACAGCACAGTGCTCAGAATGCAGGAAAAACACAATCATCAATAAATTATCAGCAGCAACTGTTAATGTAATTAAAAGCAGTCTAAGAGCCAAACAAAAGACTCACCTCCCTAGTAGGAACTTCTGTCCCTCTATTGTGCTGCTTAAGGATTCCCTACTCTTCTGTAATAAGCCCAGACAGATTCACTACAACCATGTCTCAAGTACCCCTGCCACAAATCTTCAACCCACGAAGTATCACTTGGCATCAAAGAAAGGAAGGGAAGAAAAACCTAGTCCTAATTCACTACTGTGACCTCCCACTGGAGCACATAACCACCTCTTACTCACCTCAATCCAGAAACTCAAAAGGGTATGCAATAGTGAGAAATGAAAAAAAAAGAAGAAAAAAAAAACCTATTCTGCTGCTACCTTAACCCCAAGCATCTCAGGTCCTGATCAATCCCATCTCATCTTAAAGAGTAAAAGTTGCTGTCTTGCCCAGGCTCTTTCCTACAACTTCTTCCCTTCCCTGGGAAAAGTAGCATGTGTTTGGGATATAATCGCATGTGAAGAATATTAACATAACCTAACAATGATGCCACTTTTGATGGGACCTTTCACAAAGATACAGTCAAATTCAAGCAGGGCCAAAGCAGAGCCCAGATATAAAGGGAAGTAGAAGACAATCTACAGAACCCTCACCCTGCATTAAAAGCAACAGGGAAGAAATTCTCTTTTGAGGCAAATATAGTAAAATGAAGCTTGAGGCTGGCTGCCTTCTGACTGGCTATGGTTTCACTGAATGTAGAACATCTAAGGGAACCAGGGTTGGACCTAGAGGACAGACCACAAAAGCAGGCAGCTTTATGGCTGCTCTACTCAAATGCTAAGTTTTAGAAACAATGAAGACAAAATATGATTACATTTTTAAAATCAAGTATTACAGAAAGGATTAAAATGAAATGCAGTAGTTCCCCACCAATCCCTTCCCATATTTCAGTCCTGCTCGCTAGAGGCTGATGCTTTCAGCCATTTCTCTTGGGAGGTGTCACCATATTTCTAAATAATGTGCTTATATTTCTCTTTTTTAATTGATCAACTTCAGATCTTAACTATTTATTATAAAAACAATAATCACCAAACCCCTTCCTCTACAAATCTTACTGGACTATTTTCAAGAAATCAATGAAGTGTTTTACTTAATTAAAACTGTATAAAGCTAAATGGCATACTTTTATTACACATTCTTTCTTATTCACTTTTTATTTTTCCTAAAATTGCTTATTAATATGCTAGTTTAGTGTCTCCTTAGTTCAAACTGTCAATTTTTTTTTCCACATGTAAATCTTACTACTAGAGTTCTCCTCATTCCTGAGCCAATCTACATTAATAATCTTCTAGGCCCCATCTTCTTTGAAGCTTCCCTTATCCCTTTATTTTCTGGATCACATATTCCTTTTTTGAACCAGTGGCTTGCAATAAAAAGATGTGTGCATGTAAAGTTTCTGAATCTTTATGTATCTAAAAATATTCAGTCCTAGATACAGAATCTTATGTTGAAAATAATTCTCTCAGAAGTCTGACAGAACTCCTAAACTACATTCAGCACTCAGCACTGACAATGAAAATCAGAGTGATGTCACTCTGACTTTTCCTCCCTGGTAGGTTAGTGCTTTTTTCCTCCCAGGAAGTTTTTAGGATCTTCCTTTATCATTGATGTCTTCAAAATTCATAAGGATGTGTCTAGATGGAGGCTCTTCTTTTCATCATACTTGCTCACTTCTCAGTAAACCCTTTCTATTATCTACTTATTCAGGAATCATTTCTTCTGTTTATCTTGGGCTCTCCTTTCATGCAACAGGCTTTCAATGAACTTCTCCGTGTTCACTGATATTTAAGACTGAGGTTATAAGAATTTGCATGTGAATTCTTCTTTCTGATACAGAACTTAAAGAGTGATGAGATATGCTTTAGGGTTATTAGCTGGGAAGGCAAAACTTAGGTTGAAAAGCCAAAGAATGAAGGTCATTCTTCAGAACCCCCCTCCACGTTATTTACCTGAAGAGCTAGACAACTAACTGGGTATGGGTGGGTGGGCATCGTCCACCTGTTTAAGATACGAACATCTTACTTCTAACAACTGTAGATGTTTTCCTCTCAACCCTCACCTTGCTGGGACACCTGGTCAGGGTTACTACTAGAGGCTCAGAATCAGCAGATACCTCAGTCCTACAGCTGGGTAACACTGAGAAGAAACACACTCAATAAGAGCACAGGTTTAAATTGTGAAACCATTACAGTGGGCAGTAAGTACTAGGAACACTGCAAGTAAGTTATATGACAAATTATAGACTAGACCACTTGGAATCCTAATTCCCATTCATAGTCGATTATATATAATACATATTTTATGTATTAAATATGTATATGGCTTTCTTTGGGGGGCGGGGGGCATACTGCATGGCATGTGAGATCTTAGTTCCCCGACCAAGGATCAAACCTGCACTTCCTACATTGGAAGCATAGAGTCTTAACCACTTGAATGCCAGTGTAGTCCCAGAATACACCCTTACTATAAATAACTAACTCAGTACACTGTTGTCTCCTAAGCTGTTAATAGCTGAAAACTGGTATCTCAGAACAAATATACTTTTTAATTAACCAGACAATTTAAGCAACAAAAACAGTCCATTCCCCAAACCATTTTGAAGAAGAGGCCAAATGGAAGTTAAGGCAAATATGATGATTCTACCTGTTAAATATCTGCTACACCCCAGGTACTATGCTAGATGCTAAGAGAAACAAATACATAACATAACACCAAGGAACCACAGCCTAAATGGGGAAACAAAAGGGCACAAAAAAACATTTCCTATAATAAATACACTCAAAAACAATTTCTAATCTATCTAGGGGCAAGAGACAAAGTCAGTCAAGACTTCATCAACACTCAGCTAATTAACCTGAAACATGAGCAGTAGTTTCCCAGATGAACTTTAGAAAGGGCTTTGTAAGCCTAAGGAACATATGCAAAGACACAAAGTTCCACGACAATACACAATTTTCCAGGTACAAAACTCAAGACAGAAAGTCACAAAAAATAACACTGGCCAAATGAAAAATGCATATAAGGCATGTGTGTGTGCTCAGTCGTGTTGGACTCTTTGCAACCTCATGGACAGTAACCTGCCAGGCTCCTCTGTCCATGGGATTTTTCAGGCAACAATACTGGAGTGGGTTGCCATTTCCTTCTCCAATGGATCTTCCTGACCCAGGAATTGAACCTGTGTCTCCTGTATTGGTAGGTGGATTCTTTACCACTGAGCCACTTGGGAAGCCTATATATACCCCGTACCTAGCACATAACAGGTTCTCAATACTGGCTGAATGAATAAACATACAAATAAATATATGCTATCAAAGGAGAGAAAAGATGGGAACTGTAATAAATCCACAATAATCTATGAACAAGAAAATAACAAGAATTAGAGTCATGTGTAGCAGGGCTTTGAGTAACTGAGTTTATATACTTTAGGCTTTTCAGTGGTTTTATTTTAGTAATGATATTAAATAGTTTTAAGAGTCTACTGGACAGCTATCAAGAATCAACCCCATGTGGTATTAAAAGCAAACCAGAAATTTAGAATTCCCAGGTTTTCAACTTGAGAGAATGGGAGGATAATATGAGGGAAATTAGGAGGAAAACAGTAGCAACGTTAAATTATCTGTTTCATCAAAGAACAGATGTCTATTAGACAAAATATTTATAAACACTGACCATATACTAAGACATAAACCAAGTCTCAACAAATTTCAAGCTATAAAAATCATATGGCTTATATTCTCTGACTTCAACGGTATAAAACTAGAAAGCAGTTAAGAATGTAAATTAAAATTTTAAAAACTTAAGACACATACTTCTAAAATAACCCACGGGCCAAAGAAGCAACCATAATGGAAATTATCAAGTATTTTGAGTTGAACAATTATAAAAATATCATATATTAAAACTTTTCAGATGTGGCTAATGCAGTACTTAGCTAAGTCATGTTTTAAAATATCTACAATAGAAAAGAAAAACGTTAAGACTTATTTTGTAGCCTAACATATAATGTATCTTGGAGAATATTCCATGTACACATGAAACACATGATGGAATAGAAGAAAGTATATTCTATTCCTTTTGGATGGAAAGTTCTGTATGTATCTGTGAAAATCCACTTGGATCATTTAAGGTCAATGTTTCCCTTTTGAGGTTCTGTCAGCATGATCTATCCACTGATGAAAAGGGAGTATTAAAGTCCCCTATTATTATTGTACTTCTGTGTATTTCTCCCTTTGGGTCTGTTAATATTTGTTTAAACATTTAAGTGATCCTATTTGGGTGCGTAAGTATTTACAAACATTATATCCTCTTGTTGTATTGATCCCTTTACCATTATGTAACGCCCTTCTGTGTCTTTTATTACAGTCTTTTCCCACTACAATGGTATGAAACTAGAAATAGATTTAAAGAAAAAAAAACTGGAAAATTCACAAATACGTGATTAAACAACATACTACCGAACAACCAACGATTCAAAGAAAAATCAAGAGAGACATTAAAAAATATCTTAAGACAAATGAAAATGGAAAAAGAACATACCAAAACATATGGGATACAGCAAAAGCAATTCTAAGAAGGAATTCCATAGTAATACAGGCCTATGTCAGGAAACAAGAAAAATCTCTAGTAAGCAACCTAACTTTACACCTCAATGATCTAGAAAAAGAAGAACAAGGGCCAGAGTTAGAGAAGAGAAAGAAATAACAAAGGTCAGAGCAGAAATAGAATAGAGACTAAAAAGACAATAGATATGGTATATGAAACCTAAGACATGGTTCTTTGAAAAGATAAAATAGACAAATCTTTAGCTAGTTACCAAGAAAAAGAGAAATCAATAAGATCAGAAATGAAAGTAGAGATGTTACAACTGATACAACAGAAACACAAAGAATCATGAGACTACAATGAACAATTACACACCAACAAGAAGGACAACACAGAAGAAAACAAATAAATTCCTAGAAATATACAACCTACCAAGAATGAACCATGAAGAAAGAGAAAATCTGAACAGATTGAAGTAAGGAGATGGAACCATTAATTTTTAAACAAACTCCTAACAAACAAAAATCCAGAATCAGATGGCTTCATTGCTAAATTCTACAGAACATTCGATGAAGAATTAACACCAATTCATCTCAAACTCCTTCAAAAAACAGAAGGCAAGAGAACAATTCCAAATTCATTTTATGAAACCAGCATTAGCCTGAGTCCAAAACCAAAGATTCACAAGAAAAGAAAACCATAAAGCAATATCCCTCATAAAGAAAGATGCAAAAAATACTCAACAAAATAGTAGCAAACTGAATTCAACAAAATATTAAAAAATCACACACCATAATCAAGTGGGATCATCCAGAGATGCAAGGATGGTGTAACATTCATAAATCAGTAAATCTGATATACAATATTAACAAAATGAAGAATAAAAACCATATGATCACCTCAACAGATGCAGAAAAAGCATCTGACAAACGCTAACCTCTTTGACCCACTTCTCAGAGTAATGGAAATAAAAATAAACAAATGGGACCTAATTAAACTTAAAAGCTTTTACACAGCAAAGGAAATCATAAATAAGATGAAAAGACAACACTCAGAATGGGAGAAAATACTTGCAAATGAAGCAACTAATAAAGGGTCAATTTTCAAAATACACAAGCAGCTCAAGCAGGCTCAGTATCAAAAAACAAACAACACAAGCAAAAAATGGGTGAAAGACCTAACATTTTTCCAAAGATGACATACAGTTTGCCAACAAACACGTGAAGACACTCAACATCACTCATTATTACAGAAATGCAAATAAAAACTACAATGAGACATTAACTCACACTTGTCAGAATGGTCATCATCAAAAACTCTACAAACAATAAATGCTAGAGAGGGTATGGAGAAAAGGGAACCCTCTTGCACTGTTGGTGGGAGTGTAAATTGATACAACTACTATGGAAAACAGAATGTAGGTTTCTTAAAAGACTAAAAATAAAACTATCATTGGCAGTTGGATTCTTAACCACTGAGCCACCTGGGTATCATTACAGCAACATGAAACACTAAAAGACAGTGAAAGTACTCATTTAAAATTCTAAGTGAAAAATAAATAGGGTGAAAATCAACTTTATAATGAGCCAAATTATCGATCAAGAGTGAAGGTACAGACTTCCCTGGTGGTGTAGTGGTTAAGACTCTGCCCTTCCACTGCAGGGCCTGTGGGCTGAATCCCTGGTTGGGGAACAAAGATCCCACATGCCTCTTGTCTTCAATTCAAAAAAAGAATGAAGGTAGTACAAGAGTATTTACAGGCCTATGACGTCTGTAAAGACTTATCCCCAAACACACTTTCTCTGACCCTTACGGAAGATACCAAAGAGCGGGAGTAAACCAAATAAAAGGCAGACATAGGATATAAAGGAGTCAACACAGCAGACAGGCAAAGGAATGATGATGCAGGCAAGCCCCAAGACATTTTTTAGAGAGCTACAAGTACAGATTAGAGCAGAACTCCAGAAGAGCTCCAGGAGAATATTTCAAGAAAAATAAACGTGACTGATTAAGTTATACAACAGATTTCGAAAAGTACACTCCAAGACATTTTACAAACTGTGGAAATATGACTGAATATTTCAATGTTCAAAGAAAACTAAGCAAATTTTAATTTTTAGTGAGACAACTCTGAAATACAGTTGTATAAAAGAATTCTAAAGAGCTAAAAATATCTAACAAATTTCTGACATTGTTCTAAGATCTCTGCATGTATGTATCTCTGCAACTCTGAAGCCTCATGATTACTTTGCAACATCATACTCTATGTGGCTCATATGTAAACTATTTTTATAAAATCCTACGAAGGAAAATGGAGTTTGAAATTTTTTGTATAACCATATTGAAAGAATGTTGGAAGAGACTAAATGAGAAAAATTTCTCATTTAACATCACAGGAAGAAAATGCCTCAAATTGATGAATCAACACACAGCTATGTTTTCTTTAGCAATATAAAGAAGAAACAGGAGAGCTAACAAGCAGCATGCGGGCAGCGGTGGGGTGTGCCGGGGGGGGGGGGGTCACGGGGCGAGAGGTGTCCCAGCCACCACCATGAGTATGGCCCAGAGCCATAGTGGAGGTGAGGCACGGACCCCACAGGCTTGGGGCCAGGGCCAGCAGAAGCTCTTCCAGGTGGGTTTCTACAACATCAAGCAGACCCTAGGCAAGGGCAATTTCTTGGTGGTGAAGCTAACTGGGCATCGAGTCACCAAAACGCAGGATGCAATAAAAATAATTGACAAAACATGATTAGATTCAAGCTATCCAGAGAAAATACATCGAGGGGTTCAGATCATGAAGCTTCTGAATAATCCTCACATCAAAAAACTCTGTTGATCAGTTCTGAGTGCATGGAGGTTGACTGTTAAATTTAGGATGAAAACAAAAAAACTTATCCCTTTACTGCAGATGTGTTTGTGCTCAGTCACTCCTGGGGCAGGCTGCCGTTTCCTATTCCGGGAGATCTTCCCTACCCAGGGATGCAACCGTGTCTCTAACGTCTCCTGCACTGGCAGACAGGTTCTCTACTACCAGCATCACCTGGAAAGCCCACATTGCTGAAAAGTCAACCATATAGTGCGAAAAGAATTTGAGTGAAACTAGACACTTCCACCTTGGCAGATAATTATTAAACTTTAAACTAGCTGCTCTTACTAGTTTTCCTAAACTTGTCTGTGCAAAGGCAGATGTGACCATTTGTCTATCCTGTTTCAAACCTTCCATCAAAAATGGAGACCTGTAACACCTGTGCCCTGATGAGAGCAAGGAACCTGCCATCTAATCCACGTTAAAAACCTACCTACCTCTGTCTGTCTGGTTTGTTTTGTGACTTTATTTTTGTTCTCCTGTTGAAACTAATAAACTGTACCTTTGGGGAAAAGAATAAAAAGAAGAAATAGCTAAAAGTTAAAAATAGTTGCCTCTAAGAAGAGTAGCAGGAACAGACAAACTACATATTTTCAGTTAAAAATTTTTTAATTTTACAACTATTTGATGTTTTATACTCTCAGCAAACAATATTTTGATGAATATTTGAAAATTATTAAAGTTAAGAAATACTCTTGGTAACATCAACATCCACAGCAGTGTTTCCCAAAGGAAGTAACAGTTCTGGAATAACAGTTCTACAGAATATTAATAGCCACTATATAAAAAGTCATATGAAGTAAAAGTAGGAGGCTTTTTCATGAAGGATTACTTTGAAGCCCTTCTTATGTTAAGATATACTTCACAGTTTTTTCACAGAACTACCCACACTCCTTTCCCCTTGAACTAGCTCGAAAATCTTACTGTTTTAAGTCAGCAGTTCTCAAATGTAATTAGGTCCACAAACCAGGGTCAATCTATAACAAAGTAAGAAAGGCAAGGATATATTGAGCTTTAATTAAGTTAAAATTACATTGAGCTTTAATTAAGTTAAATTAATCACTTTATAGACCATTCTGTATTTTGAGAGCATATCCTTTTCACGTTCTTGGAGCTGAAATATATCTTCTTTTACGAAATAATGGTGGTAAGTGGCAGTTTTTACCTTCCAAAATAAAAAGCTGACAACCTTACGTCAGCACACTACCTCCAGCCCACTAAGAAAAGCAAAAAGTTTATGAAAGTCAAATCTGGGAATCTTAGGAAAACTCTTATTCAAACGATGATCAAAACAATCCTCTAAGGAAAAGAGTCACCACAGAAATGGAAAGATAACCCAGAGAGAGAAATAGCATTAAAAAAAAAAAAAAGAAAGAAAAGACAACTGAGAAAAAGGAGATAGTCACGTATCAGATGCACCTAATAGAGTAGGTTACGGAAAATAAGCAATAAAAACTGTTTATTGAAGTTAACCATTCCGAAGTCACCTATGATCACTGAGCTTAAATGCCAGACTACATGAGGCTTAAAAGTAAAGACAAACAGGGTGAGTTTAGCTTACACTTTCTCAAAGCTTAGCTCCTCAGAGATCAAAAGATGTTTTGGGATAGGCAAACTTGACCATTAATACAAGCTATTGGTTAAAGAACGAAGAGGTTGTTGAAACTAGGTTATTTATTAACCATAAATATTAATAGTCTAACAAACCTACTCTTTCATAAGCTGATGATTAAGTCTGAATCTTCTGTGTAAAACATATATTAAAAACAGAATCAAATCAAAACCTCAATGAGGTACCATTACACGCCAGTCAGAATGGCTGCTATCAAAAAGTCTACAAGCAATAAATGCTGGAGAGGATGTGGAGAAAAGGGAACCCTCTTACACTGTTGGTGGGAATGCAAACTAGTAAGCCACTATGGAGAGCAGTGTGGAGATTCCTTAAAAAACTGGAAATAGAACTGCCATATGACCCAGCAATCCCACTCCTGGGCATACACACCGAGGAAACCAGATCTGAAAGAGACACATGCACCCCAATGTTCATCGCAGCACTGTTTATAATAGCCAGGACATGGAAGCAACCTAGATGCCCATCAGCAGACGAATGGATAAGAAAGCTGTGGTACATATACACAATGGAATATCACTTGGCCATTAAAAAGAATACATTTGAATCAGTTCTAATGAGGTGGATGAAACTGGAGCCCATTATACAGAGTGAAGTAAGCCAGAAAGAAAAACACCAATACAGTATACTAACGCATATATATGGAATTTAGAAAGATGGTAATGATAACCCTATATGCAAGACAGAAAAAGAGACACATGTATAGAACAGACTTTTGGACTCTATGGGAGAAGGCGAGGGTAGGATGATCTGAGAGAACAGCATCGAAACATGTATATTATCAAGTGTGAAACAGATCGCCAGTCCAGGTTGGATGCATGAGACAAGTGCTCGGGGCTGGTACACTGGGATAACCCAGAGGGAGGTGGGAGGTGGGAGGGGGGGGTTCAGGATTGGGAACACATGTAAATCCATGGCTGATTCATGCCAATGTATGGCAGAAACCACTACAATACTGTAAAGTAATTAGCCTCCAACTAATAAAAATAACTGGGAAAAAAATAAAATAAAATACTGTCTAAAAAAAAAAAACAGAATCAAAGAATTTTCTAGGAATGCTATCACCTAACAACTTGTAACAAATGGAATTTGCATTTCAAATTACAAGTGAAAGGAAACATATTGTTCTCTAAAACTTTACATAGTGTCTGGCAGAAAACAACAGGTACTTGATAATTATCTCTTAAAAAATTAATCAAAGCTTATACTCACCAATACACATATATAAGTAAAAAAAAAAAAAAGTCCACCTATCAAGCAAATATCACTATCCTATGAATGCACATATTTTTAATTTCACCTCACTTGAAGAATGAAACTAAAAACAGAGAGGCAATTCCCCACCCCAACCTCAGTTTCAGCCTATATCCTCTAGAATTAAAAATAGCTTAGCCACCTAACAGGTCAGGCAATGACAGAGGTGTTTACAATTTCAGTTGAGCGTGGTTTTGGCTCTCTTCGTGAAATTTCAGAAAATATACTTTAAAACTTTCAAATTTAGGAAAAAATATCAGTTTCATAGAACACTTTCGTATGTTCAGTCTTTTGCAACAAGTATAATATTTTGTGATCACAAAAAGATTTTTATGAACTATTATTAAAAGATCACTACCTTTTAAAAAAATTGTAAATGACACTTAAATATAACATATCACGTGTTTTTGGATTGGCAAAGAAACACCAAACATTTAGAGACAGTGTAACATTTCAAGACTATATTGGACTTTTTTAAAAAGACATCACAATATCCACAGTCATCTAAACTGTGCAAACAGAAAACAGAATGTCTCCACAATGACATTTTATTATTTAGCTAGTAATATCAGTTTGCATATCCATGATAATATATTAGTTATGTGATGAATAGTTATCTTGCATGCAATAATTAGCTATACTGCATACAATAGATAGCAGGTAACCACAGATTTAAAACAAAACCAACAACACTAATGTTGTTTAACGGCTAAGGTGCGTCCAACTCTTCTGTGACCCTAAGCACTGAATAGCCTGCCAGGTCCTCTGTGCATGGGATTTCCCAGGCAAGCATGCTGCTTCTGCTTCTGCTGCTAAGTTGCTTCAGTAGTGTCCGACTCTGTGCAATCCCACAGACGGCAGCCTACCAGGCTCCCCTGTCCCTGGGACTCTCCAGGCAAGAACACTGCATACTGGAGTGGGTTTCCATTTCCTTCTCTTGACCTGGGGATTGAACCCCGTTTCCTGCACTGACAGGCATATTCTTTACCACTGAGACACCTGAGAAGCCCAAAATGGAAAATCACTCAGCCATAAAAAAAGAAACAATGCCATCTGCAGCAATATGGATGGACCAAGAGATTATCCTGCTAAGTGAAGTAAGCCAGATAGAGAAAAACAAATTTAGATATTGCTTATATGTGGAATCTTTAAAAATAAAAATGAACAACAAACTTGTGGGTTATCAAGGGGGAAAAGAGGGGAGAGGGATAAAGTAGAGGAGTTTGGGATTAACATATACACACTATGTATAAAAATAGATAACCAGCAAGGACCTACTGTACAGCACAGGGAACGATACTCAATATTTTATAGTAACTATAAGGCAAAAGAATCTGAAAAAAAAATATGTAACAATCACTTTGCTGTACACTTGAAACACATACAACACTGTAAATCAACTACACTTCAATAAAAATAAAAGAAATTAACAAATCCCTTTTTTAAAACAGAAAAAAAAGGTAATGTCATTAGAACCCAAAACTACATGAGAATGCTCTGAAATTCAGTATAAATACATTTTTAGTAATAGAGAAGTATACTTAACCAGAGCTGCATAAACTACTCTTCTGTCTAATAGAATTCAAGAACTGCTATAGAAAAGTCCTCAGACTG
This sequence comes from Cervus elaphus, assembly GCF_910594005.1. NCBI lineage: Eukaryota > Metazoa > Chordata > Mammalia > Artiodactyla > Cervidae > Cervus > Cervus elaphus. The sequence continues at coordinate 73,179,880 of NC_057834.1, forward strand.
TCAGTAGAGAGGTTCAAGTATCCGTAAGGAAACCTTAAACTATGAGAAGGAAATTATGATCTCTCTTGTGGTTGAAAATTGGTTTCTTTATGTTTAAAACATCTTAATATTATAAAACTATAATTCTAAAAAAAAAAACAAAAACTCACCTAGCAATAGTAAAGTGGTATTTGTGCCAGACACTCCTCAAAGAGCTGAAAGTTCTTTTTTTGATGTCTATTAATATCTTCAAAGTCAAATTCCCTGGGGGTTTTCAGTCCCTTTGCCAGATCCCCAGGTTCGGAAATCTGTTGTGGATCCTAGAACTTTCGTATTGTGGGTCCTAGAACTTTCAGGTCACGGTGGGGAGTTCTGACAAAACGTGGTCCACTGGAGAAGGGAACAGCAAACCACTTCAGTATTCTTGCCAAGAGAACCCCATGAACAGTACAAAAAGGCAAAAAGATATGACACCGAAAGATGAACTCCCCAGGTCGATAGGTGCCCAATATGCTACTGAAGAAGAGTGAAGAAATAACTCCAGAAAGAATGAACAGACGGAACCAAAGCAAAAATAACACCCAGCTGTGGATGTGACTGGTGATGGAAGTAAAGTCCAAAGCTGTAAAGAATAATATTGCATAGGAACCTGGAATGTTAGGTCAAACAGGAATTGGAAGTGGTCAAACAGGTGGTAAGACTGAATATCGACATTTTGGAATCAGTGAACTAAAATGGACTGGAATGGGCGAATTTAATTCCGATAACCATTATATCTACTACTGTTGGCAAGAATGCCTTAGGAAAAACAAAGTAGCCCTCAGAGTCAACAGAAGAGTCCGAAATGCAGTACTTGGATGCAAACTCAAAAATGACACAATGATCTGTTTGTTTCCAAGGCAAACCAGTTAATATCACAGTAATCCAAGTCTATATGCCCAACCACAAATGCCAAAGAAGCTGAAGTAGAATGATTCTATTAAGACCTACAAGACCTTCTACAACTAACACCAAAGATAGATGTCCTTTTCCTCATAGGGGATTGGAATGCAAAAGGCAGAAGTCAAGATATACCTGGAGTAACAGGCAAGTCTGGCCTTGGAGTACAAAATGAAGCAGGGCAAAGGCTAACAGAGTTTTGCCAAAAGAATGCATTGGTCATAACAAATACCCTCTTCCAACAACACAAGAGACGACTCTACACATGGACATCACCAGATGGTCAATACCAAAATCAGACTGATTATCTTCTTTGCAGCCAAAGATGGGAGAAGTTCTATACAGTCAGCAAAAACAAGACCAGGAGCTGACTGTGGCTCAGATCATGAACTGCTTATTGCCAAATTCAGACTTAAATTGAAGAAAGTAGGGAAAACCACTAGGCCATTCAGGTGTGTGTGTGTATATGTATGTGTGTGTGTGTGTATATATAACCTTTATATAATTATTTTAATTATTTTATAGATTAGCTTAAGAAATAATGTTATCAATATTCATGTCACCAAAATTGATTCTATGAGGGAAAAGTATGCTATAAAACTCTAGTGATTCAGAATACACACACACACACACACACAAAAACTACTAAAACTAATAAATCAGTTCAGCAAGGTTGCAGAATACAAGATTAACATACAGAAATCAATTGTTTCTATACACTAGCAATGAACAATCAGAAAACGAAATTAAGAAAAAATTTAATTTGCAACAGCACCATAAAGGACAAAATATTTATGGAATAAATCTAACCAAAAAGTGGAAAGCTTGTACAATGCAAACTACACAACAACAGAGGCAGGAATTAAATAAGACCTACATCAATGGAAAGTCAACTCATTTAAGTTCACAGATGTTAACACTGTTAAGATGGCAATATTTCTCAAACTGATCTACACATCTGAAGCAGTACCTATCAATATCCCAGCTGCCTTTTTTTTTTTTTTGCAGAAACTAACAGATCCTAAAATTCACATGAAGCAAGGAACAAAGAATACCCAAATAACCTTGAAAAAGAATGATGAAACTAGTGTAAGTACTTCCCAATTTCAGAACTTAAAAACAACAGTAATGAAGACATTATGATACAGGCATAAGCACACAAAAATAAATGGGTGGGATGAAATTAAGAATCCAGAAACAAACCATTACATTTATGACTGATCTTTGGAAAGACTGTCAAAACAATTTCATGGAGAAAGAAGAGTTTTTTTTAACAAATGGTTCTAGGGAATTGGTATTCACATGTAAAAAGAATAAAGCTGGGGCTTCCCTGGTGGCTCAGTGATAAAGAAATGTCTGCCAATGCAGGGGACAGGAGTTTCATCCCTAATTCAGGAAAATCCCATATGCCACAGAGCAACTAAGCCCGTGCACCACAACTACTGAAGCCCAAACCCCGAGAGCCTAAGCTCATCAACAGAAGCCACTGCGATAAGAAGCCTGTGGATGGCAAGTAGAGTAGCCCCTGCTTCCCACAATTAGAGAAAAGCCCACACAGCTACAAAGACCCAGCAGAGCTGACAAATAATTAAAAAAAAAAAGAAAAGGAATAAAGCTGGATACTTACTTCACACTGTACACAAAAATTTACACAAAATGGATTACAGATCAAATGTAAGACCTAAAACTATTCTTAGAAAAAAATCACGTAAGAGTAAATCTTTCGTGACCCTGTGTTAGAAAACAGTTTCTCAGATAACATCAAAAGCACAAGTGAAAAAGGGATAAATTAAACTTCATCAAAAATCAAAAACTTTTGTGCTTCGAAGGACACCATCAAGTGAAAAGACAACCCACAGAAGAAAATAATTACACATCATACATCTGACAGAGGACTTGTACCCAAAATGTACAAAGAATGCTTACAACTCTCAGTTTAAAAAAAAAAAAAAGAAAAGAAATAATCCAATTTTTCAAATGGCAAAGGCCCTAAATAGACACTTCTTCAAAGAAGGTATACAACAGGCCAATAACTATAGGGTTTAAAACATGCTCAACAACATCAACCATCAGGGTAGTGCAAATCAAAACCACCATGAGATACAACTGCACACCCACTAGCATGGCTTGGTTTTCTGTATTTTTTGCCTGTGCTGGGTCTTCGCTGCAGCACGCACCCTTTCTCTAGTTGCAGAGCAAGGGCTCTAGAGCTCACAGGCTCAGCAGCGGCAGCACTCAGGCTCTACAATCGCGGAGCTCAGGCTTCTCTTGTAGCAGTGCATGGGACTCTCCAGTGGCCGAGCACAGGCTCAGTATTTACAGCATGGGGACTATAGCTGTGCTGTGCAGGTTTAGTTGCCCCACAGCATGTGGGATCTTAATTCCTAGACCAAGGATTGAACCCGCATCCCCTGCAATGGAAGAAGGATTCTTAACCACTGGACCAACAGGTAAGTTCCCACAAGGATGTTTATAGTCAAGAAGACAGACAAGTACAAGCAAGGATGTAGAGAAACTGAACCCTCATTGTTGCTGCTGAGGCTATAAAGGGTGCAGGGCCTTTGGAAAATGGTTTGGCAGTTCCTCAAAACTTTAAACAGAGGTACCATCTGACCCAATAATTCCACTCATAGCTACATACGTAAAAGAGAAATGGAAGCACGTGTCCACGCAAACCCTGCATATGTATGTTTATAGTAGCATTATTCCTAGTAGCCAAAAAGTGGGGGAAGAAAACAATGTCCAGGGACTTCCCTGGTGATCCACTGCCTAAGACTCTGCACGTCCAACGCAGGGGACCCAGGACTGATTCCTGGTCAGGAAACTAGCCACAGCTAAGAGTCTGCATGCCACAACTGAAGATCCCACAAGCTGCAACAAAGATCAAAGATTCCATATGTGGCAACTAAGACTCAGTGCAGCTAGCTAGCAAATAAAGTCTAAAAATATACACAGAAAAAAATAAAAAATGTTACATCCAAAAACTGAAAACATGATGATGTAAAAAAGGAACAGAGTCCACAAACAAGCTCCTAGAAATTAAAAATAAGATTTAAGAAACAGTTTAATTGAACAGGAAAAATAAGTCAATAAAAATATCCCAGATTATTGGGGAGTACGGGTGGGGAATAGAGTAAATGATCAAGAAAATGGATAATATAAAAGAAAAGAGGCCATCAATCAAGAGATAATGCACAGGACAAAAAAAATTTTTGACCCGTGTGGATATATATTTTCATCTCTAAAAATCAGGTCTACTTTCATGTCGATGTATAGCAAAAACCACCACAATACTACAAAGTAATTATCCTCCAATTAAAATCAATAAATTTTTAAGAATTATATAGCCCCCTCCAAAAAAAAAAATCAGGTCTACTCTATATACTGCTCTGTAATAAGCGTTTAAAAAAAATTTTAATGGTAATTTGAAACATCTTTTCCTATCTAGAAACACATTTCCACAGCACTTTATTTATTTTGGTTAGTTAACATTTATCTTTCATTGAGATACAACTGACATATGCTATACTAGTTTCAGGTATACAATATGATTTGATATTTGTATATATTTTGAAATAACAATAGAAGTTTAGTTTAACATCAGTTAGCATTAAGTCTAGTTAACATCAGCTACAATCTTTTCTCTTGTATGAGAACTTTTTTAACTTCTACTCTCTTAGCAACTTTCAAATACGCAATACAGTATATTAATTATAGGTCACTATGCTGTACTTTATTTTATGAAGTTTGTACGTTTTGACCTCCTTCACCCATTTTGTCCAACCCACACCGATAGCCCACAACTCTGGCAACCATCAATCTGTTCTCCGTATCTATGAGCTTAGGTTTTTTGGTTGCTATTGTTGTTTTAGATCATACAGTATCTGTCTTTCTCTGACTTACTTCACTAAGCATAATGCCCTCAAGATCCAATCATTATGCTATCACAAATTGCAAGATCTCATTCTTTTTAATGGTTGAATATTTCATTATACACACACCTACACAACCCTATCTCATTTTCTTTATCCATTCATCCATTGACAGGCACTCAGGTTGTTTCCAAGTCTTTGCTATTATAAATATAATGCTGCAATGAACATGGGAGGTATACACAGTTGACTCCTGAACAAGTTGGGGGTTAGAGGCACCAACCAACCCCCATGCCAATGCACAGTCAAAAATCTGAGTGCTCCTATCTCTGACTCAAAAACAAAGGAACTGATAACTCAAAGTCAGTAAGCTGAAAGAGTCTTGGATAGAACTATAATCAAACTCTAGTTCATCTGATTCCACATTTTGTGATCTCTAATCAAACAAACTTTCCCCCAACGCTTAGTTAATTTAAAAATCTATAAAGTAAAAATACAGGTACTCTATTTATTGAAAAAAATCCACAGATGGGTGGAATCCACACACTTCAAACCTGTGTCCTTTTAGGTCAACTGTGTACCATTTCGAGTTACTGCTCCCATTTTCTTGAAATAAATATCCCAGAAATGGAATTGCTAGATCATATGGTAGTCCTCTGTTTTTAATTTTTTGAGGAACCTTTATACTGTTTTTCATAGATGGCTGCACCAATTTACATTCCCACCAACAGTGCACAAGGATTCCCTTTCTCTACATCCTCACCAATACTTGTTATTCGTCTTTTTGGTAACAGTCAATCTAACAGACGTGAGGGATTATTTTTAAAATAATAATAAAAGGAAATTTGAAAAGACCTTGATGCTGGGAAAGATTGAAGGCAGGAGAAGGGGACGACAGAGGATGAGACAGTTGGATGGCATTACCGACTCAACGGACCTAAGTTTGAGTTTGGGTAAACTCCAGAAGTTGGTGATGGACAGGGAGGCCTGGCATGCTGCGGTCCATGGGGTCGCAGAGTCGGACACGACTAAGCAACTGAACTGAACTGAAAGGAAATTTCCCAAGGTGGAAAGACAGAAATCTTCAAAATGATAAGACTTTCAAGGTACCGATTTTCAAGAACCCTAAATTCACATAAAACTACGTAACAGTGAAAACACAAGACTCAATAAACTTCGGAAGAGAAAAATCAAGTTACATACAAAAGAATGAGAATCAGAATTAGACTTAAGAAAAACACTAAATTCTCTAAGACAATGGATTGCCTCAAAATTGTGAAGAAAAATAATGTTCAAACTAGAATCCCAATCAACCAAACTAAATTTGAAAAACTGAAAGCATATAAAATAAATGTTAAGATCTTAAACCAATATTTGAGGATTTGGCTCTAGTAAAGTGAGGAAATATCCTCTAAAAAAGAAAAATCATGAGATGCAAGAAATAGGACACCCAATCCAAGAGAGCAACATAGAGAATCCCCATAATGGCAGCCATGAAAAAAATCTATAGAGCAACCAGTCTGGATTACAAAAAGGGAAAAAAAAAATTAAGACTGAAAAGGAATGTAAAGATAACAAAATTTAAGCAGTGGAAAGTGGAAGAGAAATCAAAGCAAAGGAAGAAACTTTTTAACCTGCCTTACAGTAGAGGAATAAAGTCTAAAGCTGACAGAATATGAAAGAAGGTTTACTTACGTTTAAAGAACTAACCAACAGAAAACCCAAAACTGGAAAGGAGAAAAGAGATGTAGGGCATAAGTGAACTGAATCTTTACCGCAGCAGGAATGTCTTTATCAAGCAGGATGTCTAAAGTGAACAAATCAAATAGCATAAAAAGTATCATTTAGCATTATGGAAATAATGAGGAGAACAAAGGAATGTAACACTTAAAAACAAAGCAATCCCCTCACAAAACAGGACTCAGAAGGCCTGAAGACTATAGTTTTTGATTTTAAATCCTTCTGTTTCTGTACTCTGATACTTTTAGTCAACTACATGCATTACCCAACTAAAGGAAATTTAAAAGTGTTTAGCATAAATGAAAAATAAACTTAGAAATAAGGCAATGAGACTTAAAAAATCATTTTTGGTAGCTGTCAGGGTGACAGAATACTTTTTAAAGTTTTTTTCATACTTAAATTTTCTACAAGTATATATATATAATATCTAATAATAAAACTAAATGACAGGTGAAGTTGAAACTGTTTTTCAAAGAGCTTGACTACATAGAAAAGAGAAGGCTACAAACATCTGGATGAGGATACAAGGTTGAGGTGAGTGCCTTTTTCCGTTCTTAAGTATGAAGAGTCTTGACCGTTTTTCTAATATGAAAGGAAGATACCAAAAGACAACTGAAAACACAAGTCAGAGAAATTGAATCTTTAAGGGAAAGACTAGCCTTGAACCAAAAAAGATACATTTCTTCTGATGTGAGGATGGGTACACTTATAGTTAAGCTGGTAGATATGAACAGCAGAAGCTGAAGCAGGTCATGTTTGAGAGCCTCAAGTTTTTTCCAAGAATTGACAAAAATCTGCCTAAGGAGAGCTGGTTAGGAATGCTAATCACCATGCAATGCATAAAACCACCCTAACTCCCTAAAGAAACAATAGATTGGAGTAGAAAGTCTCAAGGTATGGACCCTAGGGATCTACAAGGTCTACAAAGTCATAGCTAGTTTCAAAATAATATTGAGACATATCTGCCTTTTTCACTCATTCTCTCACAACTGTAGGGTGTTATTTTCCAGAGGTTAAGTGTTATATGATGATTCACTCTCAAGATTAATGGGATATATACATAAGTATTCTCATTTTTAAATTTTCTTAGTTTTAATTTATAATCAGTAAATATTAAGAGATGACTCTTGAAAAATTTCTTGTGATTCTCAATAATTAAATAAGAGTGTAAAGAAAAAAAAAAAAAAGAGTGTAAAGGGGGGACACTTCTCTGGTGGTTCAGTGGTCAAGAATACACCTCCCAATGCAGGAACTCGGGTTCCATCCCCGGTTGGGGAGCTAGGATTTCACATGACTCAGGGCAACTAAGCCCTCGCACTGCAACTAGAGAGCCCCTGAGCCATGCCTCAACTAAGACCCCATGCTGCCAAAAATAAACAAATATTTTTATTTATTTATTTATATAAATATTTTTTAAAGGGAGGGGGGAGTGTAAAGGGCTCCTGAGACCAAAAAATTTTGAGAATCACTGCACCAGTGAATACTACAAGAATATTCTAAATTTTTAATCTTTGCAAATGACCACTCTTGTTTGTTCCTCTCTAAATGAACAGCAAAAACTCTTGAAATAAAAAAAAAAAGAAAAAGGAAAAACATTATATTCTGCAGGCTGTTTTTGAAAAAGAAAAATCTAAGAGATAGATTGAGACATAAAGTGGAAAATACTGTGATACCTAGAAAAAACATAAAAGAGGACACTCAGGAAAAACTTGATTTGGGGAAGGATTCAACTCCCCTTGACAATTCTCATCAACCCAAAGGAAAACCAGTGCCCACTGTTTTCATTATAACCTAGAACCTTATTTTAGTTAAAAAGTTCCTAGTAGGTCATTTACTTCCTAACTAATGAAAGAAAAAAAAAAAAAAACCCTCCTTATAATATCCCTAAATAAGTGGATGATCTAGCCTCTGTTTAAATGTTTCCCTGAGAAGAGAATTCTCTAATTCATAGCACCTAAATGCAATTTTACAAAATATTTAACAGTTCACAAAGTCCCCAGTCTACAAAGTTCCATTAACTACTTTATTAACCTCTTAAAGTATTTCAAATGAGTATGATGGAAACAGTACTAAAATATTTTTCAAGTATGAAAAACATGTCTATTATTAGTCTTCCCTTTGTAAGCTCTTAGTAATGTTTTAATAAGAACTGGTAAGTTTCTAAACTTGATCCCAGAACAAAATTCAGTACTTCTTAACCCTGGCTGCAAAACAAAATCAAGTGTGAAAAATTTTTAAACACAAAAATATACAAAAGCTTGCACCAAATTTCTCAAATCAGAATCTCCAGGGTGTGAGTTCTAGGAAACTGGTCTTTGTTTTAGTTTGGTTTTTCAGTTCTATGGGTGCTTATCTAACATGAGTTAGCAGCACTGGTCATCCCAAAATATCAAGAGCTGGTATTTTTCAAATTTTAATATAGTTTTTAAAAATTCAACATTCGGTTCAGTAACACTTCTAAAAATATTATATTCAACAGGGTACATGGCAGTTTAGCTAACAAGTCTGAAGTCATAATTATGAATGGGGCAAAATAAATTATTCATTATTTGACATACTCATCATCTGGAGAGGAAAGTTGTAGAGGGTGTTTTTAATGTATAGGTTTCATCATAGGTATTTCTCTTGTTCTATACAACTCTTCAGGAAAAAGATTTTGGAAAATAATACTAAACAATTACATTGCACCTAGAATTTTTAAAGCGCTTTCTCCTTTATTTTCCTTCTTGACCCTCCCAGATATCCCATGAATAACACCTGTGGGTAACATCCCTGTTTCACAAGTAAAGAAACTAAAACTGCTGCAGTTAGTAGATTAAACAAAAACCCAAATCTTCTGAGTGTACATTCACTACTTCCCAGTAGACAACTGTGTCTTTCCACCTCAACCCCCCACTACAACCTACAAAAATTGTGGGAGCTTTATCTGCAATATAAACTTCACTAGTAAGAGTAGAGAAAAACAAAAGTTGACTTTTTAGAATCTGACCAACTGAAACCAAACCAAATTTGACCTCGTCTTGCTATGCCTGATTTGGTCCACTTTTGTCCCCCTAATTTTTATTTTTTAATCAAACATTTTAGTTTGAGATAATTGTATTTTATAAGTAGCTGTAAGAAATAACAGATTCTGTGTAACTCTTATCCAATGGTAGCATCTTTGAAAACTTCAGAATAATATCACAAGCAAAAATAGTAACATCAATACAGTCAAGATACTAATATTTCCATCATCAATAGGATCCCTCACATTACCTTGTTCCCCTAATTTTTATATCCTCATCTTAGGGAACATTTGGAAGTAAACACGCTAGAGTTCACGGGGTCACAAAGACTGAGCGACTGAACAACTCATTAAGTCCCTACTCAGTTTTATCCATTCAAAGTAACAGAACTGACTTCACAAGCCATTAAAAAAACCTTTATGTTACACCCTTAAAGTGTTGGTTAGGACTGTCACCACATAATGTTAAGATTCTTAAGCCACTACTATAATATACCTTGTAGAATGGGATTTTTCAAGCTAAGACTGCAGTTACAGTTTTATGAAACAAAAATTTTAACAGATATGCATACTGCCAAGATTCCAGTATTTATATTAGGTAAATTATATAAATTAAAGTGAACAGTAATTAGGGAGACAGAGGAGCCTGAGAAAGGCTACATGTGAGCTTCCTAGAAAGAAAAAAATATTCTGTGATACCATGATAGAAATATATACAGTTATATGCATTTGTCAAAACTGTACTGGAATTAGGGAATGGTTTCTTAAGTATGACATCAAAAGCACAAGCAAGGGACTTCCCTGATAGCTCAGTGGTTAAGAATCCAATGCAGGAGGCATGAGTTTGATCCCCCATCCACGAAAATCCCACATGCTGCAGAGCAACTAAGCCCAAGCTCCACAACTACTAAGCCAACACTCCAGAGGCCAGAAACCTTAATGCTGCAACTACTGAAGCCCAGGCACCCTAGAGCCCATGCTCCACAAGAGAGGCCACCACAATGAGAAGTTGGCACACCTATCTAGAGAAAAGCCGCAGCAGCAATGAAGACTCACCACAGCCAAAAAATGATAATAATAATGAAAAAAAGCACAAGCAAAAAAGAAAAAGGGGATAACTTAAACATCTTCAAAATTGAAAACTTTTGTGCTTCAGTGGGTATCATTAAGTGAAAAGACAACCCACAGGAGATAACATCATACATTTGATAAGGGACTTGGATTCAAAATATACAAAGAATGCTTACAACTCTCACTAAAAAGAGAATCCAATTTTTTTAAATAGGCAAAAGACCTGACTAGGCAGTTATTCAAACAAGATATACCACAGCCCAAATAACTACAGGGTTTAAAACATGCAACAGCATTAGCCATCAGGGTAATGCAAATCAAAACCACAATGAGAAACCACTGCACACCCAGTAGGATGGTTATAATCAAAAAGACAAGTATAAGCAAGGATATGGAGAAAAGGGAACCCCTGTAGTTGCTGGTGAGGCTATATAAAAGGGTCCAGGGCCTTTGGAAAATGGTTTGGCAGCTCCTCAAAACTTTAAACACAGAGGTCATCATCTGACCCAGTAATTCCACTCATAGCTATGCACCTAAAAGAAATGGAAGTACATATCCATACAAACCCTGCATATGTATGTGTATGGTAGCATTATTCATTAATAGCCAAAAAGTGGGGATAAAACAATGTCAATGAACTGATGAATGAATAAACAAACAAACTGTAGTATGTCCATACAATGAAATATATTTTAACCATAAAAAGGAAGTACTTACTACAAGTGCTACAACATGGATGTACCTTGAAAACATCATAATGGGTGAAAAGTAGCCAAACGCAAAAGGCCCCAAAAATGTATGATTCCACTCATATGAAATGTTCAAGATAGGCAAAATACAAACACAGAAAGATTAGTGGTTGTCCAGGATAGGGGCAGGGAAGAATAAAGAGTGACTACTAATGAATACAGACTTTCATTTTGGGGTAAGGAAAATGTTCTGAAATTAGATAATGGTGACGGCTGCACAACTCTGAATATACTAAAAATCACTGAATTGTAAGTTAAAAGGGTACATACATGTGAATTATGTATGCATGCATGCTAAGTCACTTCAGTCGTGTCCAACTCTTTGCAACCCCGTGGACCTAGCCCGCCAAGCTCCTCTGTCCTTGGGATTTCCCAGGCAAAAATACTGAAGTGGGTTGCCTTTTCTTCCTCCAGGGGATCTTTCCAACCCAAGTACCAAACCCACATCTCCTGAGGTTCCTGCACTGCAGGTGGACTTTTTACCACTGAGCCACCAGAGAAGCCCAAAATGCTGCCTCTCCCTTATGACTGAGTGCCTGCCCGCTAAGACACTTCAGGCATGTCTGACTCTTTGCAACTCTATAGATTGTAGCCCGCCAGGTTTCTCTGTCCATGGGATGGAGAATCCTATGGATTCTTGTTGCCATGCCCTCCTTCAAGTAATCTTCCCAACCCAGGGACGAACCCACGTCTCTTATGTCTCCTACACGAGCAAGCATGTTTTCTACCGCTACCCCACCTGGGAAGCTTCCAGGTGTGTGTGTGTATGTATATATATATATACATATATACATATATAAAACATGCATTATATCACAAGCTATTAAAGTGTAGAGTTAATATCTGCATTTCAATATGTACAAATTTTCTATCAAAAAGCTCATTATACTTCTGTTCACTTTATGTGTTTGAAATTTTATGTGTAAAAATAACAAATTATGTTAAATAGCAAAGTAAACTAATTTTCCTAAAATCCATTTCTGTTGTTTTTGACAAAAGAAAAAGAATCTTGTATCTTAAAAAAAACAAGAGACATTGCTACCTTCTTTGTGCTTTTGCAATGTTATGTGAAAACAGATAAATGACAGAAGACACGGTGTGTGCAAAGTGAAGATTACTTCACCTTAAAAAGGTACAAAGAGAATGTGAATCCCCTCAGTTCAAAGATAGTTCCTTACCCTTGGGTTCCTGTGGTTTCCATGGTTAATGGGTATGACAATTCCTAATAAACAGATGCAATAATACTGTGCTGTCCCATACAGCAGTCACATATGGCCACTTTAATTTTAGTTTAAATGAAGTATACTAAATTATAAATTCAATTATCAGCCTCACCAGTTACATTTCTAGTGTTCAACACCACATGTGCCTATGGCTACCATACTGGATACAGCGGATATAGACAGCTGCCATCACTGCAGAAAGTTCCACTGGAGAACACTACTGAAACACATTAAAAAACATCCACAGAGAAACTATCAGAGTCCAATTTAGGGTTGTGATGCTGTATTTTGGGCTTCCCCGGTGGCACTAGTGGTAAAGAACCAGCCTGCCAATGCAGAAGATGTAAAAGATGCGGGTCAGATCCCTGGGTCAGGAAGAGAACACAGCAGTTCACTCCCGCGTTCTTGCCTGGAGAATCCCATGGACAGAGGAGCCCGGCAGGCCCCAGTCCACATGGTCGCAAAGATTCGGAGAGGACTGAAACAACTTAACACACACACACACACACACACACACACACACACACACGAAACAAATCTTGAAGAACAGGGAAAACAAAGCATAATATATCAACAAAGAAATATCATTCATGGAAGTTTAGACTAAAAAAAGCTACAGTTAAATTTTACTTTCAGAATGACCAAGCTATAGATGTTGGCCTTGGCAACTGCTCAGAGGCAAATTTCCCCATCTGTTAAACTAGATTATCACTATACTGCCAGTTTCCTAAAGTCAGATGTAAAGATTATGCTGAAATATAAAGCAAAGTATCCTTTCAGTCAAAGATCTAATGAAAAGGTCTATTTATAATCCATGACATCAAAGAGTTTATGACCCATAGCAAAATACACAGAATAAAATTAATTTCCTAATTGAGTTCTGAGGTAACAGGCATAATTAAAAGCATAATTAAATAAACTTTGTCTCATCTAGATATAATGTTTGGCCAGATGATTTCTATACTTCTACTTCTAAAACTGTGAGGACGCTTCATCCCGGTAGGTGTAGATTTCGTTAATGTCCACTGACATGAATGTGCAGTATCAGGAAACAGGTGCACTCTTAATTCAAATATTTTAAAATATTTTTAGCACTTAAAAAAAAATGGAGGTGAACAAATTTAAAATGTGAATTCAAATAGATTTTTATATTTAGAAACCTAAAAAAAAAACAAAAACAAAAAGCTTCACCTCATAGTCCCTTCCCAAGTTATCACTACAAACGCTTGGAGGGTGAAAAACATTCCAAATATCAAAGGATCGAACCGGGGGCTCCCGCATTGCAGGCGGATTCTTTACCAGCTGAGCTCCCAGGGAAGCCTCAAAAATATAACAGAAGTTTAAAATCAGCTCTTTCCTTGCCAAAACTACTGGGCTCTTAAAGCTTAGTCAAAATGGTTCCATTTAAAGCATTTCAAACCTCCGGAAAGGTCACTCAATAACCGACGTACACTTTATTTCATTCACACTAAATACTTCTAAATGCACTGTCTTTGCAATCCATTGCCAAAGAAAGAAATTCTCGAGAATGAAAACACGGAAACTGAAACCAGCCTACACCGAAGGTGTACAGAAGGGTCACCTGGAATCAATCTGAAGGAGAAAGTTACTACTACCGGAGCATCTGGAGTCAAATCAGGCACTATATACATATTTCTAGTTCTATACTGACCTCACATGGTGCTTTCTTACGCTATACATAGGCCTACCTAGGTTTATATATTTGAATTAGTAAATGGATTCTATCTTCAACCAAAGTTAAATGTTTTAAAGAATAGAATAGCATTTCATACCCCTTTTCCCATTGTTCACGAACCCTTACAGTTCGTCAAAACACCCCGATAAATCCATCTCATCTGTTCCCTCTAGTTGCTTCCAAAGAAAAATTCTAACAACCAAGGACGCCAGATTGTACAACACACAGTAAAGAGTCCTGGCACTACTGAAACATGTTAAGAAATCTTGGCAAATTAGTTAAAATCTCTTAAGCCGTAATTACCTCAGTTGTAAAGTGAATACAATAATACAAATCTACATCCGAGTAGGCATTAAGAGTTAGATTTAATTAAACAGAAGAACTGCCTCAGATTTTTGGTGGGCTCCGAATATAAGGTACCTCTCGCCCATCTCACACTTTTCCTTCCACTTCTTCCCTTTAAGTTTGCGGGGTTTGCTCTCAGGCTCTACTTAAGTGTTCCCCTTAACCTCACACTCCATCCTGCTCTTCTACTCTATCCCCAGACTCCAATTCCATACAATTTCACCACCCTCCGGTTTCAAGCGGCTACCTCCCTTTGGGCCCTCTAAGGTCCCAGACCACCCCTTCACTCAGGTCCCCACATCTCCCTCAGTCCCCATTTCCCAACGGCTCCTCCCCTTGGTTCCCCACCCCCTCATCACCAGGTTCATCCTGCCCCTCCAACCGTCTCCCGCCCCCAGGTTCCTTCCTGCCCCTCCAAACACAGCTTCCCCGTCTCAACGTTTCATCTTGTTCCTCCAACCGACTTCCCCCAATGCCCTGCTCGCTCCTTTAGTCCCTATTTTCTCCAATACCCAACTGACTACTCCTTTCCATCCATTCTTTTCAAGGCACCCCCATACACATACTGGAGCCCCCACCCCCACCTTGAGCCTCCATCTTTCCCTTTTGCTTCCTTTCTTCCTCCTCCCCACCCCCTCCACCTCCTCCGGAAGAGCCTGGTTCCCAGGCCAAGGTCTCTCACCTCATTCGGTCACTTCAGTGGTGCCAACCGCTTCATACAGGAAAAAACAGCCAATCACGACCCCGTGGGCGCTTCCCTTGCGAGTCCGAGCACTTACTAGGCACCCGCCCCACCGGGCACCCCGCACATACACACGCACAAACCGAGGTCCTGGGGACGAGGGTTGGGGAGGGGTAGAGTGAGCGTTCTTACACCGGCCTCAAACACAGACCACTTCGCTACAACCCTTCGCCATTTTGGTTTCCCGCGGACTGCCGGTGCATTCTGGGAGAGCGGAGCGCCTCCGGTGCCGAATGGCAGCTCTCCAGAGCCGCGAGGGGGCGGGGACTGCGGGGCGAGCGCGGAAGAACACCGCGCTCTGCGTCCGCGGCTAGGGCTGAACAAAGAAGGACTCTTTGACTTTGTGGTGGGCTAAGTCCTTCCGCCGCCGGCGCTAACACAATAGTGAACGGTGTTCTCTGGTCTACCGGCGGTCCTGCGGCTGTTTCTGTTACAGAGGAAAGCTTGTGTTCAACTTTCACATTGCATGTTCTGTTCCTGACAAATGGCACGGTACCCCTTACGTCTTGCCCTGCCAATTTTTCTTCTATGGAGAAAATCTCTTACCTTCATCTTGAGGCCTGTTCGAATTTCATTCAGCGGGGAAGAGGCCCGGGACGTCAGAATCACATTTTGTTCCGCGATTATTGTCCAGCTCCAAATTCCTTCCTATCAGGAGGAGATTTTCACACTTTTTTCCCTGACGATGAAAGGTTTCTCTGCTTATCTGCTTTGCAGATCCTTACTAATTGTGATGGAATCTGAGAATAATTTCGTCCTAAGTGGTTTATTTTGGGAATATAAAACTTTTTTCTACTAGAGCAGACCCTTAGCCTACGAATATTCTGCTGCAGATGTCCCAAGTGACAGAGAGTGAATGCTTGTCTCTGTGACTTCTACTTAGATAAAACCCAACTCCTCTTAATAGCCACATGTGGTGCCTTTGTTTATAACTGTCAAAATACTTAAAAAATCATTTTTAATTTTTGTCTCATTACTTCACAGGGATAATTAGTACCATGTTTTCCCGTCTAAGAAGACAGCCTCAATCTATCTGCTACCTTTCAAGTTTCATTTTTATGATAACCTATTTTCTCACAAATTTGTCTTCAATCCCCTTCACACTTTTGGTTGAATAGAGTTTAACTTTTTTTTTTAAAGGTATACTTGCTGTGCAGCTAAGCCTAATCACAGAACATCAATTTTAGAGAACATTTGGTCTAAATTCCCCTCAACAATTCTCTCAAGCCTCAGCTTCAACATCTTATAGTGATTCAGTACCTCGGAGGCAGTCATTTCGTTTTCACAAACGCTAATAATTAGAAAGTCCGTCCTTTTATAAATGTACAATCTGCCTTCCTATAATTTCCGCTTATTGGTCTAACTTTTAGCTTCTTTAGCCACAGTTCTGATCTTTTATACTTTAGAGAAGTCAACGATGCCTGTCTTTTTGGGGAAAAAAAAAAAAGTTTGCTTTTTCCCTATGTAAACATATGAGTACAAAAGTGCAATCATTTCATTTTAGGAAGCCAGGTGCTCAGGGAATCGAGGGCAGTGAGGGAATCACAGTAAAATGCAAAGAATTTCTGTAACTGTGGTCTCAGAAATTGCTGCTAAGTAAGCAATGTGCCATGGATTAGAACCTTAAGAAGAAACAAATGTGGAACCTCTCAGAAGGACAAAGCAAAACAACTCCAGTCAGAGTAAACTGTACTCTTATTGTTATGTATTTCTCTGATGGTCATAGGGGTTGCTCACACAAATTCTGGTTCTCCTTTCTTCCAGACACAGTAAAATTGCATTTTATTGCACCTAGAGTTAGGTATGGCTGTGTAACTCATTTTCATCAATAAAATGGAAGAGAAAATCAATCACTCTCTAGGAAAATCTTTAAGAGGCAGTTGCACATCCCCTCCTGCTTGCTGTGGTAATCCTGGAAGCATGTGTTGTGATGGAATATCTTTCATTTTGGGTCCCTAAATGAAAAGAGCAGAGACTAACATTGTGCAACCGTCACCACAGTCCAGTTTTAGAAGACTTTGACCACCCTAAAAAAATCCATTATGCCCATTTATAATCAATCCTTATTCCAGCTCCTAACCCCAGACGATCTGTCATCTGTTGCTGTAGATTTGCCTTTTCTGGCCATTTGGTATAAATGGACTGATACAACGTGTAGTCTGTTGGTCTCACCTCTTTCACTCAGCACAATGTTTTTGAGGTTCATCCACATTGTACCATGTGTCCCTAGTTCTTTCCTTTCTATTGTTGAATAGTACCCCACTGTATGAATGTATTCTGTTATCCATTCACCAGTTTGGGGCTACTATGAATAATCTGCTATGAATGTTTGTGTACAACTCTTGTGTAGATACTTGTTTTTGTTTTTCTTTGATAGATTCCTACAAGTGGAATTGCTGCATTGTATAGTCAGTTTATATTAAACCTTTTAAGATACTGCCAAACTGTTTTCCAAAATGTGAGCAGGAAAAGTGTGTGGGCGGGTTCTGATTTTTTCACATCCTCACCAGTATTTGTTATTGTTTATCTTTTTTATTTTACTCTTCCAGTGGGAATGAAGTAGTTACTCATAATGATTTCAATCTGATTTTCCCTAATGGCTAGGTAATGTTGAGCATCTTTTCATGTTCTTATTAGCCTTTCCTACATCTTTTTTGGTGAAACATATATTCAAATCTTTTACCCACTTTTTAACTGTATTGTTTGTCTTTTTTCAAGTTATAAGAAGTCTATATATATCCTGGATACAAATCCTTTATCAGATACATGATTAGCAAATATTTTTTCCCAGTCTATGGTTTGTCTTTTCATTTTCTTAGTGGTATCTTTTGAAGCACTAAAGTTTCTTAATTTTGATGAAATCCAATGTAATTTTTTTCAATGCCATATGCTTTCTTTAAAATTTTTATTTACTTCTTTAGTTGAAGGATAATTGCTTTACAGAATTTTGTTGGTTTCTGCCAAACATCAACATAAATCAGCCATAGGTATACATATGTCCCGCAATCTTGAACCTCCCTCCCGTCTTCCTCTCCATCCCACCCCTCTAGGTTGCTACAGAGCCTCTATTTGAGTTCCCTGAGTCATACAGCAAATTCCCATTGGTTATCTGTTTTATGCACAGTAGTATAAGTTTCCATGTTATTCTCTCCATACATCTCACCCTTTCCTTCCTCCTCCCCGCCCCTATGTCCATAAGTCTGTTCTCTGTGTTTGTGTCTCTATTGCTGCCCTGCAGAAAATCTCGTTAGTACTATCTTTCTGGATTCCATATATATGCATGGTATATGATATTTATCTTTCCCTTTCTGACTTACTTCACTCTATATAATAGGCTCTGGGTTCATCCACCTCATTAAAACTGACTCAGATGCATTCGTTTTTATGGATGAGTAATATTCCATGCCGTATGCTTTCAATGTTATTTCTAAGAACTCTTTGCCTGACCCAAGATCACGAATATTTTCTATTATGTTTTCTTCTGAAAATTTTATAGGTTTAGTTCTTACGTTTAAGTCTACGATCCATTTGAGTTAATTTTTGTGTACACTGTGAGATATAGGCCTGTATTCATCTTTTTGCATGTAGATATTTAGAGATATAAACTATTGCTACATTAAGCCACTGCAATTTGGAATTGTCTGCCACCCAGAATATTTTGGTTTACTCTGACTGAAACAGTCCAGATGTCTTAATAGGTAACACAACTCAATAATAGCATTTAGCTCTCTACTGTATTCAAAGCCAAAAATGAAAAATGCAAAAATTAAAATATTAGGTAACTCTCAAATTTTGTAAAAATTTATAATTGAAAAATCACAAGGAATGTATAAACTTAAGAGCTCTCAATTATTAGCTATCACTCTTTGTGGGGGAAAAGCTAGAAGACCTTTTGCATTGTTCATTGTGCAGAGATAGAAATGCAAATAACCAGAGAAGTCAAAGAAACGTACCCTTATAGAGTTTGTTTTCACTGGTCTGAAAAGTGAAATGGATCTGAAACTGTACTATTAGTCTTCTTTTATCAAGTTATAAGAAGTCTTTATATATCCTGGATACATAAAAAAAGAATGTTTTCATAATAATCATATCAAAAAGATTCATTAAAATTCCTTTCCTTCTTATCCAAAGCTTAAACATGGCAACCCACTCCAATATTCTTGTCTGGAGAATCCCATGAACAGAGGAGCCTGATGGGCTATTGTCCATGAGATCACAAAGAATCAGACAGGACTGAGCAACTAACAACTTTAAAGGACGACGAATATAACATGAACATTACTTTTAAGCTCATTTATTTGTTGTGACAGTATATATAGCAAATTTAGACCCTTCATATAATACATCTTTTTTTAATACATCTTAAAATATAATGTGCCCCATCAGTTTATTGCCTACCATTTCAAAATTCACCGTTTATTACATGCTTTCTGAAAATGGGTGTGGCTCTTTTAAATATTTTTCCCTCACCAGCAGCACATGCACCTTCCTCAAACTTTTCAAATCAACTTTCCCCTACCCTTATAGCTCAATTGGTAAAGAATCCACCTGTGATGCAGGAGACCCCGGTTCGATTCCTGGGTCAAGAAGATCCACTGGAGAAGGGATAGGCTACCCACTCCAGTATTCTTGGGATTCCCTTGTGGCTCAGCTGGTAAAGAATCCATCCACAATGTGGGAGACCTTGGTTCGATCCCTGGGTTGGGGATCTCCCCAACCAGGGATCTCCCCTGGAGAAGAGAGAGGCAACCCACTCCAGTATTCTGGCCTAGAGAATCCCATGTACTGTATAGTCCATAGGGTCACAAAGAGTTGAACACAACTGAGCAACTTTCATTCACTCACTCCCCTACCCTAATCCCAGAAGAATGTATTGTGCTTCTTTCAAGTGATACTTGTGCTGTCCTGGCAATCAAAATTTAAGGTAAGTGAAAACTGTGTGTGCAGTCAACAAATCACTCAATTCAGAGTCATAAGGAACCACAGATAGACCAGTGGTTCAGACTCCACGCTTCTGTTGCTGGGGGCATGGACTGGATTCCTAGGGGAACTAAGAGCTTACATGCTGCATGACACAGCACCCGCCCCCCCCCCCCAAAAAAGAGTCATAAGAACTAGGTTCCAATTCATGCTTGTGACACACCTTTGTTATGACACAAGCTTC
The DNA here is from genome assembly GCF_910594005.1 of Cervus elaphus. Lineage (NCBI taxonomy): Eukaryota > Metazoa > Chordata > Mammalia > Artiodactyla > Cervidae > Cervus > Cervus elaphus. The sequence continues at coordinate 73,200,404 of NC_057834.1, forward strand.
TGAAAATGAAATCACTGAAAGCTAGGAGGAAGGGGATAAGAGAGAGAGAGAAAGAATTATCTGTCTTTATCTGCTTTGCTCTGCTATTTCTCCACTGAGTGTTCAAAAATGCAGACAAGGTAAGACGGAAAGCATAATGTGAAAGGTGGAATAACAAAAGCAGGAACCCTGGAAGACAAAGTACCTCAGTCACTGGCTAGCCTCTCACTTTATTAGCTGAATGATCTTGGGCCAGGTTCCTAAACTCTCACAACCTGAGCTTGTTTGTCTGTTCAATGAGGAGGATAAGAATATCAACATTAAAGCTTTATCATTTGGATTAAATGAAAATATGTGTAAAAGTACTTTATTTTTTTCTCTTACAGCAATTACTACATGTCTGACTCCCCTGATTCAACTGCAAGCTTCTTGAGGGTAGGCAGGCATTACTATTCTTTATATTCCTATTCCTGGAAATATATCTGGATCATATATCTATCTTTATATAAATAAAATTATAAATGGTTATTTATTTAACAATAACTAATAGAAAAACTATGCCATACAGTGTTCAGTACAGGGTACAAGCATATATACCTACAAAGCTGGAGAGCTTAAAGTCTGAGGGTAGTGCCATTAATAAGCAACTGAGATACAATACAAATGTACAGAAGTGTGAAAGGGTGTGATGTATGCTAGGAATGAGAACCAATTTAGTGAAACCTAGTGTGAAAGATTGAAAGATGATTGGGTCTTATTGTGAGAGACCTCATATGACAAGTGATATCAGTCAAGACTTTTTTTGATTGCAAGGGTCACTACTGTAACCAGAATAAGCCTTGGAAGGGTGGAAACCCTTGCCTTGATATTGTCTGGAAACAGAAACTAAAAAGATAGAAGGAGCCTCCATCTCTCTCTGTGTCTCTCTCAGACTATCTCTCTCAATCCCCCCACCCCACCCCACCTCTGCTATCTCTCTCTCTCATTTCTTCTTCTCTCTAAATGGTGTTTCAAATAAAAAATAAAAAAATAAATGGTGTTTCATTCTCTTCCTCTGCAAATGGCCTTCGCTGTTTAGTGGGAAAGAGGTCTTTTAGGAAGGTTACATTTTCTATAGCAACCAATTAAGAAAAGGGAATTTTCTCCTTCTGCCTCCTTTCCCCATCCCTACTCCCCACCTTTAGACTTCCAGCCAGAAAAATCCCAGGGAAGGATTCTGTTGGACTAGTCTTGGGTCACATGCCCAACCTCAACGGTGTATCATAGGCAAGAAGATGAGATATTTAACATAAGTTGGATCAATGCTTATCCCTGTAGCCAAAAAAGTGGAGTCTTATTATTAGCTGCCACCACAAGAGGCAGATAATTGGCCTGGGAGATAAGATGTTTTCCCAAAGAGAAGTTGCTATTTTGAGCTATCAAAATATTTTGAATCTACTAACATGCAATGGAGTTTGAACTTCCAATAATAATAATAATAATTATTATTATTATTATTGAATGTTTACCCTCTGCTAAGACATGTGAAAAAGTACTTTACATATGCTATTTTATTTAATATTCTCAACAACCCTATGAAACAGATATTATCAATTCCTATTTTATAGATGAAGCAACTGAAGTACAGAGAAGATAAGCAAATTGTCTGGGGTCGTACAATAGTAAGTGAAGATTTGAATTCTTTTTTCTTTTTTTTGGCCACGCCACACCATTTGCAGAATCTTAGTTCTCACACCAGGGCTTGAACCAGGGCCACCACAGTGAAACACCGGGGAAATCCCTGAATCCAGTTTTGTTCGACTCCAGAGACCACTCTACTTTTTTCTGTTTTTTTCAAACTTTAAATTTTTTATTTTGTATTGGGGCATAGCCGATTAACAATGTTGTGGTAGTTTCAGGTAAATAGCGAAGGGACTCAGCCGTATACATGCATACATCAATTCTCCCCTAGAAACCCCTCCCATCCAAGCTGGCACATAACATTGAGTAGAGTTCCATGTGCTATACTATAAGTCCTTGTTGGTTATCCATTTTAAATATAGCAGTGTGTACATGACCTTCCCAATGTCCCCTAACTGTCCCTTTCCCCTGGCAACCGTAAGTTCATTTTCTGTGAGTCTCTTTCTGTTTTGTAAGTAAGTTCATTTGTATCATTTCTTGTTAGATTCCACATATAAGGGATGTCATACAATATTTTTCTTCTCTCTCTGACTTCACTCAGTATGACTCTCTGTAGGTGGAGTGTGTGTGTGTGTGTGTGTGTGTATGCTCAGTTGTGTCGGACTCTTTACAACCCCAAGGACTGTAGCCCACCAGGCTCCTCTGTCCATGGAATTTTCCAGGCAAGAATATCGGAGTGGACTGCCATTTCCTACTTCAGGGGATCTTCCGCACCCAGGGATTGAACCCGAGTCTCTTGCATCTCTTTAATCACTCTCCTGTATAGAAATAGGAGGATCATCAGAGGATATTAAATAAATAGATCCTTTAGAAATATCTCTCTGGTAGTAGTGTGGAACTTGGATTCAATGCCGGAAATACTGCAAATTAAGAGGCCATTGCAACTCTATAAGTGAGTAACGTCTGAAGATCTGAACAGAGGGGATAGAAGAGACTTCAGAGACAGAAAGAGATCCTAACAAAACTTGGCAGTCACTGGAAGAGATAAGTGAAAGAATGAATTGATTTAATGATAATAATTGAGGTTTGTGGCTTGAGTGAGAGGAGAGGGGATGACTGTTTTTCTTTGTTTCTTCTTCCCTCTTTCCTTTCTTTTTCCCATCTTCATTTTTGCAAAGATTGGATAAGGTGGTTGATGTTAAAATTAACAAAGATAATAAAAGATATAGAATAATTTGAGGGAAAAGCTAATTAAGTTCTGAACAAGTTGAGTTCAAGGCACCCATGGGATACTAAATTGAGATGTCAAGTATGCAGCAGGAAGTGCATCTGGAGCTCAGTAAAGGAGAGGGCTAATACCACATGGAAAACTGCACACTTAATCAAGCCTTGGTACTCCAATCCAGTTTGCCCCTTAGTATTCTTCCCTGTCTCTCCTAATACAGGAACAAGGGCTTGGCAAAAATAGTAACTAAATCAGAATATATTTAATTACATAATCTTAGGTATTCAAATTTAATTTCACAAAATGTACACATTAGACTGGAGTATTTGAAGGGTTGCTGACAAAAGAAAACAGGCATGAATATGAATAAATAGGGTCTATTTGTGGATCTTGCTTCACCATTGTCATTAGTTAATCATCATCTCTGTGGTAAGATTGTTTCTCTTCTTTATGTTCCTCTCTATTTCCTAATTTTTCCACTCTTGTAATATTTAAAAGTGTATTTAAAACACATGCAATGCCATGATATAAGTTTCAGGTCAGGTTATGTAACCCATGAGACTATGTAGACGCAGTCAGCTGTGAGTATTTTAAACTCCTAGGCTGTCAAAACAGGAGCTCTTTGGGGAGCTCTCCAGGGTACTGGACTGCCTCCCTTGAAATTCTTCTGATCAGTGAGCCAGATCTTTGTGTCTCTTCTGACTTACTTGTCATTGGTCTACCCTGAATCCTATCCTCTGATCAACTGGCTGTCTCAACTACGTCTTAACTGGCAACTTAGTTCTCTGGATCAGTTTCCAACAGGTTTTAGCTGTTAACTTCTTGCTGATGCCTCCAGAATCTATAAAACCAGTAACTTTCTTCCCACACAAACTCATCTGTTCCATTTAGGTTGCCATTAACCTTCCTTAATTTGTCTAACAAGTACTCTTGACTATAAACAGAAGTGTAAAATGCAAAACTATAAAACTTCCAGAAGATAATATAGGAGAAAATCTATGTGGTTTGACACCAAAACCATAATCCATGAATTTAAAAATTGAGAAGTTTATCTTTATGAAAATTAATTTCACTCTGCAAAAGACACCCTTTAAGAGAATGAAAAGGAAATTAAGGATTGGGAGAATATATTTGCAAAACACATGCCCAGTAAAAAACACATCCAAAAAATACAAAGAAACCAACTAAAAATGGGCAAAAAACCTAAACAGACAACTTACCAAAGAAAATATACAGATGACAAATAAAGTATATGAAAAGATGTTCAGTGTCATATGTCACTAAGGAATTGTGAATCAAAATAATGAGATACTACTATCAGAATAGCATTGATAAAATAATTGATAGTATTGAAGAGATTCAACACTGCATGCTGATGAATATGTAGAGCAACAGGAACTCTTTTCATTGCTGGAGAATGATATAGGCACTTCAGAAGACAGTTTGGCAGTTTCTTACAAAACTAGATATAGTCTTACCACATGATCTAGGAATCACAATCTTAGATATTTACCCAAATAAATATAAATATGTCCACACGAAAACTTGCACATGAATGTTTACAGATGTTTGTTGCAAAACTATAATTAACCAACATTCCTTCAACTGGTGAATGGACAAACTATGGCACATCTATACAATGGAATATTATCCAGTGATAAAAAGAAATGAGCTAGGAAGCCAGAAAGGATATGGAAGAAACTTAAATGCATATTGCTAAGTGAAAGAAGTCAGTTTGAAAATTATGAGTATGAGTTCAACACTATGATATTCTGGAAAAGGCAAAACTATAGACATAGTAAAAAGATCAGTAGTTGCCAGAGGTTTGGGAGGCAAGAGAGAGAGGAATGAATAGGAAGAGCACAGAGGATCTTTAGTGTCATGAAAGTATTATGTATTATACCATAATGGTGGATCATGACATTATGTAGTTGTCAAAACTCATAGAATTATACAATACAAAGAATAAACCTTAATGTCACCTATGGAGTTCAGTCGATGGTTCAATATTGTTTCATTAATTATAACAAATGTACCACACTAAAGACATAATATGGGAAATTGGGATAGGGGAGTGTGTGTGTGTGTACACTCAGTTGCTCAGTCATATATGACTCTTTGCGACCCCATGGATTGTAGCCCACCAGGCTCCTCTGTCCAGGGAATTTTCCAGACAAGAATGCTGGAACAGGTTGCCATTCCTCCTCCTGGGAATCTCCCAGATTCCCAGGGCTCAAACCCACACCTCTCACATCTCCTGCACTGGCAGGCAGATTCTCTACCACTGTGACACCTGGGAAGCCCAGGGGAGTGGGTGTTATATGGTAATTCTGTACTATCTGCTCAATTTTTTTTTAAACCTAAAACTTCTAAAACTTGAAGTCTATTATTAAAAGTATTATCTAATGTCTACTATATGTCAGCCATTGCACTGGAAACTGGGATTATTGACCTTCTTGGCATTTCAATCTGGCATGTTGGGTATAAGAAGACAGATACTATTGAAATACTGATACTAGTATGTACTTCCACACTACTATGAATGAAAGCGTCATAGGACTATGAGAACTTTTTACCTAGTCTAGGTCTAGGTTTTACCTAGGAGGTCTAGGAAAGTCTTCTCTAAGGAAGAAATGTTAGAACTAAGATCTCAAAGATGAATAAGAGGGACTTCCCTGATGGTGCAGTGGCTAAGATTCAGCACTCCTAATGCAGGTGCCCTGGGTTTGATCCCTGGTCAGGGAACTAGATCCCACACATTGCAACTAAGAGTTTGCCTGCCACTACTAAAAATGTCTCCCATGCCACAACAAAGATCAAAGATCCCATGTGCCACAGCTAAGACACAGCACAGCCAAATAAATAAATAAAATTTTTAAAATGGATTAATAGGAATTAATTAGATTTGTGATTTTGTTTTTGTTTACAGTACAGGGATTTATCCCTTTTTATTTATTTTCTTAGAAAAAATCTGGTCTAAGAGAAGATTAATGTACGTAGTTATTTGGTCATTTTACATATGCACTTCTTAAGAAGAATTAAACTTCATTTTCTGTTGAAGAGTTTGTTACCATGGAATCTGGCTTTCGAGTCATTCTATCCAGTTCTTCCTGAATATTTGTCAACACAGTCTTTTGTTCTGACTTCTTGACTGTGCTCTGCACCCCACCAGCACCAAGGATTTCCAGGAAAGCCTGTTTTTTTTTTTTTTTAACTCAACAGAGTACTGAAGAAACTGGCCAACACCCCTTTACTTGCTGCATTATTTTTGATGTTTGAGGTCTGACTTCTTTAGTGACATGTTTGGGGAGTCACTAGGCATGCTGGCTGGCCCTCCCCAGCCCTGTCATCACCCCCCCTTTTTTTTTAAATGAAAATGTCTCCTGAAAAGGAGCCGCAAAGCACAGCCACATGTGACAACACGGACCTCTCTCTTTGTTGCAAGCTGTTTTATTTTTGTTGTTTGGCTACACTACACAACATGTGGGATCTTGGTTCCCTAACCAGGAATTGAGCCCATGTCCTCTGCTGAGGAAGCACAGTCTTAACCACTGGACTACTGGACAAGTCCCTGCTTGCAGGCTGTTTGATGATCACATAGGACCCCATCACCAAACAGGACTCACAACATGAACATGCCCATCAGCTGCACCAAGCAGTAGGCGCCACCCAAGCTTACTACAGCCAGGAGGATTCAGACAGCCACCGCCTCTGCTGGCCCATCTCTCACCACTTCTGAAGTAAAGTCCTCAACAACCCAGTTAAGGGTTATACTCTTCCTCTTTAGGCAGCCAGGCCTAGGGTTGGAAGGCCGGGTAATGTTAACAAAGATCCCAGGAGTCTGCTTCTGACAAGATCACTCTTTTCCCATGCAGGGAGCTCCAGAAGCCTGGGAGACACCAGGGCCTTCAGTGGTCAGTGCGCCTCTCAGGGCAGCGAAGCCAGGCTCCAACCTCATTGCTCCATTCAGCTGTACCCCTCCCTACTGGGTCCCATCATGCTTTTTTAAAAAAAGATTCTGTATAATGAACGGAGAGCAGACAGGTATATTTAGTGGCCTCACTCAGTATTCCAGAATCATCAATATGGAGCCTCTGGATCTCTCCCAGCTGCCAGCTCACTTATTCTTCTGTTAGAATTAGGGTCAGGGTGGGGGTGGTTAGGAAGGAGAGCATTCTGACAGAAGGAGGGTAAGGTCCCATATTGAGACACAGTATGTACAGCACAGAAGGAAGGCCCGTGTGGCTAGAGAACAGAAAGCAAAGAGGTAAGTGCACAAGCTGAAGATAGAGGTTGGTAGGGGCGACTCTACAGAGGACCCTATGGGCCAGAAAAAAGATTTACATTCTCAACCTAAAATCAGTAGGAAGACCTTCAAAGATTTTCAGCTGAATGTTGACAAGACTATAATTGAAAAAGGTCTCTGGCTATTTGGTGAAGAAAAGATAGCAGTGTTTCTCAACCTTGGCACTATTGACATTTTGAGGTGGGTAATTCTTTGCTGTGGGGGGCTGTCCTGTACATTATAGAAAGTTCAGCAGCATCCTTGCCATCTCCACACTAGGTATATCCACACATGGAGTTGAGACAACCAAAGTCTCCAGACTCAATTATACTGATATTTAGAAATATAAACTAAACTTGTAAATAAACAACATCAATTATGTCTAAAAATAATCCTCTTGTATAATGCATGTGCTTTCCCTCACCCCTTTTTTCACTTTTATCATATTTTAATGACTTTCATATTATAAAGAGGTGGAGCTGCATATCCTAATGCACAGTTGCGGGGAGGCAGGGGGCAAGATGAAAAAGGGAAACTCTCAGCATAAAAGATAAGACTCCTCCATGGGAAAACAAACCCTCCAGAGATAACAGAAGATGTATTCTATTAAGTCAAAATTCTTGACCCTCGCCTTGACCGGAAAAGAAAGACTGAGGAAACACCAAATGTTCATCTCATTCTGGCACTGCCCAACTATCAACTCCCTGCATTTGCCTTTTGAGAACAAGCGCTGCCGTGAAACCCTAACCTGCTTCCTCTCCGCTACTGGGCAAAAGTTTTTTGTACTAATTTTGTTTTTTAATTTTTTATTAGAATATAATTGATTTACAATGTTGTGTTAGTTTCAGGTGTATAACAAAGTGAATCAGTTATACATATACATAAACATATATCTGGGGCTCCCCAGGTAGCTCAGCAGTAAAGAATCCACCTCACAAGCTGGAGATGCAGGTTTGATCCCTGGGTCGGGAAGATCCTCTAGAGTAGGAAATGGCAGCCCACTCCAGTATTTTTGCCTGAGAAATTGCATGGACAGAGGAGCCTGGCCGGCTACAGTCCAGAGGGTCGCAAAAGAGTCAGACATGATTTAGTGACTAAGCAACAACAATAAATACACATATCCACTCTTTTTAAGATTCTTTTCCCATTTGGAGCATTACAGAGTATCGAGTAGAGTTCCTTGTGCTGTACAGTAGGTTCTTATTGGTTATCTATTTTATATATAGTAGTGTATATACTGGAGAAGGCAATGGCACACCACTCCAGTACTCTTGCCTGGAAAATCCCATGGACGGAGGAGCCTGGTAGGCTGCGATCCATGGGTCGCTAAGAGTCGGACACGACTGAGCGACTTCACTTTCACTTTTCACTTTCATGCATTGGAGAAGGAAATGGCAACCCACTCCAGTGTTCTTGCCTGGAGAATCCCAGGGACGGGAGAGCCTGGTGGGCTGGCGTCTGTGGGGTCGCGCAGAGTCGGACACGACTGAAGCGCCTTAGCAGCAGTGTCTGTATGTCAGTTTCAATCTCCCTATTTCTCTGTTTCATTATCCCCTCCCTTATACCTTGGTAGCCATAAATTTGTTTTCTACATCTGTGATTCTACTTCTGTTTTGTAAGTAGGTTCGTTTGTACTCTTTTTTTAGATTCAATATGTGAGAGATATCATATGATATTTGTCTTTCTGTGTCAGACTTACTTCACTCAGTATGACAATCTCTAGGTCTATCCTTGTTGCTGCGAATGGCATTATTTTGCTCTTTTTTAAGGCTCTGTAATATTCTATTGTATATATGTACCACATCGTCTTTATCCATTCCTGCTTCCATGTCCTGGCTATTGTAAATAGTGTTGCAGTGAACATTGGGGTGCTTGTATCTTTTTGAATTATGGTTTTCTCCAGGTGTTTGCCCAGGAATGAGATTGCTGGGTCACATGGTAGTTCTATTTTTAATTTTTTAAGGAACCTCCATTTGTACTCCATAGTAGCTACACAAACTTACATTCCAACCAACAGTGTATGAAGGTTCCCTTTTCTCCACACCCTCTCCATCATCCATCTATTGTTTGTAGATTTTTTTATGATGGCCCTTCTGACTGGTATAAAGTGATACCTCATTGTAATTTTGATTTGCATTTACTAATAATTAGTGATGTTGATCATTTTAATGTACTTTTTGGCCATCTGTGTATCTTCTTTGGAGAAATGTCTATTTAGAGCTTCCTTCTATTTTTTTATTGGGTTTTTTGTTTTTTTGATATTGAACTGCATGAGCTGTCTGTATATCCCTCTCTCCTTTTTTTAACTGGTGGAAAGTGTTATGATTATGAGAAGCTGTTTATGAAACTTTTAAAATAAGTTTTCAAACAGTCTTTTGCAGCTGGAATTTAATTATTTGGTACCTATTATGCCTTGATTGCTAGTAAAATGTCTAAAAAATTATAAATTATAAAAAATTTCCCATATCTTATGCTTATATTTTTTAGATTGCATTTATAATCCCAAGAAGTTTTGCTTTTAATTTGAATCTTCAGTTCTTGAAAAAATTTTAAACAAGTTATATTGTACCATGATTAAAAAGAAAGAGTAGAATAGAAATGCAAAGGGAGGTCATAAATATCATCCAACAACCATACTTTATGAATTTTGGGAATTCTAGGTCTATGTAGCTTTCTTAAACTCCAGAGTATCAATTGATTTTACTTACGATTTCTGTCAAGTGAGTGATGATACTGTCTAAATAGATCTCATTCTTACTTTCCCAAGGTTTTACTTTGACTGTGTAGCAAACTAACTTGGGTGATGAATATACTAGATTTCACAATACTATGGAAATTATTGGGCTGAATTTTGTTTTAGTGCACCAACTGTTGTGGTATTTACTTCTGTTTAAGTCAATTATAGTGTATAATGTCAAAACAATACATTGGAACCAGTAGTTCATAGGTAAAAATTATCCATGTACAGATGGTGACACTTAAGCTCTATATGTATAAATACCATAAGTACATATTCAGAGTTGTGAATGGAATAAAGATTCCCACAGTATTAACCCACCTTCAACAAACCATACAAGCTGTTTCACTCATAAAAACAGTGAAACACAATCTGTTCTATACATTTTTCACAGCCTTAATTGCTGTAACATGAGAACTCTTTTCTTAAGGGTAGAAACTCTCAATTGCTCTTAGACCACATAAGTCCATCAGTTTACAGTTGGAGTCTTCTATCCATTCAGAATATTTCATACTCTTATGGACAGAAGTCCCATTGTTCAAGTTAATAGATTTTGTACCTATAGAAGTAAAGTGCTCTTAAGTCATGACATGACTTTTGCTTTGGCCTTAATTTTCCTTTTATTTCTAAGGGCTTCCATAGAAAGATTCCATTGTTAACATATAATGTATTTTCATTGTAATATAACATTAGATTTTTCTTCTGTATTTTCACAAAAGCAAAAAATTTTTTTATTTGTGTCAGATATGTTTCTTATATCCTGCAAACCTGCTCACAAACCTCTGTGGAACAAACTGCCTCATATGCGACAACATGAATGAACCTTGAAAGCATTATACTAAGTGAAATAAGTCAGTCACAGAAAGAAAAGTATTGCCATGAGTACACTTATATGAGGTTTCTAAAATACATTCATAGAATCAAAGAATGATCATAACTTTTCAGTTAAACAAAATGAATCAGTTCTACTGTACAACATTGTACCTGTAGTCAACATAATATATTGTAAACAAAAATATTTTAGAGTGGGTTTCATGTTAAGTGTTCTTACCACAAAAAAATTTAAAAATAAAGCAAACAAAATTTTTGTACAAACGAGTGATTACCTCTAACACATATTTTCCAATTATAAAATATTGATGTTATTTCTGGAAAAATACAGAAAAGTTTAAAGCATAAACTAAAAACTACTCATAATCTACATGGAAATAAACACTATTAACATTTAGTGTCTGTGTCCCATATAAAATACTTATTTTCAAAGGAAGAAAAAAATGTGACACTCATAGTTTATTTAAATTGGAAGTAGAAAAAAATAAAAATAAATTGGAAGTAGAAAATACTAGAAGTGTGATTAGAAGTATTTGTCAATATTCCTTTTTCTGATACCTGCTGATGACTAGTGAGGAATAGCTCCATGAAACCAGAAGTGAAGACAGAGGAGACAGATTTGTAATTCCCATTCTCAAGAAAAGATATATTAATTTCAAAATTTATTTTAAATTATGACATAAAAAGTAAAATAAAATATGACATAAAATATCACCATAAGGAAGAGCAAGACATGAGTTATCAAATGAGTTATCATTATCAAATATATGTCTAAAGTGAGAAAGAACATCAAGAATACAGTAAAAAAGGAATACAGAGGACATCCCTGGTATGGTGGATAAGAATCTGCCTGTCAATGCAGGGGACACAGGTTCGATCCCTTGTCTGGGAAGATTCCATATGCCTTGAGCAACTAAAGTCCATGTGCCACAGCTACTGAAGCCCACACACTGGAGCCTGCACACTGCAGCTACTGAAACTTGAGCGCCTGGAGCCTGTGTTCCACAAAAATAGAAGCCACCACATTGAGAAAGCCACCACATTTCTTCTTCACCACAAGAAAGAGTAGCCCCTGTTAACTGCAACTCGAGGAAGTTGAACAAAGCAGGGAAGACCCAGCATAAAAAGTAAATAAGTAAATAAATAAATTTTTTAAAAAACCAGAGTAATATGCACAAAGACTGAACCTTATTATAAACTATGGACTTTAGTAAATATTAATGTGTTGATACTGGTTCATCAATTTTAACTAATGTACCCACCAATTGCAAGATGCTAATACATAATAGGGGAAACGGAAGGATTAAGGAAGGGAGTATACGGAAACTTTGTATTGGCTTCTCAATTTTTCTGTAAACCTAAAATTACTCAAAAATGAAGTCCAGGAATTTTTAAGTTAAAGAAATAAGCAAATTAAAATAATATAACCAGGCTGGATGCATGAGACAAGTGCTTGGGCCTGGTGCACTGGGAAGACCCAGAGGAATCTGGTGGAGAGGGAGGTGGGAGCAGGGATCGGGATGGGGAATACATATAAATCCATGGCTGATTCATGTCAATGTATGACAAAAACCACTACAATATTGTAAAGTAATTAGCCTCCAACTAATAAAAATAAATGGAAAAAAATAATATGAGTCTTCAAAACTCAATACTTTCCCAATGGATTTTATAACTAAATGTTAATTATTCTTCTTCTGCTTAGCCCTTAAATAATAACTATGATACCTCTTCCTCAGTCCTTTGCATTTTTATTCTCTAGTCTACATTTCATAAACTAGTTGATCCACTTCCATATTCAACTGTCACTTGTTTTGTATCATTTATTTCCTCCCCATCTTCCACTAAAAACATCCACTATCGCTGTGTTCCTCTCTTGGCTATACATCTACCATTTTCTATCCCACTTCCACTTGTGCTATGTTTACACTTACTTCTCTGCCTTTTTTCATCCTGTGCCTCCTGCCTGGAATGCCCTTGCCCTCCATCTCATCTTCCTGTATTGTATTCGTCCTTTAATGCCTAGAGCAAATGTTACTAGTTTTGTGAAACTACTCCTGACTCAACCTTTACATTAATTTTGCAACTGCTTGTAACCACAATATAAGTAAGGCATGTTGGATGACATCACCGACTCAATGGACATGAGTTTGAGCAAGCTTTGGGAGATGATGGACAGGGAAGCCTGGTGTGCTGCAGTCCGTGGGGGTGCAAAGAGGTGGACACAACTGAGGGACTGAACAACAACAATAATCACAATCGGGGCTTTAAAAAAGAGAAAAAAAGCACCACACAATCTGATTAATACTGTCATTAGTTTAATAGTTTGCTTATCTCCTTCACTAATCTTTGACATCCTAAGAGGTAGAAAATATATTGCTACACTTTACATTACCCTGTTGCCAAATATGGTACTATAAGCATAAAAGATAACAAGTACTTCAATTCATGATAATCAGTCTTTGAGCAAAACTCTAACTTACTACTCTGCTTTCATAAGATAACTTTTGAACTAAGTGGAAATTTTGATGGGGTTGGTTCTTGAAACATTCCTGAAATATTAAATTCTACAATTTAGTATTTGTGGGCATTTAGTGGTGAGAGTAATATTGATGCTAAGTCATTAACAAGCATTCAATTTAAAATATAATAAAAATAATTTATAAAGAATTAATAAAGTCTATTGAAGTGAAGGAAGACTGGTGATGAAATTTTTTAAAATACTACCAAAAGAAATTGAATCTCAAATAATCTAGAAAAAGTAAAGTTGATAACTATAATTTCCTTAGTGTTTCTCTAGAACTTTTCAAGGGAAGGGTACCTAGATAACTCAATATGAGTATTTCTTTTTTAAAATTTTTATTTCTATATTTGGTTGCACTGGGTCTTAAATGTGGCTCACAGGATCTTTAGTTGCAGCATGCAATCTCTTAGTTGTAGCATGTGGGATCTAGTTCCCTGACCAGGGATAAACCTGGGCTGCCTGCCTCGGGAGGGTGGAGTCTTAGCCACTGGATCACCAGGGAAGTTTCCGAAATATGAGTATTTCACTTAGCATGAGAGCATAGTCATACATGAAACATCAAATATTCACAAAAAGCATGAAAGAGGGATATCATAGCTTGTTTTTTGTTTTTAGTGTTTCCAAGTGCAGGACTTTATCATACTCTAAGTTTCTGGTCATTTACACACACATGAATAAAACTGAAGGCGCGGCACTGATAATCAGCCATGTATATTTATTAATTTAGACTAGAAGAAGATAATCTTGTGGCAAAAGACACAACTGAACTCAACCCTCATACCATATACAAGGTATACCGGAGACATTCTAATGGGATTAGAGTTTTAATGTAAAAAGAGGAAAATAATTAATTTCTTCATGGGAGTAGAGAAAACTTCCTATTCAGAAACATAAGAAAAAGATTAATAAGTATTTCACAAAGTAATTTCAAAATGGGCTTCTCTGGTGGCTCAGTGGTAAAGAATCTGCCTGCCAACACAGGAGACACTGGTTTGATCCCTGGGTCAGGAAGATCCCCTGGGGAAGGCTGTGGCAACCCACTTCAGTATTCTTGCCTGGCAAATCTCATGGACAGAGAAGCCTAGTGGGCTACAGTCCCCTAGGTCACAAAGAGTCAAACAAGGTTTAGTGACTGAACAACAACAACAAATTTTAAATTACATGATAAAAATTCCAATAAGGACTTCCCTGGTGGCTCAGTGGTAAGGAATCCACCTGCCAATGCAGGAGACATGGGTTTGAACCCTGTTGCAGAAAGATCCCTCAAGCAGCAGAGAAATTAAGCCCCTGCACCACAACTATTGAGCCGGTGCTCTAGAGCCCAGGAACCACAACTGCTGAGCCCATGTGTGGCAACTCCTGAAACCCACACACCCTACAGCCCGGCTCTGATAAGAGAAGCTACCACAATGAGAAGCCAGGACATGACATCTAGAGGGTAGCCTGCATTTGCTGCAACTAGAAAAAAGCTCACATGCAGCAACAGTGATCCAGCATAGCCCCAAAATAAACAAATAAAAACATTTAAAAAATTACAATGAAGAAAATAGAAAAATTCCTAATTGGGAAAAATTTTGCAATATTTATCATAGAGAAAAGATTACTATATTTGGCACATAAAAAGCTTATAAAATACAAAAGACCAAAATCCCATATATCAAGTGGATTAGAGATATCACAAAAAAAGTAATGCTGTCTGTGAACTATATGAAAAGATATTCAATCTCATTCATAAAAAAAAAAATACAAAAAAAGAAAAATAATACAAATCAATACTACAATATCATTTCTCACCTATAAGTTTGGCAAATGTTCCAAAGTTTGACAATACTCTTTTAGGAAGCTGTTTGGCACATGTACACTTTCCTGTGTGCTTATGAGGGTACAAAACACAACAACTGCTAATGGCAGAAAATTTGGCAGTATCTGGCAAAATTACATGTGCATTTGACCCAGAAATCCTACTTCTAAGAATCTATCACAAACATTTACTGGCACAAGTAAGAAAAACGTTTGCATGGGACTATTCACAACTGCATTCTTTGTATTATTGAAATCCTGGAAACAATCCAATAATGCATTAAAAAGGGAAGCATTGACTAAACTGTGACACGTTTACACGTGGTAGAAATACAAAACTGAAAAAAAATGAGAAACATCTTTATATATTAAAATGGCATCATCATCAGGATTAAGTGAAAAAAGCAAGGTAGACAAAAGTGTCTTCGTATGCTACCATTTATCTATGCACAGGTAGAGAAAACTGGATGTATACATACATTTGCCTATATATATCGTTAAGTGGAATGATAAATCACACAATTTTAAAAATAGTTACCTATGGAAGAAGGAAGGATAGGCTCGAGGGAATAAGGATAGAAAATATATGTGTTTAATTACATCTTCTTTTAGTTTAAACTCTGGAATGATGGAAATATTTAATATAGTTATGAAACAAAATTAAATTTAAAGAAATTTAAAGCCAAGAACCAATTCAACTTAACCACGTATCCAGTTGGTGGCATAACCACACAGAGAGGGACTATTCCAAATGGCTTTTTAAAATTGATTTATTGGCTGCATTGGTCCTTGTTGCTGCAAGAGGGCTTTCCCTAGTTGAGGAGAGTGGGGGCCACTCGCTGGTTGTGATGCATTGGCTTCTCATTGTGGTGGCTTCTCTCATTGTGGAGCGCAGGCTCTAGGTCACTCGGGCTTATGTAGTCGCGGGGCATGGGCTCAACAGTTGCGGCTCTCACGCACTAGAACAAGGGCTCAGTAGTTGCAGCACACAGGCATAGCTCCCTCGAGGCTTGTAGGATCTTCCCAACCCTGGAATCGAACCCATGTCCCCTGAATTGACAGGCAGATTCTTAACGACTAGACCACAAGGGAAGTCCTCCAAGTGACTTTATTTTTTTTTTCCATTTATTTTTATTAGTTGGAGGCTAATTACTTTACAGTATTGTAGTGGTTTTTGCCATACATTGACATGAATCAGCCATGGATTTACATGTAGTCCCCATCCTGAACCCCCCTCCCACCTCCCTCCCCATCCCATCCCTCTGGGTCTTCCCAGTGCACCAGCCCTGAGCACTTGTCTCATGCATCCAACCTGAACTGGCGATCTGTTTCACACTTGATAATATACATGTTTCAATGCTATTCTCTCAGATCATCCCACCCTCGCCTTCTCCCACAGAGTCCAAAAGTCTGTTCTATACACCTGTGTCTCGTTTTCTGTCTTGCATATAGGGTTATCGTTACCATCTTTCTAAATTCCATATATATGTGTTGGTATACTGTATTGGTGTTTATCTTTCTGGCTTACTTCACTCTGTATAATGGGCTCCAGTTTCATCCACCTCATTAGAACTGATTCAAATGTATTCTTTTTAATGGCTGAGTAATATTCCATTGTGTATATGTACCACAGCTTTCTTATCCATTCGTCTGCTGATGGGCATCTAGGTTGCTTCCATGTCCTGGCTATTATAAACAGTGCTGCAATGAACATTGGGGTGCACGTGTCTCTTTCAGATCTGGTTTCCTCGGTGTGTATGCCCAGGAGTGGGATTGCTGGGTCATATGGCAGTTCTATTTCCAGTTTTTTAAGGAATCTCCACACTGCTCTTCATAGCGGCTGTACTAGTTTGCATTCCCACCAACAGTGTAAGAGGGTTCCCTTTTCTCTTTAAAACTCAGTAATTTGACTGTAGGTTCCTATTGGGATATACCTTAGAGAAAAAAGAATTGCAAAAACAAAAGAAAACAAACAAAAACAAGACTGTTCAACTGTTTTCAGTTGCAGTATTCATATTGTTGATGGAAGTGTTGGTGCTGTCCTGAGATAACTGTGTGTTGTGGTATAAAGTGAATTAGCAATTAATATTGGTACCATCAAGAACTTGGATTTTTGCCATGGGACAAAAGAGATATAAATGCAAAAGAGAATAAAGGAGGAAAAACCTGAATTTGAACTGAAAACATCAATATGATCTCACAGATCATCAATATGATCTCTTTTATCTTTAAATATATAGTATGTATTTCCTATCTCTGCCCACAAAAATGGTCTAGAAACAATGACAAACCAGAAGTAATGAGCAACCCTGGTGCCCAGTTTGTAGGTTGTGTGTAGCATTTTGTACTAAAAAAAAAATCAAGGATCCTAGGAGAAATGGTTGACTCTGCCTAGGGCAGAAAATATAAGAGAAAAGCTTGTAATATTTTGTAATACCTCAAAGCAAGAAGGCAAATCAAAGACCACTGGCAAATCAAAGAACTCAGAAGCCAACTGACTTAAGATAGGATAATTTGAATATTAAGTTATTAAAAAGAGAAAATAATTCCAATGGGTTTAAAAACATAAACTTTATTTAAATCCATGAATTCATAGTGATTAGGAGAAACTAATTAGTCACATTTAGAAGGTTCTAGGAACCAACACTGTATTTTGAAAACCAGTAAGAAAAGGAAAAAAAATCAAACCTTTATTCTAGCTTTCCTATGTGAACTCTACCAAATAACCAAATAGTTCATGAGAAAAAATTTCTCATTATAGAAGTATTCGAGTTAAAAATGCAGGACTTATGGAATTAGAATATCGCCTTTTTACAACTTCTATTGAATTAATACATGTATTAATTATGTTAGCTAACATTAAAAAAAGAGATAATCAGACATTGTGTGCCTTTTGTTAAGTGTCTGATTCTACATATGAAGTAGTCCTGCACCCCCAAACTAGCAAAAATCTAAACAAATCTTGTTTAGATCTAAACTATCAATTTACAGGAAATACAAAGAACAGAGGAATATACTAAAACAATATCATTGGGGGATAATTCAGCATATCTGTACTGTGGAAACAGTATAGGACAAAAAACATGGTTTTTCCAACAGATTTTAAGTTAAGGGGGGCAGCATGCAGGGGAGTCTGTAGATTAAAAGAGGTTTAAAAGACATAACAACCAATTACAATATATGAACATTATTTGTATCCTGATTCAAACGAATACTGTAAAAAAACAAACTTTGTGAGACAATCAAGGGTATTTGAACATTGAATATTTGATGATATTATGAAACTGTTCATATTTTAGATATGACAACAGTTTTGTGATTACATTGTTTAGAGTCCATAACTTTTTTTAAAACTTTTTAAAAGTTTTAAAGCAATAGAGTACTAACAGATTGAGCAACATTGCCCATGAGTTGGTAATTATTTAATCTGGTGACAGGAATTCTTTATTCTATTCTACTTTTGTAAATATTTGCAGTTTTGCTTAAAAGGTTAAATAGCATCTAAACTCCTCTTTGTCTGGGAAAACCTTTGATCACTTTGGAAAGGTGAAACCCTGTGGGCTTCAAAAGGAGATAGGTAGGTCACCAGAGGCCTGAGGGAGAACATTATTAGTACCAGAGATATTTAGAAATTTGAGCACATTTATTGATTAGAGAAAGTTGCCATTTGAGAGAGAGAGAACTTGAAAATACAAGGAAGGAAGGATAACTGAAAGAGCAAGGGCTTATTTTATTGATTAGTTGAGTTCACCTATTTCTCAAAAAAGTTTTTAAAATATCATATTTCCTTGAAAACGTTTATTTCAATATTCTATCCTTCAAATAAGTCAGGCACCATTGAAATATCAACCCTCTTAACAAATGTCTTCCAAATCAATACCTTTAACTCTCTCCCTTCTCTGCCTTTTGAGTATTTCCACTCAAATATCTTATCATTTCCTCTGACTCAGCATGACCACAAACTAACTCCTCTAACTGCCTGCTTATGTCAATGGGGCTGCAATTTCCAAAGTCACCAGCTGGCTAATCCTTTAAGTCCTCTTAACTCCTTCCTTACCCTTGACACCCCAGTCCCAATCAACAAATTTCTTTTTTTGTATGGCCTCTTTCTTATCCTTTTCTTTCCATTCTCATATCCCTATAATACAATTTGCGGAGTATCCATTCGTTCCAGCAACTATTTATTGAGCCAACTATTCACTAAGCACTATTCTAGATTCTGGAGATAGATTAATGAACAAAAACACTGGAGACACTGTCTTTATGGAATTTTGCATTCTCATGGAACTCACTTTCCAGAAATTCTATTATCAAGGAGTAGGTCTTTAGATGCAATAACCCAACAACTGGAAGTGTCCTAAGTCATCAGTCTTTGGTGATTATCCCATCTTGATAGTTCAAGTGAAGTAGAAGTTTGACTCTTGCCCAAATTAGAGAGCAAAGGTCTCTGGCTCTACCCTCCTTTTGTGGTGGTTTCTTGCAGGACATTGTGAAGGTGTGACGTGCTCAGTCGTGTTCAACTGTTTGCAACCTCATGGACTGTAGCCTGCCAGGCTCCTCTGTCCATGGGATTTCCCAGACAAGAATACTGAAGTGGGTTGCCATTTCCTTCTCCAGGGGAACTTCCCCAACCCAGAGATGGAGCCCACATCTGTTAGGTCTCCTGCACTGGCAGGCAGGTTCTTTAACATTAGCGCTACCTGGGAAGTGTAGAGGGAGTTATTGTCCAAGTCCCTTCCTCTGAAAACTCCATCCCGTAGACAGCTGTCTGAATCTCACACTCAAGTGACAAAAAACAAAATTGAAATTACCCTTGGAATTCTCTAGCAGTCCAGTGGTTAGGACTCAGCACTTTCACTGCTGGGGCCTGGGTTCAATCCCTGGTTAGGAAGCTAAGATTCTGCAAGCTGTGCAGCACAGCCAAAACAAATGAACAACCAAAAATGGCTCTTAAACATATAAAAAGATACTATCATAACTGCAAATTAAAAGTAGCTGAAATAACATCTTGCACCTTTCAGACTGTTAAAAAGCAAAGAGTGACTACACATTTTGCTGACAAGGTTATGGAAACAAATAAAGTGCTGTTGGGAGTATAAAATCCAGGACCCCATGGAGGGCACATGGAAGGGCACATGCATTTCAACTGCATTTATTCTTTGACCCAACAATCTCACTTCTGGAAGTTTATCCTAAAAAAGATATTTGCATTTATATAAAGCAACAGGTTTACAGAGTTGTTTGTTGAACAATTTTGTACTAGCCAAGATTGCAAAGAGCCCAAGTGTTTATCTATATCATGGTTTCTCAATCTCAGTACTAATTGATATTTTTGGACCAAATAAATTCTTTGGTGTGGGGACTGTCCTCTGCACTGTAGGATGGTTAGCAGTATCCCTGCCTTCTACCCACTAGACACCAGTAGCATTCTTCCCTCCAAACCAAAATGACTACAGACATCGCCTTGTGTCTCCTGGAGTAAGTGTTGGGGACAGATCTTTCCCATTCTCCTGATGAAAACCATTGATCTATAAAAGCTGGTTAAATAAACAATGGTGTATCCATAAATGGAATACCATGCAGCTGTAATAATAATGAGGAGAGCTCAATGTACTATATAGAAAACTGATTGGATAATAAAAAAAAATTGAAACAAAAGAAAAAAGGAAGTTGCTATTTTGATTACCACAGGGTGCCAAGGAGAGACAGAGGGGAGCATGTATCTCCATTATCCATAATACTTTTTTTAAAGTTTATTTTGGATAACTTAAATGTTATTTCCGTGAAAAGTAAGGCTATAATTTTACTTGACTGTGTTCAAGATAAATAGTGAGGCCACAGAGAAAAATATCATTTTATAAATTATAACAATATTTCTCAGTTATATAAAAAGTGTTTTTAAAAAGACATAAAAAGAAACTGTTCAAAGGTTGATTGCACTTGGTTTTAACTTAGGATATTGTGCTACTACAAGGAATTGCTTAGAGATTTGTTCAAGAATCTATTAAATAACTAGTGATGGAAGTTGTACAGTTATATTTTTCCAACAAACTTTAACTTCCTTTTAAAGGTGCTTCATTCTTTAAAGTCCTAAGCCAGAAAAGAAGCAAGCTGCTGCCTTTATGCTACTAAGGATGTAAAACCATCCTGCAGTTGTGACTCAAATAAAAATAGCTACGGCATAGGAGAAAAAAGATAACCTGCAGATAAGATGTGTATCAGTGACATTGTTCCACAAAATCTATCCCTGGTTAATCTTGCAGCTCCGTGGAGACCTATGTATTTCTCCACTCGTTGAACATCACGTTTGAGTGCCTACTGTGCACCAGACGTTAGGTTAGATAATGAGAATATAGTGACAGTCATAAATGACACGTTTCTTGCTTTTAAGGAGTGAGGGAGTCAGACCTAAAAACACCATGTGTACAAAATGGGAGTACGGAGAAAAAGCACAAAGGAACTAGTTTGCCTTGTTTAGAATGAAACTTATATAATGCTTATTTCATTCCTCATGACTGTAGCTATTGCCTTGCTCACTCATTGCCTATATGAAATCTACCCTTTCCATACAATTCAGTTTAGGTTCTACGCAATTCCACCTCCTTAGAGAAATCTTCCTGGACCATCTCCAAGACATCACAAATGTGATATTTATCATTTATTGATCATACACCATGTACTAGGCCCTATACATTCAATAGCTTATTTTCACATCAACCCTTTGTGGGTGTGATGATTATGCCTTACTTTACCAGTGAGGAAAATGAAGCTTAAAAAGATTAAATAACTTTCCCAAGTTTTCCTTATGCTAAATGGTTGTATGGAAATTTGAAAAAAGGCCTGATTCCAAAGCCTGTTCTCATAAACATTGTGTCTAACGGCCTACTATTGTGCTCCTCTGATTTTCATGGC
Source organism: Cervus elaphus (assembly GCF_910594005.1). Taxonomy (NCBI): domain Eukaryota; kingdom Metazoa; phylum Chordata; class Mammalia; order Artiodactyla; family Cervidae; genus Cervus; species Cervus elaphus. The sequence goes on from NC_057834.1 coordinate 73,222,317, forward strand.
GACTGTTGACTATACTTCTCACTCATTCATTCCAAATGACTCTTGTCATTTACTGCTTAGGCTATTGTTTGTTTCTGAATTGTGGATATGTGCGTGTGGGGGGTCACATGTGTGTGCATATAATTGTCTGGCATTCTCAACTTGATTGTAAACTTCTTATGGATGAGGACTTTGGGGTAGGCTCTGCAATATAGCTTTCAGCTTGTGTTTGACTTAAGCATTCAGCTGGTCCTTTAATTTTTTTGATTCTTCCTTGAAATTCTCTGCAGATCTTTCTTTTCTTTTTTCCCCTTCCATTGCTGGTGCTACCACACACACATCATTTCTTCCTTTTGTCTCTTAACCAGTCTCTGAGCCTCCATTTTCTTCTTCTCCCTTCAAAGATTCTTCCTCTCCTGAAGCCCAGATTTGTCCACCTAAAATATGCATCTTATCATATCATTCCTGGTCTTAAAATACTCCTAATTCCACAGGACAAAGGCAACATTCTTGAGCCCTTAGCCTGAGGTCAGAACCCTCCTTTCCTGCATCTCTCTGATATACACCCCAATCTCTAGCCCATTAGTACAGTCACATTCCCCAAACAGAATATGCTCTCTCAGAGCCCTCGTTCTTCTGCCCTGCTAGAAGAAACTTCTTTTTTTACATAGTGAGCTCCTCTTCATCCTTCAAAGACCAATTCAGATGTTCTAGATATTAGTCCCATTAGTGCCAGAATTGAAAGCTCCTTCCATATTGCATATTTCTATGTTTCAGTTGCTCACTGTATAATTTATAATAATTTATTTATATCTATATAATTTCTAAAAGTTTCCTCTTTTTAGTCTGGGTTCTTTGAAAGAAAGAACTATGTATTTTCCCTATATATTCTACCATGGAGCAGGTTCACAATATAAATAGGTGATGAATCAACAATTTAGTGAATAGTTTTCCTTTTTCTCATTTTTTTAACAGCATTTCTTTTTTGCCTATGCCAACTAATTAGTCTACATATACCCATAGAAGAGTAAAAACAAAATCCCAATGTGGATTGTTTCATATGTTTGCATTATATTTTTCTTTCTCATAAGATTTTTTTCCCTTCCCACTTCTATATGGCAGGGAACCCAGGAATCTTATTCAAGGGTGTCCTAAAGATCATCCTTCTTCTGTCCCTACCCAGTTTATTCAATTCTGAAGTATTAAAGGCACCTTCTGGCTTGTCCCTACTCTTAAGTCATGGAGGTACTTTTTGATTCAGACTGGTGCCCTAGCTCTCTTTTCATCTGAATGATTCATCAGTCAACTGTGATTTATTTTAATGGCAAACATTAGTCACAACAGAAAGACAAAATCAAATAAAGTAACTATACTGGCTTTTACCAAATATTAAATCCCTTCTCTCCTATCTTCAGTGGGCAGAGGCACCTGGCAGCTTCAGAGGCTGCATTTCCCTAGTCCTTATCAGCATGTCTGCTTTGGCCTGCTTAATTTAGGGAAAAGGCTCTCTGTTTAACAGCCCTCAGGGAGTCAGTATGCTCATGAAATTGACCATGCTGATCCCAGAAGTTGGAGCAAACTTCCATGAAGAAGTCCCTGTCCAGATCTAACTGTACTCTATGTATTGAAATGTTTTGATATTAAGCACATTTTAAAATATTATGATTTATTTCAAATTAATAATCCAAGTTGGAGAAGGAAATAGCAATCCACTCCAGTATTCTTGCCTGGAAAATTCCATGGACAGAGGAGCCCGGCAGGCTGCAGTCCGTGTGGTCACAAAAAGTTGCTGTTTATTTTTCTCAGTCTTATTTCACTTTACTATAATATCCTCCAGAATCATCCATGTTGTCACAAATGCATCTCACTTTTGTGAGATGTTATCACAAAGATCTCACTTTCGTGAACCATATCTTAGTAAAAGCTGTTTTGTTTTGTTTTAAAGGTACTAAAATATAAAGTTTTTTCTTTATTCTAAGGTCTGTTTCTGGATTTGTAATGGTGGGTTTTTTGGGGGGAGGGGGTGGCATTGAGTCTTAGTTGCAGCACGTGGGCTTAGTTACCCTGTGGCATGTGGGATCTTAGTTGCCAGACCAGGGATCAAACCTACGTCCTCTGCATTAGAAGGCAGACTCTTAACCGCTGGACCACCCGGGAAGTCCCACAATGATGTTTTCTTTATTTGATATTTAATGTCATTCTAAATAAAGAGAAAAGTAAAATTTTAAATTATTAGCATGAATTTCAATTTTCATATTTGTATTGTGCAATGCCAGTTTTAAGCGCAAATATAAAAGCATGCAGTTTATTCAGAATTACCAAAATTACAGAGTTCATATATTGTAGCTCACACATGCACATATTAATATACTTTGTCCTTATCAGAGAAGTGGAAATACTGCACAGAAATAACTCAACTGTTTTTATTTCACTTTTTGATACGTATACATCCTACAAGCACTATCTTCAGCTTGCTGATGAGTAAGGAAGAAGTGAAAGAAAAGAACTATGCATCATTATCTTTCCCTTTCCTTCTGCGTTATTTTTAGTGTAAATGGTTGGTTAATATAGGGAAGTAATACAAGTAAGAAAGGGTATGATACTGTTTTTCAGTCATTTGTGTTAGGAAATCAGAAAGCACAGTCTCTAGGGGCTGTCAGGGCCCCACTTAGTTTTGGACATGACATGCTTACCTTGAACTTGTTATGAATTTTGCTGAACACTCAGGCATTGTGGATCTCTACCAGAATTCTGCACTCATGGGGCAAATCTAAAAAGTTACGTGCAATTTCCACAGCAATTTTATCTCTTCTGTTCTTGCACAGGCCACATTGTCCCATCAGACTTCACTTGCAATATATAAGTTCAAAGACTAAATTATTCAGAATTTCAAGATGAAAACAGTAGAACATTAGGCCAAGTGTCAGGCACTTTTGAATATGGATCCTGTGTGAATTGCATAGGTTGCATGCTCATGAAACCAACGCAGTGAAAATATTTGATTTCTAAATGATTTTAGATATGTTTTGGATCAATGGATCTGAGGGCATAAAATTTTCTGAGTTTAATATTTTTCTAACTGAGTGACTTCAAGCAAATAATGTTTTATTCTGAAGGCTCTTAAAATATAATTGGATGATTTCATCTCTCCATTATACTGTCCTGACCTATTGACCAATCATGATATACAATGTACTGAGTAACATAATCACAATAGTAAAAGATGTTTATCAATTTTCACAATCAATAGCCAGACAAAAATAAATTACAATTGCAAACCATAATGGAAACATGGTTAACCTAACAATATAAAATAATTACATATAATTTGGGGGCGGGGGTCAAGCAGAATGATGTGGTAGGTGGAAGTGCATACATGCCCATGTTTCATTTGCTCAGTCTTTGTCTTTTGGTTGGTGCATTTAATCCTATACTATCCTGACCTAAAAAACTAGAAGAGTGAATATTGAGTCATTTTTCTTTTATTTATTTATTTATTATTTTTTTTTATTAGTTGGGGGCTAATTACTTCACAACATTTCAGTGGGTTTTGTCATACATTGATATGAATCACCATAGATTTACACGTATTCCTCATCCCGATCCCCCCCTCCCTGAGTCATTTTTCTTAACTCTTTCAGATTCAAAGAAAAGTTCAGTGAAAATATATGCCATGATCACTTGGATATATAAGCATGAGTCTAAGTAGGGAACAGATATCCCTGTATAAGAGAGTTTAACCCCAAGAGGGTCTATGGTTGACTGAGGGAACAGGAAGGGGTTGAGCAGTTGGATAATGTGGGGAGCATGGTTGTGGTTAGTTGGGGCATGCATCTGGTCATAAGCTAGGAGGGGTCTGAGAAAAAGCTCATCAGCCTCTCAGCCCTCCCTAGAGCAAATGAGTAGAAAGGTGGTTTGAAAATTAAAATTGTAGGTGCTCAATAATCATTTTTAATAGCTTTTTATTTGCAACTAATTTATAGCCTTGGGCTTCCCAAGATGGCACTTGGGAAGTGCCAAGATGCCAAGGCAGGAGATAAGAGTTCGATCCCAGGGTCAGTAAGACCCCCTGGAGTAGGAAATGGCAACCCACTCTAGTATTCTTGCCCAGAAAATTTCATGGACAGAGGAGCCTGACAGGCTGCAGTCCATGGTGTCACTAAGAGTGCGACATGACCAAGCACACAAGCACAATTTATGGCCTTAATAAATAAAGGTCTTCTAAGCAGATTGCTTAAGAGAAATATTCAATGAGGGTTTATGTAGCTAAAAGCACATAACACTAATATTATGAGCTCACTAGTATTATGAGCTCAAAAATCCTCATTGAATGTAGAGTTAGATGAAAGAATCTAGTTTAAAAAAAAACTTTTTAAGCTGAGGCAACAGGTCACTAGATGCTGGTGAATGCAGAAATTTTACTATCAGTTATTCTTAGTGAGAAACACCAGTGTTAGCTGACACTTCTCTTTTTAACCCAGTAGTACATAATGATTATGAGGGCTTCCCTGATGACTCAGTGGTGAAGAATCCACCTGCCAACGCAGGACACTTGGGTTCCACCCCTGGGTTGGCAAGCTCCTCTGGAGAAGGAAATGGCAACCCACTCCAGTATTCTTGCTTGGGAAATCTGATGTGCAGAGGAGCCTGGCAGGCTACAGTCCATGGGTTGGCTAAAGAGTCAGACACGACTTAGCAACTAAATAACAACAACAACATATTGATTACAGGGTTTCATGTATGACCCTCTGCCTTTTCATACTGAGAAATGAAACAATGGACTAGTTCAAACTTGGGAAAGGAATACATCAAGGCTTTATATTGTCACCCTGCTTATTTAACTTATATGCAGAGTACATCATGCTAAATGCTGGGCTGGATGAAGTACAAGCTGGAATCAATATCGCCAGGAGAAATATTAATAACCTCAGATATGCAGATAACACCACCCTTATGGCAGAAAGTGAAGAGGAACTAAAGAGCCTCTTGATGAAAGTGAAAGAGGAGAGTGAAAAAGTTGGCTTAAAGCTCAACATTCAGAAAACTAAGATCATGGCATCTGGTCCCATCACTTCATGGGAAATAGATTGGGAAACAGTGGAAACAGTGAGAGACTTTATATATGGGGGCTCCAAAATCACTGCAGATGGTGATTGCAGCCATGAAATTAAAAGACATTTACTCCTTGGAAGAAAAGCTATGACAAACTTAGTGTATTAAAAAGCAGAGGCTGCAAAGATCCGTCTAGTCAAGACTATGGTTTTTCCATTAGTCATGTATGGATGTGAGAGCTGGACAATAAAAAAAGGCTGAACACCGGAGAATTGATGCCTTTGAACTGTGGTGCTAGAGAAGACTCTTGAGAGTCCCTTGGACAGCAAGAAGATCAAACCACTCAGTCCTAAAGGAAATCAATCCTGAATATTCACTGGGAGGACTAATGCTGAATCTGAAGCTCTAATACTTTGGCCACCTAATGTACAGGGCCAACTCATTGGGAAAGACCCTGATGTTGGGAAAGAGTGAAGGTAGGAGGAGAAGGGGACGACAGAAGATGAGATGGTTGGATGGCATCACTGACTTGATGGAGATGAGTTTGAGCAAACTCTGGGAGATGGTGAAAGACAGGGAAGACTTGAGTGCTCCAATCCAAGGGGTTGCAAAGAATAGGACACAACTGAGTGACTGAACAACAACAAATGTATGACCTTGGAACCCATGTAGTAATTAAAAAATTTTAAATGGTGACATTACATTCAATTTTTCCAGAACATTATAGTGTGTCTGTGGTGTTTGATTATCAATATATCCTATTCTCTGACCAAATGTACTCTACTTTACTTATAGTAAAGATTTTATTTATTTAGTTTTTAGAGTAAGATTTACAATCCTCTCTCTATAGCAGCAAAAAACATATTTCTGCCTTTTTTTAAAGTGTTTTCATTATCATCAAATGTAATGATTTATTTATTTTCCTGACCCTTGCCCTTTAAAGTTATAAAATATACTTTTGTTGCCTTCTTGTGTCATAGCCCTTCTATTAAAACAGTATACTCTTAAAAACTGCATGATACAAGTGTAAATTCTATCCCTGTGCAGCTGGTTGATATGCTTCATTTTGGTGAAGGGAGGTGGGGGCATGGGAAATACAATCCCAGACTAATTTTCACAGCATTGTTCAGCCATAGAACAATCAGAGAGACCACCTCGGAACTTCTGCTGTTGAGTTGGCCAAAAAGTTGACTCGAGTTTTAACACACACTGTTACAGAAAACCCTGAATGAATTTCTTGGCCAGCCCAACATGTTATGAGTAGTTAGTGCATGAAAAGCTGCGTCAACTTAACTTTTTAAAGTGATGATACATCTAGCTTTGTTCACTTTTTAAAGAAAGCTAAGTATATAACTAACGCCAGAAAGGAATTTTTAAAACTTCATTCTCATTTAAAGTTCCTGGGCATGAAATTATAGAAAGCTTTTCCTATGCCTACTCTCCCAGTCCCTTTATTGGACTTAAATGAATTTGCATGGTATTGGACTCTGTATCTGGGGAACAGCTTTATCAGAGAACTTGTACATGATCATCACCAGTAGTTATCTATCATCTGTGAACTGAGAAGCTGCACTGGAAACAGTGAAGCCAAAGAGGAACAATACTGCTTCTTTTTTAATCAACCACACTGACAGATTGAGGAAATACTATGGCTGCAGGGTTTCCAGATTAAAGCAGGTCAGTTAGCAAAAAGTTTTCATTGTCTCCTTTAAGATATTGACATATAGGCAGGATGATGGCGTTACAAGTGTCTTCATAGTGGATGGGACATTGTAAGCCAAAGGGTATCCCCTATTAGTCTGGAGAGAACTTTCTAGTAAAGTGTCCTGGGTAAGTTCTTGTTGCTGCTGTTCAGTTGCTAAGTTGTGTCTGACTCTTTGTGACCCCACAGACTGCAGCCTTCTTGGGCTTGCCAATTCAGGATTTATACTGGTGATTTAGATCATGGTTTTGAAGGGTTTTTTAAAAGCAAAACTTCACTCAAGTTTAATCTTCACAGAAGACAAATATATAAAATAGATAACAGTGGTATGGCTTTGGTGAAGTGGGGGGTAAGCAAAGATGTCTACATACCTCTAGGTCTTCCTAGAGCTCAGAGTACTATTGACCCAGGTTGATAAAACTAGCTAACTTTTATTGGGACTCCCTAAGTGCCAGACATTGTGTTACAAACTCTATATTATCTCATATAATCATCACCACACCTTTCCATGAGGAAGAATCCCTTATTGACTCCATTTTACAGAAAAAGAAATTAAAAATCAGAGCTGTTCACTGTTTAGTTAGTGAATGACTACACAGAGGTAAACAATGGGCCATGAGACCAAATTTCCTGACTCCAAAGCCCAGGCTCTTAACTGTCGTATTATTTGGCCTTCTGTGAAAATGTGCGTGCTAACAGGTGCCAAGTGCTGGGCAGTGCAGGAAGTTGAGGTGAATGATAGTAGTACCGAGCTCATTCAAAGCACCCCAAACCCCAAACACACAAAGCGCACTGGATGGATCCACATCTGCTTTCCCATGTCTTATCTTCATCTCTTTTCTCTTTCTGCCTCTCTTCCTTTCCCAGCGACTCATCTGTGGCTTCTCTTTGTGTCAACCCCGATCAAATTTGGCACCTTGTGGTTAAACCCAGGCTTCACCCTGTAATGTTCCCATTGCTTCTCTGATTGAATCTGACAGGTACTTCCGCTTTCTAGGAGCCCACACATCTGTTTTCAGTTTTGTAATGACCCAGGTGTGGCCACCAAAATGCCAGATGGGGGGCGACTGTTGGTACTGTGAAAATTAAAAGAGTAAACATCAAATGCATTCTGTTTTTTTTACACAAAAACCCGAGAAACATTTTGAAGTGAAATTGAGTGCTGTAGTTTCCACATTTATATGTGAACTTCATTCCTGATAATCCATTAGCTTGAGGCAAAGTATTTTAACATTGCTTTGAGAAGAAAAAGTTGTTAATATTGTCATGTAGTCACTAAAGAAATACTTATAAGAAACATGAGAAGCTCAACTGCTTTTTTCCATCTCATATCATTTATAAACTTATATGTATGAATATGCAAAATAGTAAACACCACAAATGCAGTAGGAAGTTAATATTTGTATAGAATTGAATGTATAGAAAGACTGTAATGATCAGCAAAAATGCACATAAAAATATTTAGTCTTTGAAAGAAAATTAGAGGGATTTCCCTGACAGTCCAGCCGTTAAGACTTCACCTTCCAATGTGGGGGATATAGGTTCAATTCCTGGTTAGGGAGCTAAGATCCCACATGCCTCGCAGCCAAAAAACCAAAACATAAAACAGAAGCAATACTTTAAAAACTTCAGTAAAGACTTTATAAATGGTCCACAGAACTTGCTGTATAACACAGGAAGCTCAGCTCCACGCTCTGTGATGACCTAGACGGGTAGGATGGTGGGGAGGCTCAGAAGGGAGGGTATCGTATGTGCACTTACGGCTGATTCACATTGTACAGCAGAACCCAAAACAACATTGCAAAGCAATTATCCTCCAATTTAAAATGATTTTTTTAAAAAATGCTATATAAAAAAATGGTCCATGTAAAAAAAAAAAATCCTAAAAAAAGAGAGAATTAGAAAAAGTGTTTTCACTATAATTCTTTCAAAGTGCTCTCTATGAGATAGTCCAAAATATCTATGAGTTCAAAGAATTTGGGTTGCTGCAGGAGCCTGGCCTTGGGTCTCATTATCTCAGCCTCCTACAAAGGAACCCTGCAGAGTGCCAAGGAGATGAAGTGACAAGACTGCACCTACCTGTGTCATGTAGGCCCCGCTATCGCCTATAACTTTCCATCAAGGGATAATGTTCTTTCAAGCTGCTTCAGCTCCTAGGTCCACCATAACCTCAAATATTCCTATAATTCCCCAGGCCCAGGGAAGTGCCTGCCTCTCTGGAGAAATTTTAGAGTAGGGAAGCACTGCCCTTTCCATTGGGGTTTCAGTTGCATAATCAGTAATATTTCCAGAGCTGGGAACTAATCCTGAGAAAGATGCAGGAGTCAGGCAGCTGGACATCAAAATATCACCTTAATTACTGAGACAGGCTAGTTTAGAGAATGTAGTTTAGCAACAAGGTTGGACAGACAGACCCACACACTCACAGGCAGCACTGGGCAATGCTAGACCCATCCCTGTAAAATCCGCAGCCTAGAGCAACACCCCAGAATGTGTGTTCTTTTTAGAAGGGTAAATTCCAAAGAGATACAAGGAAGAGACATGTCCATCTTTAAAATTTACCTATCAGATAATTAACACTGCCTTCCATGGTGTGGAAGGAGAAATGACCTGAGGAACAAATATGTGGAGACTCCTGGCAGTGGTCAATAGCCTGACCATCTGGTCCAGGGTGTGGAAAGAAAAGGACTAGAAGATCAGAGACCAGGAGCACAGGCTTGTGGGAGGATATAGAAAGTAGGCCCCAAGTATGAAGATTTTTGTATCAAGCATTAACGCCAGCCAGAAGCATCCACCACAGAAGTGCTGAACAAAGTAGACAGAATGTCTCAGCTAGTTGATGTTAGCCAGCCATTGCCACTGTCAAGGCATGATGGGCACATGAACAGACTGGCTAGGGTGGAAGTGAGGGAGGCAATATAGCGCGGGAGGCTACTTCCCAAGGCCAGTCTAGCTATTGCTTCCTCTGAGCGTTCAAACTTTCAGCAGCATGAGTCCAGCAACACTGGGGTCCTCATATGGAACCGTTCCTCAAAGAAACCAACTTCAGTGTCCCTTCCATCATGGAAGAGCCAGTGTTTCATCTTCACAAGGATAGATACCTATTCCAGATGTGGGTTTCCCCTTCCTGCTCACAGATTCACAGCCTGGACCATTTTTCTGGGGCTTATGAGAAACTTGATCCACAGGCATGAAATACCACTCAACATAATGTCTGACCATAGGATCGATATCATAGGGAAGAAGGTGTGGGAATGGGTCCATGACTCCATTTCTTGTCTGAATGATATGCTCAGAAAATAACTTAGGTTTTCCAATTTTCATTTGGCATTACCCTGGCAGATATTGTGTAGTTGTTACATTTTGTTTCTATTATGTGCTGTTATGGACTGAATAGTGTCACCTGCAAAATTCAGACGTTGAAGTTCTAACCCCCCAGTGCCTCAGAATGTAATTGCATTTGGAGATCGGGCCTGTAAAGAGGTAAAGTGTAAGATAAGGTGAAATGAGGTCATTAGGGTGGCCCTAGTCCAAATGACTGGTGTCCTTATGAAAAGAGATTAGGACACAGACATGCACAGAGAAAAGACCCTGTGAAAACAGAAGAAGATGGCCATCTACAAGCCAAGAGAGAGATCTCAGAAAGAAAGAAACCCCACCAGCTCCTTGATCTGAGACTTCTAGCCTCCAAAGTCTGTGGTATTCATTATGGCAGACCTAACAAACTAATACATATGCTAAATTAGTAATAACTAACATTTAGGGAATTCCCTGGTGGTCCAGTGGTTAGGACTCCACACTTTCACTGCAGAAGAACCAAGATCCTACAAGCTACACAGTGGAGCCAAAACCAAAACTAAACTAACATTTGTAAAGGCTAGCTTTACAGTTTACAAAGCAGTTTTGGTTATGCATCTTAATTGAAGCTCATAACAACTCTGAGAGGTGGTTGGTAGGATGTTATAATTTTCAGTTAGGAGAGTGAGGACATGGAAATCCTTAAGATCACATAGTGAGGGGCAAAATTAGATCCTGAATCCAAGTATTCTGACTCCAGCTCCTTCTATCAAATGTGTGCGTCAGTCTTTGAGACCCCATGCTGCAACCTGCCAGACTCCTCTGTCCATGGGGCTTCCCAGGCATGAATACTAGTGGGTTGCCATTTCCCCCTCCAGGGGATCTTCCAGACCCAGGGGTCTAACTCGAGTCTCTTGTGCCTCTTACATTGCAAGCAGATTCCTTACCGCTAAGCCATCAGGGAAGCCCCTCTATCAACCAGGACCTTCTCTATTTAAAAACCATCAGTAGCCAGGTGGTCTTTACTTAGACTGGCATACAAGGTCCCTCTCATGCTGGTATGAGGGACCAGCTTTCCTGTCCTGTCTACTACCACTCAACCTCTTTCAGCCTATGCTTTATCAATATAGATTTACCCACCACTCTTGATAAACAAAATCAAATTTACCTTGCTCTCTCACGTCATCATGTGAACTGTTTCTCCAGCTGGGATGCTTTTGCTGCTTTCTCAACTTGACAGATTATGGCCCAGTCTCCAAAACCCAGCTCAGATATTACCTTCTCTGTGACTTTCTCTCTTCTGTTCTCCCATATTTTATGTATATCTCTATAACTGCACCTATCTCATGAGATCGGGAAGCAAATTAACAGAGTGAAAAGGGGCCAGGGTTTTGGAGCTAAGCAGACACAGCCTCAAATCCTGACTCTGCCATGTTTCATTCAATCAAATGGCTTTTACCAAGGATGAATTACATGAAGCATGCTGAGCCATGTTCCAGGAATACAAAGATGACAAAACTGTGTTCGCCCTGAAAGAAATTCAGTCCTAATGCAATCTACTTGAGGATTCAGACAGTAAATTAAAATTTAGAGAGACAAGTGTACTGCTAAAGATACATGCAGGGAGCACTAGGCAAGGCATTGACACTTCCCAGGGTCAAGGAAGGCTTTCTGAAGGACAAACAGGAATTATTATTAATAAATGAAAGTGGGTAGAAAGTTTCAGGCAGAGGAATTAAGTGCACAAACGAGAGTGAGAGAATAGCAAAGGTAACTCTATAAACAAATGAGGAGATATACCCCTATCTCTTAAGGTTGATGGTAGGATTAAATGACATATCATATGTAAATCATCTAATAAAGTGTCTGACATTGAGTGAATGCTCTCATTATTGACATATTATTAATATTATTGTGTTGTGGTGATATCTGTTTCTGTCTCTCCTACATCTGTCTTCTCCTACATGGGGGTTTCCTAAAGGGCCAGGAACAGCCTTATTCGTATCCTTAACTTCTGACACTGTGCCTGGCATGTCAGTCAGTCAGTTCAGTCGCGTCTGACTCTTTGCGACCCCATGAATCGTAGCACTCCAGGCCTCCCTGTCCATCACAAACTCCCGGAGTTTACTCAAACTCACGCCCATCGAGTCGGTGATACCATGGCATGTCGTGAGGTGTATTTGTTGAATAAGCTCATGAATGCATGAAGGACTAAGGACTGAGCTTGCGCTTCAGGAACTCATCTATTACAAAACAAAGATAAGAAGGAAACAAAAAACTATAGCAACTCTAAAGACCCTTCAAACTTTTCAAAACTTTCCCTTTTTCAATTAGTAGAAAAGCAGAGCTTCCTTCTGTGATTTATGTCTCCTGATTTATCCAGAAATTACTAACCTACCACCTTAAAAAAGCTCAGAGAGCCATCCATCTATGATGAGTTGATTTGTACATGAAAAGGAGGAATAATAAACGAAGGTGAGACCAAGTATAAATTCAAATCCCATGACGTTTTTTCCCTTCAACAATTGACAATACTTTATTATAGAGGATTTAAAACATATTTAATTGAGAAATTGGTCAATGATAGAAAGGTAGACCAATGTCTCAGAAACTCGCTTTCTTTCCCCTTGGCAAGTCCTGAGGGAGGACCCTGGGATGCTGGTGAGAACCAGTCTCAATAAATTTTATAAATACCATGTGTGTAAATAGACACGTCTAGGTCTTCATTAAGAACCGTTCTTTTTAACACCAAAAAGTGATTATAAGATAAATAGACATTGGTCTTCAAGGTCAGATTCTCTTGAAACAATCCCAAGCTATTAACTATGAGAGTAATTACTGTAATTTAAGCACATTTTAAATAGCTGAACAGATCTTTGTCCAGTCAAACATTCCTAGAGGACATGCTGTACTTCCAGATTAATTTTAAAGATACTCCAGCAGTATGTGTAATCAGAATTTATTCTCCAAATTACCAAATCCAGATTCTACTCTCCACTATTCAATTTATTTTCTTCAGTTTGTATGCAGATTATGCCAAGCAGGTGGTCTGTAGCTCGAGACTGACAACACTTACCAGCTGTTAAATTTACACATCGCTCTAATTTAAATGCTTAATTGCTCTCAGAGCACTCAATTTACAGCTCATAAACCCCTCCCAATGGCCCCCAAATCTCTTTGCCTATGATAGATTCAAAGCTAAATGAACCATAGTGTCCCTTGATAGGAAGATGAAATATCTGAATAATCTTATGCTTTTTAAGTGTTTATAATTATTTATTAGAAAAAAATAACATCTGAGCATTTTTTCTAAATTAATTTTAGAGAGGAGCGGTTAGGTTCAATGACTGCCAAATCTCCTACTAGTTCATTAACATCTTTTCTCTTTGAAATTGGAACACAAGGATGATACCTGCCTTTATATGCATACAGTGTCCAAGATGACCAGGGAGAATCAAGGAAGTATTAAAAACACTGTGAACAATGACTGTATAATTACAAACTGTCCCATGTCAATGGCATTTAACAAAGGTAAAGAATAAGGTGCTGTAAGTATTACAGTCTGGTGAGAGTGTCTGAAGGTTTTTCTGTCTACTCCTTCCTTTAGCCGGGAAATTGAACGCTGATTTTGAAAGAGCTTGTCTCATTCAATGTCATCATTTTATGGGTGAAGACATAAAGTTTAAGCGATTTGCCCAGAGTGATGGAGAGCAGGACCAGAGTAATTGCCTCTATGCACAACATTTTGGCCATTTGACCACCCAACCTATCTTGTCCCCCAGTTTGTTGCAATCAACTGCAGCAAGAAGAAAGGGAGTTAACCTATTTTAAACCTTGCACAAGATACAGAAATGGGTTATCTTCAACAACTGATACCAAGGTGCTTTCTGCTTTAAGCCAAACCACATATGAAAATAGAGTGCTTCTGACTTAATTTACAAGGATTCTCTATTGGATTGTTGTAAACATCCAGCTCCCCTACTGAATTTTGAAGTTTGACTTACGCTAGCCTCAAGAACACATCTATTATGTAAATTATTTATGCATCCAAACCAATTAGCAAGTGTTTATAAAATATAGTTGTCCCCTTGTATCCACTGATACCAAAATCAAGTCACTTATGTAGAATGGTGTAGTATTTGCATATAACCTATGCACATCCTCCTGTATACTTTAAATCATCTTTGTTGTTGTCCTTTAGTCACTAAGTCATGTCCCACTCTTTTGCAACCCCATGGACTGTAGGCCGCCAGGCTACTCTGTCCGTAGGATTTCCCAGGCAAAAATATTGGAACCGGTTTCCTCCTCCAAGGGATCTCTCTGACTCAGGGATCAAATCTGCACCTCTGTTGTCTCCCGCATTGGCAGGCGGATTCCTTACTGCTAGCGCCACTTGGAAAGCCCTAATACAACGTAAGCAATGTGAAAATCGTTGCCTTTGTGTGAATTGAAGTTTTGTTTTTTGGGAATTTTTTCCCAAATTTTTTCAATCTGTGGTTGGTTGATTCCGTAGATGTGAGACCTGAGGATATGGAGTGCCAACTGTATCTAACACTGTGTCAGGTGCTATGCAGTTTTTTTAAAATAATAAGTACAATATAAGTCATGTTCCCTATTGACAAGAAGCTTGCATCTTAGTTGTGGGCACTAGACAAAACAGATGAAACAACTTAAAAATAAAACAGTATATAATGAAGCATTAAAGTGTACCATATGGAAAATTTGTAGGACATGAATAATAAAGAAAAAAGACACATAAAAAACTTTGTGAGACTTAAACATCTCTGTACTAATTTTACTTGTGTGATTTTCTGCTTATTCTTGGATTTGCAAAAGAAAACAGGCTGAAAGCAAAGCAAAGGCCTCTACCCCTTTCAAAATAATTTGGCGGGTTTGTAAGAGTTTTGACGCCCTCTAGTGGCCAGTTATAATAGTATTGTCCGTCACACTTGAAGTTCTGCAACAACTTTTGATGCCAAAAGCAATGGGAAAGATTTTGATTTAAAACTACTTTCAAAGTTTTCTTTGAATAATAGAGGCTACATAGCATAGTGGCTAACACACAATCTCCAGAGGTAGCCTGTCTCAGTCCAAACGCCAACCTTGCCACTTATGAGCGGTTTGAGTCTGGGTAAGTCATGTTTAATCATTCCATGTCTCAGTTCCCTGTCTGTAAAATAGGAATAATAATAGTACCCTCTTCATGACATTTATATATATATATACATACATATATATGTGTGTGTGTGTGTTTATTTTTATCTATTTATTTGGCTGCGTCGGGTCTTAGTTGTGGCACCCAGGATCTTAGATCTTCGTTGTGGCATGTGAGATCTTTAACTGCAGCCTGAGAACTCTTAGTTACAGCATGTGGGATCTAGTTCCCTGACCAGGGATTGAACCTGGGCCCCCTGCATTGGGAGCATGGAATCTTAGCCACTGGACTACAGGGGAAGTCCCTCTTCATGACATTTTTACAAGAATAAACTGAGCTAATATTTTTAAAGCATTTAGAATTGTTCCTATCACATAGTAAGCATAATATATATATTTGCTAAATAAATTAGAGCAAAATCACAGCAAATCTCATTCTTTTAAAAATTTTATTATTTACTGATTCTTTTAGGAACATTATTTATTTATTTATTTTTGGCCCTGCTGGTTCTTCATTGCTGTGCACGGACTTTCTCTAGTTGCTGCAGGTGGAGTCTACTGTCTGTTGGGGTACACAGGCTTCTCACTGTCATGACTTCTCAAGTTGCAGAGCACAGGCTCTAGAGCACTTGGGCTTCAGTAGTTACGGCACACGGGCTTAGTTGACTCAAGATGTGTAGGATCTTCCCAGACCAGGGATTGAACCTGTGACCCTCACACTGGCAGGCAGATTCATAACCCACTGGACCACCAGGGTAGTCCTAAAGTTGATTCTTATATTTAGGTTATACTGACAATAATTTATAATTTTTCTAAACTTGGAAAAATTATTTAACTTTTCTGTGCTAAAGTTCTTTGATAATAAATGATTATGTGTCAGGAAATTTTAAAAAATAGACTTTATTTTATTAAGAGTTCTCTTTGATGGCAGCCTGGATGAGAAGGGAGTTTGGGGAAGAATGGCTACAGGTATATGAATCACTGAGTCCCTTCACTATTCACCTGAAACTATCACAACATTTTTAATCAGCTATGTGCGTGCATGTGCTAAGTCACTTCAGTCATGTCCAACTCTGCGACCTTATAGCCTGCCAGAATCCTCTGTCCATGCGATTCTCCAGGCAAGAATACAGGAGTGGGTTGCCATTTCCTCCTCCAGGGGATCTTTCCAACACAGGGATAGAATTTGCATTGGCAGGCAAGCTCTTTACCTCTAGTGCCAGGTGGGAAGCCCTAATCAGCTATAGCCCAATACAAAATAAGAAATTTTAAAAAATAAATAAATTGGTTTTTTTCCTGAAAGAAGAGTTCTCTTTTAGAGCAGTCCTAGGTTCACAGAAAAATTGAGGGGAATGTACAGAGCTTTCCCATATACCTCCTACCAGTAAACATGCATAGCTTCCTCCACTATCAACATCCTCCACCAGATAGAACACTTGTTAAAACTATTGAAACTGTTGATACCCCATTATCACCCAAAGTCCATAGTTTACATTACAGTTCACTCTTGGTGTTGTATATTCTGTGAGTTTGAACAAATGTGTAATGACCCATATCTATAATCATGGTATCATACAGAGTATTTTCACTGCCCTAAAAATCCTCTGTGCTCCACCTATTCATTTCTCCCTCCCATCAAATCCCTGACAACCTCTGATCTTCTTATGGCCGCCCTAGTTTTGCCTTTTCTAGAATATCATATGGTTGGAATTACACAGTAGGTAGCCTCTTTAGATTGCTCTCTTTCACTTTGTAATATGAATTTAAGATTGTTCCATGTCTTTTCGTGGCTTAATAGCTCTTTTTCTTAGCACTGAATAATATCCATTGTCAGAATAAACCTCAGTTTATTAATCTATCCACCTTATGAAGGACATCGTGATTGCTTCCACATCAATTATGAATAAAGCTGCCATAACATTCCATGTGTATGTTTCTGTGTGGACATATGGCTTTAACTCCTTTGGGTAAATATAAGGACCATGATTGCTGGATCATATAGGAGTATGTTTAGATTTGTAAGAAGCCACCAAACTGTCTTCACTTTTGCATTCCCACTAGCAAGGAAGGAGGAGTTCCTATTCCGCATCCTTGCTAGCATTTGTTATTGTCACTATTCTGAATTTTGGCCATTCTAAGTGGAAACAGTGTCAGACTTTATTTTTTTGGGCTCCAAAATCACTGCGGATGGTGACTGCAGTCATGAAATTAAAAGATGCTTACTCCTTGGAAGGAAAGTTATGACCAACCTAGATAGCATATTAAAAACCAGAGACATTACTTTGCCAACAAAGGTCCGTCCGGTCAAGGCTATGGTTTTTCCAGTGGTCATGTATGGATGTGAGAGTTGGACTGTGAAGAAAGTTGAATGCCAAAAAATTGATGCTTTTGAACTGTGATGTTGGAGAAGACTCTTGAGAATCCCTTGGACTGCAAGGAGATCCAACCAGTCCATCCTAAAGGAGATCAGTCCTGGGTGTTCATTGGAAGGACTGATGCTGAAGCTGAAACTCTAGTACTTTGGCCACCTCATGTGAAGAGTTGACTCATTTGAAAAGACCCTGATGCTGGGAGAGATTGGGGGCAGGAGGAGAAGGGGACAACAGAGGATGATGAGATGGCTGGATGGCATCACCGACTCAATGGGCATGAGTTTGAGTGAACTCCGGGAGTTGGTGATGGACAGGGTGGCCTGGCGTGCTGCGATTCATGGGGTCGCAAAGAGTCAGACACGACTGAGCGACTGAACTGAACTGAACTGAACTGAATAGGTGTATAGTTGTATCTATTGTTTTCCTTTGCATTTCTCTGATGATATATAATGTGAAACATTGGAACACCTGTATATCTTTGCTCAGGTGTGACTTTATTTTTTTGGAGTTTTGTATATACAGAAAAGTTGAGAAGACAGTACATAGAGTTACCATATACCCACGCAGAGTTTTTCTTTTTCTTTTTTTTCTTTTTTTTTTTAGAGTTTTTCTTATTATTACCGTTCTACATTAGTATGGTACATTTGTTACAACCTATAAACCAATATTGGTACTTTATTATTAACTGAAGTTCATAGTTAATTCAGATTCTCTTAGTATCAACCTAATGTTCTTTTGCTATTCTAGGATTCCATCCAGGATACCAAATTCCATTTAGATTTTATATCTCCACAGGCTCCCCTTGACTATGACAGTTTTTCAGAAATTCCTTTTTTTGATGACCTTGACAGTTTTAAGGGGTCAGGTGTTTTGTGGAATGTCCTTCAGTTGGGATTTGATTTGATTAGATTAGAGTGGGATTGTGGGAGCTGGGGAGGAAGGTCAGGGGCAAAGTGCCATTTTCATCAAGCACTTGGGCTCTCTGGTTGTGGTGGATTAGTTCCAAAGCTTGTGGGATCTTAGTTCCCTGACCAGGGATCAAACCGTTGTCCCCTGAATTGCAACGCAGATTTTTAACCACTGGACCATCAGGGAAGTCCAGTCCTTTATCATGATTTATGACTGTTGATGTTGACCTTTATCACCTGACTGATGTAGTTTTTGCCCACAGTAAGCTTTTGTAGGTTTCTCCACAGTACAGTTATTCTGTTTCCTCTCTTTGCATTCTCTTTAGTCACTACATGCAGCCCACACCTAGGGAGTAGGGATGTATGCTCCCTCTCCTTGAGAACAAAGCATCCTTGTAAAGTATTTGAAATTCTTCAGTATAGGTAATTTGTCTCTTCTCCATTTATTAGTTTATTCAATAATTTATACCTGCATTAACTCATAGATAATTATTGTATGCTTTGGGTTATTATCCAATTTTAATTTTATTTATTTTTTCCAAATTGTTCCAACTTTGGCCATTGGGAACTCTTTCAGCTGGCTTTTCTGCCCTTTGTCATATCCACATCAGTATTATTTTTAAAGAAATCATATCCTAAAAAAAGAAAGAAATCTCATCCTTACTTTCTGTCACTTCTGTCATTTCAACATGCTCCAGGCTTATCTTGTATATTTCATGCCCTAGTCCTAGAATCATTTCTCCAAAAAGCCCTAGTTCCTTTCACTGGAGAATAATATTAGAAACCAAGATCTGAATGCTATATATATTTGTGCTAGGTGACGTCATTTCCTTTAGGACCAGTAAACAGATCAGTTAACAGATCAAAGAAATATGTTTTATACAAATCGGTATATACATACACAGAGAAGGCAATGGCAGCCCACTCCAGTACTCTTGCCTGGAAAATCCCATAGACAGTGGAGCCTGGTAGGCTGCAGTCCCTGGGGAAGAGTCGGACAAGACTTCACTTTCACTTTCACTTTTCACTTTCATGCATTGGAGAAGGAAATGGCAACCCACTCCAGTGCTCTTGCCTGGAGAATCCCAGGGACGGGTGAGCCTGGTGGGCTGCCGTCTATGGGGTCGCACAGAGTCGGACACGACTGAAGTGACTTAGCAGCAGCATATACATACACATCTATTGATATTTCTATTTGTAACCATATATATCTGTATTAAGCTCAACATGAGTTATTCCTGATATCTCTGATGTCTCCAACTCAGTCCATCACTACATGGATCATTTTAGCCTCCCTCCGCTTGCTTGTCTATAAGTCTCACTTCAACAAAGAGCTACACCTGCTGCCCATTCACTCAGTTATGTTTAGTTCCAGTATACACATGTAGCAGTATCAGAATTCCTAACACATACCCTCAAGTGAAACAACTTTATCAACTAGAGTTCTATGCAATTTCTTTTGCCTTCAGTCCTACAGATTCCACTTGTTCTCAATTTTACTTAAGTTCATCACCTTTCCCTCCTACATTCTTCAGTGATGTTTCATATATTTTTAAAAAATGTAGATTCTCCTATCATGCATGATATGCTTTCCTTTCTGGAATTTTCTGACCTCCTATATGATTTTAATCTCGATACATTAAGGTTCACTCTTTGTGTTGTACAGTTTTACAGGTTTTGATAATTTTAGACTGTCATGTATCCATGATTTAAGTATTACATATTATACAGAATAATTTCACCTCCCTAAATGTCACCTGTACTTCACCTCTCCATTCCTCCACCCTGAAACTCTGGCAACCACTGTTTTTATTGTCTCTACAGTCTTGCCTTCCCCAGAATGTTATATAATTGGAGTCACACACTGTGTAATCATTTCAGACTGGCTTAGTTCACTTGGCAATATTCATTGCAATCCCTCCATGTCTTTTTGTGGCTTGATAGCTTGTCTCTTTTTATCTATGAATAATATCCCATTGAGTGAATGTACAATTTATCCAGCCAGGCAATGTTTTAATAATTTAAAATGCAGAGATGAAAAAGCCATCCTTATCCTGGAGAAGGTTTCTGCCACTGGAGTTCGTGGCACATATTTAAACTATAGCCTGATAAGAGCTATATTACATGTATAAATGAGGCTGTATAGGCACCTATAGGAGAAAGTGGACATCTATTAATATGCAGGAATGTGATGTAGTGTAGTACGGAGAAAAGCTGGCATTCCTCTTGGGTCTTGAAGAAAAAGTAGGCATTTGAGGGTGAGAAGGGAGCAGTAAGATGACTGGTTAAAGTGAGCCTGCCACCGAGTATTGCAAGAAGGTGAGAGAGACTGCCTCAGGTCCCAGATAACAACAAGTGCACTTTTCTAAGGCTGGGAAGAAGGGGCTTTGCAGTGCACCTTTGCAGACACCTTCTGGTGTCACTTGGATAAGAGAAGTAACAATGGATCTCATTTATGAAGCACCTACTACCACATGCCAGACACGGTGCTAGGCACTGTATGCATGTTTTTCCCTCACAGAACAGGACTTGCGTGTATAACACACATACATGCAAAGATATGGAAAGACCCCATCATTCTTCCTGCTCGAAACAGATACTATTGAAGGTGATCGCTAGTCAACTGTGTGGGGTGACTGAAGAGACGTTGTCTGATAAGTGTAAGGAAAGCCTGACTTTTGCTGACTAGCTGCAAAAGGAAAGTCTTTTGCTGACTAGCTGCCACTACCACTTTCAGGCCTTCCTCACCCCAGTGCCTCATCTCAAGGCCCCAAAACTTTAGAAAAACACTGCTTTACTGGTTGCTGTATTCCATGGAATTGGCTACCTCCTCTGTCTTATTCAGGGATCAGGTCTCAAGATCACCTCACTTTCTTCTGCCTCTAAGATTCTATACCCAAACAATTCTAGAGATGAGTGATGATAGGAACTTGGATCAGAATTAGAGGACAACAAACTCTTCTTTTAACAAAATAGTGAAATGAGGTCAATGTTCTCTTGACTCTGCTCCATATAAGTTTCCTAAAGAAAGTCAAAGTTGATCTGCTGATCTATAATTTAGGCTGCCTGCTTCCTACTGCAGAGTTCAGAACTGAACTTTTCTCCCTTATGTTGACTGTATATTATGTGGCAACACCCCCTACTGGCCATCAGAACAACACTGTTCTGTAACAGAGTTCTCTAGGGAAAAAAGCTGTAAAGATGTGGAAACAGAGTAACAGCTGCACTAGTTCCAACTCTGTTTGATAATAATGACTTTTGGCACTGGAAGATGACAGGCCAATTTGTACTAAGAAACAAATGACCAGTTTGGGATAGTCTTTAACAAAGACTTGGTAACCATGTAGAAACTATAAATCTTTTCCGCATTTCAGCTGTTGCAAACCTTCAGGGAATGTGTACATGGCTAAATATAAAACAGCAGTTAATTTGACACCCACTACTAGATGACAGAAGTAGAGCCTAACAAGTGACTCATAATTATTATTTCCAACATTTAAAATACTGGTAATTAAGTTTCCTGTATTCACTTCCTAAGATGCAAGTGTTTCCAAAAACTAAACTTAAAAGTGTTGTAGAATAAAATTTCAGGATCCAAGGATTTATAGAAGGTCACAGTTGCATAAATACAAAGATGTGTCCTTATCCACAATTGGCTAATTAGTATTTAGCTTACAATCCTTATAATTTTATCAATATTGTAATCATATCTTTCCCTTTAGGCAAAAAGTTATTTTAGTCAAGTTAGACTGGGGGTCATTGTGTATACAACCAATTCCACTACTAGACTGAAGCATCCTGAGGGTGTGCTTCAAATGTTCTTGAACCTTCCACGCAGCGCAGGCTTCCAGATTCCTTCAATATTCACGGCACTACACTCCCCAGTTTTTAAGTGGGTTACATGGTAACTCAGAATACAGACCACATTTCCTCAGGCTACCTTAACAGTAGGTATGGCCTGGTAACTAAGTTCAGACAAATGATATGCAAGCATAAGAATAAACAGTCTCCAGGAACATTCCTTAATTTAACTTTCTTTCCCACTCTTCTCTTCATCCTGCTGGCTGGATGGTGGATCTGAGAGCTAGAGGGAAAGCAGCTAACCACGAGGTGAGCAGCTTTGACCATAAAATAATCTAAGAAGTGAGGTCAGGCCTGGCAGAGCAACTTCATGGAGAAAATCACATGCAAACCTGGCCTGCTTTGATCTGGACTTTTAAATTTACTAATTAATTTAGGCTGTGCTGGGTTTTCGTTGCTACATGAGGACTTTGTCTAGTTGCAGTGAGCGGGGGCTACTCCCTAGTTGCAGTGCACACAGGCTTGTCATTGCAGTTGCTTCCCTTGTTGCAAAGCATGGGCTCTAGAGCCCTTGGGGCTTCTTAGTTGTGGTTCATGGGCCCTAGAGCACGGGCTCAGTAGTTGGGGTGCACAGGTTTAGTTGCCCTGAGGTATGTAGAATCTTCCCAGACCAGAGGTGGAACCTGTGTCCCCTGCACTGGCAGGCAGATTCTTAACCACTGGACCACCAGGAAAGTCCTTGATGTGGACTTCTGCCTTATTTAAGTAAGCTGCTCTCCCTAGCAACTGAGAATAATTTTAACCATTAAACCTTAAAATCACTAGCATATGTAATGTCATCAGTGCAGAATATGTAATATTGAAAATTTATTGAATAAATGTTGCAAATTTGGGGGGGAGTACATTATTTTTGTCGATCCAGAAATTCATGGGCTGAAACAGGAAAACAGTGAGGTCCTCCGAAGGTCAGAGGGAAATGATTGATCAAGGAGTGGGAGCATTCAAGAGACCAGTGCTTGCCAGGCAAATAAGGAAGAAATAGTCAAAGCCTAGGTTCATTGAAAGAAGACATTGCTTGGTTGGGGGTCCTGGAGAGGAGAGGAGATTGGGGTTGTCTGTGTCTGGCCTGGAGGACAGTGAGCATGAAGCTCAGGGTCTATGTCAGAGGTTCTCACCTGGGGGGGGGATGGATTTCCCTCCTCAGGGGACATTGGCAATACCTGGGGGCATTTTTAGTTGCCAGAGCTGGCTGGCGGAGGAGTGATGCTGGGGGTCTCTAGTGCGTAGAGGCCATGGATGCTGCTAAAAATCCTACCATGCACGCCATAGCTCCTATAATGAAGAATTATCTAGCCCAAAATGTCAGTAGTGCTAAGATGTGGAAACCCTGGTTCAGCTGGCTATGACTGTGCAGATTGGACCCCAAACTCCAGCTACTCTTGGAGGTCAGGCCAGAGGTAAAATGAACTATTTAGCCAGCCTGGAAAGCAGCTTGGAAACAGACAATCATCCAGACTTTGATGTTCAGCATCGTTAAGCAGATTTCGTGGCTAAGCTGCATTCCTGCAAATTGCTCCCAGCACATTAAATAGCTTATACCTCAGAGTTCCTCCCTCAACACAAAGATACTTGTGCTTAAGTATAAGGCTGAGGCTGTGACATACTCACAAGCCCTTAAGAAGAGTATGGGAAATAATGCAGGCATGTACTGGGGCCCGAAGATCTCAGATGGAGAAGCTCCCTTCCATTCTCCAAACGTTAGGGAGAGAAATTAACTTGACAAGCACCTCCTCCTTGGGTGTGCGTCACCCTCATCCTGATGTCGGAACCGTCCCCACATCCCCAAGGCTAGAGCTTGTGCAGAAGACCCACGCCAGAGCTGCGGAGAGGGCAAATCTATTCTCAAATCTGCAGTCGGCTTGCTGTTTGAACTGAAGTAACCTCTGCCTTTTCCAGGTGCCAGTTTTTCTTACGATGTGGAAGTCAGAACTATCAGCTGGAGGGAAGGCCTGAGGGAAAGAGAGAGGAAGAGCAAGTTGATTGAGCTGCTCTGGCTGTTGAGCACTAGGTATATAAATCAACTCACTTAAACCGCAGATGATCCCCTTTGGTTCTAGGATGACAGCACTGTGGAAACAAAGTCCTATTTATATTATAATTACATTCCTGCAGCATACATTGTTTCTCATATTAATTAGATCACAGTAATTATTTTTGTTTCTTAAAAAACTTTTGCCCAACTGCCCTCAATATTAATTGAGGATTTCCCTGGTGGCACAGTGGATAAGAATCTGCTTGCCAACGCGGGGAACATGGGTTTGATCCCTGGTTTGGGAAGATTCCACATGCCATAGACCAACCAAAGCCCATGCATCACAATTGTTGAAGCCATGCTCTACAGCACAGAAGAAAGCATAATGAGAAGCCGGTGCACCACAACAAACAGTAGCCCCGTCCTCCCCACCCCTGCTCACTGCAACTAGAGAAAGCCCACATGTAGCAGCAAAGACCCAGTGCAACCGAAAATGAATAAGTAAATAAATTATAAGAAAATATTAATTGGATGCTTATAAGAAAGCACTATGCTTGGTGTTATGTGATTCCTGCCCACACAAGGCTTTCATTCCAGTGGGAAAGCAGACATACACACAAATAAATTGTTATAAGTCATAATATTACCTGAAAACTATGTTTGTCTCTTTGTGGCTATTGAGCCAAAAGACAAAACCAAGCCAAAGACTGGGAGACAGAAAGATTTAATATTACTTGCAGCAAGTAAGAATACTAGGGGGACTTACCTGGTGGTCTAGTGGCTAAGACTCTGTGCTCCCAGTGCAGGGGGCCTGGGTTCTATCCCTGGTCTGGGAACTAGATCCCACATGCCCCAACTAAGATTGCATGTACTGCAACTAAGACCTGGCACAGTCAAATAAATAACTGAATAAAAATAAATAAATATTAAAAAAAAAAAAAGAATACTTTCCCAAAGCACTATCTCCTCAAACAGCAAAATTGGAACTGTTTTAGGGCTTCCCAGGTGGCACTAGTGGCAAGGAACCTGCCTGCCAATGCAGGAGATGTAAGAGTATCGGGTTTGATCCTCGAGTCGGGAAGATCCCCTGGAGGAAGGCATGGCAACTCATTCCAGTACTCTTGCCTGGAGAATTCCATGGACAGAGGAGCCTGGTGGGCTACAGTCCATAGAGTTGCAAAGAGTCAGACACTACTGAAGCAACTTAGCATGCATGCACGCATATGCCTATTCATGAAGGGGCTTGGTTGGTCAACAGAGTCCAAGCTTTAGTTGACTGAAGTCATGAAGGTCAAAAAAAGTCAACATCCTCACCCCTTAGGTTCCAGTAGCTCTGGTGGTTGAGCACTCTAGGGAATCTTTGCTACTGAAACAAAACTGGAGTCTTTACAATGGATATACCACCTTTGCTATTGTTACTTCTCTGGCCTGATAACATTTTTTTCTGCATTCTTTTGTTCCCTTAAGATCATTAGTTAGTGAGACCTGTTCAAGGGCAAGCACTGTGGCCAGGCTTAGATCACAAAATGGCTTAAGCCAAATATGGCTTAAACCAAAAATGGCTTCTCTTATGTCAAGAAAGCCATGCCTGGTTCTCTTTCTCTGGGGAACCCCGACTCTTATCTGCTTACAATAATTCCATGCAAGAGACATAGAGTGTTATGGGTCTGTTGGGAAACAGGGATCGAAACTTTGTCTCCTGCTTGGCAGGCCGATTCCCACTACCATGTGATTCAAAAGGAACCGCCAAATTGTTACAGATCCTGTTCTTTGGTCACAATTGATGGGTCTGTGGGTGCAAACATGACCCAAACAGAGCCAACCAGAGTATTTTATTACCTAGTCAAACCTAAGTCAAATCACAAGCCAAGTTAGTATGTATACTGTCTTCCTCCCCACCCCCCAATACTCTAAGTTCTAAAATTATGCTTATCCCAACTTCTGTTTCACAAATAAAATTCCCCTCCAAAGTGCTAGGAGAAAGTAATCTGATTGGGTATTGAAAGCAATTCACACTGAAATATGGACAATTTAAAAGCTTCCCCATGTTGATAATGGAGGAGGCTACGTCTATGTGGGAGCAGGGGATATATGAGAAATCTATACCTTCTGAATTTTGCTGTGTACCTAGGATAGCTCTAAAAAAACCACAAAGTCTATTTTTAAAAAAGGCTTCCCTGGAGGCTTTGCCTTGAGATTGAATTTTTTTTTTAATTGAAGTATAATTGAAATACAGTATTATATTAGTTTCAAGTGTACAACATAGTGATTCAATATTTTTATAGGTTGTACTCCATTTAAACAACTATTTCAAGGCACTAGAATGAAAATAAGACAAAAGAGAAACACTCTGAAAGTTTCCCTTTGCCTGGAATAACCACCTCCTCCCCCCATTCTCAAAGTTCAAAAACCACTTCACAATATGCATATTTTATCCACTCAACTTAGGGCTCTTTGGTCTCATTAGTTTTTAAAAATAATTATGTCTTTCTCACATCTTTGCTTCTCTCAGCACGAGGCTTCACTCTCTCAGTATAGCTTCACAGCAGGAAGAGGACTACCAACGTCCCTATAGCTCCTTGGGCTCTCACAGATTTGCCTCTAGATGCCTGACCTTTCCCCCCTGAGCTCCAAGCCAAAACCCCAAATCACAAGCTAACTAACTTGGCTTGTGATTTGACCTACTTTGACAAGTTTATAAAACACTCTGGTTGGCTCTGTTTGGGTGTGTTTGCACCCACAGACCCATGAATTGTAACCAAAGGGCAGGATTTGTAACAACTTGGCAGTTCCTTTCCAGTTACATGATGGTGGTGGGAATCCTCCCACCAAGTAGGAGACACCATTTAGATCCCTGGGTCCGGAAGATCCCCTGGAGTAGAAGATGGCAACCCACTCCAGTATTCTCGCCTGGGAAATCCCATGGACAGAGGAGCCCAGTGGGCTACAGTCCATGGGGTCGCAGAAGAGTTGGGAATAATATTCCCCAGAAGAAAAGGGGTTCTGTTCTGAGGAAAGTAGCTTTGTGGACCAACACACATGCTAGCTCTCCACTAGGGGAACACCAGGTGGCTTGGCAAGGCCTTGAGCAGAGCAACAAATTCCTATCACTTGCAAATGTTTTCAAAGCCCTGGAAGTCCTCACAGCCCTACATCGCCCTCAAGTCATCTCTGGCTTATGCTTCTGATAATGTAACAAACCTAGTGCACAATGAGCTGGATTCCTCAGAGACCTCTATCTTCTGCTATTTAGGTAGTTGGGGAAGGAAATGCACCCAGTTCTGTCCCTTAGCATTTTTTCCCTTGAGGATTAAGTTGTAAAATAAACCATAGGGTCCTGAAGTGGCAAATTATATCAAATATCATATCACACTGATTTGTGCTGAATTCTTGATATTTTCTGGCTCCTTCCCTCACTGTGTTCACGTCAAGGTCACCTCTTCAGAGAGACCTCCCTGACCCATCCAGATATTTTCATTCCTATTCTCCTGCCTGATTCTACTTTCCTTTATTCACATTTATCACTACCTGATGTCTATTGGTCTCCTTGATTACTGTGTATCTCTCAATAGAATTAAGGCTACTTGCGGGCAAAGACTGTTCACTGCTGCACCCCTGCATCTGGAGCATGATAGATAATAAATAAATTTTGTTTCATATCAGCCCCTTTGATACAGCAGTGATCTTCATACTCATTCAGGGTGAAATACTGGGAAATCATGATGTCATGCTGGGAAAATAATGTATTTAATTTCATCTTATGGAATAGAAACAATTTTCTTACAGGAAAAAATGGCTGCAGGTTTATAATTTTGGTGGGGCTTTCAACTGGGCGTAAACTATAATTCAGACATTGATCTAGGCATGTGGATTCTACAACCACCTCACCAGGATCCCAGATAGGCATTGGATAAATGGCCTGAGGATCCATTTGATAGATAGATAGGTAGATGGATAGATATTCATCAAATTCAGAATAGTGGTTACCTCTGAGAACCAAGAAGAATAACATTCAGAAGGACTTTAGCATTAATGTTCTAATATTTTTAAATATTTTGAATAGAGAGAGATAGAAAGAGATAAAGAGACAAAGACAAAGACACAGGGATAGGGACAGAAAGATAGAAATATTTTTAAGAGTAACTATGAACATGACAAAAGACTGGAAGTAAATAGGTCAAAATATTAAGAGCAGTTGATTTTGAATGGTTGGAATACGGCTGATTGTTTTCCTCTTTATTCTCTTATTTATTTTTCAACTCACCCTCACTAAATAAAAGATGATATAAAAATAGAATTAAACTATTGCTAAGAAAGCTTTTCCTGAAATAAACCGATGGAGAAATTTGACCATTTTTTTCTGCAACACCAAACTCGTATTCTTGCACTTTCAGTTCCGAGGCCAAGGGTTTATCTCTTTTTAAAAAACCATTTTCTTTTTAATACTGTGCTGATGTTCTGAAAATTTGTAGAGAGGAAAATGTGTGACCTTGTGTCAGGTCTCTGCTTCCCAGAGTCATTTTAGATTCAGAACTGGTTACAAATTATCTCTAACCAGCAGAGTGATTCAGTTCTGTGAAAGGAGAGAATTTTAAAGTCTCTTTTTATTGATATCTTGCATTTGTAATATGCTTTGTAGAGTAGATTAGTTTTAGAATCCATAAAGCCTATGGTAAGACTTATTTGATCATAAAGGTCTTTGCTGGATCCAGTAAATTCTCTGTATCCATTTTTAGCACTTGGAATTTTAGTAATCACATAGCTGTTGTTGTCAGAGTTACAGAATTATCCAGGGCAGGGATTTATGTCTGCTTTATTCATTGCTATGTATTTACCCAGTTCCTACCACAGTAGGTAGGTAGCATAGAAAGTGCTCAGTGAATGTTTGTTGAATAAATAAATGGATTTGAAGCATTTAAGATACATTAACTTAAGATTTGGTTTACATTCTCTCCAGGTGAGAGTTTCTAACAAAAATGTAATAAAACACCAGGAAATTGGAGACTGAGCTGATCAGACTAGAGTCCACACATCTGGGGAAGTAGTGGGGTAGAATTAGGACTGGGGTGGGAGAGGTTCTACTAAGGAAGGGAGGAGGTAGGGTGTTGGGAAACAAAACCGACAGCTCTCCGCATGGTATCCCATGAACTCATCATAAACTGTTCAATCACATTAGACTTTTCAGAAAGAAAACTTAAAATGAGAAAGGAGAAAATGTTAGAGATTGAAGGCAGGCCAGAATGAGTGAGGTAGAGAGCATATGGACATGAAGACCAGCAGGACGGCCCAGCAGGCCAGGGTTCAAATCTAGAATTTTATTTTCAGTGTGTGGAAATGACATGACCCATTTATAGATCACTCTGGTAGCCATGTGGAGAGTGAACATTGAGAAGTGGCAAGAGAGGAAGTTTGGAAACCAGCTAGGGGTTTCTTTCAGCAGTTCAGGCAAGTGATGGTGATGATGGGGCCCGGGGCGGCAGTAGACAAAGGGAGGAACCAGACATTAAGTGACTATTTAAACAAATAATTATAACTGATGTGTGTGCTCACTCACTCAGTCATGTCCAACTCTTTGCGACCCTGTGGTCTGTAGTGGGCCAGGCTACTCTGTCCACGGGGATTCTCTAGGCAAGAATACTGGAGTGGCCTGCCAGTTCCTCCTCCAGGGGATCTTTCCTGACCCAGGGATCAAACCTGATTTTCCTGAATTGCAAGCAGATTCTTTACCGTCTGAGCCACCAGGGAAGCCCATAATTGAGGCAGGTGTCATGAAAAAGTTGAATGAGGCCACTCAACTAGGGGATGGAAGAGCAGTCAGGTGAGGTTTCTTTGAGCAAATAGCCTTCAATCAGGGACTGGAAGGATGAGCAAAGAGGGAGAGGAGAAGAAAAATTTCTAGAACAGAGGATGCAAGTGGGAAGGCTTTGAGGTCAGGAAGAGCACAGCTCAATTCAGGAACTAAAAGGAGGTCCATGTGGCTGCAGCAGAGAACAAGAGGACCCATGGTGTGAGATGAAGTTGTTGGGTTCAGCAGGAGTCGCGTATCATAGCATCTTCTCAGCCTTATATGCCATGTAAGACTGTTATGTTTTAGCCTAAAAGTACTAGGAAGCCATAGAGGGACTTTAAACCTAAGGGGAATGTTCCTTATTTCCTCATTTAATATATATTTATTAAACATCATTTAGATGACCATCATCTCCATGACCAGATTCATAGTTTAGAAAGAGGACTTTGATGGCAGTATGGGAAATGAATCAGAGGGAGCAAGAGCAAGTGTGAAGGATTAGTGGGTGAGCTTGTGAAGTACACAGTGAGAGACAGAGGTGGTTTGCACTACCAGGGTGTCAGTGGGCATGGAGGGAGATGAATGATGTAATGGTTTGGTAAACCAGGAGAACTTGGAAACTCCATGAAGGATGGAGAGTGGACCTGGAGGGGCAACCAGAAAGAAGTCCATGCTGGAGTTCAGCCAATCAAATCGACAATTCAACTTCTCACCTCTTAGCCTGCACTGGAACAGGATTTCAAACACTTCAACTGAGAAACAAAAATGGAAGAAGGAAAATTGTCTCAACTGTTGGAGGAAGTCCCTCCATCACTTCCTACCTGTTACTTAGAATATTTAGTTGTAAAATCTGACGAAAACAACCTTCAGGAATCTGTAGCTTTTGCCCTTGGGGGAATCCATAGCAAAATCTTCTAAAATATAGTTTGAGAAGTGAAGACTTTTACTGTGACGTTCAAAGGAATTTGCATCCTGAACAAGTTTGGGCTGTTTACTGCACCCTAGGCAACTCCTTGGAGCTTAAACGCATCAGAACCAGCAAATCTGGCCAGATTACAAAGTTATTTCTCTGCATCATGAATCTGAGCTACCTAGGCTTTCTGCCTTTGTTTTCCCAGTTTCCCAAGTTACAGCAAATTTGTTTTCTAAGCACATTGTCTTTTTAAAATCCATGACAAATCATGGAAAAATCATCATTCTTGCTTAAAATTCATATGGTCAGCACATTTTTCATCTATGACCTAGTAAAACAGGTTAGTCAGGTATCTTATTTCTTTGCCCTCTAAAATGATATGATCTTGGAACAAGCTGTCAATATTTTTCTTAATGGCTCTGGTTTCCACTGCAAGTTAACAATGATTATTTGTGGTCTGACAGTTCCCTTGGCATTACACCAAAAATAGGAGCAAGAAAGCACATTCTTAGCCTGGGAGGTTTAACATCTAAGCCAGACATTCAGCTGTGAATCCAAATTTTCTTCTCTTCTGTACCCCTTCTCTCCCTTGAGTGAAAATGCCATCTGACAGTTTCTTTGGTTTCCTAACTTTGGAAAGCTATTCGAGCCCAGCAATTCCCAAAAATGTCACAGCATTTTCAAGTCAGTATAAATGTCGATCTGTTTTCTTAAACAGAATGTTTGTCTCCAAGTTAAAAGAAATGAAGCATTTTTTTTTTCTCTACTCTAGAAAGTTGGTTACCAAATATTGTCTTGAGGCAGAACTGCAGCCTGAGATCAGTAATGTAGACAAGTCAACAGCAGGTTGTGAGCTGGATGCAAAGAAGGTGGAAGGCTGTCCCTTCTCTCTCTGCTCCACCTGCTCTGTCCCTGCCACCCAGGCCTCACCTGAAACAGTCTTCTCCTTGAGAAACAAGAGAATAACAGTGAGAGAATGGAGCAGGGAAGCCTGTATGAAGAACCCGGGAAAGCCTGGTTTCTGAACACATTAACTATCAATGTTCAATAACAGCAGAAGAGTTTCAATTAAAAACCTTAAGCATTAAAGGCAAATTAATTTTTACCTTTTTGTTTTGAAAGTAAAGATTAGAGAACAGAAAATTCAATTTAATAAAAATAAAAATTTAAAAATACAGTTCTAAAGTATAATCATTTAAAGGCAAGAGATGATAGAGAAAAACAGGAGAATGAAGAGGTGGAGCAAGAAATAGAGAAGTGATCTCAGTAATTGTCAAACTCCTGAGAAGTACAGATTCAATGTGTTCATGTTAGTGCTAATATATTAATACCATTTTTCCCATTAAAAGTTTTAATTTATGACTTGTTAAGTATGCCATACAGTTTTAATAAATTTGAGCATTTGGGGATTAATTTTTTAGCTTTTTATTTTTAATAAAAATGTGTGAATTTAAGGTATAACATGATGATTTGATCTACATTTATGCAGTGAAATGATAACAAAGTCAAACTAGTTAACATGTAATCTCCTCACACAGTTACCATTTTTTAGGGGGGTGATGAATACCTGAAATCTATGCTCTTTAGCATATTTCTACTGTTCAACAGAGTATTATTAAGAATAGCCATCCTATCTGTACATAAGATCTCTAGATTTTTTCATGCTACACAACTGAACATTTGCATCTCCCAGCATCTCCTCCTTCCACCTCACTACGCCCTAACCCCTGATAACCACCATTCTATTCTCGGCTTCTATGAGTTCAGTTCCCCCCACCCCTTTTTTTTTTTTAAGATTCCACATATAAGTGAGATCATGCACTGTTTGTTTTCCTTTGTTTGGCTTATTTCATTTAGCTTAATGTTCTCCAGGTTTATCCTGGTAGGACCTCATTCTCTGTCCACACACCCCTCTCTAGCCAAATCTATCTCCACATACCCAGAGCCTGCCCAGTCTCTACCCCAACCTCTGAAATCTACATCTCCCTAACTTCTGTTGGCCTGGTTTGTAATTTATAATTCCATGATTTGCACTGACCTTTAGTTTCTAGGCATCTGGATAAAACGTTTATTGTTGATTCATTGCCTAGCTTATGAAGTGATCCTTGTCTCTTTCTGAGTAACAGATATAGTAGAGTAGCCCAGGCCTTAAAATTAGGCAGATCTGAGTTTGGATTCCGTACTGCCAAATTACCAGCTGTGTGAATTTGGTTAACTATGACCACCTGACCTGCCTCTTGAGAAATCTGTATGCAGATCAGGAAGCAATAGTTAGAACTGGACATGGAACAACAGACTGGTTCCAAATAGGAAAAGGAGTGCGTCAAGGCTGTATATTGTCACCCTGCTTATTTAACTTATATGCAGAGTACATCATGAGAAACGCTGGGCTGGATGAAGCACAAGCTGGAATCAAGATTGACGGGAGAAATACCAATAACCTCAGATATGCAGATGACACCACCCTTATGACAGAAAGCGAAGAAGAACTAACGAGCCTCTTGATGAAAGTGAAAGAGGAGAGTGAAAAAGCTGGCTTAAAGCTCCATATTCAGAAAACTAAGCTCATGGCATCTAGTCCCATAACTTCATGGCAAATAGATTGGGAAACAGTGGAAACAGTGTCAGACTTTATTTTTTTGGGCTCCAGAATCACTGCAGATTGTGACTGCAGCCATGAAATTAAAAAACACTTACTCCTTGGAAGAAAAGTTATGACCAACCTAGACAGCATATTAAAAAGCAGAAACATTACTTTGCCAATAAAGGTCCGTCTCGTCGAGGCTATGGTTTTTCCAGTGGTCATGTATGGATGTGAGTTGGAGAGTGAAGAAAGTTGAGCACCTAAGAATTGATGCTTTTTAACTGTGGTGTTGGAGAAGACTCTTGAGAGTCCCTTGGACTGCAAGGAGATCCAACCAGTCCATCCTAAAGGAAATCAGTTCTGAATATTCATTGGGAGGACTGATGCTGAAGCTGAAACTCCAATACTCTGGCCACCTGATGCGAAGAACTGACTCATTTGAAAAGATCCTGATGCTGGGAAAGATTGAAGGTGGGAGGAGAAGGGGAAGACAGAGGATGAGATGGTTGGTTGACATCACTGATTCAATGGACATGAGTTTGAGTAAACTCCAGGAGTTGGTGATAGACAGGGAGGCCTGGTGCTGCAGTCCATGAGGTCGCAAAGAGTCAGACATGACTGAGCGACTGAATTGAACTGAACTGAACTGAACTGAATGCTGAGTTTAAATAATCTTGTTTGTCAAATATGGGCAATGAGGTCATTGTGAGGATTATTCGAGACTTCATATGTAAAACAAATAGTGAAATAGGTGGCAGATAAGATACTTTTCATTCTCTTTTCTTTCCAACCCATCCAGTAGGGGGAAAAGTGAGGGAAGAAACTATGGTGTTTGGGTGTCTGAAGTTCTTTCCATTTATTTTTTGTTAAAGTATACTTGGATTACAATGCAGTGTTAGTTACCGCTGTACAGCAAAGTGACTCAGTGATACATGCATATACATTCTTGTTCATATTCTTTCATTTCCATTATGGTTTATCACAAGATATTGAATATAGAACTTAGTTCTTTTTATATCTCACCAAGAAGAGAAATGGGATTCCCTGGGCTCATGAGCAATATAATTCTTGACAACAGATAGTGTCTCAGTCTCAAGATTAAGGATTATAAGAAAAGTGGGATCTGGAGAGTCAGTGGTATTTTTCAACACCCTTGGATTATTTCAGTCAAATCTCAGTAGTGATTTTTTTTTTTTTTTGCAGTAGACCTTTTTCTTTTTCTTGGCAAACTAACCTGGTCATATCTTTAGAAAGGAATGTGGATAAGAAAAGGAGAACTCTGAACATTAATCACTTCCTATACTTATGAATGGTAAACAGAATTAAAACTGCCTGATAAAATCAATCCACTAAAAATCCTCTTTAATAAAAGAAAAAAGAATTCTTAAAAGGTCACAAAAAAAAGATTTGGTATAACGTGCCTCAAAAGAAGTAAATGTTTTTTTGAGCACTAAAGGTGATGGCAGAAAAACCATAGCTAATTCATCAGAATAAATGTGGCTAAGAAAAACTATTTCGTAAAGTAAAAACCCGGCAATGTGAGAAACTCAGGTAAAGATTTAGTAATAAATGATCAAAGTGATTTGTGGGCTTCCCAGATGGCTCAGTGGTAAAGAATCCACCTGTCAAGGCAGGCAATGCAAGAAACACAGATATGATCCCTAGGTTGGAAAGATCCCCAGGAGGAGGAAATGGCAATTCACTCCAGTATTCTTGCCTGGAAAATTCCATAGACAGAGAAGCCTTCAGTCCATGGGGTCACAAAGAGTTAGATGCGACTGAAGAACTGAGTGCACGCACACACATGCATGCACACACACACACACAATAAAAAATTATTAAAACTTATTAAATTGTTGGCCATCATTAATGAGTCCTGACTCAGGAAAAACACTCAAAGATTTAAACTAGGGAGATTATCCCATGATATATATAGACAGATCTGCTGGATGGTGGGCCCCTGGGGAGAACAGGGTAGTATGTGCTGTAAAATAGGCACCTTGAGAGCCTGGCATGTCTCTAGCTCTTCTATACAAAGATTTTATTCCAGGCACAGAATCTGGCTAAGCTTGCTAATATCCTTGTGCTACCCCAGATCCTTCCAAAGTGAGACCTGGAATAACTAGGCCAAGATATACCTCCTGCCTCCCACAGAAATCCTAGAGCTCTTCTTAACTCTCTACCCTGCCCAAGATCTGGGACATGAAAAGTGGCTGACCAAGTAAAAAACACAGGAGTCTAGCCAACTCTTGAGACAGCTGAATCAAGAGATATGCAATGTCAGTGTCTGTCTATGATTGACTCATATAGGGGTCAAGGATTTTGGTTTGTTTCAAGCTTCCATTCTACCTGAACTAATTTTAAACCACAGGGTAAGTCTCCAGACAGACAGCCTAACCTCCCAGTATACCATAAAGTTAAGGAATGGGTAAGAGTTGGTCTGTTCCAGATGATGGCAGAGGACACAGACCGTTCAGTTTGAGCCTGTGCCCTTAGGACTGGCCTAAAACCTACTGCTGGGTTTGGGTACCACCCACCAAAGTATTTGCTTTGTCATGATACTGAAGACCAAAGGCTGGGAAGATCACATTATCATGGCAGTAACAAATGAAACTTACTTTCCTGCCTGTTCTGTGATTTGTTTGCCTAGCCATCTTCTTTCTTGGGCAATATTAGTGCTGAGGCAGAGTGAAGCAATAGTCTAGAGGGAGAAGCACAGCTGTAGGCGGTTGAGAAGAGAGTTGCTACAACTATGAAGTCCCTTGCTCCTTACCTCTCTCCTCTAAGAACACCTTCTCCATTCCTCCTGAAAAAGTAAGGTCCTGTTTTCACAAACATCTATGTTTCATAGGTTGCATAATTCTTTCTCATGGACCCATCAAGATTTAAAAATGAGCTTAGGTGTTTGCCTACTGAGAGCAATCCTGAACATAAGGCCCAAGAAACCCCTGGTGAAAAGAAGCCAGATACCCTCCTGCATATCTTCTTGCTGGGGCTCATGGCTTTTGCGTCCTTATATTGTCACTGCAGAAGAGATCTATACTCTGAGCACATGTTAAAAGCCAGAGTCCTGCTTTCCCATTTCACTCCTACTATCTTCTTTCCCAGGAACTGGGTCCCGTTCTCAGTGTTCCTCATTAGCTTTGAATAGATTACCTTAAATGACACTACTCTACTTAGAATTTCTGAGGATGGGATAGATGCTAAGAACGGTGAAGCTCATAATCACAGCATTACCTTCTTTTTTTTAATTGTAAAATAAATTCTTTCATCAGAAGCAATGTTGTATAGTATACCATTCTGGTGAATGAAGCATTAGTTAAGTACACAGATAATACTACTGGAGGACACATACAGTTGGCAAGAAAGATTATCCAGAATAAATAGCAGTTACAATGCTGCTGCCGCTAAGTCGCTTCAGTCGTGTCCGACTCTTCACGACCCCATGGACTGCAGCCTACCAGGCTCCTCCGTCCATGGGTTTTTCCAGGCAGGAGTACTGGAGTGTGTTGCCATTGCCTTCTCCAGTTACAATGATGACAAATTACTAAATTACTATTCCTGAATATTGTTAGTAGAGGGGGGCAATGTAATCAATGTGCCACCAGGTGGCAGTGTTTTCCTGCTGCGTATAGCACTGAATTGCGGGCTCAAGATAGGTGGAACTGACAGCTGGCTCAAGGTCAGGTTGACCTTAAACAGCTACAACTTGTAGTTGTTTAATGTGGTAGTAGCCAGTTCAGCTCTGTTGAAGAGAACCCTATATTATATCCATGAATAATCTCTATCCGTGACACCACAAGTCTCTCCATGAGCCTACTGACCAAGTCTTCCCTGGTGGCTCAGAGGTTAAATGCGGGAGCGCTCCCGCATTGTGTATGCAGAGCTCCAATGCGGGAGACCGGGGTTCAATCCCTGGGTTGGGAAGATCCCCGGGAGAAGGAAATGGTAACCCACTCCAGTATTCTTGCCCGGAGAATCCCATGGACGGAGGACCTGGTAGGCTGCAGTCCATGGAGTCGCAAACAGTCGGACACCACTGAGCGACTTCACTTTCTCTGTGCAAGTACTGAAGTGTTAAGGGGAATGCATCTGAATCCCAAAGTGGGTAATTTTGTTCACCTGACTATTCAGAGCATTTTCTACTGCAAAAGCTATTTGATGGGCATTCACAAAGGACAGAAATATTCTCACATTGATAATCTTTCCAAAATATTCATTCACATATGTATCTTCCCTAAACCTATAGCAACTTGGTATTCTGTTCGTCCTTCCCAGGTTCTGAACATGTGACCAAACCCTTAGCCTCTGTCCTTGAATTTATATAGATCTACTTTTCAGTCCATCTTTCTTTCTTGGCAAATGGACCATAAGATGTACTGGTTGAGGTTATGCCCCCGCCCTCTGGGAGGATTTCCATTCCTCCATGGTCTTTTCAGGATACACTTAAGTTAAATTGACACAGTGGTTCAGTTTTGACTAGTAACATCAGCTTATGGACAGTCATTTGTAATCCAGGCTTGAATTTCTTTTTCCTCCATCAATTGATCAAGGTAATTTTTTGTAAGGATATAGGTGTGGAATGAGTGTGAGAA
Organism: Cervus elaphus; assembly: GCF_910594005.1. Lineage (NCBI taxonomy): Eukaryota > Metazoa > Chordata > Mammalia > Artiodactyla > Cervidae > Cervus > Cervus elaphus. Next base: position 73,260,494 of record NC_057834.1, read on the forward strand.
GAGTAGGCATACTGTGAGTGAGAGACACCTGTTCATGCAATTTACTTGGGTTCTTGGAAGTTGCTTAAATCTGATCTGATACATGTCATTTCCCCTTGATAATGGAATGCTTGGCTCACCAAATTCATGGTTCTGTGGCTCAGACAACTGCCAGTTAAGATGGGCAACTCACTGCATACTGGGTGTTCTGTGGTCAGGTAGAGGTGACTGGTTGCCTTGGTAAGACACGTGCATTCCAGAGTTTGGAGAGAAACTCCATGAAGGCACAGAGATCAGTCAATTCAGTGTAGTTTTTAGGAGTCCAGAAAGTCAGAAGCTTTGGTCAGACACTTGCCAAAATTATCTCCTTAAAATAAAATACAGGGACTTCCCTGGTGGTCCAGTGATTAAGAATCTGCCTTGCAATGCAGGGGATGGGTTCGATCCCTGGTTTGGGAACAAAGATCCTATGTGCCTCGCGCTCCAGACCTTGTGCACCACAACTAGAGATCCCCTGCACCACAATGCAAGATCCGCATGAAGCAACAAAGATGCATGCTGCAACTAAGATCTGACATAACCAAATAAATAGCTTTTGAAGTAAAATACAAATTATAACATCTTTCACCCTTACCATAAAGAAAGAACCACAGAGACTGGAAATCTCTTTGAGTTCTGGAGGCAGCATATTCCGCACTTAAGATTATTGCTGCTGCTCATATACTGGGTAACATGGAGGGATATCAGCTTCAAGGGGTCTCAGAGCAAGAAAGGATAGTCTTCCGGGTGCAAAATGTGGACCAATCAGCACTTGGGTCATGTGATCCAGTAGGACTTATGGTGTCGGACGTGTCAGTGGTGGCAAAAAAAAAAATAAGCCTATAGAAAGAGCTTATAGAAAATCCCAGAAGGAGTAGTGGAATCAGAAGTTCTCATAATTTTTGTTAACATAAGTGTTTTAAATTCAAAATGTTAATAACTTTTATTTTGACTGAGATTTCAGAAAAAGAAAATCCCACAAAGTTGGCCCCTGAGATTCTAGAGAAAGGTCATATCACACAGCAGAGAATTACATATAATTTGAAAAACAGGTCATGGCGAGTTACAGAGGGTTATTTAGTTGGGTAAACGCAGAATGTTTGACTATGGAACATCAAATGATCCATGCATTCAGAATTTCCTTTTTTAATAATATTTCATTTTTAAATTTTGAGCATTGATGTTCCTCCTTTATTATATGGAAACACTTGTGTTTCGTTTTTGATAATTTGGTTATTTAATTAAACCCAAAGAATGATGACAACAAAAACGGTGAGACAAAATGTATATTTTTAAAAACCTACTTGAAGGCATTAAAGAGCTAACAAGATAGTGAAGAATCTGGCCAAGATGAGAAAAAGATAGAAATCCAAAGGTGAGCCAAACTTCTGGGGAAAACAGAAGTGAGCCAATCTTCTGTGGATTTTTGTATAAAAATATTTGTGCATGCAGAAAGGTAGTTGAGAGGCTGAGCAGTTATTTCCATGGTTATTTGGGGCCAGAAGCTATCAGTCCACACTTTGGGTTGATCCCAAGAACCTGGACCCTAGAAGTAAAGAAGGACTGAAAGTAAACCAGTTCTCATATGGGTGGCAGCTTAGCTTTGTGTCATGCAAGTAACTCAGAAAAACACAATTTTTAAACTGGATTAAAGTGAACCTAGACCATTTGTACCCAGTTATCTGACAGAAACAAAGGAAAATTCTCTTTGAAGAAAGATCATCCTAGGTGCCAAACTTTTTATTTTTCTATGAACAATTTTTCATTACAGTATTCTGGCACACACTAAAAAACATGCAGGAAAACAGGGATATATGACAACATAACTAAAACCTGTGAAACAGTGAGCAACAGAAACAAACTCATAGAAGCTTGATAATGGAGTTAATAGATCTTGATTCTGAAATAAACCTGGTTATCCTGCTCATGGAGATAAAAAGCAAGAAAAATTTTGTGAGATAACTACAAGGTATAAAAATGAATAGCTCAGGAGAAAATGGGAGAATGTGAGTTAACACACAGCTTCCCCAAGAGTGCACAATGCTGCCCATGAGGCCGACTTGTTTCTCACTCGCCCAGAATACTGAGGTGATCTTCATGACCGAGGGGCTGGGAAACGTAGGTCAAAACAACTGCCTCTCAGAACTCTTCACAGGGGCATGAATCCTACTAACCACTTTATGGACTTCATCAGGAAACCTGCCCATGAGCCACTTGGAACAACTCATCTGATAATCCCTCTACAATTGGCCCATTCAGTTCAGTTCAGTCACTCAGTCGTGTCCGACTCTTTGCGACCCCATGAATCGCAGCACACCAGGCCACCCTGTCTATCACCAACTCCTGGAGTTTATTCAAACTCATGCCCATCGAGTCGGTGATGCCATCCAGCCATCTCATCCTCTGTCGTTCCCTTCTCCTCCTGCCCCCAATCCCTCCCAGCATCAGGGTCTTTTCCAATGAGTCAGCTCTGCATGAGGTGGCCAAAGTATTGGAGTTTCAGCTTCAACATCAGTCCTACTGATGAACACCAGGACTGATCTCCTTTACGATGGACTGGTTGGATCTCCTTGCAGTCCAAGGGACTCTCAAGAGTCTTCTCCAACACCACAGTTCAAAAGCATCAATTCTTCAGCACTCATCTTTCTTTATAGCCCAACTCTCACATCCATACATGACCACTGGAAAAACCATAGCCTTGACCAGACGGACCTTTGTTGGCAAAGTAATGTCTCTGCTTTTAAATATGCTATCCAGGTTGGTCATAACTTTCCTTCCTAGGAGTAAGTGTCTTTTAATTTCATGGCTGCAGTCACCATCTGCAGTGATTTTGGAGCCCAAAAAAATAAAGTCTGACACTGTTTCCACTGTTTCCCAATCTATTTCCCATGAAGTGATGGGACCAGATGCCATGATCTTAGTTTTCCGAATGTTGAACTTTAAGCCAACTTTTTCACTCTCCTCTTTCACTTTCATCAAGAGGCTTTTTAGTTCCTCTTCACTTTCTGCTATAAGGTGATGTCATCTGCATATCTGAGGTTATTGATATTTCTCCCGGCAATCTTGATTCCAGCTTGTGCTTCTTCCAGCCCAGCGTTTCTCATGATGTACTCTGCATATAAGTTAAATAAGCAGGGTGACATTATACAGCCTTGATGTAGTGCTTTTCCTATTTGGAACCAGTGTGTTGTTCCATGTCCAGTTCTAACTGTTGCTTCCTGACCTGCATACTCCTAAAGCTTGTGCACCTCAAACCCCTCCAACCTCCCACCATGGCTGACTTCCTGCATATAGTCACAGGGACAGCCAAGTGTGAGCCTTTATTTCTCTTTCTTTTTTTTAAATCAAAGTATAGTGGATTTACAATGTTGTGTTAGTTTCTGGTGTACAGCAAAGTGATTCAAATATAAATACATATGAGTATATATATGAATATGTATGTGTATGTATATGAATATTTTTATGTGTATATATGTGTATATATATATATATATATATATATATATATATATATATGGGCCTCCCAGGTAGCTCAGCTGATAAAGAATCCGCCTGCAATGAGGGAGACCTGGGTTCGGTCCCTGGGTTGGGAAGATTCCCCTGGAGGAGGGCATGGCAACCCACTCCTCTATTCTTACCTGGAGAATCCCCATGGACAGAGGAGTCTGGCTGGCTACAGTCCATGGGGTCACAGAGTCGGACACAACTGAGCGACTAAGCACAGTATATATATACATATATGTGTGTATGTGTGTATATATGTATTTTCTTTTTCAGGTTCTTTTCAATATAGGTTATTACAAGATACTGGCAAAAAGTTTGAATATCTTTAGGAAACAAGACATGTGGATGGCAAATAGGCACACGAAAATATGCTCATGATTAGTCCCTAAGGAAATGCAAAGTTAAACCACAGTGAGACACTGCTCTGCAGGCACCATAATAAAAAACAGATAATATAAAGTTTTGGCAAGGATATGGAGAAACTGGAATTTCATACACTGCTGGTAAGAATTTAAAATGATGTCAACCAGGTTGGAAATCTTTTAAAAAGTTAAATATACATCTATCCCATGATCTAATCAACTTCTAGCATTTACTTAGAAGGAAAGTAAGCATATGTTTATACAAATATTTGTACATGAATGTTCATAGCAGATTTAATTGTAATAGTCCAAAACTAGAAGCAACTCAAATGTCTACTGATGGGTGAATAGATAAACAAATTCTGATATAGCCGTACAACAGCATGCTACTCAGAATAAAAAAATAATGATTTTTTTTATGCACAAGTAGAGAATATCAGGCATTTGTGGATATCTTTATTTGTTCAAGTCATCAAATTTCAATTTTCATAAAGTATCCCAGCAGTAATTAACAAATAGTCCTGAGTGGCTTAGAGTTATAGATGACCCTTTTAATGTGCAAACCACTGTATCCTTTGGGGGCAACTTGGAATCCTGAAAGGCTTCTTATCAGCCTGGAGCATTCTGATCTGCTTCAGGAGTGCTATGTCCTTAGGCTTCCAACAAAGGTATTTTAAAAAATTTCCCACTGAAGAATAGTTGATGAACAAAATTATATAAGTTATAGGTGTACAATATAGAGATTCACAATTTTAAAGGTTGTGTTCCATTTATAATTGTTATAAAATAATGGCTATATTCCCTGTGTTGTACAATATATCCTTGTAGCTTATTTTATGCATAATAATTTATACCTTTTAATCTTCCACCTCTACATACTCCTCCTCTCTTCCTTTTCCCCACTAGTAGCCACTAATAATTTGTTCTCTATATCTGTTTGTTTCCTTTTAGTCAATAAACTATTGATACACACAATAGCACAAATATATCTCAACATAGTAATGCTGATTGAAAGAATTTAGATCCCCTAATAAACATGCATACTGTACTGTTCCATTTATATAAAACTCTAGAAAATCAAACAAATCTATAGTGACAGAAAATGGTTCAGTGTTTAGCTGGGTAGAGAGTGACTACAGAGAGGGTACAGGGATACACGAAAACTTGTGAGGGTGATGAATATGTTTCCTACCTTGATTATGGTAATTGTTTCACAGGTGTGTGTATATATATATATCTCAAAGCTTACCAAATTGTATACTTTAAATATATGCAGCTTACTGTACACAACTATACTTCAGGGCTTCCCGAGTGGCTCGCCTGCCAATGCAGGGGACGTGTGTTCCATCCAGGTCCAGAAAGATTCCATATGACGTGGAGCAGCTAAGCCCATGTGCTACGGCTACTGAGCCCGCACGCTGCAACTGCTGAGCCCACACGCTAGAGCTTGTGCTCCACAGCAAGGGAAGCCACCGCAAGAAGCCTGTGCACCCCAACTAGAGGAAAGCCCATGTGAGCAATGAAGACCAAGCACAGCCAAAAATAAATGCATCCATAAATAACATTTTTTAAAAATTATACTTTAATAGACATTTAAAAATTGTAATAAAATGATAGTTTAGCAAAGACTTGAGGGAAGGAAGTTAGTCTTGTGGATAACTAATGAGAGATTTTAAAAAAACATATTAACCAAATATTTGCAGTAAACATTCATTTCTTTTTAAGCCAGTAGCTTTTCCTTCTAGTATATTACCTTTTGCATCAGTTAGGTTTAGTTTTGCCTGCAAGTGACGGCAAATTTTAAAAGCTAGTAGCTAAAAAAGCTAGAAATTCATTTTTCTTTCCTAAATCTAGGCATTTCAGGGTTGGTGTGTCTCCATGATGATCAGGGACACAGATTCCTCCTAAATTTGTTGCTATAATTTCCATTTTCTGATCCTAGCTACTCCAGGTCCAGCCAAAACATTTCTCTTCCAGGTAGTAGGAAGGAGAAAGGAAGCATGCCCCTCCTATTAGGATACTTCTTAGAAGTTGTGTATACACTCTTCTGCTTACTATTGCTATTGGTTAGAACTTTGTCATATGACCACACGCAGGCAAGGAGAACTGGGAGACCTGTGAGCCACAATGTGCACAGATAAAAAAGGAAAAGGGGGAATTAGGATATTAAGAGACATTTAATTGGCCTTCGCCATATCCTCTTCTTTTTTGAAGACAACTCCTTTTCTCTTATTTTTTAAATAAGATTTAAATTCATTTTTATTGGAGTATAATTGCTTTACAGTGTTGTTAATTTCTACTATACAGCAAAGTGAATCCACCATACACATACATATACCTCTCTTCTTTAGATTGTCTTCCCATTCAGGAAGAGAGCATTGAGTAGAGTTCCCTGTGCTACACAGTAGGTTCTCATCAGTTATCTATTGTATTTATATCATCAATAGTATATATATGTCTATCCCAGTCTCCCAATTCATTATTCTCCTTTCCCCTCTTGGTGTCCATACATTTGTTTTCTATGTTTGTGTCCTCTTTTCTTACAAAGTATATGTGGTTCTAGTAAGGGCTGTCTGCCAATCATCTTAACATCTCATTGGTCACAGAGGTGGGTGCATGACCTAAGCTGGGCTAATGGGAGTGATAAAGATGGGAGATGGGAACTTGGGAGCCCTTGGAAGTCAAGGGGTCATTCTCAGGAAAGTCAATGTGCAGAGGGCAGTAAAGACTGAAAGAACGGTCCTGAAGGTGTTCAATTTCTGCTCTACACTTGAGGCTTGCTTGGCTACATTACTCAACCCTTATTTATGTTACCCAAGATGATATACCTTCTACAGCTCAATTGTTAACCAAAGAGAACACAAAGGGAACAGTTTTTTTCTCTTGAGCAGCCTCCTAAGTTTCACCAAAGAATTAACACTACCTTTGAAGCAATTCATATAAGAAGAAATATAAATGGCTAGTAAACATATAAAACAATGCACAGTTTTCATTTCTAGTTAGGGAAATAATTATCAGAACAAAAATAATACTTTTTTGTTCACTTAGCAGATTGACAAAGTTTCAAAAACTGGATAATATTCAATTATTCTTAATGAGGAAATAGACATTTTAATATACATTTAATATACTATATTAAGTATACATTATATTAAATAGACATTTAATATACTATAATGAGAATGGAAGTTGTTATCACATTTGTTGAGAAAATTTTAATACTGACCATGATTTAAAGTGAATGTATCTTTTGATCAGCAGTTTACTTCTAGGAAACTTCACTCCAGACAACTATGCATAAGGATATTCATTGCAGCATTATTTAAACAGGTGAAAGTTGGAGTCAAAGTAAAACATTTATTAATAAACACAGCTTCAAAAAATCATGGTACATTCATATGATGGTACACTTTTAAAAAATTTTATAACAAGGCTGTTTACAACTATGCCTTATGGTATATATGTAAAACTACTGGTAGAGAGTAGGATGCGTTTAGGTGGTAGTATGTAGGTGATATGGACTTCCCAGGTGGTGTTAGTAACAAAGAACCTGCCTGCCAATGCAGGAGACATAAGAGACACAGGTTTGATCCCTGGTCAGGAAGATCCTCTGAAGGAGAGCATGGCACCCGACTCCAGTGTTCTTGCCTGGAGACTCCCGTGGACAGAGAAGCTACAGTCCACCATAGAGTCGCAAAGAGTTGCAACAACTGAAGCGACTTGGCATGCACACATGCATGTAAGTGATATATTGTTAAATGAAAAGAACAAGTTACACAACAGTATAAAATATATAATCTCATTTACTTTAAAAATACACATATAGAGACTATGTCAAAATTTGAGATTCCTTATCTCTCTAACTGGAGCCTTATTTTCTTTTTTTAAAAAGAATTACAGTGAGACAAAAATCAGAGAATAGCAAGAGAGGGTTGTAAAATAGGTTTGTTTGTTTTATTTTGGGAGGTGTGTGTGCATGTTGTACTGCAGTCTGGCCAGATGTTTTCCTGATACCATCACACTACCCCTGCACTTCTGCCTGAAGGTGAGCTTTCTCAATGATCTGAATGGGCTTGGGCCCCAGAGTTGCGTCTGCTCACCAGGCAATGAACATCAACAGCAAAGAGGATGTCCTCCTCTGCCAAACATTTTCCAAACCAGGAGAGCAAATATTCCAAAGCAGGAAGATGTTTTGATACCTTCTAGTACTTTCCTCAAGGCACAAATTGTGAGCCAATGGTGATGGCCAACTTGACCCCTTTCTCGAGGCCTGGAGAGACAGACAGGCTTCTCCTGAGTCTTTTGTAGAAACACATAAAAAACAAGCAACACTTTCTGTGTTAGGAAGTGTAAAGCAGGGTACGTATGGATGCTCCATAAATACTCCTTTATTGCAAATTTGGAAAGATCACATAGTCTTGATGTACCTTGCTTAAGAATAATAGACTATAATTACAGCCTGTTCATCTCATCTGCTCTCCATGAAAGAGAAAATCATAGTAGTGTTAGAGGCATCAGGACCCCATCCTCAGGGGTTTCCTTAAGGTAGCATGTAGATAAAGGTCTGGAAGGAAACACAAGAAACCATTCCTGATGGCACCTTCAGTCATATCCAACTCTCTGTAATAACTATGGACTGCAGCTCTCCGATCTCCTCTGTCCATGAGATTCTCCAGGCAAGAATACTGGAATGGGTTGCCATGCCCTCTCCCAGGAGATCTTCCTTATCCAGGGACCAAACCCGCGTCTCTTAGTCTCCGGCAGCTCCTGCATTGCAGGTAGACTCTTTACTGCTGCGCCACTGGGGAAGCCCCAGTGGGTAGCCAGAGGCAGTGAGAAGATAGTGGTAGGAAGGCTTTCTGTGTGGTCTGAATATTTTCTGTGTGTTAGTCCCTCAGTTGTGTCTGACTCTCCGTGATCCCATGGACTATAGCCTGTCAGGCTCCTCTGTCCATGGAATTCTCACAAGTGTTTATTACTTTGTTTTTTGGCTACCCCACATAGCATGTGGGATCTTTATTCCCCAATAAAGTACTGAACCCATGCCCCCTGCTTTGGAAGCTCAGTCTTAACCACTGGACCCCCAAGGAATTCCCAAGTGTTCATTACTTTGTAGTCAAACTCTCTTTTTTCCTGCTAGGAATTCATGCTGTATGCCTGCTGTGTGTGTCCCCCACCCCCTACCCTGCACAAGGGGTTTCCCTGGCAGTCCAGTGGGTAAGACTCTGTGGCCAAAAAAAAAAGGACCCCCCAAAAAATAATCTAAGGAAAATCTTGTCCTGAATTTCCCTGTTCACCTCCATGAAAAACTTGAATCACTCTCAATTTAGGTATACATACTGGTTAGATGCTTTTCTTTCATAAAGAGTATCAATTCTAGGTTGATTATGCTTGATTATGCCATAGAACTTCTACACTTTAGGCTCTTCTCAGAAAAGACAACTTTGAAATTTCTGGTGTTGAATTATTAACAAAAGTTTTGTTGTGAAAATTATATTCAGGGAGAACAGCCTGATGGGAACAGACCCAAAAATTCTCTAGTCATTCTAAATTCTGTCAGGCTGAGGACAAATCCTTGAAGAGATTTCTTGGGCCACAATGACTCAACACCTCTCTCCCTCATGACATGGCCCTTTCTGACCTACGTTTTTGCATTTTGCTTTGAATCTACACTGAGAGCTGTTTTAAGAAACAGCCACAAAGAGTCGGACACAACTGAGTGCCTAACACACACATTATAGTCAGCATGGTATAGTACTGTAGAATTGTTATTAAAGAACATTTTCTGGACACCACAATATATAGGAAAAGCAAAAATTTTCCCCGAGCATTTGGTCCTCTTTTATCTTATGGATACTGTGAATCTTTTATTAGCTTTGCTTTCCCATGCACATTAGGAAACTGAGCCATATTTGTGTTTTTCTCGGTATCTATGTAGAAGTTCAGGGATGAATTTTTAGTGCCTGTTTATTATGTTATATTTTCAACTCTAAGTATAATATTTTTATGCCTTTTTACTTTCCCTTAACTCCCTGTCCTTGTTTATGTTAGTAGACTTTTATTGTTACATTTTATTATAAACGACTCCAAATCCTTCTTTTTTTTTTTTTCTTTAAAAAAATAAAATGTACTAAGGGATCCACTTTACTTTTGTAGTGTATAATTTGCTAAACCTCAAATGATTCAAACCAAGATTCCGAAGTCTTGTATAGTGGTTCTGATTATACCATATTAATCCCAGTGTCCTCAATGTTAACATCAGACCCTATTGTCACAATTCTAGAACGACCTTGAGAATCTCAGAACCTTATTAAATCAATACTGTCTGGAGCAAGCTATTGTGTTTTGAGTTAGTGAAAAATGCCATAAGATTTGAACTCTAGATCCAGTAGGTTAATTCATTCATTTAAGTATTTGTTTACTATGGACTGGGCACACATGTTCTGCACATACAGTGGTAAACCAAAAATAGACATGGCCTGTGCCCTTAGAGTTTATAATCTAGAAGTCAAATAATCAAATGATCCCACAAATGTAATTAGAAGGCCACAAGTAGGCTTTGGGAACATATGATGTGGAATCAGACTTGTCTTGGGAGTCAGGGAAGACTCCTTTGAATTGAGATCTGCAGGATATACCCAGAAGTTTGGGGCGAGGGTAAGAAAAGGCAAGAAGCATTTTGGGAAGTAGGAAAAGTGTGTGCAAAAGCCACATGGCAGGAAGAAGCACAGTGCAACAGGGGAACTGAAAGAGGAGGCCTGTGGTGAAACAGACATCTGAGGGACGGTGGTGCGAGCTGAAGCTATGCCAGCAGGCAAGCGGGAAGCCACTGAAGCATTTTAAATAATGACTGAGCTATGATAAATGCTCCTTAAGAGAATGATAAGTTGAGTTACCAATTCAGCCACTGTTAAAGTAACTAAGGGGGTTGAAGCTAAACTTTCTCTCAGGACCAGCACACTGGAAATTTCCACCAACTCAAAAAGAAGGCCATCTATAGGAAAAAAAGCCCTTGGGGAGTTGTGGTTGTTGTTGTGTTTTGTTTTTTTTTTAATAAAATTATGCACCAAGAAAGAACAGCCTCACATGTAAATAGGTCTGGATGAATGGATAACCTACTAGGACCAGTGTCTGCCCTCTCACCTTCAGGTACAAAGGCTATTACTTAATCCTTACGTTAATCTCCACAGAAAACCTGCAATATGCAAAATGCTTTTGAATAGTTTGTTTAATTCACACAAGTCTGTGATTTAAGCATCATTTTTAATCTTACAGTGATGAGAAAACTAGACACCAGAGAAATCAAGTAACCTGCCCAAGGTCATATCACTTAAAAATAATAGAGCTGAGACTCAAACTCAGGTAGTCTAATCCAAATCCATATAAGTAACAGTCATAGTAGGGATCTCCAGAAGAATGAATGTGGGTGAAATTCCCTGTCAGAACTTGTAGTGACCTTGAAACTGAGGGGGAAAGGGAAAACTGAATCCATGTTCATTCCATGAACATTCATTCCATGAACTGAATATAAAAGGAATTTTATCTTCTAAGGAAGATAACTTCTGCTATCAACCTAGTCAGGTAAGGCAGGAGCAGAGAGTCATTTATCCACGTATAGTTGACCCTTGATATCTGCCAGGGTGATTCCAGGACTCCCGAGGATACCAAAATTCACAAAGTTCAAGTCCCTTATATAAAATGGTATATAGTATTTGCATACAAGTTATGCAAATACCTTAAATGCTTAAATATACCTTAAATAATCTCTAGGTTATTTAGAATACATAATACAATGTAAGTATTATGTAAATAGTTGTCTGCAGACTGTAACTTTAAGTTTTGCTTTTTGGGACTTTCTGAAATTTTCTTCAAATATTTTTGATCTGTTGTTGGCTCAATCATTGGATGCGGAAACCACAGATATGGAGGGCCAACTGTATGTAACTACATGAGATGGTCCCCAGCTTAAAAGAAGGAAGTGAAACAGATAAACCCTCTGCCTATAGAGATAAAAGATTCTATTTCTCCAGATGGCCTCGACAGGGGGTGGGTTGTGTGAGACCTATGCTCTATAAAGAGAAGGGAAATGTCACCAGACTCATATCTGTAGAACTTTTGTTAGCATTCCGTAAAGAGGGAGAAAATAACATGGTACCAGCTGTCGATACTTCTGTTTTAATAAGAAAACCACCTTTGGAACAAAATCAGACCCATGCTGGGCTAAAATAGGATGTCCTAGACACAACAAATACTAACTTGGTGTGGGATTATTAAGAAGCAAGCTCACCAATCCTGCTGAATCAATGGGTAGGATCTATTTTCAGTTTTCAACTTGTCCTGAGAGACTATAAGCCTTTGCCAAGTTGAATCAGAGCAGCATCTGTGGAACATGATTAAGAATGTCACATTACCTTGGAAGACAGCTACAAAGTGCTGTGAACTCTTATCTAGATAAAAGTGTCCAAAAGTGAAAGAAAAAGAAAAAAGGCCTAGCTAGTCATAGAGTCAAATCTTTTGTTAACAAGGAAAAAGGAGGACTTCCTCTGGTTGGACCAATTCCATATTCCCTGGGCAACTAGATTTCCATTTCTCCTGACGGTCCCAAGCTGGACACAGTTTGGCCTGAGAATCAAGTTTCCTTTGTAGACATTTTTGCCTGGGTGCTTGACTTCTGCTGTCCAAAACTTTTGCCTCTTTTTTGCTTACTGGTTTCCTAACCATTGGCCTGGCTTTGGGTATTCTTGCTCTCCTAAAGCATTCCTTTGGGATTTCTGTTCAACTTAGTGCTATCTGCTTGCCTAATTTCCAGCACACTCTAAATTTTGCCTGCCTTTCATTTCTGGATCACTGACTTTTTTTTTTTGTCCTTTGGTTCTTGTGTACTTCTAAACTATTTTTTCATGCCTGCTGGCCCACTGCCTAGCAAACATCCACTTTTAGCTTTCCTTACCCATTTGATTTTCTTAACCTTTTTTTGCAAAGCACCATCTTTATTCACAACCCCAGAAGTGACATTTTTAGAGCTTGAGGTGAAACAATCAAAAGGAAATACCTCTTGTTCAGTCTTCTTTAGATCTGAATCTCAAAAGGCAATAATAGAGACTATAAAGTTTAAAAAAATGAATTCTAATAGAAAGAAATTTATTGCTGGTAATACATGTAATAATAATTATTTAAGAGTAATTTAGAGTAAGAACCAGGTAGATCATTGATTCTAATAATATTCTGTTTTCATGTCAAGAAAATTTTGTTCCTTTGAACTATATATTTTTAGCTTATTATGAAATTTTGCACATGTGAATTTAGATTCTTTCAGACTTAGAATTCTTAGAATTTAGATTTCTTTTAAATGGGTAAAATTGAATTGTGCTTTCTTCATAGGGATACACTGACTCCTTTTGAAAGATTTACTTTTATTCTTTTTCTTAAGCAATCTTAGAAAAAAATAATTCTGTTTATTTTTTGGCTGTGCCAGATCTTCAGTGCCGTGTGGGCTTTTCTCCAGCTGTTGGTGAGCTGCTCTCTGGTTGTGAGCTTCTCTGTGGTTGTGGGACAAGTGTTTCTCATTGTGGTGGCTTCTCTTGTTGTGGAGCACAGGTTCTAGGAGTTGTGGCACATGGGCTTCGTTGCTCTGCAGCATGTGGGATCTTCCCAGACGAGGGACTGAACCCACACCGCCTGCATTGTCAGCTGGATTCTTTACCACTAAGCTACCAAGCAAGACTGAAAGATTCATTTTTAGAATGCAAGAATTTGTGAGAGTTAATTCTTAAGGTACTTATAGAGCAGGCTATTCCTTACCAACAATATATATTTCTTATAAATAGACAATTCACACTTGTCCCTTCAAAATTTATAAATGACAAGACTCTAGAATTGTACAGTTGCAATTTTCCTTGGAATCAGAAAACCAAATCCAGTTATTTTTCTATTTTCCAGAGTAGTATATATTTCTGTATTTTCCAGAGTAATATAACCTCTGTTTTATTTTTTTAATATAAATTTATTTATTTTAATTGGAGGCTAATTACTTCACAATATTGTAGTGGTTTTGCCATAAATTGACATGGATCCACCACAGGTGTACATGTGTTCCCCATCCTGAACCCCCCTCCCACCTCACTCCCCATCCCATCCCTCTGGGTCATCCCAGTGCACCAGCCCCGAGCACCCTGTCTCATGCATCGAACCTGGACTAGCGATCCGTTTCACATATGATAATATGCATGTTTCAATGCCATTCTCCCAAATCATCCCACCCTCGCCTTCTCCCACAGAGTCCAAAAGACGGTTCTATACATCTGTGTCTCTTTTGCTGTCTCACATACAGGGTTATTGTTACTATCTTTCTAGATTCCATATATATGCGTTAGTATACTGTATTGGTGTTTTTCTTTCTGGCTTACTTCACTCTAGGCTCCAGTTTCATCCATCTCATTAGGACTGATTCAAATGAATTCTTTTTAACGGCTGAGTAATATTCCATGGTGTATATGTACCACAGCTTCCTTATCCATTCGTCTGCTGATGGGCATCTAGGTTGCTTCCCTGTCCTGGCTATTATAAACAGTGCTGCAATGAACATTGGGGTGCACGTGTCCCTTTCAGTTCTGGTTTCCTCGGTGTGTATGCCCAGCAGTGGGATTGCTGGGTCATATGGCAGTTTTAATTCCAGTTTTTTAAGGAATCTCCACACTGTTCTCCATAATGGCTGTACTAGTTTGCATTCCCACCAACAGTGTAAGAGGGTTCCCTTTTCTCCACACCCTCTCCAGCATTTATTGCTTGTAGACTTTGGATAGCAGCCATTCTGACTGGCATGAAATGGTTCCTCATTGTGGTTTTGATTTGCATTTCTCTGATAATGAGTGATGTTGAGTATCTTTTCATGTGTTTGTTAGCCATCTGTATGTCTTCTTTGGAGAAATGTCTGTTTAGTTCTTTGGCCCATTTTTTGATTGGGTCGTTTATTTTTCTGGAGTTGAGCTGCAGGAGTTGCTTGTATATTTTTGAAATTAATTCTTTGTCAGTTGCTTCATTTGCTATTATTTTCTCCTATTCCAAAGGCTATCTTTTCACCTTGCTTATAGTTTCCTTTGTTGTGCAAAAGTTTTTAAGTTTAATTAGGTCTCATTTGTTTATTTTTGCTTTTATTTCCAATACTCTGGGAGGTGGGTCATAGAGGATCCTGCTGTGATTTATGTTGGAGAGAGTTTTGCCTATGCTTTCCTCTATCTGTTTCATTTTAAAGGGAATAGAGAAAAATGGCAGAAATATGTAGGGAGTCAGACAGCCTGTGATATAATCCCAGCTGCGCAGCCTCTCAGTAAGACCCAGGGCAGATTATTCAATGTGTCTTCACTTGAGAAAGATTTAAAAAAAAAAAAAATCAATTCCACCTTCACAATCTATGACCTGGTATCAAGTCATCCTTGCCACTGGTTTAATCTAGATAAGATTCTAAACTTTACATCTCTCCATGTGTCTCTATCATAATAGTTAAAACTTTGCCTTGACCTCTCTTCCAAAATTTACATCCCAGCTTCTTGTCTGCACTGTTGCTAAAATTTAGAGCCCTGCCCTTCACAAAGATGGTGGATATAGACCCTGACAAGCTTTAGAGAGATCATTTCCAACCTGCTGTTCTGAATTGCAGAGTACTGTCTTTCCCTGAGCTGCTTGATTTTCTGTCAACTTGATTCACTGATCAACTGCCGCCTTGGGCCTCTCACTGACAACTGCTTTTGTGAACTATGCCTGG
Source organism: Cervus elaphus (assembly GCF_910594005.1). Lineage (NCBI taxonomy): Eukaryota > Metazoa > Chordata > Mammalia > Artiodactyla > Cervidae > Cervus > Cervus elaphus. The sequence continues at coordinate 73,276,139 of NC_057834.1, forward strand.
TACCGAGAAATATTTTGAACACTGTCTGGCATGTCAGTATCCCCAAGTTCTAATTCTTTCCCAGTGGCTACGTTCAAGACCGGGTCTCCTCTCCTTTCTGGTATTACAGGGTCATACCCAGCCTACTTGTAAGATGCCAGATGTGCGATTCTATATTGCATGGTCCTACAGCATGAACTTGTTAAATTGTGTCCATTATAATTTGTTTAATAAGACAGGGATTTAGGTGACATAGTTCAAAACAATCTCTATTAATGTAACAAGTGGTCAAAAGTTTTATGAGAAATGGTACTTAAAGAGATGAGTTTTGTTTTCTAATAAAATTAATTTGTATGGAAAAGTTCATTCCCTTAAAACTCAAAAATGAAGTTTTACCTAAAGCTTTTTGGGAAAGTTTGTTGAAGATGCTGACTCAGGTTGTTCAATAAAAAATTACAGAATAATGATAAATCTATTTAGTTATACCTTTGAATTAAAAAAATTCCTTTTATTGTTTCTTTTCATAAAAAAGATAATAATGGCCTTCTAGAATTTTATTCATTTTTGGCCTTGCCACATGCCTTGTGGGATCTTAGTTCCGCAACCAGGGATTGAACCTGCAGTGAAAGTGCCAAGTCCTAACAGCTGGACCATGGGAAATTCCCAGCAGCATGGTGTTTTAGACATCTCTATGTGTGCAGTGCTTACTCTATGCTAGGTATTATGCTAAAAGCTCTATAACATGAAGTTTGGAACCCTTATGGCATTTTCCGTACTTCGTGTGGAGCGTAATTCTTATCTTTTCCTGAACTTTCTTCCCTTTCTTTCTTTCTCTCTCTCTTTTTTTTTTTCCTTTTCAGTGTTTCTTGTTGCCATGTAATGATTAGGAGCTATCTGGAGAGAGTTCCCAAAGAAAGGCAATGTCAAAGAATGCTCAAACTACCGCACAATTGCACTCATCTCACACGCTAGTAAAGTAATGCTCAAAATTCTCCAAGCCAGGCTTCAGCAATACGTGAACCATGAACTTCCAGATGTTCAAGCTGGTTTTAAAAAAGGCAGAGGAGCCAGAGATCAAATTGCCAACATCCGCTGGATCATCAAAAAAGCAAGAGAGTTCCAGAAGAACATCTATTTCTGCTTTATTAACTAAGCCAAAGCCTTTGACTGTGTGAATCACAATAAACTGTGGAAAATTCTGAAAGAGATGGGAATACCAGACCACCTGACCTGCCTCTTGAGAAACCTATATGCAGGTCAGGAAGCAACAGTTAGAACTGGACATGGATCAACAGACTGGTTCCAAACAGGAAAAGGAGTACATCAAGGCTGTATATTGTCACCCTGCTTATTTAACTTAGATGCAGAGTATATCATGAGAAAGGCTGGGCTGGATGAAGCGCAAGCTGGAATCAAGATTGCAGGAGAAATATCAATAACCCCAGATATGCAGATGACACCACCCTTATAGCAAAAAGTGAAGAACTAAAGATCCTCTTGATGAAAGTGAAAGAGGAGAGTGAAAAAGTTGGCTTAAAGCTCAACATTCAGAAAACTAAGCTCATGGCATCTGGTCCCATTGCTTCAAGGCAAATAGATGGGGAAACAGTGGCTGACTTTATTTTTTTGGGCTCCAGAATCACTGCAGATGGTGACTGCAGCCATGAAATTAAAAGACGCTTACTCCTTGGAAAGAAAGTTATGACCAACCTAGACAGCATATTAAAAAGCAGAGACATTAAAAATAAAATAAAATAAAAAGCAGAAACATTACTTTGTCAACAAAGGTCCTTCTAGTCAAGGCTATGGTTTTTCCAGTGGTCATGTATGGATGTGAGAGTTGGACTTTGAAGAAAGCTGAGCACTGAAGAATTGATGCTTTTGAACTGTGGTGTTGGAGAAGACTGTTGAAAGTCTCTTGGACAGCAAGGAGATCCAACCAGTCCATCATAAAGGAGATCAGTCCTGGGTGTTCATCGGTAGGTCTGATGTTGAAGCTGAAACTCCAATACTTTGGCCACCTGATGCAAAGAGCTGACTCATTTGAAAAGACCCTGATGCTGGGAAAGATTGAGGGCAGGAGGAGAAGGGGATGACAGAGGATGAGATGGTTGGATGGTATCACCGATTCGATATACATGGGTTTGGGTGGACTCCGGGAGTTAATGATGGACAGGGAGGCCTGGCGTGCTGCAGTTCATGGGGTCGCAAAGAGTTGGACACTACTGAGTGACTGAACTGAACTGAACTGGAGAGAGTTCAATTGTTTGTCTGGCTCTGCTGCTTTCTAGCTGTGTGACTCCAGGCAAGTTACTTAAAATCTCTCTGCTTTCAAGTGGCAGAACCAGACAAACGACTGAACTCTCTCCAGATAGTTCCTAATCATTACACGGGAATAAGAAACAAGGAAGAGAAGGAGAGAGAGAAAAAGAGAGATAAAGAATAAAGGGGGAGGGGAAGCTCAGGAAAAGATAAGGATTATCCTCCACCCGACATTTGGACCTCTTAAGACATTTCCTGAATTGGTTCTTGTAATTGGATTTTACTTGGGGTAATCAGCAAGGAAACAGAAGAGTCCTCCGCAATCATCTGAGCGAATCAGCTGTTTCCTGGATTAAGATGGTTATTCTTGTGTTCAAGAGAATTGGGAAATATCTAGGACTGGCCTTCAGAAGAAAAGAAACACTACAAATCACCCAATGAATAGTGCTCTGGCAGTGCTACCAGGTCATCTCTTGCTTATTCTTGTCTCTACTCAATTTTCCTCTTTGATAAACAGCATGGCATACCTCATAAACCAAATTATGTGCTGAGTCACTCAGAGTTGTTCCATTCTTTGTGACTCCATGGACTCTAGCCTACTAGACTCCTCTGTCAATGGGATTCTCCAGGCAAGAATACTGGAGTCAGTTGCCATTTCCTTTTCCAGGGAATCTTTCTGACCCAGGGATCAAAATCTCCTGCATTGCAGGTGATTCTTTACCATCTGAGCCACTATAAACAAAATTAAGAGGGCAGTTAAACTGAATTGTGGAATGCTGTTTGAACACTATGAATTTAACAGTTTGTCTATATGAAACCTTAAGACTGTTACCAGAGACTGAAAATATTCTCAGTCTCAGGACAAGTTCATATCCTGCTGAAGATCATAACTCACAGTAATAAGGTAACCCCTTCAATAATTCCCATGTGACAGGTTTTATATGATCATCTCTGTCACACTTATTACAGACATTGTGAATTCTCCATACAAGTCTTTTATTGCAGTCTTTTCATTAGGGGAATTTCAACATCCAGAGTTTTAGTATTATGCCTCAAGTCAGACAAAAATCCTAATATCAAATTATTATTGGCCTTTCCTTTTCTTGAGGAACTATTCCCCCAAAAATGTCTTCAGTGAATATACTGATAATAATAAGGAATAGAATAAATGATTCTGTTTCAGATTCTGAATGATGCTTTCAAGTTAAAAATATCTGTAACATCTATTCTATTTTTATACCTTTAATTCTCCTGACAGCCTCATTTATTCACTTTTTTATTATTTCAACAAATATTTATGAATTACCTTATGTATGCCAGGTACTGTGCTAGGTTAGAAACATAACAATGAAAGAATTCTGATCATTCTCTTTTTTCTATTCTGAAGCATTCCATATAAAACCAGATACACAAAATACTTACCCTTCTTCATATAAGGTTTATGTATTCCATACTCTTAACATAATTTTATAACATTTTGGACATAAAAGGTTCATAGTTTAGGTGGTGGTGTTAGTGGAAAATTAGAGAACCACTGTATTTTTTTTTTTACTTCAATATCCAATTTGCCTCTTCATAGAAGATAAAAGAGAGCCCTATCTCTCCTTTTAGTCTATGATCTCATGCCTAAAACACACCAGACTCATTTTTTCTGGAGTACAAATTTAGTCTCCACCTTGGCTAACCAATACCCTCAGCCATCTAGTGGATACAGGCTAAACAGTGTAAATAGATAATTTGTCTATTCTTTTCTCTAGGGAAGTTCTGGTAAAACGTGGGTTCTTTTTAAATTGCATTATTCGTCCAGAGCCTAATCCCCTCCCTTCTGTACTCTTTACTAGTTCTCTTTCTTGCTTACCATTCTGAAGCTTCAAAGAAGCTCCTGATTGGGTCTACTTGTCCAAATCACTGTGAGGTTAACTCAGAGGTCATAATGTCAAATGCCTACAAGGACCAGACTGGAAAAATAAATAAATGTGGGGGGGGGGGTTAGGGCAGGAGAATTAAGGAGTGAGGGGCCTGTGGCAAACTGCAGAGCCTTAGCCCCCTCAAAGAAGGAGGAGGTACTCCATTCCAGCTCATTGCTGCTGAGTGAATGAAAGCCTTGGCTAGTTGATCATCTGATTTTTTAAAAAAGTAAAAAATCTGGACCTTTATGTAAAGTGTCCTATTCTGTTCATGTTGGACCAAACAAAACACGTCTGCCCAGGGCTGCAATCCGCAACCTCTGCCATCACTGGTGTTGAGTTCAAAGAATAAAAGCACCTAGGTTTCCAAAAAATCCTTGAAGAATGTAAGCTGAGTTCTGTGATCCAACCCCATTATCAAGAGGAAAGGGAAAGAAAAACTTTTTATCAAGAGTATGATTTGATATTGGTTTAATCAGTGTATTTTCATTAATGCTAATTAGTAGATTGTCACGCTGCAGTTTTTAAAAAATATAATTAAGTAATCCATCTTTATGTAAGAAAAGGGGGTGAAATTATATTGAAGTTTAAAAATACATTTGATTTTGCTTTTATTTCTATAAAAGGAACACTGACACTGGAAGAATGCAATAAAAATTCTATGTGGGTATGGACAAGGTAGAAAGGCAAGAGTGTGGAAATAAGACTTCTCAATGTATATTTTTATTTGGGCTTTATTTTTGAACTAGGTGAGAATATACATATTCAAAACTTAAAATAAAGTTTTCAATGAAAGTAAAAGGCATTAAAATGTCTATTGCAGAGAAGTATGGTTAGTTGAAAAATATATTAGAATCTGTAAAAGTATGTAACAGGAAAAAATGTTATAAGGGAATGCAATTATTAAAGTTCGAGAAGAAAAGGGAACAGTGTTACATTTTTGATAGCTAAAGAAACAATGTTTCATTTATTCATCAAATGAATGATACTCTTTCAATTGTATTAAATAGAGATGGTATTTAAATTCAACTGGACATACTTAAAGAGTTGTGTAACTATTTTATTTTCAAATGACAATATTTACAACATAATGCTGGAAATAACTTCCTTTACAATTGTTTGATTTTATGAGAAGAAGATTTGGATGCTGATATAAAAATGAGGAAAAGATAGAAGAATTTTTCAAAATTCTTTTGGGAGTCTGCTGGATCATTGAAAAAGCAAGAGAGTTCCAGAAAAACATCTATTTCTGCATTATTGACTAAGCCAAAGCCTTTGACTGTGCGGATCATAATAAACTGTGGAAAATTCTGAAAGAGTTGGGACTATCAGACCACCTGACCTGCCTCTTGAGAAACCTATATGCAGGTCAGGAAGCAACAGTTAGAACTGGACATGGAACAACAGACTGGTTCCAAACAGGAAAAGGAGTACATCAAGGCTGTATATTGTCACCCTGCTTATTTAACTTAGATGCAGAGTACATCATGAGAAAGGCTGGGCTGGATGAAGCGCAAGCTGGAATCAAGATTGCAGGAGAAATATCAATAACCTCAGATATGCAGATGACACCACCCTTATGGCAGAAAGTGAAGAAGAACTAAAGATCCTCTTGATGAAAGTGAAAGAGGAGAGTGAAAAAGTTGGCTTAAAGCTCAATATTCAGAAAACTAAGATCATGGCATCCGGTCCCATTGCTTCAAGGCAAATAGATGGGGAAACAATGGAAACAGTATCAGACTTTATTTTTCTGGGCTCCAAAATCACTGCAGATGGTGATTGCAGCCATGAAATTAACAGACGCTTACTCCTTGGAAAGAAAGTTATGACCCACCTAGACAGCATATTAAAAAGCAGAGACATTAAAAATAAAATAAAATAAAAAGCAGAAACATTACTTTGTCAACAAAGGTCCTTCTAGTCAAGGCTATGGTTTTTCCAGTGGTCATGTATGGATGTGAGAGTTGGACTTTGAAGAAAGCTGAGCACTGAAGAATTGATGCTTTTGAACTGTGGTGTTGGAGAAGACTGTTGAAAGTCTCTTGGACAGCAAGGAGATCCAACCAGTCCATCATAAAGGAGATCAGTCCTGGGTGTTCATCGGTAGGTCTGATGTTGAAGCTGAAACTCCAATACTTTGGCCACCTGATGCGAAGAGCTGACTCATTTGAAAAGACCCTGATGCTGGGAAAGATTGAGGGCAGGAGGAGAAGGGGACGACAGAGGATGAGATGGGTGGATGGCATTACCGACTCAACGGATATGAGTTTGAGTAAGCTCCAGGAGTTGGTGATGGATAGGGAGGCCTGGCGTGCTGCGGTTCATGGGGTTGCAAAGAATCAGACACAACTGAGAGACTGAACTGATCTGAACTGAAGCAAAAAAGTCTAAAGACCACTGATCTTGATTTTTCTATATTTTAAACCACTAGAGTTGCTCTTTTGTCTCTGGATGTCCAAAGTTATGTTATACATGAGGACTAAGAGGCCACAAATTACCTCTGAACACAACCATATGGATCAGCTACACAACCATTAGTTTTGCATTACCTAGCTTTTACTTAGAAAAACAGACTTTAAGTTCACAAGAATGGATGCTAGGTAAACAGGTAAATTTGGATGTTTGTAAGGTAGTCCCACCATATGACATCAAGAATTCACAGGGCAGCTGTAATGCATGTGGGAAGGAGAGCCAGGTCAAGAGGTAGAATATTTCCTACCCAAACTGGCCACAAGTCAACCTGCTTGGATCCATCTTGGGACTCACATGTAGATTTAAAGCAAAAAGTGTAAGTCCAAAGTATGAGAGCTCATCAAACCCACCTAGGAGGTTCCCAGGATGGACCCTAGGGTAGCTGCTGCTCTACATGGGATGACAAGAGAAACTACCCAAATGAGGATTGAAAATGAAAATGAATAGAAAATTAATTTCCCCCTTTTGAATAAGAAAATGTTAACTACATTGATTCTTTTTGTTGTTTTTTGTTGTTTTAGTCACTAAGTCATGTCCAACTCTTTTGTGAACCCAGGAACTGTATAAAGCCTGCCAGTTTCCTCCTTGCTTGGCATTTCCCAGGCAAGAACACTGGAGTGGGTTGCCATTTCCTTCTCTAGGGGATCTTTCCAACCCAGGAATGGAACCCACACTGTAGGTGGATTCTTTACCGCTGAGCCACCAGGGAAACCCTACATTGATTCTTTGTTGATTCTAAATGGAAATTGACCATCACTTCTCATTTGGTTGAAACTTTATCCCTATTATTCCTGTTTATATCCTTTACCATAAGAAATCCTAGACTTCATCTTCCACCCACTAAATCACTCAGGGCTCTTCACATCACCTATTTTGAACTCCTTTACCACACTCCCCGATTTCTGAGACTCTTTCCACTATGTCCTCTGGAATTCATAGTTCATCTTCAGCGAAAACCTTTGTATCCTCTGTCTCTTCTCTATTTCTTCACCTTCGTGTTCTAAAGCAAACCTGGCTCACCCTCTGTGGATGTTGTTGTCCCTGCAACCTTCCCAGAACCCTTGGAAGATTTGGAGGTGGGAGAGAGATCCTTTTTACTCTTCATTGCTTCTCTCAGGCTATTATCCCCATCTCCTATCTAATTCCTCCCCCTGAAGTATTTGTTTCTTTAACTCATGACCTCTGATGAGAGGACATATCACTCATTTCACTCTCCTCATTGTGATAGTCCCCTACTCACTCATAGATCACTCTGAATTATTTCTCAAGGACCTTAACTTTTGGCTACTGGCATCCTATCCAGGGGGCTTCCTAGGTGGTGCTAGTGGTAAACAGCCAGCCTGCTAATGCAGGAAGATATAAGAAATGCAGGTTTGATCCCTGGGTCGGGAAGACTGCCTGGAGGAGGGCACAGCAACCCACTCCAGTATTCCTGGAGAATCCCATGGACAGAGGAGCCTGGCAGGCTGCAGTCCATAGGTTGCACAGAGTCAGATACAACTGAAGAGGTTTAGCACACATTTCCTATCCAGTATCTCTCTTGTCCTAAATCTTGCTGTTTTTAATATGTATGGAGAGAATCCTCATGATACTCCCTCTTTGACTGTCTTCCAATGACACTGTATTCCAGACTCCTTAGTCATTCATTGGCATTGTCAAATTCACTTCATCACTTCTCCATAATCTTTATTTCATGCATCCCACTCAAACTGCCACATTGTTATGGTCATTCTGCAGACTTGAGATAGACTCCTCCACCTGAATTTTGTTTGGGATGTAGAGATTGATCATGCTACACATGTACCAACTTTTTCAGAGTATGAAAAAGTTCATTACACATGTAGAGAAGTTTTCTGAGGAGAGCAGGGCAGTCTCCAAGCTGGTCTGAATATGACTTGAGGGAGCAGAAAGAGGAGACTTTCTTAGGGTTTATGGTGTTTGGGGTGGGTGTAGGGGGGCAGGGTCAAGCATCCCTCCCATGGACAGGCTCTTGTATACTTTGAACTTTCCATGGGCACCAAAGGAGTGAGCAGCTGGGCTTTCTAATCAATTTTCCCAGATGTGGGACACAGGGAGCAAAGAAGTGGTGGGGTTTGAAAGCTGTCATCAAATATCAAAAATGGAACCAGACCCTTTATGTTACACCTATATTTTCAGATCATTCCCTCTTGTTGTTGGACTCTTACAGTCCCTCAACCCCGAAAGGACCTGCAATTCACTGATCCAACCACATTTTTTCTGACCTTAGTCTCTCCATCTACTATTCCCTCATCTTAAAACTCCGTGGTGAATCATACTCACTCCCTTACATCTTTGACTTCCTTGTGCCTCTGTCCTTGCTCTTATTTCCTTGGTAAAACCTAATTGCATAGAATTCTAAGCTTACTTTGAGCCTGCATCCTGGCTTAGTCAATTACTGCTGGAGGAAGAAAGGACAAACACACTGACTTATCCTACATAAATTCATGACCATGAACTCAAGTGGGCTCTTAATGACACTCAGTAAGCCTATGATATATTTTCTTTCTTAGTATATTCATCTTTCCATTCTCCTGGATGAATATTTCACATCTTCGCTTCTCTTCTCATCACCTTCAGTTACTATTCTGAATCTCCTCTTCCCTGATGACCTTACATCATATGTCTCTGAAAAAAACAACCAGAAGAGAACTTCCACAGATTCTCACCATCGCTCCTATGGCCTTCCCTCCAGTTTTCATAGATGAACAGCCTGTACTCCTGTCTACAGATAATCCTTTCATTTGTGTCCTAGATCATAAACTTCTCCCCGTTCAAAGGCACCATTCTAGCAATTCTCTCTTCTTGCTCCTTCATAAAAATTTCCTTCTCTTCTAGATCATTCTCATTGAAACAAATATTTCAATTTTTTGGCTAACCTATTTTTGACTCCACTTCCACCACCAGTTAACTGTGGTAGGCTCCCCCATGATCATTTTTGGGCTCCCTTCTGCAGGAGAACTTCTAAAAAGAATTGCCTATAATATTAGTATCTCCAATTTCTCTCCTTCAATTTTCTCTTAAACCCACTCAAGTTTTTTTTTTTCCCATTTCCCATAGCCTCCATGGTACTAAATCCAGTAGTTATTTCTCAGTCCTCACTGCCTCACTCACATGGAAGCACTAACACCTCCTTGTTAATATTATATTCACTTGACTTCCAGGCACCTCACTCTCAGCTCACCAACTTCACTGGCTGTTCCTTTTCATTCTCCTTCGGTGACTCATCCACTCTCCTGCCTTGAAGTTACAAGGTTTCATCTTTGGTTCTCTTCTATTTATATTCGCTTCCTTGTGACTTTAAATATCATTTAATATCTCTACTTCTGGACAAATCTCAGTTTCTGATGACTTTTAGATCATACTACTGAGCTGGCAAAAACTCCTTTATATCCTGGGCTGTAGTCCTCAGTAAGGTCACAGAATAAAACATAACTCTCATCTTTTAAAAAAAAATGTTGATATCTCTTATGCTGCATATGGTAGCTTGGACCACCCTTCTTAACACTGCACTCCCATGTACAACTGCCTATTTAAGATCTCCACTTGAATTTCCAATAGATATCTTGAATGTAAAAAAGTCCGATACTAAATTCCTGATCTTTCTCCTCTAACCAACTCTACCTGTAGTCTTCCTCATCTCCACTGGTTTGTTTTCTTTTTTTTAACATATCCCCTATTGGCTTTATTATCCTGTTTGATTTTCTTATGTATTACTTATTGCCTGCTGCCCTCACTTCCAGAATGTAATACCCACAAGGGCTGAGGGTTTTGTGTTTTTCTCAGGTATATAATTCAATCAACTAGAACAATGTCCAGGGGCTCAACTAATATTTGTTCATTGAATGAATGAAAGAACGAATTAAACCAGTACTTATCGTACTCAGAAATTACTGAAATCTTTTAACCCAAGCTGAAAGGTCAATGAAAAATGGGTTTATTTGCAGCAATAAAATACCACACAGGTTTTAAACCTGTTTGTGCTTGGGTTGGGGGAGGGGCGGGCAAGAACGCAGTTCTTCAGAAACGGAAAGCACTAGAACAAAGCTTAAGTAAAAACCACAGTGAGAGTTAGTCAAGTTTTGCTCTTAAGGAAACCTCTTGTCAGAGCAAGAGGCCCGAGTTCTAAGTGGCAACCTATGGGGTAAAAAGAAGCAAAAATTCATCTTCTTACATTACAAGTCACTAGATCAACAGCTGTTCTCCCGCTAGGATGGCTGTTTTTTTCCTTATTTGGACTTCACTGTCAAAAGAAAGACACCACACCCTGTGTTATGTAGCCTTAGCTGAGTAGCTGTGCCACGTCCCGGGTCTCCTGACTTCAGAACTGTATTTAATTTAGTAATGTTTGTCTTTTTCTCTTTTGACTCAAGGTTCGTGGGCCAGGAAAACTCTAAAGCTGTTTAAAGCAATTCAAACCAAAAAGGCCAGACTTTAAAAAGTACTCAGGAAAGCAAGTTTAAGGCTGTAAGAGTTTAAGGCTGGATGTGGGGGCAGGTTACATTCAGTAGAGAGGAGCCCCGTCTGCGTTGGCTCAGGAGATGCGCCAGTCGGTTGCTCCGGCGGCCGCACAGGCCACGGTACGCGAGGGAGGAAAAAGCCGGTCCCCAGGGAAGGAGCCCCAAGCTTCCCTTGGATTTCCACGCAACCCGCCCAGACACGTCCGGGCTGAAGGAGCAGAGTCCAAACGGAGCGTCAGACCTGCAGGGCGGGGTGGCGGGACGCGCGGCCAGGGGAGTGGGTAGCCGGGAGCAGCCACTTAGCTCGGCGTGTTCGGCGAGCTGGGCTCCCCGGCCCTCCCCTCCCGGCGCCGAGCAAGCGACACCCCGGCGTCCGCGGCGCCCCCTCCTTCCTCCGCACGCCTCCCCTTTAAGCGCGAGGCGCAGTTGGATTTGTGTCGGCCGAGCGAGGCGCGACTCCCCTTTATGGCGGAGCCGGCAGCGGCGGCTCTGACAGCCGCGGCAGCCGGGCGAGCCGAGCGGGAGGCCGGGCCTCGGGCCGCCGGCCGCGGTCGCCGCAGCTGGGCCGGGGGGAGCGCGGCGCGCGCCGCGACGGGGGCGGAGGAGTGGGCGGGCCCGGCCGGACTGGGGGCGGGGAGGCGGGGAAAGGCGGGGAGCCGGGTCGCCGGCGTTCGGGTCCGCCTCTGACTGCGGCGCGGCGGGGCGATGTGTGATTACCATGGCGAGGAGTCTCTGTCCGGGGGCCTGGCTAAGGAAGCCCTGTTACCTCCAGGTAGGCCGGCGGCGAGCCCGCCGCGCGCCCGCTCTCTGCGCGGGACTTGCCCGCCTTCCTCCTCCCTCCTTGGGTCGGCGCCCGCCCGAACCCCGCTGCCCCCTGCCGTCCGGCACCTGGCGGCGCGCCCTCCCTCGCTGACCCGGCGCCGCAGCCTCCACCGCGGCGCTGTCCCGCCGCCCCCCCAGCGTCCCGGCCGGTCCGGGCTCGCCCTCGGCGCCTCGCATCCCGAGAGCCCCGGGACGTGACCCGGGTGCGACCCCACGCCCCTCGCGTTTGGGGCTCCGCAGTCTGGGCTCGGGACGTGCCGCGGTCTTCTCCCTGGTCCACTGCTCTCCTCCCCCCTCCCTGGTGGGCCCCGCAGGGCGGCTGTTCTCGGCTCAGTCCTGAGTCCTCAGTAGGTGGTAGGAAAGGTAGTGTATCATTCCTCCATATTTTAGAAAATTATGACAAATTGTCACATCAGTGTTTTCTTCAAACCCTGGTGAAGCGGCATGTGCCTCGGGCTGAACCACTTGGTTCGATCTCCATCACACCCGTGATTTAAACGGGAGCAAGGGCTCAAGCGAGGCGGATGGATGTTTGCGTTTTAAAAGGAAGGGGACAATGTCTTAATGCGGCTCACGAATACCCCAGCAATGCAAATGTAATTCTGTCATGTCATGTATACTATCCGCGTGTTAATTTTTCATAATTTCCCGTTCCACCCTCTATTCCTCTGCCAGTCTGTGTCTTCGAACCCTACTACAGCTTTCATGTACTGTTAGTCACCAGGGGGACCTAGTAGACACCGTGAGTAGCTGAGCGCAAATCCATCACCCAAGTGGAAAAACAACTACAAATCAATTCTTCGCGTGGGTCAGCAGTTCTGTCTGCATTCAGAGGACAGTAGTCCTTTACCACGGATATTAAAATGCTTAAAGGTATCCATAGATTATTTTGGGATGGGAATTCATACTCAGGTGGTGCTTATATCAATTATTTTAAAAGTTGAGAAGAAACCGTCGTGGGGCAAGTAAATCTTTCATTTTATTTTGGAAATTGCATGTGTGAATCATTACTCTGCAAAGAGTGATGTACTTCAAGTTGGAAGCTTGATTGACAGCTCATGAAATGAAGAATATAGGAGTAAAATGGAATGTTCTGAGCCTTTGTAGCAACTCTACCAGTGGTAATTGTGCCACGAGTAACAGTAGAGCAACCCAACGTAGAATTCAATCCAGGCCAGATACCTCTTTGTAACCCTTTATGTGACGAGGAAAAAAAAAAAAGGAAAACAAACCACTTTACAGAGTTTGAGATATTTAAAATGTTTTTTCTTAACTAAAACTGTCTAGCTTTTTTTTTTTTTTTTTAGATTTTGTGTCACACTTTTAGACTTTGATTCGTTTGTTCTCAACGTTCTCCACACATGTGGTTGTGACATTTTTTTGGCACCATAGCATAAGAACTTTCAGATTGGCTGAGTTAAGGTTACTTTTACAAATAGTTAGGCTTCTGTTAATGGCAAACATTTAGCAATTCTGCCTTCCAGAATGTGTGCATCATTGCTGCTGCTGCTGCTGCTGCTAAGTCGCTTCAGTTGTGTCCGACTCTGTGCAACCCCATAGACGGCAGCCCACCAGGCTCCTCCGTCCCTGGGATTCAACAGGCAAGACCACTGGAGTGGGTTGCCATTTCCTTCTCCAATGCGTGAAAGTGAAAATTGAAAGTGAAGTCGCGCAGTCGTGTCTGACTCTTCGCGACCCCATGGACTGCAGCCTACCAGGCTCCTCCGTCCTTGGGATTCCCCAGGCAAGAGTACTGGAGTGGGGTGCCATTGCCTTCTCCGTGTGCATCATTATCCATTACCAAATTAAGGTAAACTCAGGTCTTCAGCATTTCAAAAGGACTTGGGGGCATAGTGATATATTAGTAGGGTATTTCTATATAAAATAATGATTAAATAGAAAACTTTGTTGATTATAGTATTATATTTGTGATAATTTTAGAACTTGGGAACCTGGAGCACTGGTGTTTTAAACATTGTCTTGGTATTAGTATTTATTCTCTTTAGGAATGTTCTTGTTAGTTGTCCTTCACCATACCTTTTCAGTTTAACCCGCTGAATAAAAAGGCCTTCACATTACTCACTGTCATGCCTTTTTCTGTTCTCCATTGCTAAATGGTTCACCTTTTGCTTTTAATACTACTTTTACTGTTTGGGGCTTCCCTGGTGGCTCAGATGGTAAAGAATGCCTGCAATGTGGGAAACCTGGGTTTCATCCCTGAATTGGGAAGATTCCCTGGAGAAGGGAATGGCTACCCACTCCAGTATTCTTGCTTTTTTTTTTTCCTTCCACTAGGTGCTTCAACCTGTAAATTGTTTTGGATGAAGTCAAAGAAAAATATTTTTATCTAAGACTATTGTACAGCTATCTATTCAGTTTCTCAGTCACTGAAAGTTGAATTAACATATACAATACTCCTTTCATTTTTTATTTTTATTATCTTTTCAATTTTATTTTATTTATTTCTTCTGTTTTTTTGGCAGTGCCGTGTGGCTTGCAGGATATTAGTTCCCTGACCAGGCTTTGAGCATTGTGAGCATGGAATCTTAAACACTGGACACCCAGGGAAGTCCCCGATTTTCTTTAAAATCATGTTCCTTTGGGAACAGCCTGAGGCATGAGGACAGAGCTGAGCTTTGTTCATTTGTGCATCTGATTCATTATGACCTTGAAAAAATTTCGTAATTTTCTGGTTCCATAGTTTCCATATCATAAAGTAGAAATTGTAGTTCTTAGCTGTGTAATCACGTGAATGTAGTGAGGATAAGATCAGTTTCAGTTTAGTCACTCAGTAGTGTCTGACTCTTTGTGACCCCGTGGACTACAGCATACCAGCCTTCCCTGTTGATCACCAACTCCCAGAGCTCACTCAAACTCGGGTCCATCGAGTTGGTGATGCTTTCCAACCATCTCATCCTCTGTCTTCCCCTTCTCTTCCCGTCTTCAATCTTTCCTAGCATCAGGGTCTTTTCCAGTGAGTCAATTCTTCGCATCAGGTAGCCAAAGTATTGGAGTTTCAACTTCAACATCAGTCCTTCCAATGGATATTCAGGACTGATTTCCTTTAGGATGGACCTCCTTGGATCTCCTTGCAGTCCAAGAGACTCTCAAGAGTCCTCTCCCACACCACAGTTCAAAAGCATCAAGTCTACGGCGCTCAGCTTTCTTTATAGTCCAACTCTCACATCCATACATGACCGCTGGAAAAACCACAGCCTTGACTAGACAGACCTTTGTCAGCAAAGTAATGTATCTGCTTTTTAGTATGCTGTCTAGGTTGGTCATAGCTTTTCTTTCAAGGAGCAAGCATCTTTTAAATGGCTGCAGTCACCACCTGCAGTGATTTTGGAGCCCCAAAAAAATAAAGTCTGTCACTGTTTCCATTGTTTCCCCATCTGCTTGCCATGAAGTGATGGGACTGGATGCCATGATCTTAGTTTTCTGAACGGTGAGTTTTAAGCCAGCTTTTTCACTCTCCTCTTTCACTTTCATCAAGAGGCTCTTTAGTTCTTCTTCGCTTTCGGCCGTAAGGGTGGTGTCATCTGCGTATCTGAGGTTAATGATATTTCTCCCGGCAATCTTGATTCCATCTTGTGCTTCATCCAGCCCGGCATTTCACATGATGTATTCTGCATATAAGTTAAATAAGCAGGGTAACAATATACAGCCTTGATGTACTCCTTTTCCTGTTTGGAACCAGTCTGTTCCATGTCCAGTTCTAACTGTTGCTTCCTGACCTGCATATAGGTTTCTCAAGAGGCAGGTCAGGTGGTTTCTGGTATTCCTGTCTCTTAGTTTTCCACAGTTTGTTGTGATCCACACAGTCAAAGGCTTTGGTGTAGTCAATAAAGCAGAAGTAGATGTTTTTTCTGGAACTCGGCTAGATGAAGTTAAATCTATTTTGTGATATCTTAACCACATTTTTAATAGAAAAGCATGTGAACATAAATGGTAAATACATGTAGGTAAATATATTCAATTCCTTCAACCAAAGGTCCCTGACTTTCTATCATCCCCCCTTTTATTTGTTGAGTCTTTATTGATCTAGGGGCAAATTTTGACTTAATTTTACTGACTTCATCATTTACTTAGTAAATATTTGTCAATGCCTTTCACATGCCAGAAACTCTGTGAGGGGGTTGGGATTCTACAGAAGCTAAACAAACACCCATGTGATCCTCATGGAGCTTAAAGTCTAGTCAAGGAGACAAGCATTAATCAAATAACCTTAGAAATAAAAGTGCTATGAAGAAAAAGTGAAGGGACAAAAGACTGCCTGAGAGGAAGAGAACAGTCTCTCTTTTTTAAAAGTATTTTACTATAGAAATTTTTATACATACATAAAGCAGAAAAGAATAATGTACTCTCAGGTACCTGTCACTTGCCCTCAACAATTATCAGTATTTTGTTTCATCTCCCTTCCCCTGTGTCCTTTTTCCAACTAAAATATTTTGAAGCCGATCCTGTAATTTCATTTAACATAATGAAACATACTTTTAAATGTAACATAATTTCATTTAAATGCCTCAGTATGAATTTCTAACGGATAGTGATATTTTTGACATATTCATAATGCCATTATCATGCCTTAACAAAATTAACATCAGTTTCTTACTTTCTCTCATTCTCCTACATGTGCATTATTCTGAGAGAATGACTAAATTTGATTTGCCATGGGATGGATTTACTGTGATATGAGAGGGTTTCTTGGTAAAAACAAAACGAAAAACTCTCCTCTTACCAGGGGAGAACTTAATTCTCATTTCAGGTTTTGGGAGAAAGTCTTAGAAAATGTCTGGTGTAAGTGACATTTTCATGTAAATGTAATATTTTAGTTTAAAGTAAAGCTGTGATTAGTCAACAGATATATAAAAGATTTTGTTTTGTTTGGAGATAGGGTTAGGGGTGAAGAGCACTGAAGGAATTAAATTTTAAAGATGGGGGAAGAGGTGAAGGGCCCAGTAAGAAGAGCGGAAAGTTTCAGAGACCAGCTTTGTATACTTGCAGTTTTGCTGTTCCGTCTTCAAGTAGGGTGGAGTCCAAAAGTAGTTCTGTTCTGAGGTGTTCAGGCCTTTGGACTTGCAAGTTTCTCTTCCTACTGCAGTTTACAGGAAAAAATTTTAAGCAATTAACTATAACGGAGCTTCATTCTCAGTATTTTCTTTAATCCAAATGTCACTGTGATAATTGATAATGTTTCTAGAAACTGTAGAATGTTTCTAGAAACAGTGGCCTTCGCTGGTGGCTCAGATGGTAGAGTCCACCTGCAAAGCAGGAGACCCCGGTTCAACACCTGGCTTGGGAAGATCCCCTGGAGTAGGAGATGGCAACAGACTCCAGTATTCTTGCCTGGAGAATTCCATGGACAGAGGAGCCTACAGTCCATGGGGTTGCAGAGTCGGACATGACTGAGCAACCAACACTTTCTAGAAACTGTAGTATTATGCAATTAATGATAAGTTTTCAGCTATGATATGGCTTAAGTAGGCATTTATGGACTAATGCGGGGACTGAATTACTTTTTACAGTTTTGTTTATGTAGCAAAGCAGACTCTTCTGTTTGTGAAGAGAAAAACTGATAATGGTGTATATCCATATAGTAGAATATTGTTCAACAATAAAGAGGAATGAAGAATTGATATATGCTATAACATGGATGAACCTTGAAACCATTAAACATATGAAAGAAGCCACTCATAAAAGATCACATATTCTGGGGTTCCATTTATATGAAGTAGCCAGTAAAGGCAAATCTATAAAGACAGAAGATAGTTTAGGGCTGGGAGGGTTGTGCGGAAATGGGTATGAGGTTTCTTTGGGGGGTAAAGGAAATATTCTAAAATTGATGCTGTGCACAACTCTGTGAATATACTAAGATCCACTGAATTGTATACTTTAAATGAATAAACTGTATGGTATATGAATTATATCTCAATTCAGCTGTAAAAAAAGAAATTCAGTTTATCCCATTGACGTGGTCCTTCTCACTGCTTCTTGTCATAGATTCCACCCATGCCAGCTTCTTGGTGTAGAGAGTACTTCATCCAGACTGGTGCAGCCACACTGTTTGCCTGTGTGGCCTCTCTGTGAACCAGGAGGGCTTGTGATCTGCTTGAAGTAGATATAGCCTACCAGCGTTTACCTGAGCAAACAATGGCTCAGGGCAAGGCAGCATTCGCAGAGCACACTAACTTTAAGTTCTATCCTTCCTGGCTATTTTGTTGAAAGCTTACCTGGGAATTAGTATTTCCTGGACTAGCTATATGTTGTGGCACATTGAACAGAGTAGAATCCTGCCTCTGAGAACAGGATCTGTGGGTGTGTTCATGTTCACTAGTTTGGACCATTTTTAGGCAGTGTTTTCCTTCCACACACCGTTGTGATGGTACTCTTTGGGGCCTCTGTGGTGACCCAAGTTGATGCCTTTGTTTGTCTCTTTTTAGCAGTGTGTTTTCTACAAATTAGGATCCACTTTGTTTAGAGTTTGCTCATAGCCTGAGTGGGACTGATAACACAACAGCCCTATAATTCATTGGTTTTACTTTATAATACCTTCCTTCTTCTCACTGTCATTAAGTCCTGGAAGAATGAAAGTTAAGACAATTTAAGCTAATTCTCTATACTTAGATTAGACACATTTTCCATTCCAGTCATTCTGCCTACGTGCCCTGTTACATATAAAAGGCTGCTGGAATGCTAATGGCATTTGAAGTCTGAGATACTTGGGTACTTCTGAAGGTTTTTCAAGTCCTTTAAATTGCAAAAGTTTTAAATTTCTTAAGGTAGCCTCTTAAAAATAACTAGCAGTTTCAATGTGTTCAGTAGGGCTGTTATGAATGGATGGATAAATGGCATATTCTAATGAGGGTGTTGGCACTTGAACATTTCTGATACCTACCTGGCTCTTTGATTTACATTAGTACTAGTCTTCAAACGTGACTGCTGTAGATGGTTTGGTTCTTTTTGACTTCATGTGTATATTTTGCAGGATTTAGTGTCTTGTAGGGTTATTGATATGGTTTAGTTGATAATAGTGACAATGTTGACAAATACTGTAGTAAGAATAATATGACTTCTTGCTCATTTTCAACTCCCAGGATTATTTTAAATCTAAGGGTAATAAAAGCAAGTATTGTTTCCTATTCTCCAAAGGGAGAAGGACTGTCAGTGGTGTGGTTCATCAGCTCTTTTATACCTGCTGTACAGGGTTAAACTTTTGCTTTTGCCTGAAACTGAATCTTTAACTATGATTAGCTTTCTGAAACTAGTGAGTATACAGGGAGCATATGTATCCCATAATGTCTTAAATTCAAGCATAGAATTATAATGCAGCCTTTGGTATTACTATTAGTCACTATAATAAACTCAAAGAAATGGTGAATTCTCAGGCAGATTTCATACTCAGACACTTTCAGGCTATAGCATGCAGTAAAAGGGTTTCTCCATTGTTATCTTCCCAGTACCTCAGCTTTTCATCTTAATGTTTTGTATTCTTTATAGAAGTTTTCTTTTTTTACGGTTTTCATTTTAATGTTTTCATTCCTTAAAGTTGCTTTGAAAAACAATACTGTACGATTCTATTAAATACCATCTTTTGACACTGACTGGAAAGATAAATGTCTCACATTTTTAACATATTTATTTCTAGATATTTAAATATTTTGTGAATAATTTTTCTTTAAAACCCTTTAATTTACAATGCATATGGGTTTAGAAAAACCAGAATACTGCAAAATGAACATGTTTAAAAGATCCAAAATATTAGTCAATGAATTTTTCTTTGGAAATAGTATGGGATTTTTTTGATAATTATTTAATGAAATTAAATAGTATCTGTTTTAGGGGTGATCATGGTGTTGTGGATTTTTTTTCCTTTGGTTTTTTTATTGTGGTCAAAAACACATAGCACAAAGTTTACCATCTCAACCATTTTTAAGATTATAGTACAGTACTGTTAACATATGCACATTTTTGGGCAACAAATCTATAGAATTTGTAATCTTGCAAAACTGAAACTGTGTACCTATTGAATAAGAGCTCCCCTTCTTCCCCTCCACACCATCCTGGTAACCACATTCTACTTTCTTTTTCTATGTGTTTGACTTCTTTAGATAACTTGTGTAAGTAGAATCATGCAGTAATTTTTGTGTGTGTGTGACTGGCTTATTTTACTTGAATATCCTCAAGATTTATTCATCTGGCAGTGTATGATAGGATATCTTTGTTTTCAAAGGTTGAATAATATTCCACTGTATGTGTATACCACCTTTTTAATCCACATCAGTTGATGGACATTTGGGTTACTTCCAACTCTTGACTGTTGTAAATAATGCCACAGGGAACATGGGAGTGCTAATATAATATCTTTGAGATATTCTTTCAATTATTTTGTATGTATACCCAGAAGTGGGATTGCCACGTCACTGGGTACTTCTGATTTAAAATTTTTGAGGAACGTCTGTACTATTTTATATAGTGGCTATGTCATTTTATATTCCCATCAACAATGCACAAGGACTTCAATTTTTCCGCATCCTTGTCAGCATTTGTTATTTTGCTTTTTGTTTGTTTACTGGGCCAGCTATCCTAACGGGTTTGAAGTAATGTTTCATTGTGGTTTGGATTTGCATTTCCCTGATGATTAATGATGTCGAGAATCTTTTCATGTGCTTCTTGACCATTTGCATGTCTTGTTTAGAAAAGGTTTCTTCTTTTTTTTTTTTAAAGGCTTTATTAGTTAACTTATTTGGCTGCATCAGATTTAACAGTTTTGGCATGCAGGATGTTGGTTGCAGTGCACGGACTCTAGTTGAGGCCAGTGGGCTCAGTAGTTGTGGTGCTTGGGTTTAGTTGCCCCATAGCATGTGGGATCTTAGTTCTCCAACTAGGGGTGGAACCTTCATCCCCTGAGTTGCAAGGAGGATTCTTAATCACTGTACCACCAGGGAAGTCCTGAAAAAGTTTCTTTTTGATTTATTGTTTCAGAATGATGTTTATTCAGCAGGGTTATGTTATTGTAAGCAGTACTCCCCTTCCTTTCCTAAGAAGGAGAAGGAGAAAGAGGGAGTGATGTTTAAATGTTTAGAGAGAGTGAGAAAGCAAACAATTATTGGACACTGTTAGCAATTGATTAGTAGAGGCATAGGTATAAGGGTATTCTTTGCACTTTTCTCTTCAATTTTTTGAAGATTTAAGCATTTCCAAAATAAAAGGTTAAATTTCCAAAATAAGAAGAGACACGGGTTTGATCTCTGGGTCAGGAAGATCCCCTGGAGTAGCTAATTGCAACCCATTCCAGTATTCTTGCCTGGAAAATTCCATAGACAGAGGAGCCTGGTGGGCTACAGTCCATAGGGTCTCCAAGAGTCAGACATGACTAAGCACAAACACACACACACACAAAATAAAAGGTTGGGAGAAAATAAATTAGATTGAACTTCATAATAATTGAGTCTGACTAGAATAAATGAATTCTATCCAAAGTTACATTAAGGGTTAAGGAAATGAGATTTGACAAAGCATGTTTGAAGTCAGTGATTGAAGAAAGCATGGTAGTTTTCCAGTGGTCCTATAACAAATTGCCACAGATTTAGCATCTTCCCCCCACCCCCCTCAGATTTAGCATCTTAAAACAACACACATTTATTAGTACTTGTGTCTCACACTTCTGAAGGTTAGATGCCCCAGCACTGTGTGACGCAGCTGGTTCTCTGCTCCAGGCTGAAAATCAAGCCCTCACTAGGGCTGCCCTGGTAGCTCAGGTGGTAAAGAATCTGCCTGCGATACAGGAGACCTGGGTTTGATCCCTGGGTGGGGAAGATCCCCTGGAGGAGGGAATGGTAATCCACTCCAGTATTCTTGCCTGGAGAATTCCATGGACAGAGGAGCCTGGCCAGCTACAGTCCATGGGGTCAGACACGACTGAACGACGAACACACACACAGAGTTGAGTTTCTTTCTGGAGCTCTGGGAATGAATTGACTTCTAGGCTCTTACAGATTGTTTTCAGAATTCAGTTCCATGCTGTGGTAGGGTTGAGGGCTCCATTTCCTTGCTGGCTGTTGCCTGGGGGGTGTTCTCGGTTTCTAGAGGCTGCCTGCATTGATCGGCTCATGGCTTCCTTTCTCCATCTTCAAAGCCAGCAATGGTGGGTGGAGGCCTTTGCAGGTTTTCAATCTCTCTGACTTCCTCTTCTGCCTCAGCCTTTTTCTACCTTTCTCTGCCTCATATCTCTGACTGCTGCCTTTAAGGGTTCATATGATTACATTGGGTTCACCTGGATAATTCAAGATACTGTCTCTGCTTTAAGTCTCTTTACAGCAGTATCTAGATTAGTGCTGATTAAGTAATCAGGGGGTGGAAACCTTGGGAGACTTAGAATTCTAACATAGAAAACACAACTGAAAATTCTGACAGTTTAAAAAAAGTCAATCATTTCCTAAAGTATTTTGTTTTCCTTCCATTACTATTAGGTTTTTTTTTTTTTTTTTTTACTATTAGGTTTTAAGATGTTACCATAGGAAATTTTATGAATTACCATTGTATTTATCATTCCAGCAATTACTATGAGAGGAATCTTGGATACTTATTAAAGGAAGGAAAATACAAATAGCTACTGAACAACCACATGTGGCAATACTTGTTTTTACAATAGATACTATTCTTAAATCTTTTGTAGCCTTGTACAAGCTAAAAAGTGGAAAAGTATCATTTTATGAACTCTAAGAAAAGGTTTTTAGAATGTAACCTAATACATTAACATATGTAGAATAGATAGCTAATAGAAAGTTGCTGTGTAACACTGGCAGCTCAATGCAGTATTCTGTGACAACCTAGGGGGTGGTTGAGGTGGTGGGGAGGTACGGGGGGAGGGGACATAGTGTACTTATGGCTGATTCATGTTGTTGCATAGCAGAAGCCAATACAATACAATATTGTATAGCAGAAGCCAATTATCCTCCTCTTAAAAATAAATTTAAAAAATGTAACCTGTGTCTTTCTGTTTATTACCTAACAGTTGTTCTTTACTTTAAAGAAAAAAGTGCTTGGTTTTGTTATAATATGTCAGCTTATAAGATTTTCAGTCACATCTGATTCAGTATAACTAAATTCATACCCAGTGAAGGCAGTGCCTACTTATTACTCCAGTCTTGTCCTTTATCCTGAGCATATAGTACTCAGGATGTGCAAAATGATACAGTATAGTCCACACACTGAAAAATATTCTGTCATCGCTCTGAGATATTGAACTCCAGTGGCTCACACTCAGCACACACTGCTCTTTCACATTCTTACTGTTTACTCTTACTGCCACCTCCATCATATCCTCTTCACCATTGTCGTTATAATTGAGGCTCTTGCCACCCTCTCTTCTTCCAATCTGCCAACCTCCTCTGGCTTCCCTCCTTTCCCTGTTCAGTCAGGATCAGATGTTCTGTCATGTCAGCTACTCTTCTTTGCCCACTCACTACCTCTTTGCTTCTCTTACTTTCCTTTCTTCTTGTCCTGATATTCTCCCTTTCCTTTCAATCTCATTTTTTCTTTAGCCCCTATTGTCCTCAGGACTCCAACCTTCTCTGCTTCTCACTTTGTAGTCTCCTTGTGTCTCTTCACATGGCTTCCACGACAACCCAAATACTAATGGGTCTCAGCTGTGTATGATCAGCCCAAACGTCCCCACCTCAAACTTCAGATTTGCATCCCTCTGCTTATTTGATATCTACCTCTAGTTAGCACTTCATGTTCAACATGTCCAAAGCTAAAGCCCTGGCCCCAAATTGCTTCTTTACTCATTTCAGTTAGTGATACTGTCCAGTTACTCAAGAGATAAATATACTCAAGTCCTTCTAGACTCTCCCTCTCTTCTTATCCTCATGTTTAATCCCTCAACAATTCCACTAATGAATCTCCTAAATAGCTTTTGATTGCATCGTCTTTCTTTTTTTAAATATACAGTGTTATCAACTGTAGTCACCATGTTTTACCTTAGATCCTCAGACCTTATTCATTGTGCAGTTGTAAGGTTTTTACTGGTCTTTTACTGATCTCTTTCTTTTTTTTTTAATTTTATCAATATGTGTCATATTTATTTATTTATTTTTTCCCAATTATTTTTATTAGTTGGAGGCTAATTACTTTACAATATTGTAGTGGTTTTTGCCATACATTGACATGAATCAGCCATGGATTTACATGTGTTCCCCATCCCGATCCCCCCTCCGACCTCCCTCCTCTACTGATCTCTTTCTATTTTCCCCACCTCTCAGCCTCTGGTAGCCATTTTTCTATTCTCTGTTTCTATGAGTTTTACTTAAAAAAATTTTTTTAGATTCTATATATAAATGATACTATGCAGTATTTATTTGTCTTTCTGTCTGGCTTACTCAGCATAATGCCTTCAGGGTTTATCTGTTTTGTTGCAAATGGCAGTATTTATTTCTCATGGACGAATAATTTTCCTGTGTGTGTGTGTGTGTGTATGTTTGCATGTCTGCCATGTTTTCTTATCCATTTATCCTCTAGTGGACACTTTGGATACTGAGGTTATTTCCATGTCATGGCTATTATGAATAATGCGGCATTGAACACAGGAGTGCAGCTATCTCTTTGAGATCCTATTTTCATTTCCTTTGGCTATATACCCAGAAGTAGGAATGCTGGTAGTTCTGTTTTTTAGTTTTTGCAGAACCTCCATATGTTCCATGGTGATTAAACCAGTTTACATTCCCACCAGCAGTGCACAAGTGTTCCTTTTTCTCCACATCCTCACCAACATAGTTGTCTCTTGTCTGATGATAGCCATTCTAATGGGTGTGAAGTGATAGTTCGTTGTGATTTTGATTTGTGTTTCTCTGATGATTAGTGATAGTACCTTTTCATGTACCTGTTGACCATTTGTTTCCTGCTGGTACCCTGATTCTCTCCTTTGGTCTCTTTAGGCCCACCATAATAGCCTCCAGAAGGGCCTTCCTGCCACCTTTACCCCTATCAGATCCACCCCCCACTTTCCTTCCAGATCAGTCTTCTCCAGAATGCCAATCTGATCTAATCCCCCTCCTACCAGTGAAGTCCTTCTGTGATTTACCATTGACTTCAGTAGACCATTGACTTCAGTGGCTTCCCTGATAGCTCAGTTGGTAAAGAATTCTCCTGCAGTGCAGGAGACCCTGGTTCAATTCTTGGGTCAGGAAGATCCCCTGGAGAAGGGAAAGGCTACCCACTCCAGTCTTCTGGCCTAGAGAATTCCATGGACTCTATAGTCCGTGGGGTCGCAAAGAGTCAGACACGACTGAGCGACTTTCACTTTCAGTGAACTAAGCAGAGTTCTGAGCCCCTTTTTTCTGGTCCCTTCCTGTCTTGCCATTTCATTCCTGCCGCAGCCATCTCATGAACTGTTGACTCTAGCAATTCTGAGAAACTTCCCGTTTCCCAACACACCTTGCTCTCCTCCACGTGTCATCTGTCTACCCCACCATTTCCTCCTCTTTGCCCTAGAATGCCTTTCCCCCATGTCCCTGCATCCCTCTTTACCTGGTTTATTCTCAGCTTTCTACTTGTCCTTTAGGTTTCAACTCAGAGAGGAAGTGACCTTTCAGAAATTTCTCCCTAAACCTCACACGGCAACCTTTTTTGTGCCCCACAATGTGAGTACCTGATATCTGACACACACTTCTCTTACAGAACTTATGATATTGAATTGTCATCAGTGATTTTTATTTCTTTCTTCTGAACCCCAGACTGTGATCTCCCTGACAGCTGAGATGCAGATGTCAGTTTCCTCTCTTTATCTTTTGTGCCTAGCCCAAAGCAGATGTTCAGTAAATGTTTGTTGAATGACTGAATCCACATAAACATGTATAAGTATAGGAGAGCTTATGATGCAAGTCATGTTTCCCCTTCCACTTCTTACCCTCAGCTCTGCTCTCAGAAGGTAGTCTCTTTGAATCACTTATCTTTTTGGATTTCCTGGTGACTACAGTTCTAACTTCTAGAACTGTGTTTCTAAAGGGAACTGCACACACCCCACACCCTGGGAGGTACTTACAATGCTGAATTTGTGTCCTGGAAGAAATTATTTGAAATTGTGTTTATTCTTATATACTTTTTATACCTTAAAATATTTTTGACAGAATAGCTGATGATTTCCTGTTTTTGGTTTATTATTATAATAAGCATTTCCCCCCAGTAAAAATCAATTCAAAATTACTCTTCAGTTCAGTTCAGTTCAGTTGTTCAGTCGTGTCCAACTCTTTGCGACCCTGGGGACTGCAGCACGCCAGGCCTCCCTGTCCATCACCAACTCCTAGAGTTTACACAAACTCATGTCCATTGAGTCAGTGATGCCATCCAACAGTCTCATTCTCTGTCGTCCCCTTCTGTTTCCCCTTTCAATCTTTCCCAGCATCAGGGTCTTTTCAAATGTGTCAGTTCTTTGCATCAGGTGGTCAAAGTATTGGAGTTTCAGTTTCAGCATCAGACCTATCAATGAACGCCCAAGACTGATCTCCTTTAGGATGGACTGGTTGGATCTCCTTGCAGTCCAAGGGACTCTCAAGAGTCTTCTCCAACACCACAGTTCAAAGGCATCAATTCTTCAGTGCTCAGCTTTCCTTATAGTCCAGCTCTCACATCTGTACATGACTACTGGAAAAACCATAGCTTTGACCAGATGGACCTTTGTTGGCAAAGTAATGTCTCTGCTTTTTAGTATGCTGTCTAGGTTGGTCATAACTTTTCTTCCAAGGAGTAAGCATCTCAATTTCATGGCTGCAGTAACCATCTACAGTGATTTTGGAGCCCAAGGAAAGAAGGTCTGTCACTGTTTCCACTGTTTCCCCTTTATTTGCCGTGAAGTGATGGGACCAGATGCCATGATCTTAGTTTTCTGAATGTTGAGCTTTAAGCCAACTTTTTCACTCTCCTCTTTCACTTTCATCAAGAGGCTCTTTAGTTCTTCTTCGCTTTCTGCCATAAGGGTGGTGTCATCTGCCTATCTGAGGTTATTGATATTCCTCCCAGCTATCTTGATTCCAGCTTGTGTTTCAGCCAACCCAGCGTTTCTTATGATGCATTCTGCATATAAGTTAAATAAGCAGGGTGACAATATACAGCCTTGATGTACTCCTTCCCAATTTGGAACCAGTCTGTTGTTCCATGTCCAGTTCTAACTGTTGCTTTTTGATTTCTCAAGAGGCAGGTCAGGTGGTCTAGTATTCCTATCTGTTTAAGAATTTTCCACAGTTTGCTGCGATCCACACAGTCTTTGGCGCAGTCAATAAAGCAGAAGTAGATGTTTTTCTGGAACTCTCTTGCTTTCTTGATGATTCAACGGGTGTTGGTGATTTGAATCTGATTTCTCTGCCTTTTCTAAATCCAGCTTGAACATCTGGAAGTTCATGCTTCACGTACTGTTGAAGCCTGGCTTAGAGAATTTTGAGCATTACTTTACTAGCGTGTGAGATGAGTGCTATTCTGTGGTAGTTTGAGCATTCTTTGGCATTGCCTTTCTTTGGGATTGGAATGAAAACTGACCTTTTCCAGTCCTGTGGCCACTGCTGAATTTTCCAAATTTACTGACATATTGAGTGCAGCACTTTAACAGCATCATCTGTTAGGATTTGAAATAGCTCAACTGGAATTCCATCACCTCCACCTGCTTTGTTTGTAGTGATGCTTCCTAAGGTCCACTTGACTTCACATTCCAGGATGTCTGGCTTTAGGTGAGTGGTCACACCATCGTGATTATCTGGCTCGTGAAGTTCTTTTTTGTATAGTTCTTCTGTGTTCTTGCAACCTCTTCTTCATATCTTCTGCTTCTGTTAGTCCATACCATTTCTGTCCTTTATTGTGCCCATCTTTGCATGAAATGTTCCCTTGGTATCTCTAATTTTCTTGAAGAGATCTCTAGTCTTTTCCATTCTATTGTTTTTCTCTATTTCTTTGCACTGATCACTGTGGAAGGCTTTCTTATCTCTCCTTGCTATTTTTTAATGTCTATTGTGAGTTATAATATACATGTCATAGATTAATATGACCATGATTTTTATAGAATATAAATAAGTATACAAATGTTAGGGATTTTTTTTCCCTAATATATTTTCCTGAGAGCATTCTACAATAAAAAAGAGTTTTGGGGCTGCTGCTCTAAATAATAGACTCTTACCTCTGTTTCTTGATGTATTAACTTTAGATAATATCTATTGACTTTCTACTTTTAAGAAGGGCTATTTAGCTTTCTTACACTACAGTTCTCATTCTCTGCCAGCATTTGATTTTTAATTTTGCTTCTTCTGTTGCTTAATTTAGTAACTTCAGATAATGACAGCTCTTTCTCATTTCATCCACTTTTGACAGTCTGTCTACTCCCCCCTTTTAAGATGGGCATCAGAACCTGTTTCATTTTTCATGTGTTTTTTCTCAATTTCTGTCAGCAACACTTTTACATTGTCAAAAGTTGATAAGTTATATTTTGTCCTATGACAGTAACCAAATCTCCAAATAAGTTGAATCTAAAAGATGAAAACTGTAAGTAGTATTATATTCAGCTGGCAAAATCTTCATTCAGGTTTTTCTGGAACATATTTCAGAAAACCCATATGATTAGTATGATTTGTTAATTCTTCCATAAAGAAAAGTTCTCCCACTATATATGGCTGAGTCTCTTCACTGTTCACCTGGAAGGATTACAACATTGTTAATCGGCTATACCCCAATACAAAATGTTTTTAGTGTTAAAAAAAACTAAATTGAAAAAAAATTTTTTAAATCTCCCTTACAAAACTGAGATCCTTTGACTACAACATGAAGTTCCTTCCCCGTATCAGGAAAGTGGGTAGAATTAACAGACTGGGACAGATGCCTCTTGTTATTGAGCAAATTATTGCAAGGATTTTCCCCTTTCCACAAGCTAAGCCGTATTTCTGCCAGTAGGGAAGAGAATGTGTGATATTTACACTTCTCCCATAAAAAGTTTCTGTTTTTTAGAAATCATGCTTGCTTACCTTTTAATATTCTTACTAAAGAATAATGATTTAAAGCCTAGCCTTTGGAATCTGTAGTGAAATAACAGTTATGATTTGAGATGACTGTGAGTCACAGTGTCTACCCTAAGCAGTCAATATACTGTCATTTTTGAAATGGGTACCTGGTTATGCTCAGCTCTAGGGAGTAGACATTAATTCTGATATCTGCCCCTCAAATCCAAGTGAACTGAGCTAGTTTTGGAGTTCTAGACCATTTGAATAATGAAAACAATTATCATCTTCAGGGAGAGCACTGCAGGTAGGAACTGAAAGTGAAAGTTGCTCAGTAGTGTCAGACTCTTTGTGACCCCATGGACGGAATTCTCCAGGCCAGAATACTGGAGTGAGTAGCCTTTCCCTTTTCCAGGGGATCTTCCCAACCCAGGGATCAAACCCAGGTCTCCCACATTGCCGGCAGATTCTTAACCAGCCGAGCCACAAGGGAAGCCCTTGATAGCAGGGAGGAACTGGCTATCATTTTGTGCCACAGTTATAGAAAATAGGAGGAGAGTAGAACACTTTCCACTAGTCATTCTCATAGGGTCCTGAAATTTATGTCTTGAGACCAACCATATCAAAGTTAGTTCTGGCCTAAGATGGAGGGCCTGTCTATTTTTAGTACTCCCTAAAATATCGTTCTATGTTTAGTGCAGAGCCAATTTGTGTGCTAGGATTACATTTTCTTCTCTCCAGGGCCAGGGTCCTGACTCCCTTGTCTCTCAAGACTGTAAGTTCAATAATGACTACGTATTTTCTCATATTCCAATTTCTTATAATTAGGGTACATATAAGCATGCTTCTTATTTGAAATGTAGCTTTTTTTGTGACATTTGTCTTTTCTTTCTTGCTTGTTAGTTTTCAGGGAGTTTCTGGTTGCTCTTTTTTTGGCCTAATATGCCTTTGCTGTAGCCTCACTTTTCCCATATTCTGTTATCTTTTTATTGTGTGGAATCCCCTTTATGACCAAATGCCTCTCTAGGCTGCTGCACAGCTGTCTTCCAAGGGCTTGCCTCCATCCTTCTATGTTGTAATCACTGTTCTTGGGATCCTAGGTCTTCCACTGTGCTGATTTATGCCATAATTCAACTGGGGTATATCCTGAGATAAGTTCTTTAGAAAGGATGTGTGGGAAGTAAACTTTCTGAGTCATGTCTAAAACTGTCTTTATTATACTTTTGTTTGTAGTTAGGTTAGGTATAGAATTCTGGGCTGAAAATAAGTTTCTTTAAAACTGTGAAGACATAGTTCTATTGTCTTCTAACATCCTCTGTTGCTGACTAGAAGCTGGTTTGGTTATCAATCCTCTGTGGGTGACCTGTTTTTCCTGTTCAGGGTCTCCTTTTTATATTTGTTTTGGAATTTCATGAGGAAATGTGTCAATGTGGGTCTTTTACTGGTTGGTTATATTGAGCACTCACTGAGCCGTTTCAGTCTTAAAACTTGTGTCTTCTCTTCTGGGGAATTCTATTATTTAATAGCTTCTCCCTTCTTTATTTTCTGTTCTCTCTTTTGTGGGGGTGTTTAATTAGTCAAATGTTGTACCTCTTGGATTGACTCTTTGTATCTCTCACAGTTTTCTCTATTATTTCCATCTTTTTATCCATGTACTCTCATTCTGAATTTCTCAATTTTATTTTCCAGCTCATCTGTTGATTTTTTCTTCTAATCACTCCTTAAATTCTGTCTTTTTTATTTAAAAGACTTCTGTGAGGTTCTTTGTTCCTTTTCTCTGTGTGTGGTTTTCTAGTCCTAGTTTATATTCCATGCAGTACCCTTTTGATTATATTGGCTTGGCCAAAAATTTTGTTCGGGTTTTCCACACATACAGAAAAACTTGAATGAACTTTCTGGCCAACCCAATAGTAGATGTTTTGTTTTGTTTAATATATTTTATTTTTGTAAGTTCCTTAATTGTTCCCCCCAGGATTCCTTTTTATAAATGTTTTTCTTAGCTCTTCTTTTTTGTGCTGCTGGACTTCCCCATGTGCCTTGGTTGTCTACTCATATTGTAGAAAGCAGGACTGAGACACTGGTGTGGATTTCCTCTGCTATTTTAGAAGTTGGTCTCTTCCCCCAGACCTTTCACCTGACTGGACGGCTGACTGTGCCCTCTGTGTAGGTGGAATGCGTTGGCTGGCCTGCTTGCTCTGGGGTGAGCCTGTGCTCAGGCCCTGGGGGCCCCGTTTCAGAGGAGTCCTCTACCTGGGGCAGACTGTACTACCCCCAGAGGCCTTGGCTTTCCCTGGGTTGTTTGTTCCTTCAGGTATCTGGTTTTTCAGCTGAGGGTTAATGCCAGGCTGCCTGTGATCTATGTGGGAGTGGGGGAAGCAGATAGCGGTGCCAGCTAGTGCAGTTCTAGATACAGACCTTCAATTATTCCCACTGTCTTCAGCCCCACTTCTCTCTCCTGCCTTCCCTCATACCTCTGGCCCAGAGCCCGGAGCCATCAGTTGTTCCAGGCCAGATTGGCTCTCTTGATTCCTTCTAGCATTCCAACAAGCATTTTGGCTTCCAGCCCCCTTAGGTTGCCTTGTGGAGTATTTTGGGCTGTGGCTTTCCTTGCCTCTCTGATCCATCAACACAGTTCAACCTGCTTTTTTAATTCTAGAAATTAGTTATATCTTTCATCCACTGGTGAACCCCCTACATCCCCTTTCTTTTGATATTAGAGTTTCATTGTTTCTTTTCCCTGCCTTCTTTAAGTGTGATTTTGCAAGCTATAAGTGGTAAACATAAATCCTCAATCTCTTGAGACATCTTGAACTGAAAGTCCTGACGTGAATTTTATCTGTCATCTGAATATTTACCTACATTGTTCATCTTCATGAATGAGATGTCTAAGCATTGCATAATGAATAAATTATTTCAATAAAATCAAGCGAGAGAATTTTTCCAGAAAATCTTGTATAATAACAGTTTATTTTAGTAAAAAAAAAAAAAAAAACTACTCAAAATTGGAATCTTAAAATTAGCACCAGTATTGTGCCTGATTTCTACAGGTTATAGTCCATAAGGCTATTACCTGCTATGTGTTAGGTGAGCAGTGGGTTTGTAGCAGTGACCGTGGTAACTGTATGCTGTCAATAGAATTTGCATGTTGTTTGGGGGACGGGCACTGATGGACAGATAATAAATGAAATTAAAAAAACAGCCACGCAACGAAAACATCAGGTGCTTGTGTTCTTAGTTGCTCAGCTGTGTCTGACTCTCTGAGACCCCATGGACCGTAGCCCGCCAGGCTCCTTTGTCCATGGGGATTCTCCAGACAGGAATCCTGGAGTGGGTTGCCATGCCCTCCTCCAGGTATGGCAACAGTTAGCTATGTGCAAATGCAAATAATTAAACCCAGTTAGGGATAAGGAGTGTCAGGACATTTGTGTTGGCTGACTGGCTAGAAAACCTGAGATCTGACTAACAAACAGGAGCCAGCCAGGCAAGAACAGGAAATTTTGCATTACCCTCAGAGAAATATCCTTTCCTTAGTCAGAGCTATCTACCCCCTTTTGGTTTTGGTCATCGTCTGTCCTGTAAAAGGTTTTTATATTAATGTAATAAATTGCCTGAGCATTTCATCAGCTTTTAAATAACACTTTGGTGGAAAAGAAAGACTCATAAGATAATTTATTCCCCTAGGACAGAGAAGGGATAAACAAGCCTTTTTAGTCTGTGATAGTGGATTGGTTTGGTGAATTTAAAGGCCTTAATTATTATGCTTTAAGCAGCAACTTAATTTGTTTCAGTCTGATTCCTGGTTTTCAAGTGGAGTCTTCCTCTGATATATTGTGTTGCTCTTTTGGTACTTGTCACTTTGCTGTTGCACTTTTCCTCATCAAAAAGCATTTACTGAACACTTCTTATACAGTCCTGGTGCTCGTATTGATACCATGCACTGCAGGTGCACATTCACTTTTATCTTGAAATTGGGTGCACTTTTCAAGGAGTATGGGGAATCGATAGTTTAAGGGGATCAATTTGTAGATCCTTAAATTACCCAAGTACTTTTTCCTAACATTGTTCTGCCT
Organism: Cervus elaphus; assembly: GCF_910594005.1. Lineage (NCBI taxonomy): Eukaryota > Metazoa > Chordata > Mammalia > Artiodactyla > Cervidae > Cervus > Cervus elaphus. The sequence continues at coordinate 73,309,102 of NC_057834.1, forward strand.
GAGAATGTGCCTTTGATGGAGGTGCAGGGGCTACGTTCCCACCTTCCCTTTTGCAGTTGCCCTTCTCCCACTATTACAAAAGAAAGGCACATTGCTCATCCATCTCGGATCTTACAAAGGTCCCTGGATGTGAAAGCCACCAGGGTGCCAAACAAAGGGCAATTGAAAATATTGGTGTTTGTGTTGAGATCATGAATGACTAAGGAACACTATCTCAAGGAATGACTGGATAACAGTTTCTTTTGCAATTCAAATAGTTTCCCATTTTTTGCTTTCACAAAATTAAAAGACCTAATTGAGTTGTTTGCTAGTTTACTAGTAAATCATTAAGTATATACATATATTTTTTGGAGTGGTTAATACTATTCTATAGAAATGATACTTTTTAAAATTTCATTTTTATTTTATATTGGAGTAGATGGTAAAGAATCTACCTGCAATGCTGAAGGCTTGGGTTCCATCCCTAGGTTGGAAATATGCCCCATAGATCCACTGGAGAAGGGAATGGCTACCCACTCCAATATTCCTGCCTGAGAAATCCCATAGACAGAGGAGCCTGGTGGACTGCAGTCCATGGGGTTGCAGAGTCCAATATGACTTAGCTTAGTGACTGAGCAGCAACAACATGATGGGTTAGTCACCAGTTCTACAAGATGTTAGTGTTGGGGATGCTGGGGGAAGAGTACATGGACCTCCTTGTATATCTTAGCACCTTCCTGTGAATCTTTAAATATTTCAAATTAAAGTTAAAATAATTTGTGGTAAAAGTAGAGAGGAGAATAAATTCAAGAAGGAAAATAAGATATAGAAAATTTCTGACCATTCTGAACCAGTGGTTCATCCATTTGTTAAAATGGATAATGCTGCTACTGCTAAGTCACTTCAGTCGTGTCCGACTCTATGTGGCCCCATAGACGGCAGCCCAGCAGGCTTCGCTGTCCCTGGGATTCTCCAGGCAAGAACACTGGAGTGGGTTGCCATTTCCTTCTCCAGTGCATGAAAGTGAAAAGTGAAAGTGAAGTCGCTCAGTCGTGTCCGACTCTTCGTGACCCCATGGACTGCAGCCCACCAGGCTCCTCTGTCCATGGGATTTTCCAGCAAGAGTACTGGAGTGGGGTGCCATTGCCTTCTCCAAAATGGATAATAGCAGCTATCAAATTGTAATAGAGTTTAAATTTCATTTGATACATTTAAGGTAGCAAAATAGCTTTATTTTAAAGTATCAATACTTATAATATATTGGAAATTACTCCTTTCAACTCTATAAACTTATGGTGAAATTTCAAAATACTAAAAATTTTATTTTAGTTTTGGTCACATTGCATGTCATGTGCTATCTTAGTTCCCCGACCAGGGATCGAACTTGCACCCCTGCAGTGGAAACATGGTGTCTCAATCACTGGATCACCAGGGAAGTTCCCTTATGATGAAAAATTTTAGATATCAATTTAAAAATGTGTAAGGAGGAGTATATAGTTTTTAAAATTCTCTTGGGGGGGGGTCTACAAACAGAAAAGCTAGATTTCAGTAGCGTAATACCCCTATTGATGAAGGGATTAAATTCCAAAAGAATACTTTAACAAAATCAAAATCTTAATTACCAGAGGTAGTTGAAACTTTTTTCATTTTTTTGTTGTTGTTGTTCTTGTTTTGGCACACCACACAGCATGTAGTATCTTAGTTCCCCGCGTGTGTGCATGCTCATTCGCTTCAGTTGTGTCCTACTCTGTCAACCCTTTGGACTGTAGCCTGCCAGTCTCCTCTGTCCATGGGATTCTCAGGCAAGAATACTGGCGTGGATTGCCATTTCCTCTTCTACTTAGTTCCCTGACCAGGGATGAAACCCGTGTCTCATAGTGGAAGCTCGGTGTCTTAATCACTGGACCACCAAGGAAATCCCTAGTTGAAATATTAAAGAATTTGAAAACTGTTGGTTAAGGGTAGGATTGTAGTATCTAAAAGCCATTAAATAAATGAGAATACAAAATATGGCTCAAAAAACCATAAGAAAATGAAGTGTTGTACTGTGTTTAGATAATGTTACTGGCTTCAAATGGCCTAGTTTTTGAATTGATACAGGTATGTTTAAGTTGCTGTGTTCTAAATAGGCAAGAGAAGAAAAGGAAAGAGCGTCAGTAGAGGGTTGGGTTTTTCAGCAGTCTATGTTAGTGGGGGGCAGAGTGACAAGGGATGTTCACCTCTACCTCCAGCGGTCACCCTGAAAAGACTACATACATCTTGTTAGCCTTTAGATAGTGCGTGGTTACAGACTTCCTGTTTCTGTCCCCACAAAAAGAAAATCTCTATAGGCTTGATGATGTCTTGGTCGTATAGAGGATTAAACCTTCCATTTCACCATTAGCTGACTTAATATACAAGTACTTGGGTGGTTGTGTGCTGAGTCACTTGAGTCATATCTGACTCTTTGCGAATCTATGGACTGTAGTCTGCCAGGTTTCCCTGTGCATGGGATTCTCCAGGCAAGAATGCTGGAATGGGTTGCCGTGCCCTCCTCTAGAGGATCTTCTCAACCCAGTGATCGAACACGTGTCTCATGTCTCCTGCATCGACGGGCAGGTTCTTTACCACTAGTGCCACCTGGGAAGAATTAGTTATAATATAAATGAATTTCAGTCATTTGATATATGTAAATTTGTATTTTATAGTTGATAGAGAAGTGGAATGTGAAGAATTATTTATCATTCAACAAAGGGAGTACGTGAGAAGGTGAGGAATTGGGGAGTTAAGTTTTGAAAGCTACAAATGGGAGCAGAAAGTGAGGTATTTTGGTCTTGCTAATGCATTGTTTAACATGATTTATGAATGTTTTGGTTAATATTTTATAATACTGCTGACTGCTTTATTAAGGAATTTATATCTCTGAGGATTAATTAACCTAAAATAGATCCCATTAAATCAGATTAATATACAATGGCCCATAGCTCGAGCTGCCAAATAAATGTAAAAGTCATTATGTTACGTAGACTTCCCTCCCCAAAGGTGATAAAAATTAATCACATAAAATGATACTTGGGGTATAAATGTCTTATGTAGCAAGTATTTTTAATGAAGTGATTTTGAATTTAAAGAAAAGTGAAAGAATTCTAGTGTTATATGCTTTCAAGATGAGTGATATGCTTTAGCTTGTCATTTGACTTGTCTCAGGCTTCCCTTGTGGCTCAGCTGGTAAAGAATCCACCTGCAATGAGGGAGACCTAGGTTCGATCCCTTGGTTGGGAAGATCCCCTGGAGAAGGGACCGGCTACCCACTCCAATATTCTGGCCTGGAGAATTCCATGGACTGTAGGGTCCATGGGGTCACAAAGAGTAAGACACGACTGAGGAACTTTCACTTCACTTCAGTTTTCTCAGCCCCTTTTTCTTAGCCCTATTTTTTCCATTTACTAGCGAGATGATGATGATGGTTGATAGGCCAGTTTTTCCTTCCCTAACAATGTTTTCAGTATTGAAAGAGGAATGTTTTAGCTTCCTCATAAAATGCTATGATGTACAAAATTATACACTTTTGAGTGACTTTCAGAAAGCATATTGTGGCTTTCTATTTGTACTCTTGCCTAGTTCAAGGATTTTTAAAAAATATTTATTTATTTGACTGTGCTGGGTCTAGTTCCCTCACCAGGGATCAAACCCAGGCCCCCTACATTAGGAACACAGAGTCCTAGGCATTGGACCACCAGGGAAGTCCCTCATGGATTTTTTTGAAGTCAGATTACTGAAATGCCCACTTTCTTCCTTCAAATTGTCTATTTATCTTAATTTGTGTTTATGATTGGAGAAATCAATGTATTTTTTTCTTATTGAAATGTGTTAATATATCCATTTCATAAAAATTTCTAGAAACTTATACACCAGTTATTTTTACATTTAGTCATATTGAATACAGAAAATTTCTTTATTATGTCTGATGATAAATGCTTTAACAAACTCAAAATTCCACAGAATTTTGTTTCACTTTCAGTAATAGGGACATATTATATGACCTGATATGAAAAAGATTCTTCTATTTTTTTTTTAGAACTTTAAATAAGTAAACAGTTTACATTTTTACTTACGGAAAGGGCCTAGATAGAATAACACAATGGAGATATAGGTCAGTGCTGTCTGTGTTTACCAAATAGAGCCACATGTGACTTCTCCCCCTCTGTATATATAAACACTTTCAGGAGTCTGGATGCTGTGTCCTCCATCTAAGTAAGTGGGTGTGGCTTAGATTCACACACTGGGCTACCTCCATAGAGAAGTTGTGTGAAGTTGTGTGTGTGTCAACAGGAGGCTGCTTTACCCAACAGGAGGGAGAGGTTGGAGTGGGGAGTATCCCTAACTCATAATTGAAGGTTATGACTTTGTATGGAAAACTCTAGCATACTCGTTAAGTATATAACTCCAAATACTGGCAAGTGTGTTTTCCCCCTATTATCAAGAATGACATTTAAGGTTTAAATAACCTTCAAGTTGAATAATTCAAAATAAACTTTGAAATTTCTTATAAATGAAGGATGATAGAAATAACCTTAGGTCGAGATATGATTTTTCTTGAAATGGACCTTTGAAACAAACTGACAGTTACTTTTTGAGTTTAGAATTTTCCAAAGTAGAATAAGTAAAAGTGCTTATTTTCTCTTAGGTACCATATCTTGAACTTAGGAAAGTATTTACTAAAGTGATATTTTTTTTCTGAATAGAGATATGTCTGATTAAAGATCGGAAACTAAGATCCACAGTCCAGACAATCATAGTTTTCTTCTACCATAAACTTTATTAAAGGTTTACTAGCATTCATATTAACTAATCAATGCTTATTAGCATAAGTTTGGAAAATAACAATCTCTAGAGGAAGACATAAAGAAACGCAGGTGCTGATGCACAAACAAGAACCTTCTCACTGATCTTCATTTTTGACAAAATGTCTTCATCTATCCCTGCTTCTAACATTGTGGCCTAAATAAAGACTTCATCCTGAATTGGTCTAATTTGAGATCAGTCTGCTGGGACTTCTACCCAGTTTCCCATTTAGCCAGTTGTTAAAATCTGTAAAACATATTTATTGTAGGCCAATTGGTGGCATGGACTTTCTATCTTTACTCAATACTCAGCTTTTACTCCTTAACAATCTAGGCCCTCTATGGGTCTCTACAAAATCACTTTAACCTTTTAAAGCTCCCAGTATGACAATGAGGTAGTATGAAATAGTGATTAATAGCATCAGCTTGGGAGTCAGACACTCCAGGATTCAGAGTCTGGCTGTACCATATAAGTGCTGTCTGCCTTTAGACAATATACTCAGCCTAAATCTCCTTAGCTTAAAATTATGAAAATAAAAAAGTATTATTTCATGGAGTTATGAGAATTAGAAGAAATAGTGTATATAGCACACTTTGCTTTGTGTATAGCTCATAATAAAAACAGTGATAAGGGGAGGGGGAAGAAGATCACTCTTCTCGAATGCCTTTGACATTTTTTTAAAGTCAAGAAAGAGCAAATTCCTTCCACTAGATTGTTACTAGATCTCTAATTCCGTGAAGCTGTTTGGTAAATGTTACTCTGCAGTTAGCTTAAAATCAGTTTCATTATTAGCCCTTATAGCATACTTTGACATTTATCCAAAAGGGGCTGTTTTTTTAATGTGAAAGGCCAGAACCTTAACGTGAAATAGCAAGAAAAAGTACTCCTGAACTTAAGTATAACTTGCATATGAAAAAGTATATATATGATTGAGAAATAAAACCATAACAGCACTCTAGAAGCTGTCTTCATGTTCTCTTCCTGTTTCCACCATCCCCAGTGATGGTAACCACTGGGGTTACCAGTGGAATAGATAATAGGTCATATTTTGTCTGATTTTGTTTTTTATATAAATGGAGTTACGTCTTTTGGGTCTGGCTTCTTTTGCTTAGCATTATATTTATGTGATTCATCCATATTATCATGTGTAGTTGTTACGGAGTCCAAGCACATACTGCTTGCCCCATAACAGTCCAATAAATCAAGAGATGAGGTATTGAGGCAAGGAACAGCAACTTTATTCAGAAAGCCAACAGACCAAGAAGATGGTGGGCTAGTGTCTCAAAGAACCATTTTCTCTGAATTAGAATTCAGGCATCTTTTATACTAAGAGGAGAAGAGATATGATTGATTGTTGCATTCTTGGTGCTAGAATCTTTTGTTGTTATAGCAGTCCATGAATGTCTCACCACAATATTCCTATAAACCTCCAACAAGACAAATGCTATTCTCCATTCTACAACTTTTTCTGTCTATATGAAGGAGAAAGTGCTGTACCTTTAAAGGTCGGAGCCTTGAGAATGGGTTGTCCTGCATATTTCAGGCTATAGGCAACATCATTTCAGGCTATAGCAAAGCATCATTTGCTACAAGTGATTAATCGGTAGCAAAAGCAATAGAATACAAAGGTTAAAGTAAAAGAAATAGAACCATATGGAGTCCTATTTATTCCTCTCTATTACATGGTTATATATATTCATTTTCACTGCTGTATAGTGTCCTGTTGTGTGAGCACACCCCAATTTATTTATCTGTTCTACTGTTATGGGATATTTGGGTTACTTCTAGTTTTTTGGCTGTTACAAATATTAAAGCTGTGGAGATTTTGGTACCTGTCTTTTGGTGAATGTGTGTAAGCATTTCTCTTGAACTGGAATTATTGGGTCATAAGTATGCCAATGTTCAGTTTAAGTAAATATACTCAATTTTGCAAAGGATTATACCAGTTTATACCACCAGCAACGTATGATAGTTCCAGTTGCTCCATGTCCTCACCAATATGTCTTCTTCATTTTATACATTCTGATGTGTATAGAATATCACACTGTGGTATTTAATAGTGGTTTTAATTTGTATTTTCCTGATGACTAATGAAGTTGGACATCTTTTTAGGTTTATTTTATGTTTGGATAGCCCTTTGTGTGAAGTCACACAAGTTCAAGTCTTGTTCATATTTCTGTTGTGTTGTCTATATTTTTCTCACTGATTTATAAGAATTCTCTATGTAAAATCTAGTCATTTTCCAGGTATATTATTGTTACAACTTCTTCCACTTTTATGGGTTGTCGTTTTGCTCATGTTGTCTCTTGATGAACAGAAATACTAAATATAATCAAATTTATCATTTTTTCCTTTCATGGTCAGAGTTTTTGCATCCTGCTTAAGAGGTTGTTCTTGCTGTTGTTTAGTTGCTAAGTCATGTCTGACTCTTTGCAACCTATGGACTGTAGCCTACCAGGCTTCTCTGTCCATGGGATTTCTCAGCAAGAATACTGGAGTGGGTTGCCATTTCCTTCTCCAGGGGATCTTCCTGACCCCAGGATTGAGCCCATGTCTCCTGCATTGGCAGGCTGATTCTTTGCCTTTGAGTGACCAGGGAAACCCATTTAAGAGGATACAGATACCTAAAATAATTTCACAAAGATATTTTATGTTTTTCTCTGAAACTTTATTATCTTTAATATTTAGGATTGTAGTCCATCAGGAATTGACTTTTGTGTATGGTGTAAATTAGAGGTTAAGGTACTTTTTTTTTTTCCCAACTGGATATTCAGATGACCTTTGCTGAGATTTTTTTGAAAAGTAGCATGAATACTTTGGTAATAATGGGCCATTCACTGTAAGAAGGAGTTCCAACTCTAGCCCAAAAGGAGGCTGAAGGAGTGTTTTAAGACCTCTTTTTCTTTCCTGATTTCCTGTTTGGTCTCGAACACAATAAAGCAGGTAGGGATTTTTGTTTTTTCCCATAGGCTAAAAGTCATGTCTGCTAGAGTTAAGTAAAGTGTAACATGCAGAAACTGTGAAATAACACCTGCAAACTATCCAATCCTAAAGGAAATCAACCCTGAATATTCATTGGATGGACTAATGCTGAAGCTGAATCTCCAGTACTTTGGCCAACTGATGCGAAGCTCCGATTCATTGGAATAGACCCTGATGCTGGGAAAGATTGAGGACAAAAGGAGAAGGGAGCAGCAGAAGATGAGACGGTTAGATAGCATCACCAACTCAATGGAGAGTTTGAGCAAACTCCTGTAGGTAGTGAAGGACAGGGAAGCCTGGTGGGCTGCAGTCCATGGGGTTGCAAATAGCCAGACTTAGCGACTGAACAACAGCAACATGATGGATTAGTCACCAGTTAATGTGCTATGAGGAAGTCTGGAGTGATTGGAGAAAAATGTAGATCTGATGGTATCTAGTTTTACATTTTATATGAAAGTTTTTTAAAAAGTAAAAAGTTCTGTAATAACATTGATTTACATTTGTAGAACAGTTCACAAAGTATTTTTGTTTACACTTTTATTTTTATCCTAGCATTGTAACTAGCATTGTAAGGTTTTCAAGACAGATATTATTGTCCTTGTTTAACAGAAAAAAACCCTAAAATTCAGATCAGTTAATCAGCTTGATAAATAATTTTATAAAATTGGAAACCCTCTAGTCTTCTTCCTTTGAGCCAACCATTTTTACAAGACTGTTCTAGGCAAATTGAACCAGAGATGCAGAGAGCCCCAAAATATGATTTGTTTTCTCAAAGAGATATAAAGTTTCAGTATTTAACCAAAACAAAGTATAATATTTTAGGTCTGATGAATGAGCTGGAGCTTGGAGGAGTTCAGATCATAGAGTCTGATGATTTCAAATTTTCCTGTTTTCTTTTTACAACTGTCAATTGAATTAGCTTTTTATGATGCTTCAATCTTTCCTTTTCTAGCACTTTATAAACTTTATGTTTGATGTCTATTAGTAAAGAGACACAGTACCTAAATGCAATTAAACTGTACTTGAAAACTGATAAGAATGTAATTTTAAATGTATAACTCAGAGGTTATCAATTTTGCATCAGTTCAGTTCAGTTCAGTTGCTCAGTTATGTCCAACTTTTTGCGACCCCATGAATCGCAGCACACCAGGCCTCCCTGTCCATCACCAACTCCCGGAGTCCACCCAAACTCATGTCCATCGAGTCAGTGATGCCATCCAGCCATCTCATCCTCTGTCGTCCCCTTCTCCTCCTGCCCCCAATCCCTCCCAGCATCAGGGTCTTTTCCAGTGAGTCAACTCTTTGCATGAGATGGCCAAAGTATTGGAGTTTCAGCTTCAGCATCAGTCCTTCCAATGAACACCCAGAACTGATCTTTAGGATGGACTGGTTGGATCTCCTTGCAGTCCAAGGGACTCTCAAGAGTCTTCTCCAACACCACAGTTCAAAAGCATCAATTCTTCAGCGCTCATCTTTCTTTATAGCCCAACTCTCACATCCATACATGACCACTGGAAAAACCATAGCCTTGACTAGACGGACCTTTTTTGGCAAAGTAATGTCACTGCTTTTTAATATGCTATCTAGGTTGGTCATAACTTTCCTTCCTAGGAGTAAGCGTCTTTTAATTTCATGGCTGCAATCACCATCTGCAGTGATTTTGGAGCCCCCAAAAATAAAGCCTGACACTGTTTCCCCATCTATTTGCCATGAAGTGATGGGACCAGATGCTATGATCCAGCATGATCCTATTCAATTGTAAACTCCTGGAAGTTCGTAGGTACAAGGACTATGTTATGCATTCTGGTTTTCCCTAGAGTAACCAACCAGTTGTGAACCACATGTAATGAACATCTGTAGTTGTATGAACTAACAATTGTCTCAAGTAGAGAAGTGAAGGTAAAAGTTGCTTCTACTAGTGATAGTTTAAAAAAAAAAAAGATCTAAATGACTTACTCATTTAAAGGCTCAAACATAAATTATCCAGAGCCATATAACAGCATTCAATAAAACAAAGATCAGGGTTCTTCATATCTGGTAGAGACACATGATTCTGGCAGAACTAGACTAAAATAGTGAAACAGCGACCCTGAGCTTCTTTTATGTTCTTTTATGTTCCCCCTTCAGAAAAACTAGTCTTCGGTTTTCAAAACTACTTAGTTACATGAATGCATAAATATATGATCTAAATCACCATAATTTCAACTGGGTATTATCACAATTTTCTGATAATAGTGTTCTGTCTGACTCTGCAGAGCCAAATCAAATGCAGAGCCTTTTTTTTGTAGTGGGATGATATTTCCTGTGTTTTAAGTTGTTCAGTTAATCAAATATGGATCAATAGATGTGTTTATTTATTTGCTTTACTATTTGAATAAGTTATAAGGTAATCAGGATAAATCAAAACTCTCTCATTATTTTGCCTTCTGGAAATAATGATAATGTGAATTTGAATAAATTTTCCACTGCTTTTTATTTGTAAAGATTCCAGTTAACAGCTGGATTTAAAATTCATTTGTTTGAAGAAGTTTATTTTGTGATTTAAAGTTCAGTACTGAAAACTAAATAGCTAAATTTCGTAAGTTGTAAGAGTAAATTCTGTTGAAGTTGTATTTATCTGAAATGTCACCGCTGATGTTCATCCTTCGTTTTCTTAATTCTTTCAGTCTTTCTGATACTTTTAAAATCCTATTCTTAAGTTATCTGAAATCATATTTTATTTTATTTTTTAATTTTATTTATTTATTTGGCTGCCCTGGGTCTTAGTTGTAGTATGTGGGATCTAGCTCCCTGACCAGGGATCAAACCTGGGCCCCCTGCACTGGGAGCTCAGAGTCTTAGCCACTGGACCACCAGGGAAGTCCCTGAAATCATATTTTAAATGGTAGAATTAATTTTAATGATCCTAAGCCAACCTACTTATTTATAGATAAGGGGAAAACAGCCTCAGAGTCACATAGCTAGTTAGTAGCAGAGCTAAGATTTAATTCCTGGTCTTAGGATCCTGATTCCAGTGCCTTGATACCTTTAAATAAATTGGGGCATAGTTTTTTGAAAATTTGTTTTATTGAAGTTGAGTTTATTTACAATGTGTTAATTTCTGCTGTACAGCAAAGTGATTCAGTTATACATACATATACATTTTTCATGTTCTTTTTATTATGGTTTATCATAGGATATTGAATATAGTTCCAGGGGCATAATTTTTAAAGAATATTCCCAAGTTTAAAGATACAGAATTTCTTAAGTATGTTTTCATAGTTTTCAGTCCACTTTTAACCCCATTTTACTTTCATGACTCTGGGACTTAAAATACACAATTCTTTTAAGAACTGTTATGTATGGGGGTCCAAAATAAAAATGCATTGCCAGTTCTAGCAAAATACTGATTGAGAAAGAGTCTGTGACTTTCGGGTTTTTGAGATGACTCAGATGAAAAGTTTAAGATACAGGCAGCATGGTCATTTTAAGATTATTTAGAAAATTAGCACTGTTTAACAGAGCAGTCAAAAGTTATTGTACCTAGAGTCTTGAGACCCACATTTTTTAGAGGCACCCACTAGCTGTGTGATTTTGGGCAAATGACCTACCTTCTTCAGGCTTTAGTTTGTCTATGGAATAAGGAAGTAAGGCTAGAATTATAACTGTCTCTTTAGTAAATAACTCTCTTTATTGCAGAATTTGAGAAATTAGACAGAGCAAGTTTGTTGTCAGAAGTCTTTGGTCATGAAAATGATCTGTGTGTTACATTCTTTATTTTGACACTGTTAAGTAACCACAGACTAGACAACTGGCCATCAATCTCCATCTGTAGAACAGCCACTGTTGTCCATGTATGGAGACGGGCCAGATTTTATTTTTGCCAGAAATACTCTTGGCAAATCTGTATCCCTAGAGATCACTGTTTAATTTTGTGGCACAGTGTATAGTTTAGTGAAAAAGAAAAGGAATGCTGAGCCATTTCATTTTAAATGCTCTCAGAGACAGCTCTACTTCATTTGTTTTTGTACTATCTGTGTTTCAAGATGTGTTGAGTGGAGGTAAGCCAAAATGAAATAAAAAGAGGAAGGTGAGAAACGGTCCACAGTATCTGCTGACTCTAGAAATGAATTTGAGTGATATGAGTTATATATGTTTATATACGTTGGAAACTTAAGATATATGTTTATAGTATCAACTGTCTTAACTAGTTGATAATTTTATACATTCTTGTGCTATTTTTGTTTTGTCTTGAACTAGTCTCCATCTTTAAATTGTTTAAAAGCACTTCATTATTGGAAAAATTTGCATTAACAGATAATTCAAAACTCTCTCATTATTTTGCCTTCTGGAAATAATGATAATGTGAATTTGAATAAATTTTCCACTGCTTTTTTGGTAAAGATTCCAGTTAACAGCTGGATTTAAAATTCATTTGTTTGAAGAAGTTTATTTTGTGATTTAAAGTTCAGTGCTGAAAACTAAATAGCTAAATTTCGTAAGTTGTAAGAGTAAATTCTGTTGAAGTTGTATTTATCTGAAATGTCACCGCTGATCTTCATCCTTCGTTTTCTTAATTCTTTCAGTCTTTCTGATACTTTTAAAATCCTTTTCTCCTAACCTCCATATCCACTTATTAACAGACCCTAATAATTTTAGTTTCGTATTGTCTCTCAGATTTTACCTTTCGTCTTTATTGTGTTGGCCCATCCTAATCCAGGCTGAGCTTAGGTTGCTGCGGCAGCTTTCTGAGTAGTCTCCCTGACCTTGGTATTCTCTTTCAAACTGTCTGACTAAAATCCATGTTAATCTTTAAACATCAATTTTACCACGTTATGTATCTGTTTAAAATCTTAAAACCTTGTAATTCAGTTCTCAGTGCTGTCAAGCCTTTAAATCCATCTGTATGTGGTCCTTTCTTTTCCATCCAACTGAATTTATTCAGCAAATACGGTTTTGAGCATCTGTGTGCAAGACACTGTACAAAGGTAAAAATAAATAAAATCTGGCTTCTTGCAGCTATGTAATATCAGCATTTAGTGTTAACACATCCAGGATTTTTTTCTGTTGAGAAACTTGTGCTTAGATTGTCCTTGCTGAGGTTATCAGTGAGCTCCTTACTGGCAGATTCATCAGGTGGTTCAGTCCTAACTGTGCTTTACCTGGCATTCGGTGCTGTCGACCATGCCTGCTTTGTTGACACATTTTCCTCCCTCAGTTTCGAGGTATAGAATCACATTTTCTATTTCTTGTTGGAATTTTCTTTAAGGAACATAGTTTTCATTTTGTTGATCTTTATTTTGGGTTATTTTCTATTATATTAATTTCTATATTTATTCCTCCTTTCCTTCTACTTCCCTGTTTGTTTTTTTCTGGTTGAGTTCTTCAGTTTGATTTCCTATTCTTTTCCAACTTCTTGAGATGGATGTTTAACTTTTAAATTTTTATTGAAGTATAGTTGATTTACAATGTTGTGATAGTTTCTGGTGTACAGCAAAGTGATTCAGTTATACTTCTATATATTCTTTTTCATATTATTTTATATTATGGTTTATTACAAGATATTGAATATAGTTCCATGTTCCACATAGTAGGAAGGACCTTGTTTATACATTCTGTGTATAGTAGTTTGCATTTCCTGGTTCCAAACTCCCAATCCATCCTTCCCACATGCCTCCTTCCCCTTAGCAAACACAAATCTGTTTTCTCTATATTTGTTAGTTTGTTTCTATTTCATAGATAAGTTCATTTGTGTCATATTTTAGGTTCCATATATATGTGATATCATATGGTATTTGTCTTTCTGTTTCTGACTTATTTTACTTAGTATGATAATGTCTGGGCTCATCCATGTTGCTGCAAATGGCATTATGTCATTCTTTTTCATGACTGAGTAATATTCCATTGTGTGTGTGTGTGTGTGTGTGTGTGTGTGTGTGTGTGTGTGTATACATACACTGCCCCCCCCCCACATCTGTATCTGTTCATTTGTCAAATTTAGATTGCTTCCATGTCTTGGCTATTGTAAATAGTGCTGCTCTGAACATTGAGGTGCATGTATCTTTTCTAATTATAGTTTTGTCTTGATATATGCCCAAGAGTGGGATTGCTGGATCATGTGGCAATACTATTTTTGGTTTTTTAAGGAACCTGCATACTGTTCTCCAAGTGGGTGCATCAATTTATATTCCCACCAACATTGTAGGACGGTTCCCTTTTCTCCACACTCTCTCCAGCACTTACTATTTGTAGACTTTTTAATAGTGGATATTCTGACTGGCATGAGGTGGTACCTCATGTATTTCTCTAATATTTGTATTATTTGTATTTGTATTTGTATCATGTATTTGTATTTCTCTAATAATTATCAATGTTGAGCATTTTTTCATGTGCCTGTTAGCAATCTGTATGTCTTCTTTGGAGAGGAGTCAAGTAGACCTAAGTAAGGTCTTCTGCCTACTTTTTAATTAGATCGTTTGGTTTTTTGTTATTGAGTTGTATTTGCTGTTTGTATATTTTGGAAATTAAGCCCTTATTGGTCACATCATTTGCAAATATTTTGTCCCATTCTATAGGTTGTCTTTTCATTTTGTTTATGGTTTCCTTTGATGTACAAAGCTTTTAAGTTTAATCAGGTCCGTTTGCTAAAAATAGATTATATGGTTTATTTATTTGACCACACTGTGTGGCTTGTGGGATTTTAGTTCCCTGATTACGTATCAAATCCAGGCCCTTGGCAGTAAGAGCACAGAGTCCTAATACTGGACCACCAGGGAATTCCCCAAAATAGACAATTTTTAATAGCAGTTTTAGATTCACAGCATAATCGATCAGAAAATACAGAGTTCCAATGTCCCCTACACATACAGCCTCCCCCACTGTCAACATCACCCACCAGAGTAGTACATTTGTTAAAAAATTGATTAACCTACACTAACACATTATTATCACCCAAAGTCTGTAGTTTACATTAGCCTTCATTCTTGGTGTTGTATGTTCTACGGGTTTGGACAAATATAAAATGATAAGTATTCACCATTGTAGTATCATACAAAGTAGTTTCGCCACCCCCAAATCCCATGTGTTCCACCTGTTCATCTCTCCCTGTACCCTAATCCTTGGCAACCGCTGTTCTTTTTACTGTCTCCATTTTTTTGCATTTTCCAGAATGTCACATAGTTTAAATCATACAGCATGTAACCTTTCCAGATTGCCTTCTTTCACTCACTGATAGGCATTGGAGGTTCCTCCATGACTTTCCATGGCTTGGTTGCTCATGTCAAGACTGAGTAATATTCCTTTCTCTGGATGTGCCACAGTGTATTATTCATCCCCCTACCGAAGGACATCTTGGTTGCTTCCATGTTTTGGCAACTATGATTAAAGCGGCTGTAAACATCTGTATTCGGGCTTTTGTGTGGACTCTTTTTTTTTTTTCAATTAATTTGAGTAAATACTAAGGAGCATGATTGCTGGATTGTATGGTAAGAGTATGCTTTATTTTATAAGAAACTGCCAAACTCTCTCCCAAAGTGGCTATATCATTTTACGTTCCCACCAGCAATAAGAGAGTTTTTGTTGTTTCACATCCTCACCAGTATTTGGTATTATCAGTGTTTTGAATTTTAGACATTCTAATAAGTGCATAGTGGTATCTTATCGCTGTTCTGATTTGCAGTTTTCTAATGGCATGTGATGTAGAG
Source organism: Cervus elaphus (assembly GCF_910594005.1). Classification (NCBI taxonomy): domain Eukaryota; kingdom Metazoa; phylum Chordata; class Mammalia; order Artiodactyla; family Cervidae; genus Cervus; species Cervus elaphus. Next base: position 73,324,569 of record NC_057834.1, read on the forward strand.
TATCTTTTCATATGTTTATTCATCATATCTTTTGACTCTGTAATTTTCAAACTTCTTTTCTTTACCTGTGCCTTTACAGCTGTGGATTACCCTGTTAGAGCTTTAGTTGTTTATCTGTATGATTTGAGCTGTTCAAATTTTGTTTAGACTTTCTTTATACCTCAGCACTAAAAAATTAGTTTCACATGTGCTTGAAAATAATATGTAGTTAGCAGTGTTGAATGAAATCCTATGTATTAGGTCAAGTTCCTAGTCATGTTGTGGTGTTCAGATCTTTTCCGACTTTACTGATTATTTTTTGGTTTACTTATCCTATCAGTTATTGAGAGAAGTGTTAAAATCTCCCATAATTATTGTGAATTTGTCTGTTTCTCCTTGTAGTTCTCCAATTTTTGCTTTATGCATCTTGAGGTTGTGTGATTAGGAGCCTATCAACCTAGAAGAGTTGTATCTCCATGATGATTTCACATTCTTTTCATAGGAAGTGTCCCTTGAAATCTCTCTTGGCTGGTACTAATACAGCTATACTATCAGCTATGGTGCCAGTTATAGCCGCACCAGTTTTCAGTTTGTGTTTGCTCAGTATAACTTTTTCTACTCTTTCACTTTCATCCTTTTTCTTAAATTAGACATGAGTCTTTTGAATTTTTTCTGTTTCATTTTTATCTAGTCTGAGAATCTTTGTCTTTTAATAGCCCGATAATCTTTGTTTTTAAAGGAGCATTTCATTCATTCATATTTCATGTTGTTACTCATCTGTTTGAGTTTATGTTGCTTCGTTTTGTCTTCCTTAGTTTATGTAATGTTACTGTCTCGGTTCTCTTCATACCTTTCTGAGTTTTTAGTTTTGTGTGTGTGTGGATGGGGGTGTCACTCCCTGTTTTCTTCTTAAATGCTGAAGTTCCCCAGGATCTCATTATTTGCCTTTTATTTTTCTTACTCTGTGTACTTATCCTTAATGACTTTATTCATACTTATTGTTTCAACTACTATTTACTTGCTAAACTCCATACCTATATATTCTTCCTGGACTTTACCACTTGGAAATGCTATTGCTTCTCCAGATTCATCATATCCAAAGCCATACCTTCTTCTATTCTAAAATGATCTACTAACTGTGTTCTCTGGATTGGTGAATATCACTACCATTCATTTCTCAGTATATCGTCGTCTGTTGGTAGAGCCACCCCCTTTCTATTCCCAAAGCCACTGCCTTATTTTAGATCTTTATTATAATTTGCCCCCTTTGTTACAGTAGTCTTCTAAGTGGTCTGGCTGCATTTATTCTTACATGACTACATTTAACTTTCCATTGGTTTCAGAATGATGAAGGGTTTTATGCAGAACAGTGATATCAGATTTGCGTTTTAGATACATAACTCTGAAAATATTTGCTGAACATGGCAGCTGTTGAAGACATCTAATGACTGAGCAACTAAACTGAACTGAATGGCTATGTCCTTCTATCTCTAGTAGATTTTCTAGACCATGACTTTCTAACTTTTTCAACCATAGCCTATAATAAGAAATACATTTTGTGTGATCAATATAAACACACAAGTAACTGAAAGAAAGTTTCTGTCACTCAGTCATGTCCGACTCTTTGCGACCCCACGAACTACAGCATGCTAGGCTTCTGTCCTTCACTATCCCCTGGAGTTTGCTCACACTCATGTCCATTGATCAGTGATATAATCCAACCATCTCATCCTCTGTCCCCCTTCTCCTCCTGCCCTCTGTCTTTCCCAGCATCAGGGTCTTTTCCAGTGAGTCAGCTCTTTGTATCAAGTAGCCAAAGTACTGAACTTCAGCTTCAGCATCAGTCCTTCCAATGAGTATTCAGGGTTGATTTCCTTTAGGATTGACTGGCTTGATCTCCTTGCTATCCCAGGGACTCTCAAGAGTCTTCTCCAACACCAGAATTTGAAAGCATCAATTCTTCGGCTCTCAGCCTTCTTTATGGTCCAACTCTCACATCCATCGATGACTGCTGGAAAAACTGTACTTTGATTATATGGACCTTTGTTGGCAAAGTGATGTCTCTGCTTTTTAATATGCTGTCTAGGTTTGTCATAGCTTCTCTTCTAAGGAGCAAGTGTCTTTTAATTCCGTGGCTGCAGTCACCACCCACAGTGATTTTGGAGCCCAAGATAATAAAATCTGCCACTGTTTCCACTTTTTTCCCATATATTTGCCATGAAAAGATGGGACTGGATGCCATGATCTTCATCTTTTGAATGTTGAGTTTTAAGGCAGATTTTTCACTCTCTTTCAACCCCTTCAAGAGGCTCTTTAGTTCCTCTTCATTTCTGCCATTAGAGTGGTATCATCTGCATATCTGAGGTTGTTGATATTTCTCCCAGCAATCTTGATTCCCGCTGAGTCATCTAGCCTGGCATTTTGCATGATGTACTCTGCATATAAGTTAAATAAGCAGAGTGACAATATACATCCTTAACGTACTCCTTTCTCAATTTTGAGTTAGTCTGTTGTTCCGTGTAAGATTTTGACTGTTGCTTCTTGTCCTGCATACAGATTTCTCAGGAGACAGGTAAGAATTTTCTTTAAAAAAAAAAAAAAAAAGAATTTAAGAATTTTCCATCTCTTTAAGAATTTTTCAGTTTGTTTTGATCCACACCGTCAAAGGCTTTAGCATGGTCAGAGAAGCCAAAATAGATGTTTTCCTGAATACCGTTGTTTTCTCTACAATCCAACAAATGTTGGCAATTTGATCTCTGGTTCCTCTACCTTTTCTAAACCCAAATTGTACATCTGAAAGTTCTCAGTTTGCATACTGTTGATGCCTAGCTTAAGGATTTTGAGCATTACCTTGCTAGCATGTGAAGTGAATGTAGTTGTGTGGTAGCATTGCCTTTCTTTGAGATTGGAATAAAAACGAACCTTTCCAGTCCTATGGCTACTACCGAGTTTTCCAAATTTGCTGGCATATTGAGTGCAACACTTTAACAGCATCATCTTTTAGGATTTGAAATAGCTCAACTATAATTCTATCACCTCCACTAGCTTTGTTCATGGTAATGCTTCTTAAGGCCCATTTGACTTCACATTCCAGGATATCTGGCTGTTGGTGAGTATTCAATAGAATACTGTTCAGTAAGAAAAAGAAATGTGGTACTGACTGACACATGCTACAAAATGGATGAACCTTGAAAACATTATGAAAAGATGAACAGATTCAGTCAAAGATGACCACATATTGTATGACTGTATTTATATGAAAGGTCCAGAATAGGCAGATTTATAGAGATGGAAAGTTGATTAATAGTTGAGGGGAAATGGAGAAAGACAGATAATAGATATGAGGTCTCTTTTTAGGGGAGGAAAATGTTCTAATATTAGATTTTGGTAATGGTTATACACCCTATGAGTGTATTTAAAAAAAACAAAACATTGAATTGTAATTTAAATGGGTGAATTGTATCATATGTGAATTGTATTTTAATAGAGCTTTTTTAAAAAAGCCAAGGGAGAAATCAAAATGCAATACTAAAGCCTTTTTCTCAGTTAACCCCAAAGGAGAAACAAGCAAGCAAATGAACAGATGGCACAAATAGAAAACAGGTAGCAAAATGGCAAATCTAAACTCAGCCAAACCAAATGTAAATGTTAGACTAAACTCTGTAGTTAAAAGGCAGAGATTGTCAAACCTGATAAAAAGCATGACCCAGTGCTCGCTTCGGCAACACATATACTAAAATTGGAACGATACAGAGAAGATTAGCATGGCCCCTGCGCAAGGATGACACGCAAATTCGGAAAAAAAAAAAAAAGCATGACCCAACTATAAGTTGTCTATGTGGCATGTACTTTTAACACAAAGACACAGGGTTGAAAATGAAAGTATGGGAAAAGATGAAAAATTTTGCCATGCAGACATGAATCATTTGAAACTCAGAATTAATATTTTAATAGTGGACAAAAGTAGAAACTTCAAAACAGGGAGTATTATCAGAAATAAATAGGGACTTTTTATAATTGTAAAAACCCCAGTATAACAAGAAGACATAACTACAAATGTATATGCACCTAGTAATGTAGCTTTAAAATAGATGATGCACAAAACTGGCAAAACTAAAGGGAAAAGATTCAAATCCACAGTTGTAGTTGGAGATTTTCACACCCCTTTAGAGCAGCAGCTCCCAACCTTTTTGGCACCAGGGACCAGGTTTGTGGAAAACAATTTTTCCATGGACTGGAAAGTGGGGGATGGATTCACATGTATTACATTTATTGTGCACTTTTTTTTTTTTAATTTCTAATCTGATGCTACCGCTGATCTGACAGGAGGGCCTAGTTTGCAGTTCAGAGGTTGGAGACCCCTGCTTTAGAGTAATTAATATAACAACTAGGTCAGAAATCTGTGGATATATAGAAGATCTGAATAGCACTGTTAACCACCTTGACCTAATTAATATTTATAGAATCCAACACCCAACAATTACAGAATACAGGATCTTTTCAGGTAGCCTGGAACTTTTACCAAAATAGGCCACTTATAGGTCCATGAAGCAAGTCTGAAGTCTGAAATCTAAAAGAGTATATTCTCTGATCACAGTTGAATTTCATTAGAAATCAGTAACAAAAAGATATCTAGAAAATTCCCAAAGATTTAAATTAAATAATATATTTCCAAATAACACATGGGGCAAAAGAATATCAGAGAGAAACTGGAAAATGTTTTCATGTGAATGATAAGGAAAACAAACGTGAGCATTTGTGAGTTTTCGTGAATGCGTTGCTTAGAGGAAAGTGCCCAGCTTTAATGGTTCATACAGGCGTACCTCGGAGATATTACGGGTTCAGTTCCAAACCATTGCAATAAGGAAAATATTGCAATAAATTGAGTCACAGGAACTTTTTGATTTCCCAGTGCATGTAAGTTATGATTACACTATACTTAGACTATTAAGTGTGCAATAATATTACATATAAAAAATATATACATACCTTATTTTAGAAAGACTTTATTGCCAAAAAATGTCAACCATCTCGACTTCAGTGAGTAGTATGTAGTAATATCAGGTATCACTGGTCACCATCACAAACATAATGATAATGAAAAGTGTGAAATATTGTGAGAATTACCACAAAAACACAAAGTAACCCAGTGCTACTGGAAAAATGGTGCCGATAGAATTGCTTGACACAAGGTTACCACAAACCTTCAATCTGTAAAGGAAAAAAAAAAAAGACAGTATTTGTGAAGTGTAATAAAATAAGATATGTCTGTATTTGAAAGAAGGAATGATTAAAATTTGTTTTGTGTATTTCCAGAAGCTAGAAAAACATAAGCAAAGTAAACACAAGAAGAAGTAAATTAAGAAAATAGAAGGTATCAGCTAAATAGAAAATGGACAACACAGTAAATTAACAAAGCCAAATGGATTTTTTCAAATGATCAGCAAAATTGAAAAACCCACAAGTTACCAATATTGGAAAAGAAAGAGGGAGTATCATCACAGATCCATAAACTTCAAAGAATAATAAGGGAATTCGAAGAAAACTTTTGCCAGTAAATTTAATTTAGTGAAACAGAAAAATTTCCTGGAAAAATACAACTTGCCTAAATTGACACAAGATGAAATTAAAAATCTGAATAGGCCTGTCAGACTTTGTGGAAGAAACTGAATTTGTAATTAAAAGAAAACATTTCTCCAAAGAAAACTCCAGTCCTAGAGAATCTAACTGGTAAATTATATAAAACATTATGAAAGAAACCAAAACAGCCTGACAAACTCTTTTAGGAAATAAAAGAAGAAGCCTTTCTTTTTAAAAAATATTCATTTATTTGGTTGTGCTGGGTCTTAATTATGGCATGTGGGATTCAGTTCCCTGACCAGGTATTGAATCCAAGACCCCTGTATTGGGAACAATGATTATTAGTCACTGGACCACCAGGGAAGTCCCCGAAGAAACCTTTCTTAATTAATTTTATGAGGCTAGTATAATCCTGAGACTAAAACATAGTAAAGATATTTTAAAAATTAAAAAATCTCTTATAACAGAGACATAAAACTCCCTAAGAAAATACTGAACCCAGGAATGTGTATGAGGATTAATACATCATGACCAAGTGGGTTTAATCCCAGGAATGTAAACTGATTTTGTATTTGAAATTAAGCATACTTACCATATTAACAGAATAAGGAAAAAATATATATATGATCATCTCCATAGATGCAGGAAAAAACATTTGACAACATTCATCACCCATACTTGACACGTGGATCTGGAATTAGAAGGGAATTTCCTCAGTCTGATAAATACAGATCTACAAAGTAATCTTCAGCTAACATCATTCAAAATGGTTAAGTTCCTGGAAATTCCCCAGGAATCCAGTGGTTAGGACGTGGCATTTTCTCTGCCCTGAAATCCCTGGTCAGGGAACTAAGATCCCGCAAGCTATGCTGCGTGGACCAAAAAAAAGTCAACTAAGTTGACAATTTTAAAAAATAAATGATAAACCATTGAACATTTTCCATTTAAGACTGAGAAGAAGGCAAAGGTGCCACTCTCACAATTTCTTTTTTTTTTTTCACTCTCACAATTTCTACTCACCATTTTCCTGACTGTCTTGCTAATGCAGTAAGGTAAGGAAAAGTCAAAGAAGTCAAGATTGGAAAAGCAGAAGTAAAAACTGTTCCTATACACAGATAATTTATATGTAGAAAATTAATCATCAAAAAATCATTATCATCAATAAGTGAATTTAACAACATAATCTTAAGATATAAGGCCAATAGAAATGCTAATTGTATTTTTATATATAAAAAGATGCTTGCCCCTTGGAAGAAAAGCTATGACAAACCTAGACAGTGTATTAAAAAGCAGAGACATCACTTTGCTGACAACGGTCCCTATAGTCAGAGTTATGGTTTTTCCAGTAGTCATGTATGAATGTGAGAGCTGACCATAAGGAAAGCTGAGCACCAAAGAATTGATGCTTTTGAATTGCGGTGCTGGAGAAGACTCTTGAGAGTCCCTTGGAAAGCAATGCAATCAAACCAGTCAATCCTAAAGGAAATCAACCCTGAACATTCATTGGAAAGACTGAAGGTGAAGCTCCAGTACTTTGGCCACTTGAAGTGAAGAGCCAACTCATTGGAAAAGACCCAGATGCTGGGAAAGATTGAAGGCAGAGGAGAAAGGGGTGACGGAGGATAAGATGGTTGAATAGTATCACTGACTCAGTGGACAAACTCTAGGAGACAGTGAAGGACAGGGAAGCTGGCGTGCTGCAATCCATGGGACTGCAAAGAGTTGGACACAGTTTAGCAACTGAACAACGAACAAAATATATATGAGATTTTAAAACCAATGATATTTTAATAGCATTAACAATAAAATACTTAAATTTAACATGCACAGCTCTACACTGAAAAGTGCAAAATACGGCTCAAGGAATTAAAGCTCTAACTACATGAAGATATATAATTTCATGAATTGGAAGCCACGATATTGTTGACATAGCACTTCTTGAAAATAATTCTATAGGTGCAATGCAATGCCAATTATAATCCCAGCTTATTTGTTTTGTAAATAAAAACATATCAGCTACTTCTAAAACATATGGAAATGCCAAGGACCTAGTATAGCCAAAATAGTATTGAAAAAGAGCAAAGCTGAAGGATTTATTCTCATCAAGGTTTAGTTATAAAATGGCAATAATCAGTATATCATGGTATTAGTATAAGGGTAGACACATAGAGAAATAGAAATAGAATTCCAGAAATATACACACATATATACAGTCAACTGATTTTTGCTAAAGGCACCAAAGCAATTTAATGGAAAAAAAAAAGAAATTTCAAGAAGTGATATTGGAAAAACTGGCTATCTAAAAAAAAAAACTCAATCACTGCATATGCCATCCATAATTCAAGGTGGCTCAGAAACCTAAATGTAAAAATTTAAACTATTAATGTAAATTGTTTAGGAAATTCCCTGTTGGTCTAGTGGTTAAGATTCTGGGCTTTGACTGCCAAGGACCTGGGTTCAATCCCTACTTGAGGAACTAAGTTACTACAAGCCCCTCGTGGCCAAAAACAAGAAGCAAGCAAAAAACTATAAAGCCTTTAGAAGAAAATATAGAATTTTTTTTTGCAACCTGAAAATCATACAAAATTTTCTAAGGCACAGAAAGCAAAAACTTTAAAACAAACATTGATACATTAAACAATCAAAATTTAAAACTTCTGCCCATCAAAAGATGCAGTTAAGGAAATGAACTTGGACCCCATAGACAGAGTTGGAAGGGAGTCACCAAATATACCTGACAGAAAACTTGTATCAAGAATATGAAATAAATTACTGCCACAACTCAGTAAATGACACCTACCCCCAAATATTTAAAAGACCTAAACAAATATTTCACAATAGAAGACATTCTGTAAATGGCTAATAAACATAAAAATACAAAATACCATCAATCAGCAAGGAAATGCAAATTAAAAGACAATGAGAGAGCTTCTCTGGTGCTCCAGTGGTTAAGGGTCCACCCGCCAATGCAGGGGACATGGTTTGATCCCTGGTCTGGGAAGATCCCACAAGCTATGGGGCAGCTAAGCCCGTGACCTGCAACTCCTGAGCCCACTCATGGCAACTACTGAAGCCCACAGCTGAGAGCCCATGCTCCACAACAAGAGAAGCCATAGCAATGAGAAGCCCACATATCACAGTGAAGAGTAGCCCCAGCTTGCCATAGCTAGAGAAAGCCCATGCTCAGCAACAAAGACCCAGAGCAGCAGCCGCCCTCAAAAAACTCATGGGCCGCCAAAAAACAGCAATGAGATACTTCCTATTCCCTAGATTACCTGCAATAGTAAGGCTGAAAATACCAAATGTTGGCAAAAAATGTGGACCACTGGAATGTTCATACGCTGTGAATGGAAAATTTATTGGCGGTTTCTTAGAAAGTTAATTGGAGAAGGAAATGGCAACCCACTCCAGTACTCTTGCCTGGAAAATCCCATGGACCGAGGAGCCTGGTAGGCTACAGTCCATGGGGTCTCAAAGAGTCAGACATGACTGAGTGACTTCACTTTAGAAAGTTTAACATAGGACTTCCCTGATGGTACAGTAGATAAGAATCTGCCTGCAGGGGACGCTGGTTAGATTCCTGATCTGGGAAGACTCCACATGCCTCAGGCAACTAAAGCCCATGCCTCATAACTACTGAGCCCAGGCACTCTAGGGCCCATGAGCCACAGCTAATGAGCCTCTGTGCTGCTACCACTGACCCCCATGGACCTGGAGCCTGTGCTCTGCAACAAGAGTAGCTCACCGCAGTGAAGACTAGCTCCCACTCACTGCAACTAGAGAAAACCCATGCACAGCAGTAAAGACCTAGCACAGCCAAAAATAAAGAAATAATTTAAAAAACATAGAAACACCTACCCTTTAAATTAGTAATTTCACTTCTGCATATCTGTACAGGAGTAATGGAAACATTCCACAAAAAGGCTTGTGCAAGAGTGTTCATATGATCTTTATTCCATGTGCAAAACTAATAGTCCACATATCCATAAATAGGAGAATAAACAACATGGTTATATGCATACAGCAGCATACTGCTCACCACAAAAAAGAGTGTACTATTGATCCATGCAACAAATGGATGAATCTCATAGACATAATGCTGTGTGAGAGAAACCAAACATTGAAAAGCTTATGTTGAATGGTTTCATTTATATAAAATTGTGAAAGAGGTAAAACTAATCTCCAGAGGAAAAATGGAACAGCGGTAGCCTCGGGTTAGTGGTGGGGAGCTATAAGATGACTAGAAAGATAGAGAAGACAACTTTCTGAGCAAATAGAAGTTCATCTAAATTTGATGTGGGTTATTCAGATGTGGCCATTTGTTAAAATTTTAGTTAAGATTTGTGCACTTCTGTTTATGTAAATGTTACCTGAGAACTTCCATTACCAAAATCACAATCACATAGGGGTAGGGAGAAGGTGGAAGCATCCATGATATAAGAATGGCAGAATCTTAAAGTATTGAAGTTGGGTGATGAGTACATAGGGGTTCATTTTACCATTTTGTGTACTTTGTACAGATTTGAAGTTTTCCATAATAAAAAAAAATTTTTAAATGCCAGATGCCCACCATAGTACAGAACTTCCCAGTTATTTGAGCCCATAAATTTTATTTCTGTCAAAACCAACTAGAGATGGATTTTCTGTTACTCATAGTCAAAAGCATCTCAAGTAATACACTGGAGATTGTAGTAGTCTTTTTTTTTAAATTCTATCATTTCTGCATGACAATAAACCTAGTAGTTGGATCTTATCTAAGTTTAGCAGATGGAAACCTGTTGACACCAGGAATTAGACAAGAAGTTGTGGTCGTCAACCATACAGCTGTAGACTGGAGCAGGGGAATCCACTGGCACATAGATTGACAGAATGGGACCAGTGTCAGTCCACGAATTCTGTTTGTTGTCAAACACCAGATCTAGGTATCTTTCTCATCCTCAAATGAGAGGTCACATAATAATATGGGACTTAGAAAACTTTTAGAACAAGGAAAAGGGAGTATTGTCATGAAGATTTAAAGGAAGAGCAACTGAAAATTATTTTTTTATAACAATTATAAGAAATTTAAAAACTTTTCTGTATCCTTTGTTGATGTAAGAAGACAAGGCTCCTGTGGAACTGAAGCATAAAAGCAAGAGGAACAAATAGGTTGAGATGAAAACAGGACAAAAAGTTGGATAGATGTAGGTAAACACCATACAGTAGCAAAATTAAAATACAAATTGGAGATGGTGAAAAAAGTAGGATTTACACTGAGGTGAAGCAACGAATGTGGAAAACACATTTGACAGTGTCTTGGGAACTCAGAGGGAGAAATGAAAGAGTTTGAAAACTGTGGGAGAGATGGTAGCTGTGGATGACATCAAATGTCAGAAGGTGAGCCAGAGTTTTCAGGGGAAGGCTGTGACCAGGGAGTCTTGTATCCAGCTGCACTTTGTTTCATTCATGACAGTAACAGATAGTCATGTGTGCCAGAGTTCAAAACGGTGCCAACAGTTTACATAACCTTCTTGAAAAACAAAGCAAAACATTTAGTTGACTGAAAAACAAATCAAAATGAAGAACTTAAGAACAGAATATATGTTATGAAAGTCCTGGCATACTTCCGAGAGGACTACCAGTAGACGGAAGGCCATCCCAAGTTCTTGGTTGAACACTCATCTTCCCAAAATCACTGTGATAGAACTGAGCACGCCGATGATGCTGTGTAGGAATGTGTATCGTGTGCTATCTGGATTCAACTTAAAAGCAGTTTCTTTATGAGTTGTTATTCTTCTGGGACAAAATTATGTAATTGGCACAAACGGTTCATCTGGAAACTGTCTCCCTCAGGCGCTGTTTACAAGATTCAGAAGCTCAAGTAGAAGTAAAGTACAATAATGTTTTCAAAAAGAAGAAAAGAATAACTTCTCAGAAAAAAAGACTGAAAGGAAATACTTCAAAATTAAATTAGCACAACATTGTAAATCAACTGTACTCCACTTTTAAAAAGTTAAATGATTACTACAAAACTATGACTTTTAATCTTTGACTTTTATATTTTTTTAGCTTTTAAAATGAGCATGTATTGTTTTTCAATTAAAAAGAAAGAAAAATTGATGAGAATGCTGTTACTAAGAAAAAAAAACCAACAACGAAATAGTGAAACAAAAAAAATAAGAAATAGTGAAACAGAGAGCCAAAAATAAGATTTCATTATACAGTTAAAGGAGAGAATACATATATTTTTCAAAGTATATCATTAGCTAAAACAATGTAAAAGGGAACATTGGAAACCTTCACCTTTTTTCAATTTCAAATTCTTTTTTTTTTTCCAATTTCAAAATTCTTAAATTTTATTTATTTAAGTAATGACATTTTAATAGTGGCTTTACAGTTCTTCAGATATATCAGTTTATGAAACATCACAACAAATAAACAAAAGCAAACAACAAACAATAAAACCAGAGGATAGAGAGGGGAAATATATAATCCAAAAATAGTACCTGCTCCCAGAATACACATATGCTAAGTACAACTACAGTCTTCCAGTAATAGAACAATAGTTCTATATGGTTCATACCCTACCAAGTGTAATCATAAATGGAACCTGAGTCGTAAATCCTTATCTTTGGATCAAGGAGGTCATTAGGTGCTACAGATGTTATAGACTTGCTATGCCTGTCTATTGTTTTTTCTCTGGAATGGGTTAATTATTCCTTAGTTTTCCCTTCAAAATTCTTAGATTTTAAGGGCAGATCAGAAGACAAATGCAAGGTCTTAATACCCTTGTGCAGTGTCCTCTAACCTGAGGTGAACAGTAAGACCACATTCTGATGCCCTTCCAGCGTGATGGTGGTTGGAGAGCCGAGGGGCCGAGGACAGACTCTGCATTGTACCTTTTGTACCGGGCTTGCCTGTACTTCTTAGTGACTTCCCTAATTTGCTCCTTGACAGTAGAGGCAGAATCAAACTTTTAGTTATGCCCACATCTAATAGGCCTCATCTCTAGCAATTAGAAGCTCATCCAAGGGCTTCCCTGGTGGCTCAATGGTAAAGAATCCACCTGCTAATGTAGGAAGCACCGGTTCGATCTCTGGTCTGGGAATATCCCATATGCAACTACACCTGTGTGCCACAACTATTGAACCTGTGCTCCAGAGCCCAGGAGCCACAGCTACTGAAGCCCTTGTGCCCTAGAGCCCGTGTTCCATAACAAGAGAAGCCTCTGCAATGAGAGGTCCACGCACCACAAATAGAGAGTAGCCCCTGTTCACCAAAACTAGAGAAAAGCCCAAGCAGTGGTGGAGACCCAGCACAGCCATAAATAAATAAATAAAATTATTTTTAAAAGAAGAAAAGCTGAATTAAAAGAAGAAAAGAAAAGAAGCTCACACCTCCTTCTCAGATATCTGAAGGGAGAACCAGAAGCCTACTGCCTTGCCATCTCTAGACAGTTCCTGGTGCCAAGACCAGGCAGCACAGGTGATTGAGTTCGGATGGCCTAGTTGGAGTCTGGGGACCAACAGATAACAGCTTACCTGTTGCTTGAGGATTCCATGGGAAATTCTCTGTAAGTACTACACCTGAGTCAGGAAATGCTTCCATACTCCTTCCCTGAACTACTTGTCCATCAGATTCTTGTAGCTCCTTCACTTTAGATCAGCTTCTTACCTACCACCCAACCCTGAGGACCTTGTTTTTCTCCAGACTGTTTTTACTCCTGAGACTTTCTACCCAAGATTTGGCAACCACTCTCACACCTAAGTCTATATTCCCTGGGTTCCCACTTTCCTACCATCTGCAAGGGCACTCAGAATATAAAAAAATGCTTATTTAAAAAAAAAATCTCTTAAGCTTGTTTATGCTGCCTTATTTTACTTCACATTTTTTTACACATATATTTTCTGTAACTATCTTCAGGACTTGGTCCAGTATCGTTATCTTTGTATTCTAGTTTCATTCCCTCCTTTTCTGGGAAGTCTTTCACAGTTTTTCCATCCTGAGTGTGTTTCTATAGCACTTAAAAACTAACACACATAATTGCTTTCTCAACACAATTGTAAACTCCTTGCGGGCTGGAATCGTGTCTCATACTTTTCTTATGCAACATAGGGCAAAGCATCCTGGTATTTAAAATAATAATAATAAAGTGCCCATAACAGCAGCAAGTAAATATTTCTTTGGCTGTGCATTAGCCTCCCAGTGTGGAAACTGTGGCTTCCGTCAGATTCTTTCCCAACTAGTTCAGAGAGTCCCCAGGGACAGTTCAAATCTGCTCTGGAATAAAGTTCTTTAGGCTACTTTGTGTGTAACCATTTCCCCCAGCTTGTGTTCCATGAATGTTTTTCTTTCTGCCACCACTTCCCACACCCACTTTCTTCCTTTTACCCTCTGGCTACAATGGTAAAAATATTCTGCCACCCCATGCTCTGATGCACAGCGTCCTCTGGGGCCTAGATCTTCTTCTTTAATATTATTTCTTTGGCTATGCCGGATCTTAGTTGCAGTGTGCAAACATTAATTTGTAGTATGCAAATTCTTATTTGCAGCATGTAGGATCTAGTTCCTGACCAGGGATCAAACACAGACCCTTTGCATTGGGAGCTCAGAGTCTTAGCCTCTAGACCACATGGGGAAGTCCCCTATTTCTTCTTTTTCATTCTTTGTCTGGTTCAATTTGAGACAGTATTGCCTGCCTCACCAGCACTAACCCATTGATCTTACCCTACCTTATGTTCTAGGATTCACTTTCTCTCACGAGGAGTTCATTCCTAGGAGAGTGAACCATGGAGCAAGTAACCCCCTTCATGGACCAACCCACCCAAACATGTTAAGACATGTCATGATTGTGTAGGATTGAGCCTGGGACCATCTCCTCCAGGAAATCTTTCCTGAGTCATGCCTGCCCCCCACCATTACCTCCATATAGGTAGTACACATCTCTTCTTTGTACCATGGTACTCTGAATATGTCCTAGATATGGTTCTTATTATGTTATATGGTAATTATCTTTTCATGAACTTAATTCCCCATCTAAACTATGGGCCCTTTCAGGGAAAGAATCATGTCTCATGCCTTTGAATGTCTCGCTTTGTTCTTGGCACTAAGATTCCATAGTGTCTCAGGCTGGGCCCCCAGTGGGCTTTTGTGCTCCACAATTGATTTGGCTTGAATAATACCTTGTTTGAATTAATGGAAGTTCTTCCTTTGGTAAGACTTTCTTGCCAAGGTGATTCATTGTTTTTTCCTTTAAGATTTATGTCAAATTAATTAATCAAGCATTGAATGAAGCCCTGTGTGTCCTAAGTAATGCCCAGCCCTGTGGAGATACGGAGATGAATAAGACACGGTTCCTGCACAGCAGAGATCCAGAAGCTTCTCTGGGTTTCCCGCCCTCCATTTCTCCATTCTTTCCTCCCATTCCTTTTCTGGATAAATTTTTATTGAGTCTGAAATTATGTCTAATGTAGTAAATGCATGCAAAGAGATTTGTTTTTTCTTTTTTCAGTAAATTCTATTCAGTGCAACAGTAGAATTTTATTACAGATACAGAAATAGCACAGAAGAAAGCATCATAGAATTCTTAGGGTGGACTTGGCAGATCTTGCAGGAGGTGACTTTTAAATGAGTTGTAAGGGATAAAAAGACCCAACAGATGCTCAGGTGGATGAAAGGTGTATGCATGCTGAGTCACTTCAGTTGTGTTGGACTCTTTGCCACCCCATGGGCTGTAGCCTGCCAGGCTCCCTTGTCCATGGGATTCTCCAGGCAAGAAGACTGGAGTGGGTTGCCATTTCCTCCTTCAGGGGGTCTTCTCAATCCAGGGATTGAACTCACACTCATGTCTCTTATGACTCCTGCATTGACAGATGGGTTCTTTACCACTAGCGCCACCTGGGAAGCCAAACAAAGGAAGAGCATATACAAAGGCCTTGAGATGTGAAGAAGCATCGTGTGTTCCAGAAACAATACTACTTGGGTGTCTCTGCAGCATAAAGTTTAGTAGAATGGGGATAGGGTGAGATGTAACTAGGGTAATAGGCAATATTTTAAGTGCTAAGGTCTTTTATGTTTGGCAAACTTTTTAGTAAAGAGAATGGTCATCTCCAGTATGGCTGGTGGTATTAATAATCCAAGTGTGAAGTCATTACATTGCAAATTTCCATCCATTTCCATCACAGAATTAAGTGGGGTTCTGTGATTATCTAGCTGTAGTTTAGTATGCATTGTATGGCTGAATAAGAATGAAAAGAATATGCTCCCTAGATTTGATGTTCCTGTTGAGGATAAAGAATTTATCCACACAGACAGTTCAGAGCCCTTACCAAGCAGTCTACAAACTAGTACAGAGTTAAATTGTAAAGATAGGATATAAGCACAATATTTGTGCTTTTTTAAATTGAATTATAGTTGGGCTTTCCTGGTGACTCAGTGGTAAAGAACCCGCCTGCCAATGCAAGAGACATGGGTTCAATCCCTGGGTCAGGAAGATCCCTTGGAGAAGCAAATGGCAGCCCACTGCAGTACTCCTGCCTGGGAAATCCCATGGACGGGGAGCCTGGTGGGCTACATTACAGACCATAGGGTTGCACAGACTTAGTGATTCAACATCAACCGCAGTTGATTTACAATGTTGTGTTAGTTTCTGGTGTACAGCAGAGTGATTCAATTACACATGTATATACATATTCTTTTTCATTACGGTTTATTACAAGATACTGAGTGTAGTTCCTTGTGCTATACAATAGGACCTTGTTTATCTGTTTTATATATAGTAGTTGTCTATCTAACCCCAAACTCCTAACTTATCCCACCTGCACCCCCTTTACCCTTTGGTAACTATACGTTTGTTTTCTGTGTCTGAATAAGCACACTCTAGATGAGTTATAGAAATGATTAGGAAAGTGTGAGTTATAAAGAGACAACCTGATTTGGGGCTTAAAAACAATTTCCATCAAAGCTGGCTGAGCATAGAAAATGCAAAATTGAGGAATGTATTTGTAACTTAAAAACCTCTAAAGTTCTATAGTCGTATAGTCAAGAAATGACCTAGTTAGACCAACAAATAATCATCTTTGAGCTTTATAGTATAAGCAGGAGACAAATTTATTTTTTCTTTATAATAAATTTGTTTTCTTATTCTCTACTGGTGACATGAGCCTGTGTTCAGTCTTTATTTTCCACTAATCTTATTTTTATACTTTTAGGTATTCAGTTTGCCGTAGAGATTGTTTATTATTTGTATGAAATGAATCCCTGTGTTTCTGCCAAGTTACTCTCTGTCCAGATGACACTGGGATTGTCTTAGATTCTCCTTTCATCTTATTACTTTCAGAAATGCACCATGCTTCTGCCTTTTTCCTGGTGGAATGCATTCGCTCTTCTCCTTGTTTCACTAGGGCTCATATCCCCATAGCGCTCTACTCAGAAATTCTTTCCTTTCATAGAGCTCATGTGAACTTTTGTCAGCTCCTAGGGTCTGTATGTGGACCATTGTGGAGCCTTTGATCAGTAAATCACATTTCACACTTTTTGTTGTTGTTCAGTTGCCAAGTCATGTCCCATTCTTTGCAGCCCCATGGACTACAGCATGCCAGGCCTCCCTGTCCCTCATCGTCTCCCAGAGTTTGTTCAAGTTCATGTCCATTGAATTGATGATGCCATTCAACTATCTCATCCTCTGTTGCTGCCTTCTCCTCATGCCCTCAATCTTTCCCAGCATCAGGGTCTTTTCTAACGAGTTGGCTCTTCGCATCAGGTGGTCAAAGTATTGGAGCTTCAGCATCAGTCCTTCCAATATAATATTCAATGTTGATTTCCTTTAGGATTGACTGGTTGGATCTCCTTGCAGTCCAAGGGACTCTCAAGAGTCTTCTCCAACACCACAGTTCAAAAGTATCAATTCTTCAGCACTCTGCCTTTTTTATGGTCCAGCTCTCATATCTGTACGTGACTACTGGAAAAACCATAGCTTTGACTAGATGGACCTTTGTTGGCAAAGTAATATCTTTGCTTTTTAATACATTGTCTAGGTTTGTCTCCAAGAAGTTTTCCCTTCAAGGTTTCCCTCCAAGAAGCAATTGTTTTCTTAATTGTCACACTTAGGCAAACTCAGATTTACAAGGTGATGTGTCATAGTCAATCCTCCGAAAGGATAGGGGAACATTTCACTTTCAATTTGTATACTTTATAAATTTACTATTTTCATAATAAAAAGTAAAGATGACCCAATTTGAAAAACTAAATTCAATAGTAGAGCCTTCAGTACCAGTTCAGGTCTGTTATCCTATCTATATCTACACCCACAGACACACACACTCCATAGTACAAAATAATATTGAAAGCCTCATACTAGTTTAGAAAGCAAGAGCTATAAAAATGTTCCTACTGTATGACCCAGAAGCTCTACTGTTGAAAAGCAGCCTAAGGAAACAATTCAAAAGAAGGAAAATATAAAAATCTATACAAAACTTGTCTACACACAGAAAAATTGGGGAAAGGAGACTTTAAGATCAACATTAGGGGAAAAGTTAGGAAAATAATAATACATCAGGCATATTATTGCAACACTGAAAATGATTATTATAAAAAACTATATTAACAACATAGCATGTTTACAGTATAATGAGAAAAAGAATACAAAATTATATATACACTGATTATAGCTGTGTATAAGATGAATTACATGTGGGCAGCTAGAAGGAAATGAACAAATGAAAACAGCTGTTGTAGTTCAGTGGAACTAAGGGTGAATTTAAAATTTTTATTGAATGTTTTTTCAGGAGATAAGATTGGAAATTTTGAGAGTTTCAAATTGTCAGTTAATTCAGATTATTATTGTTCTGGGACTTTTGCAGCAAAGACTCCAGGATCTGAGCCTCTTTCCTCTCTATTTCACTAACCAAGAGAATCACCCCCTAGGAAAGAAGGCAACATCTACATTCTTAGAAAAGTTATAAAAAGGAACATTCTCAGGGCATATGATACTGGAATGACCTTCTGCAGAAGTCTGTAGATTCCATTCTTAGAAGTCTTCAAGAAAGTAGTTGCAAAAAAAAAAAAAAAAAGAAAGTAGTTGTGGTTGATTACTCAAGATAGAGCAAATCCAGTAACCTCTTTACTGAGATAAAATTAACATATTATAAAACTCAGCCTTTTTAAGCACACAATCAGTAGTTGTTAGTGTATTTACAGATTTGCACAACCATCAATCACTATTACCTATTTTTAAAACATTTTAAAAAGTACCCATTAAGCAGTCACACCCCATTCTTCCCTCCTGCCAGCCCCTGGCAACCATTAGTGTATTTTCTGTTTCTCTGGATTTGCCTGTTCTAGACATTTCATATAAATATGTATGATTCGTGTCTGTCTTCTTTCATTTAGCATGGTGAATTTCAAGGTTCATCCATGTTATAGACCATATCAGTGCTTCATTCCTTATTATAGTTGAATATTAATGTTCCATTGTATAGTATACCACATTTTGCTCATCTATTCACCAGCTGATAGACATTTGGATTGTTTCCATTGTGTGTGTGAAGCTATTGTGAGTAATGCTGCTTTGAACATTTGTGTAAAAATTTTTGTGTGGACATTTGTTTTCAGGTTTTTTAGTTATACACGTAGGTATGCAATTGCTGGGTCTTATCATAAGTCTATGTTTAACTTTTTGAGAATCTGTTTTCCAAGTGGCTGCACCATTTTACACTCTCACCAGCAATATATGAGTTCCATGATAATCTTTTGACATCCCTTCCAGCTCTAAATGCAGTTCTTGAAGTGTGGTAAACATTGAATAGATGCCAGTTACTCTTACTGATCATGATGTCAGAGAAAACTGGAAATTGCCTTGTGTCCATTGTCTCTAAGTAAAATGAAGTCATTGTATTATTTTCCTCACTAGGTTGTATT
The DNA here is from genome assembly GCF_910594005.1 of Cervus elaphus. NCBI lineage: Eukaryota > Metazoa > Chordata > Mammalia > Artiodactyla > Cervidae > Cervus > Cervus elaphus. Next base: position 73,344,024 of record NC_057834.1, read on the forward strand.
TTGGCTTTTTTTTTTTAACTCTCAGTAGTTGGTAATGACATTTTCTTCCCTTAATTTTCTAGAGAGAGATTATAAATGTGTGTGAATTTCTTCCTTGTTGTTTGATAAACTACTTTGACATAGTTCTGAAGTCTGTAAGTATTAAATAAATACATGCACTCATATGTCGGGCATGCCATTTTGTCCTCCAGGGTCCCCAGTCCTGCTGTCCTGAATATAGGTGGTGGAGATAAATCTGCTGCTGTGGCATAGCCGCAGGCTGTTAGGTAAAGGAGGGTGAAGAACAACAGAGCCCTGGGCTGTGAACACCGGGATCACCGTGGTCACACGCGCTGTAGGGTGTGTGAGAGTCTTCAGCGTGATCTCTCCTTCCTGTCCTCACCACCTTGGCTGCATCCCTCCTGCCCACTCCCTTGCTGCTTCCTAATGTTTACTATTCCTATTTTAAGGAAAAGTTCATATTACAAGAGCTCCATGTATGATAAATGATTGAAGTGTTGGGACTTCCCTCTAGTGGTCCTGTGGTTAGGCCTCCCCGGTTCCACTACAGGGGGCCCTGTTGGGGAAGTTGGATCCCACAAGCCACGAGGGTGCGGCCAAGAAAAAAAAGGTGTTGACAACACAAAGATCTAGGTCAAGTCATAATTTAGCACCTTTTATGATTTTGCCTCATTGCCGCATTTAAAAAATGTTTTCTTCTTTCATTCCCGTTAATTTAAGTCACTCAGTAGATATTTTTTGCTCACCTCAGATGTGCCAGGCATTGTTTTAGGTACCTATTTTTATCCTTCTCCATCCATTGTCTTCTGCTCCTACCTTTTTCTACCCTTTTACCTTTCCCAAGTTGGAAGTCAGAGAAAGAGATACATGACAGAAAGAAATTATAGGATGTAGTATCTATGTATATTATATTCTCTTCGTACTCTAGTAATCATTTCACTGATTTTCTTTGATTTCAAAAAAATTGTGTTTTCCTCAAACACCTCAGAGGTGTGTGAGAGGACATCCTATTTGTGAGTACATTGGGTTTGAAGACTTCTTACCAGTTTTCTGCCTTTTTCCAGAATGTCATTGTTGATTTGTTCTTTGTTTTCTGAGTCTGGCAAAATAGAAAGGAGGTCCTGACAGGAGGAGTAAGAAAAATATAAATCAGAGAAGATAGGCAGAAAGGAGCAAAACCAAAGTCTCGGCCAGAGTGGGGGTTACAAATCAGAGTAGTTGAGGCCTCCAAATACACAATATCTTATATGTAATATTATTACATTATGTTGCCCTTTTGTGTCATTTCAGTAAAGTAGTTTAGTTTTCATGGTGCCAGAAGAAATTTTAGAGATTATTTAATTCACTTACAAAAATAAGTCATGGAACATGCAGGGTACCCTATTTTCACCCTAATTGATAGAAAGGGGATAATAAATTGGATATTTTTGCTACTTTTTATTTACTAACTCAGAATCTATCTTTGTAGTAGTCTCAAAACAAGAGACTTATGTTGAAGAAATGTTGAAGAAATATTCTTCAACTAAGAAGACAAATGAATGGACCAGTATTTCCTCTCTCTCTTTTTTTTTTTTTTTCACATTGTGGCATAAAAAAGAATGAACATTTGTACAACACTATGGTAAACAGACAGGGCTACCATAAACTAGAGGTGACTTGACCTGAGGTTGAGGCCATCAGTACTTTAACCTACCTGTAACTCTTATCTCTTACACCAGTTGAGGAACTCAGAAATAAACTGTGTAAGCCACGGGATTATGGTGGATTGGTGTTGAATTTTGCCCTTTACTGAGAAAGGTAGAGTGTTTTAGCATGAGCAAGGTGGCTGGAAATAATGGCCTAATTAACTCTATGGCTTCCTATATACGTGTACACTTGATGTTGTGTCTAGTAATATAGTGTATGTCTAAAGCAAAAAAAATTAGTGCGTATTTTAGATTATAAAAGTTGGTCTCAGACTTTTAGATTTTCCTGGTCACTTGGGTTTTGGAGAAAATTTGAGGGTATTGAACTGTAAGTTCTAGACCTTTGAACTCATCAAGTCTTGGAGAAGGAGGTATTGGGGCCTGAATGTTCAAGCAGGTGAAACATTTTTACAGGTGTCTAATATCCTATGATATTTTGAAAATTACATCTATATTTTCATAGAAAACTTTTTTTCTCTGCTGTTTTCCCTTTACAATAAAGGGAATTCTTTAGAGGTATGAGATGTGTATTGTCTTATTTTAAAAAGTCCATGAATGTTTGACATGCTAGTAAATATTGATATATTTTTTAATATACACATATATATCATTTGTAAGTTTTAAATCATAATTTAAAAAATTAATGTCCACAAATCTATTTGTCATATTAGTAAGTGATGGGAATGGGGCAGGAACCCAAAGAGTTTCATCCTAAATCTGTTGCTATTTCTAATAAGTATCTTGATACATATCATTCCTCATTATTAAAATGTGCAATGGTGTCATGAAAGCAAATTGGAATCGGTCAGTGATGACACCAAGTGTTGATAGGAATGCAGAGGAACTGGCTCCTCATACATTGAGGTGGAAATATAAAATGGTATAGCCACTCTGGAAAATAGGCTGGCAGATTCATTGAAAATCTAAATGTGTAACTGCCATACAGCCCAGCAATTACATTTTGGAGCATTTATTCCAGAGAAATGGAAACTTCTTTGCACACAAAAACATGTCAATGAATGCTCCCAGGACCTTCATTTGTAATACTCTAAAGCTGGAATCAGTCCAGATATCCTTCATTAGGTAAATGATTAAAGAAACTGTGATACATAAATACTTCCTGGCTGCCAAGGAATCAGAGGAGGGGATAAAAGTGAATGTGGTTATAAAAGTGCAGCATGGAGATCTTTGTAGTGATGGAATTGGTGTATACTTGACTATAGTCGTGGATACACAAAGCTACATGTAATAAAACTAAATGGAACTAAATTCATTGACACACATAAAAGTGAATACAAGTAAAATAGCAGATCCAGAAATCATCTATCATTATCATGATTGTGATATTATAATTTTGCAAAATGTTACTATTGGGAAAACTGGGCAAAGGGATCTCGGTATTATTTCTTACAACTGCATGTGATTCTACAATTATCTCAGAATAAAAAGCATACAAAATTGAAATCCAATTTTAAATAACTAAATTATTGGTTCTAATTTTAAGAGCTTTAGTATATTCCTTTTATTAATAATAACTATTACAACTCATAATAAATCATTTATGGTTTAATAAAATCTTGGGATGGAAGGGAGCTTGAATGATGCATTCTAGTTCTGGCACTATTGCCAGTTAAGTAGTTGTTCAATATAAGTCCATTTTAGTAAACTAGACAGGGCCTTCCTGAGAGGTTATTATTTATTTAGCTTGTGTCTACAACTCTTTCCCCCCAAATTTAATATGAATAATCTGGGGAACTTTTAAAATGCATATTCCCAAGCTTCATCTGTAAGGACTCTGATTGAGTAGATCTGGGGGTGTGTGGTGGGGTGGGTGTTAGTTGCTCAGTCATGTCTCAACTCTTTGTGACCCCATGGACTGTAGCCCGCCAGGCTCCTCTGTCTATGGAATTCTCCAGGTAAGAATACTGGGGTGGGTAGCCATTTCCTTCTCCAGGGTAATCTTCCAAACCCAGGGATCGAACCTGAATCTCCTGCCTTGCAGGCAGAATCTTCCGTGGGGCTACCAGGGAAACCCTAGATCTGGGGGTAAGTCCTGGCAACCTGCATAAAAAAAAAATCAGCTGATTTTGATTAAAAAAAACAATAGATTATGCTTTGAGAAACATTGAATTATAATTTTTACAATCAATCAATAACACTTTCAGTTGCTTTGTGGCATGGAGGAGTCGTGATTAGGTGAGAATTTTAAGAGCAAACTACTGATAAAATTTTTCGAACACCCATGTGTTGAAAATTTTTTATTAAACTGAGTATGTATTTACTCTGAATCAACAAGAGCTTTGAACAAAAAGGAACTTGCCTTTGGTTCTTATTCATGTTGAAGGAGTCCTGCCCATCTCTAAACTACTTGACTTGCCTGAAACCACTCATGATTTACTTTATAAAAAAGGCAAAAACTTCTGTTTTAGTTTCATAGACTGTATGAAGGGAATGCTCTGCTAGGGTGAATGATTTATAAACTCTGAAAATAATGTACTCATTGATTCCTTATTTTTTGTAAATGAAGTTCCATCTAAAGTAATTGACCCATCCTTATCCTTTTTCCCCCAAACTGTAGTAGTCACTTTAAGTGACGGTTGTTGAAAAGCAGATGCAAAGAAATCGTCCTGTTTTAATTTTGGGGGGTGCTCAGTTTGCTTGTTGAAATCTGATGGGTCTCCCTCTGCTCTGCCTCCTCAAACAATTAAAACATATTCATTTGAGAATTCTTCAGGCTTAGAGCGGAGTCCAGTCCAACTCCTGAGTGCATGCTTTGAGCTAACGAGTTGTCCTGTGGAAGCCCCTCCCTCTAGGCTTGGGGCAAGGAAGGATCAACCCTACTCTTCCTTTCAAGAGTATTTATAGGAGAGCAATACATCTCTTCAAAGAAACCTCTTGCAAATCATCCCTCTCTAATAACCCCATCTTACTGGGGGTTGAAGTCAGAGAGCCAGCCCTGGCCCTTTTGACTTTTAATGCATGTGTTTTCTTGGACACCTCATTTTGATATGCAGCTTTTATTATAATTTTGTGTGCTTCACAGTGTAAAGCATATAACACCATGTATTATATATAACTTGGTACTTCATGTGGCAAAATGCAAAAATATACATGGGAAAGATAGATAATGATTTCCTCTGAGGATGAAAGTTAAGATAATGAATATAAGGGGAGAGAGTTAAGGTTTGGTCATAACATTATATTTCTTCTTAAAAGAGTTTTAAATTAATATGGCAAACTATTGACATCTGTTTACATTTATGGTAGATACAGAGATATCTTTTATGTCATTTTTCTCTGTTTTCCTCTTTAAAAATTTTTTGAGTACAGTTGATTTACAATGTTGTGTTAGTTTCTGCTGAATAGCAAAGTGAATCAGTTATACATGTCTACTCTTTTTTAGATTCTTTTCCCATATAGGTCATCACAAGAGTATTGGGTAGAGTTTCCTGTGCTATACAGTAGGTCCTTATTAGTTATCTATTTTATATATAGTTGTGTGTACATGTCAGTCCCAATTCCCAATTAATCTCTCCCCCCTTCTATTTTTCTATACAGACAATTTTTCTGTATGTTTGAAATGTTTTATAAGTTCAAATTAGTTGCAAGAATGAATCTAGGTTATAGTGATTTCTCTGTTTTAGGTTTCTCTCTTCCTTTATTCTCAAAGACAGAGAAGACATAAGTCATCTGATAGAAACGATCCCAGCTGACAACTCGGAGCCACACACACACACATACACACACAAGTGCACACTCCTTTCCTTCTTTCCTTTGGGCACAGTGGAGTCGCTGTCTCTTCATCTCTGTTCTGGGTCTCCTCTCTTCTCACCTCTTAGAAACTTTGTACTATTAATCTGCCAACACCTTACTGTCTTCAGGTTATCTCTTTATACTGACTTCCTGTAAATATATTAAAACGTGCTAGTTCCTCTTAGCTTAAAAAAATACAAACAAACCCATGCCTCAAGTAGGCGCAGAACTATCCACAGTGCAGGCGAAAGCATTTTCATTTGGAAACTGTCCCAGTGCATTTTCTTTATAAGTCAGTTCCTTTTCTTCTGTGTGAAAATCGCTATGATCAAAATAGCTGTCGTCTGTCTCTGAAGCATTTTCTATAGATTTTGTTTTGTTTTGTTTTTAGCTTTCTTTGGAATTTAGGAGAGAAGTGGGAAGGCAGTTTTAGATTAACACCTGTCTGAGAAATTTCAAAATTAGAGATGGCCATCTGGTTTGCATAATGTGTAATATTTTTGAAAAAAGGTCTTATCGTTCTAAATAGACTTTTAAGTATTATTCTACAATAATACTTAATTTTAAAACTGCTACAGCTATCAACATTTTACTATTGAACTGGAAAGAGGATCATCCGATGTTGGCGATATTCACTCCAAAGCTTCTGTGACCTCTCTGTCCTCTGTGAGACAGCTATGGGCAGTGGAAGGCCACATTTCTCCTTATTCAGGCTCATATAAATTGAAGGCCCATCTTCGATTCTTCTGTGCTTCTAATTATTCTTTAGAATAATGTACTTAAATCAGGCCTTAGGTAGTCAACCACAGTAACTCTTAACATGTCTGAATTTGACCAAGGTCATCTCTACCTCTTGGGTACTTTAAAATTTGACTAGCTGTCTTGCCTCCTATTATAACTTTGAAATAAACTTCCTGGATACATCCCTGAAATTCTGCATTTTATAAATCCTGAGATTATCATTCACCAGCTCTATTCAGTGCCCCACTGATCTATGTATACCTGAGCTTTTGTCAGAGCTAGTGCTAAAGATTCAGAGAGCATATTAATAAAAGTCAAGGCTACTGTTCTGAAACTGTAACTGTAAATAAAAGTAAAAATGTGATTGCCTATAGAATTTGATGCTGCAATAGGTGAAAAAACTGCATTTGAAAAACCAGTGAGTGTTAATTGTTGAAGCTTTTTGGAAAATGGTGTAACAATATATATCATTAACTTTTTAAAACCATGTATCCTTTAACCTAGAAATTTTCTCGCTGAAATCTTTTTTTTTTTTTCGCTGAAATCTTTCTTGAGAAAAATAATCAAAAACTCAAGCAAGTATTTATGTATTTAATACAATAGGCAGCAGAATAGAGGGTACAGACTCTGAAGCTAAGTTTTCTCAATTCAAATATTTGTTCTCCTATTTACTACTCTTATCAGTTCAGTTCAGTTGCTCAGTCATATCTGCCTCTTTGCGACCCCATGGACTGCAGCACGCCAGGCCTCCCTGTCTATCAACAACTCCTGGAGCTTACTCAAACTCAGGTCCATTGAGTCAGTGATGCTATCCAACCATTTCATCCTCTGTTGTCCCCTTCTCCTCCTGCCTTCAAGCTTTCCCAGTATCGGGATCTTTTCCAGTGAGTCAGTTCTTCACATTAGGTGGCCAAAGTATTGGAGTTTCAGCTTCAGCATCAGTCCTTCCAATGAATATTCAGGACTGATTTCCTTCAGGATGGACTGGTTGGATCTCCTTGCAGTCCAGGGGACTCTCAAGAGTCTTCTCCAACACCACAGTTCAAAAGCATCAATTCTTCAGTGGTCAGCTTTCTTTATGGCCCAACTCTCACATCCATACATAATTACTGGAGAAAATATAGCTTTGACTAGACGGGTCTTTGTCATCAAAGTAATGTCTCCACTTTTTAATATGCTGTCTAGGTTGGTCATGGCTTTTCTTCCAAAGAGCAAGCATCTTTTAATTTCATGGCTGCAATCATCATCTGCAGTGATTTTGGAGCCCAAGAAAGTACAATCTGTCACTGTTTCCATTGTTTCCCCATCTATTTGCCATGAAGTGATGGGACCAGATGCCATGATCTTCGTTTTTTGAATGTTGGGTTTTAAGTCAACTTTTTCACTCTCCTCTTTCACTTTGATCAAGAGGGTCTTTAGTTCCTCTTCGTTTTCTGCCTTAAGGATGGTGTTATCTGCATATCTTAGGTTATTGATATTTCTCCTGGCAATATTGATTCCAGCTTGTGCTTCATCCAGCCCAGCATTTCTCATGATGTACTCTGCAAAGAAGTTAAATAAGCAGAGTGACAATATACAGCCTTGATGTACCCCTTTCCCAATTTGGAACCAGTCTGTTGTTCCATGTCCAGTTCTAACTGTTGCTTCTTAACCTGCATACAGATTTCTCAGGAGGCAGGTAAGGTGGTCTGGTGTTCCCATCTCTTTAAGAATTTCCCACATTTTTTTGTGATCCACTCATATAGCCTTGCTTTAATCTCCATCTGTAAAACAAAGAATAGTGCCCACTCATAGAGTTCTTACAAGGAGATTTAAGAGTAAGGAAGTGTCCGGTATCTGTTGCTGCCACAGCAATGCTGCATAACAAATTGCCCCCGAAACTCAGTGACACATAATGAGCATTTATTTCTCACTTGTACGTCCAACAGATCAGCTGGAGTTCAACTTTTCTAGGCTGAGATTGGCTCCAGGCTGTGGGTTTGGTTCAGGTGGGCTATGGTGTCGCTTACTCTCCTGGAATGTGTGGACTGCCAGGACCTGTTCTTCTTTTGGCAAGGCCTGAAGCATAAAGAGGCAAGTCTTATTGTACATTTTGCTTTGCATCGCCTCTACTAATAAACATTTACCAAAGCAAGTCACATGGCCAAGGCCAACATCAATGAGGCAGGGAAAGTAGGGGTGGGGGGGAAGAAATGAATATTTACAATTCAAGGGCTGATAAACTATAAGGAGCCAGATAATAAATATTTGGGGCTCTGCTGGTCAGATGGTCTCTGTTGCAACCACTCAACTCTGCAGTTTATAGCATTAAAGCACCTTTAGATAGTAAATCACCACAGGGGCTGGCTGTGTTCCAATAAGATGACTTGCAAAACCAGGTAGCAGACAGGATTTGGCTCATGGACCATAGTTTTCTTACCCCTGGCCAATATACCACACCAGATCAGACTTTTTATGAAGATAACAGTTCCTGGTACAGTGCAACACTAGTAAATATTGGCTCTCATTAATAATGTTTTTACTATTAATAGACCACAGTATTGGAAATAATAAAATGTTCAATGATAGAAATAAGGTTAAATACCCATAATGTATGGCATACCATACTGTAAAATGTTATGCATTCATTTAAATATCATATTTTTTAAATGTCAAGACTATGTCATGGCCTAAGAATGTGTTTTAATATTATGTTAAGTGAAAAAAGTGATAAATGACATTTATCATTTGACTCCAATTTTATTTTTCTTACAAGATAATATAGATTATATAAGTATATTATACAACAGCTATGAAATAAATACACCAAAACTGGATTGTTTATTATACTTTGTTAACATAAGTATTTTTTATTGAGTTATAATTAACATATAATGTATTAATTTTAGGTGTACAACAAAATGACTTGATGTGTGTATATACTGCAAAGTGATCACCACATAGATTAGTTAACATCCATCTCCTCACATAGTTACAGTTTTTTCTTGTGATGAGAACTTTCAAGATCTCCTCTCTTAGCAACTTTCAAATATACAATACAGTGTTGTTAACTATGAGCTTCCCTGGTGGGCTTAGATGGTAAAGAATCTGCCTGCAATTCAGGAGACCCAGGTTCAATCCCTGGGTCGGGAAGATCCTCTGGAGAAGGGAATGGCTACTCACTCCACTATTCTTGCCTGGAGAATTCCATGGACAGAGGAATCTGGCGGGCTACAGTCCATGGTCACTAATGCTATACATTGCATCCCAGGACTTATCTTTTAGCTGAAATTACATAATTCTTTGTTGTCCATTTTTTCTATACTATGTGTGTACTGTTTCCTGGTATGAAAGTGCTCTGATGAGAAAAAAAAAAATAGAATCCAGGTCTACTGAGGACTATTCTAACTGTCGTAGTTACCATTTATATGTCACTTCTGTTTTAATTGCTTCACAAACTGTGAGTTTACCTTCAGAGATATCTGATTAGAATGGACTAGATAGACACTTTACAACCATTGTATTTTTAAAGTAAAATTGTCCTTCTCCAGGGCTCCTGGAAATACGTGGTAGGGTACCAACCAGTGTGAACAGAATCCCCACGTGCCTTTCGGATTGAAGAAACTGGCTCCTTTCTGACCACAGTTCCAGAGCAACCACAGTCCTTTCAGTGATAGAAAGGCAAAATGTTGTTGCTCAGAGGTAAACAACCTGCCCCACCCTTGCTCTGACCACCTCAGTATTTGAACATACACATCTGCTTTTCTCAAGCATCAGAGAGAGGTTGGGTTTCAATGTTTAATTGCCACTGTGTCTGAAAGTCACACAGATGAATCCTGGGAAAGGAAGTTTCAGAACCCAGCCATCATGTTCATCAGTCTCACAGAATATTAGCTAACATTAATTTCCTTTTTTTTTTTTTTTAAATTTCCTTTTTAAGACCCTTTAGAGTAATCAAGTTTCATCTAATTCTAATCAGCCTCTGGGTACACTAAGATTCTAAACTCTGTTGCAGATTATATTAATCAGATTGTACAACCTAGAGGTAATTATCCCAAATCAAATTACCCCTAAAATGTACTTCAGAGTCTGAAGTTTAAAGGGACCATTCTTTTTAACCTTTGAGTTTAGGTAAAACGTAGCTAAACTTTATTTTTAGTGAGTGAATCCTTACTGAATTTAAGTGCCCACTGGGATTCCCATGTAAGATTTACCTGTGGATATTGTATGTTTACTAAGTTCTAGACCCAGTATAGTACTAAAAAGGGAAAATGAACACCTGATTTGCCCATTCTGAGTCCCCAAATGTTGCTAAGGCAACATGAATCGTATTTGGACACATTTCAAGCAGTTCTTTAAACTGGAACTTCATGTGTATAAGCTAAAGAGTTGTTGAGACTTCCCTGACAGTCTAGTGGTTAAGTTTCTGTCCTTCCATTGCAGGGGCCACAGGTTCAATCCCTGGTCACAGAACTAAGATCCTGCACGATGCAGGGTGTGGCCCCCCAAAATAAATAAAGATTTGTTGATAGTTACTGAGCTCATGATATGGAATGAAAACTGTATTTAATAAGCTTAAACATATATACAACTACAGATACTATGAATGGATTTTAATTGAAATCCAGTTATGCCTGGTTAAGGAAGAAGGAAGAAACCTAAATCTGAATGGCCAAGATCGTCTGTTCTGGCTAGGACTTCTACTTGTTTTTATCTTCACCCTTAGACCCTGCTTTGCTGATTCTATCTGGGAATGGCAGCTAATCTCCAAAGATGACCCTGCAGTAGCCCTGCCTCCTGGTATGCATGCCCTTATGGAGTGCCCCCGACAGTCCATCTGATCTGGCCCTGTGTAACCGTGAGAGTGGGGCAGAAACGATGCCGCTTCCTCCTTGGTCTCTGGGAACAGTTGTCCTGGGGTAACCCAGCCATCATGTAAGAAGCCTAACTACCCTGAGCACCATGCTCAGAAGGAGGCCAGCTTGCCATTTGCAGCTTTTCCAGCTACTCCAGCCAAGGGACTGGGCATGGGAGTGAAACAGCCACACGTGTGTCCAGCCCAGTCAGTCCTTTGTCACATGTCTTCAGCCCTGATCATGAATTCATGGAAAACTTGACTGACCAGCTCAGTCCAATCAACTCAGAACCACGAGAGACATAAGTATTTTTGTAAGCCTCTGGGTTTGGGGATAGTTTATTATATAACAATAGAAAATGGGAATACTTAGCTTTCTTAACCCCTGTCTTCTGTACTGGGATGTTGAAGAACTCCGTGACTGAGTTCCTTTGCTCTTGAAAATGCTAATATTCCTTTTATGTAGAGTGCTAATAGGGACTGCATCTCCCTTGCATGTGCTCCATAAAATGCAGGTTATTTGTTCATTAAAAGCCTTCTGTGTGCCTTCTTAGGGATGGCTTTGCTTTGTTTTTCTGGTCTTACACTCTTTTAAACATGTGCCTGGCTTGTGGTCCCTAAAGCAGCAGCACCCTCTCCAGAATTTACTGTTTGTAGATTTTTTTGATGATGACCATTCTGTCCGACATGAGGTGACCCCTCACTATAGTTTTGATTTGCATTTCTCTAATAATTAGTGATGCTGAGCATCTTTTCATGTGTTTGTTGGCCATCTATATATCTTCTTTGGAGAAATGTCTATTTAGGTCTTCTGCCCATTTTTTGATTGGATTGATTGTTTTTTTAATATTGAGCTACATGAACCATTTGTGTATTTTGGAGATTAATCCTTTGTCAGTTGTTTCATTTGCAAATATTTTCTCCCATTCTGAGGGTTGTCTTTTCATCTTGTTTGCTGTGCAAAAGTTTTAAGTTTAATTAGACCCCATTAGTTTATTTTTATTACTCTAGGAGGTGAGTCAAAAAAGATCCTGTTGCGATTTATGTCAGAGAGTGTTCTGCCTATTCTGCCTCCAAGAGTTTTATAGTGTCTGGCCTCACATTCAGGTCTTTAATTCATTTTGAGTTTATTTTTGTGTATGGTGTTAGGTTGTAATTTTATTCTTTTACACATAGCTGTCCAGTTTTCCCCGCACCAACCACAGCCTCCTTTGTTATAGATTAGGTGACCATAGGTGTGTGGGTTTACCTCTGGGTGTTCTATCGTGTTCCTTTGGTCTTCATTTCTGTTTTTTTTTGTGTGTGTGTGCCAGTACCATACTCTCTCTCTTTTTTTCCTTTTTCTGTTTTTTTTTTAAATTCCCTAAAGCAGTAACTGACAGGGATCTTGGGATTATGGGATTACCATGATTCAGTACGACACTTTCTTGATTACTGTAGCTTTGTTGAATAGTCTTTTTTTAAAAAATTAATTAATCTATTTTAATTGGAGGCTAATTACTTTACAATATTGTAGTGGTTTTTGCCATACATTGACATGAATCAGCCATGGGTGCACATGTGTTCCCCATCCTGAACCCCCCTTCTGCCTCCCTCCCCATCCCATCTCTCAGGGTCATCCCAGTGCACCAGCCCTGAGCACCCTGTCTCATGCATCGAACCTGGACTGGCGATCTGTTTCACATAGGATAATATACATGTTTCGATGCTATTCTCTCAAATCATCCCACCCTTGCCTTCTCCCACAGAGTCCAAAAGACTGTTCTATGCATCTGTGTCTCAAATAGTCTCAAGGTAGTATAGCCTGATTTCCTCAGCTCCATTTTTCTTTCTCAATATTGCTTTGACTATTTGGGGTCTTTTGTTTTTCCATACAAATTGTAAAATTTTCTGTAATAGTTCTGTGAAAAATGCCATTAGTGATTTGATAGGGGTTGCATTGAATCTGTAGATCACTTTGGATAGTATAATCATTTTCACAATATTGATTAATCCAATTCATGGTATATCTCTCCATCTGTTTGTGTTGTGTTTGATTTCTTTCATCAGTATCTTATAGTTTTCTGTGTACACAGGTCTTTTGCCTCCTTAGGTAGGTTTATTCATAGGTATTGTATTCTTTCTGTTGCAGTGGTAAATGGAATTGTTTCCTTAATTTCTCTTTCTGATTGTTTGTTCTTGGTGTATAGGAATGCAAGAGATTTCTGTATATTGATTAGAAAAAGGAACCCTCCTGCACTGTTGGTGGGAATATAAGTTGATACAGCCAGTAAGAAGAAGAGTATGGAGGTTCCTTAAAAAACTTAAAAAAAAAAAAAAAAAAAAACTAAAAATAGAACTACCGTGTGACCCAGCAGTCCCATTACTAGACATATAGCCAGAGGAAACCATAATCAAAAAAGACACATGTACCACATTGTTCATTGCAGCACTATTTACAATAGCCAGAATATGGGAAGCAACCTAAATGCCCATCAACAGAGAAATGGATAAAGAAGATATGGTAGGGACTTCCCTGGTGATCCAGTGGTTGAGAGTCTGCCTGCCATGCCAATGCAGGGCACATGGGTTCGGTCCCTGGTTGGAGAGGATTCCACATGCCATGGAGCAGCCAAGCCTGTGTGCCACAGCTCCTGAGCCCGCTCTCTAGTGCCCTGGAGCGGCCATCGCTGAAGCCTGTGTGCTACATCTGCTGAATTCCAAGCGCCCAGAGCCCGTGCTGTGCAACAAGAGAGGCACCACAACGAGAAGCATAAGGATAGCCCCTGTTCCCAACTAGAGAAAGCCTGAATGCAACAACGAAGACCCAAAACAAATAATAAATCAATAAATAAAATGTAACTATAAAAAAAGATGTAGTACAGATATACAATGGAATATTACTCCATTGTATGGGTCATTGATAGAAATGTGGAATAAACCTAGAAACTGTCAGTGAAGTAAGTCAGAAAGAGAAAAATATTGTATATCAATGCATATGTGGAATCTAGAAAACTGGTATAGATGATATTATTTGCAAAACAGGAACAAATGTATGAACACGGGAGGGGAAGGGGAAAATGCATCAGAGAAAAATGCAAGTCACAGTACATGGTATATGCTTCTATATCTATAAAGTTCAAGAGTAATGAACATCAAATTCTGCATTTTAGGCATACATGGTCAATGGTTAAACCACATAGGAAAGCACATATATGATTATCATTGAAGTCAGGTGCATGTTAATTAACCCTTTATTGAAGAAGTCACATGGAGGTCCGTGAAGGCACTAGAGAAACTGTTTCTTAACACAAGTGGTAGTTACATGGGTATTTGCTTTCTAATTATAATTTAAGTTACACTCGTGTATTTTTAACTTATCTGTGGCTGCACTGGATCTCTGTTGCTTTCTGTAGTTGCGGTGAAGGTGGGCTACTCTAGGTTGCGGTGCACGAGCTTCTCACTGCAGTGGCTTCCCTTGTTGAGGAACACAGGCTGTAGGCCTGTGGGCTCAGTAGCTGTGGCACACAGGCTTAGTTGCACCGCGACATATGGAACCTTCCCAGACCAGGGGTCGTACCCATGTCCCCTACATTGGCAGGCAGATTCCTAACCACATTACCACCAGGGATGTATTTTAAACAATTCTATATGAAGGATTTATTTCCAAGTTTTAAAAAAGAAATTTTCAAAAAGCACTCAGGAGACTTCTAGATCCTAGAGATATGTTTTTAAATAGATATGCTAAAGCACTTATATGAAAAAAAACTATGTGCATCTACATACATATCTATAGTGTAATATATATTCATTATAGAAAATCTGTATAATAGAGAGAAAACTAAAAATCATTCATAATCCCACCACTTTTGACATTTTGAAATAACCACCCTTGACATTTTGATTTATTCCTTGCAGTTTCTACAGTCTGTTGGTGACTTTTCTCTCTCTCTCTCTCTCTTTTTTTTTTTTTTGAAGCAAAATTGGGAACATATCATATATGCTGTTTTGACATATCATATATGCTGTTTTGAAAGTTGATTTTTTCCTCTTACCGTATCATGAACATTTCCCCATGCTTTGACACTTTGAGATATTAATTTGCTATTGAAATCAGCCACAGGCTTCAGGATCGCTGCATGCAATTAGTTCCCCAAGGAAAAATATTCTGCTTTTTTGATGCTGTCAGCCCCCTAAGCTGTAAAAAATATGAATCAGCATGCAGAAAATGTGAAAATTATCTGCTCCTTGTTAGAATTTTATTTCTAGAGTTCTAATAAAATCAGAACAGGGAATATGCTCATGCAAATAAAACCTTTAGAATTTGGATCAGAGAATAATGACAGTTCTTTCTATAAAAGTGAAAACTCAGCTCTTAGATAAAGAATGCTAAAACTCTGATCAATAGGCTAATAATGCCCTTTGACAAGGAATTCACCTCTAAAGTTTTGTCATAAAAAAGTATTTTCATGCTCAGGACAAGCTGGGGAGCATAGATATTTTTAGAACCTTTCTTTTCACTATTTTTAACTTATAAAAACTCAAGATCTTCCTTGTGTGGAACAACAGGAAAGTTCTTTTTTTGTGTGTTTCTTTGGTTAAACATCGTAACTGTTTCTTGATGTTTATGAACATTAGCACTAAGAGAGTTTAGATACATTTAGATAATTTTCTTAATGGTTTTCCCATAACCCTCCAACTAAGCAGTGAGACAACCTTTAGTAAAGGTATAGGATCCATTCCAAACAAAGTTGATCTGGAGGTGTTGTGGTATACAATATTTACCTTATTAAATGGTTTCTTTATATTTCTATTTTTTACAGCCAGCATGTTTTTCATGCTCAAGTATTATTATAAACATCTAGAGTTCATTAAAAAAAAAAAAGGGTACAGTTATATTTAAGGATGTGTCAATAATTTTAACTTTAGTTTTTTCCAGCCACATTGCTCCTAAATATTTAGCAGTAAAAGTTAGCTAGCTACAGTATTGTTAATATAACAATAAAGGGAAAAAAAGATTTTTGAAGTTTATTTAAGAGTAAGTGGTTATTGAAAAACTTGAGTAAAAATACATTGTACACATGAAACTTATATAAATGTTGTAAACCAATCTCAAAAAATAGCAAGCTCATCTCAGCTTTTTCTATGAAATGATGAAATCATTGTATTTGAGTTTTTACAAGTGATAACCGTACCAGTTTGTTAGATTTTCTGAGTGTTCATATATTAACCAAAGTGTGAGAGAGATTTTTCTTCCTTACTTTTCACAATTAAGAACATCTGTATGGGGAGTACTTAGGGATAAAGCAGGTGGGCTTTGTGCTTTATGTTTGTATTAGGTTGGTGCAAAAGTAATTGCAGTTTTTTGCATTGTAAATTTGCCTTTGATATTGGAATGCATTCTTAAACAAATGTGGTTATGTTATACATAATTTTAATGCACATTTCTCATTTTACATTTTTTTTTTTTGCTATTGACTTATTACTTGCTGTTTATTTTATATTTATTTTTAGATTAGGGACATGATGTTAGACAAAAAGCAAATTTGAGCAATTTTCTCATTTGAGTTCAAAATGGGTCATAAAGCATTGGAGACAACTCACAACATCAACAACACATTGGGCCTAAAAACTGCTAACAAATGTACAGTGCAGTGGTGGTTCGAGAAGTTTTGCAAAGACAACGAAAGCCTTGAAGACGAGCATAGTGGCTGGCCATTGGCAGGTGACAACAACCAACTGAGGGCAATCATCGAAGCTGATCCTCTTACTACTACACAAGAAGTCACCATTGGCCATTCTATAGTCGTTCAGCATTTGAAGTAAATTGGAAAGGTGAAAAAGCTCTATAAGTGTGTGCCTCATGAGCTGACCGAAAATCAAAAAAATAGTCATTTTGAAGTGTCTTCTTATTCCACATGACAACAACGAACGCATTTCTCGATCAGATTGTGATGAAAGTGGATTTTATGTGACAACCAGCTCAGTGATTGGATTGAGAAGAAGCCCCAAAGCACTTCCCAAGGCCAAACTTGCACCACAAAAAGGCATGGTCACTGTTTGGTGGTCTGCTGCCAGTTTGATCCATTACAGCTTTCTGAATCCTAGCGAAACCATTACATCTGAGAAGTAAGCTCAGCAAGTCAGTGAGATACACAAAACTGCGACGCCTGCAGCCAGCATTGGTCAACAGAAAGGGCCCAATTCTTCTTCACAACAATGCCTCACCACACATCACATAACCCATGCTTCAGAAGTTGAATGAATTAGGCTAGGAAGTTTTGCCTCATCCACCATATTCACCTGACCTCTCACCAACTAACTACCACTTCTTCAAGCATCTTGATAACTTTTTGCAGGGAGAATGGTTCCACAACCAAAAGGATGCAGAAAGTGCTTTCCAAGAGTTCACTGAATCCCAAAGCACAGATTTTTACGCTACAGGAATAAGCGAAGTTATTTCTCATTGGCAAAAATGTGTTGATTGTAATGGTACCTATTTTGATTAATAAAGATGTGTTTAAGCCTAGTTGCCAACAAAGGTCCATCTAGTCAAGGCTATGGTTTTTCCAGTGGTCATGTATGGATGTGAGAGTTGGACTATAAAGAAAGCTGAGCGCCGAAAAATTGATGCTTTTGAACTGTGGTGTTGGAGAAGACTCTTGAGAGTCCCTTGGACTGCAAGGAGATCCAACCAGTCCATCCTAAAGGAGATCAGTCCTGGGTGTTCATTGGAAGGACTGATGCTGAGGCTGAAACTCCAGTACTTGGGCCACCTCATGCAAAGAGTTGATTCATTGGAAAAGACCCTGATGCTGGGAGGGATTGGGGGCAGGAGGAGAAGGGGACGACAGAGGATGAGATGGTTGGATGGCATCACCAACTCGATGGACATGAGTTTGAGTAACCTCCAGGAGTTGGTGATGGACAGGGAGGCCTGGCGTGCTGCGATTCATGGGGTCACAAAGAGTCGGACACAACTGAGCAACTGAACTGAACTGAACTGATGATGATTTAAAATTCACAGGTCGAAGAATCAATATTGTGAAAATTACTACCAAACACAACTACAGATTCAATGCAATCCCTACCAAATTACCAATGGCATTTTTCACAGAACTAGAACAAAAAATTTCACAATTCATATGGAAATACAAAAGACCCCAAATAGCCAAACCAGTCTTGAGAAAGAAGAATGGAGCTGAAGGAATCAACCTTCCTGACTTCAGATTATACCACAAAGCTCCAGTCATCAAGACAGTATGGTACTGTCACAAAAACAGATATAAAGACCAGTGGAAAAGAAAGAAAGAAAGAAAGAAAGTGAAGTTGCTCAGTCATGTCCGACTCTTTGCGACCCCATGGACTGTTGCCTACCAGGCTTCTCCATCCATGGGATTTTCCAGGCAAGGGTACTGGAGTGGGTTGCTATTTCCTTCTCCAGGGGATCTTCCCGACCCAGGAATTGAACCCGGGTTTCCCTCATTGCAAGCAGACACTTTGCCCTCTGAGCCACCAGGGAAGCCCTAAAGACCAGTGGGACAAGATAGAAAGCCCAGAAATAAACCAATGCACCTATGGATACCTTATTTTTATAAAGGAGGCAAGAATATACAATGGGGCAAAGACAGCCTCTTCAATAAATGGTGCTGGGAAAACTGGATAGCTACACGTAAAGGAATGAAATTAGAACACTTCCTAACACCATACACAAAGATAAACTCAATGGATTTAAGACCAGAAACTATACATTTAAGACCATACATACATTTAAGACCAGAAACTATAATATTCTTAGAGGAAAACATAGGCAGAACACTTAGTGACATAAATCAAAGCAAGATCCTCTATGATCCACCTCCTGGAGTAACAGAAATAAAAACAAAAGTAAACAAGTGGGACCTGATTAAACTTAAAAGCTTTTGCACAGCAAAAGAAACTATAAGCAAGGTGAAAAGACAACCCTCAGAATGGGAGAAAATAATAGCAAATGAAACAACTGACAAAGGATTAATTTACAAAATGTACAAGCAGCTCATACAACTTAATGCCAGAAAAAGTCAACCAATCCGAAAGTGGGGAAAAGACCAAAAAAGACATACAGATGGCTAACAAATATATGAAAAGATGCTCAACATTGCTCATTGTTAGAGAAATGAAAATCAAAACCACAATGGGATGTCACCCCATATTGGTCAGAATGGCCATCATCAAAAAGTCTACAAACAATAAATGCTGGAGAGGGTGTGGAGGAAAGGGAATGCTCTTGCACTGTTGGTGGTAAAGTAAATTGATACAGCCACTATGGAAAACGGTATGGAGAGTCCTTAAAAAGTTAGGAATAAAACCACCATATGACCTGACCCAGCAATCCCACTCCTAGGCATATACCCTGAGGAAATCAAAATTGAAAGAGATACATGTATCCCATTGTTCACTGCAGCACTATTTACAATAGCTAGAACATGGAAGCAACCTAGATGTCCAATGACAGATGAATGGATAAAGAAGTTGTGGTACATGTACACAATGGAATATTACTCAGCCATAAAAAGGAACACATTTGAGTCAGTTCTGATGAGGTGGATGAACCTAGAATCTATTATACAGGTGAAGTGAGTCAGAAAGAGAAAGATAAATATTATATTCTAACACATATATGGCATCTAGAAGAATGGTACTGAAGAACTTATTTACAGGGCAACAATGGAGAAATAAACATAGAGAATAGATTTATGGACATGGGGAGAGGGGAGGAGAGGGTGAGATGTATGGAAAGAGTAACATGGAAACTTACATTGCCATAAGTAAAATAGATAGCCAAGGGGAATTTGCTGTATGGCTCAGGAAACTCAAACAGGGGCTCTGTATCAACCTGGAATGGGAGGGAGATGGGAGGGAGGTTCAAAAGGGAGGGGATATGTGTATACCTATGGCTGATTCATGTTGAGGTTTGACAAAAATCAACAAAATTCTGTAAAGCAATTATCCTTCAATAAAAAATTAATTAAAAAGAAAAAGCAAACAAAAATTAATGGATCGAAACTGTAGTTATGTTTGCATCAACCTAATAAATGATGTTGAATGTGAAAAATAGGTAAGTAATATAGAAGTAGTCTTATGTAGCTGAATTTTGATGTGTTGCCTCTTTATGCCTAATTCAAAAACTTAATGTAAAACTATTTGAATAAGTTCATAGGTTTTCAGATTTGTCATGAAATAAAATTATCACAGTGAAACCAAACAATATTAAAAAAAAGTAAAAGTATCACTGTTCTTTACAGTAGAATTGGTAGAGAGTTTGTTTCATCATTTATATATTTTCCATCTCCAGTGATTTTTCTTTATTTATAATAAGATATTGCCAATCATTTAGTCATTAATAATTATTTCTATTATTTCCAGACAGATGTTATATTTTTCTAATTAAGTAGTAGCTTATGCTTTAAAGACTAATTTAAAATAAAATGATAGTGTCATACAAATTTGATTCTTTCAACCCCATAATCTTTGCTTTCATTTTATTTTGTAACCATAATACAAGTTTTCTCAGCTTTAGCACTATGGATGTTTAGGCAGATAAGTCTTTGATGTGGGGAGCCCTCCTGTGCATTGAAGGATGTTTAGCAACATTTCTGGCCTCAACAGACAAGACTCCAATCACCCTTTGTGGTTCTAGACCCTGCCAGGTATCCCCAGGGGGCAAAACTGACTCTAGTTGAGAATCATGCCATAAGTGTATTCTCTAAAATTCTTATCATGACTTTCAGGAGCATAATTTGGAATAAAGCAATGTACCACTAGTGAAAAGTGAAAGTGAAAGTCACTCAGTTGTGTCCAACTCTTTGTGATCCCATGGACTATACAGTCCATGGAATTCTCTAGGCCAGAATACTAGAGTGGGTAGCCATTCCCTTCTCAAGGGAATCTTCCCAACCCAGGGATCAAACCTAGGTCTCCCGCATTGCAGGCAGGCGGATTCTTTACCAGCTAAGCCACCAGGGAAGTAGCTAGGCCCCAAATCAGCAGAACAAATTTTGCTTCTGGGCAGTATTTTGGATAGTTCAGCATCAAAAAAAAGGTCATAAACAGTAACTATATTTTTTCATCAAAGTCTAGATTGTCTAGGTAATTGGTATAGAACAGACCACTGGGAACATTTTAGTGAGTGCCACACAGGGAAATAAAATTAGTCAGTAGCTACAGATGTCATTTATGGCTGTTTTTCTTCAATCTTTATTTTAAAATGTGAGGCAACAGGATCTGCAGAAATTAAAGGACACATGAAAGCCTTTATACTAGTTTGTGTTACCCTCAAATCACGGTAATTTCAATGACATACTAGAATAAAAATGTGTTTCATTCCTTTTGTCATTTATATATAACAGGTGATGCCCACTGCCCTGCTGGGAACATCATCAATCCAGCTTCCTCTCCAAAAATTTTGGCATTCTGTATCATGACGAACACACAGTGGGCAAGCCAGTTTACAGGGTATTTTTCCATTTAAACATATGCCAGAGGAAAGAAAATTTAATGTAGCTCTTTGAGAGAAAAACAAAATGACTTCAAATTTTATTAAATTGGCTGTGCAGGAGGAAGAAATAGACAGGTCTTTGCTGCCAACATCTATTAAGCTTGATATGCATTTGATAGCTAATGGAAATTGTTGATGGAGACTCCAAAGGTAGTTGACGTTACTAGACTTCTTGAGGTGGGTGTCAAGGAGAAGGTAAGACAGAACCAGGTTCTGAGCTAGCAGAGAACCTGCTCACCATGTCTGCGTGGTTTCCTTCACTCTGTGACTTCTACCTGCTGCAGAGCAAGGCAAAAAAAGGAAAAAAGAAAATGTTATTTTACAGTGTAAGGTCTTCCTTGATTTTTTACTAAACTAATTGAGATTAATCTTGTTTTAAAACCCCATCTCAATATTATAAGATCGAACTTCTCACGTAAGTGGTTGATTGTAACTTTATGGCCACTAAAAGATTTCAAACTGCTTTCATGCCTCTTTGTACACAATGAATAACGGGCAAAATAATGAAGATTGGTGTCCTTAAGTCTGCTCTGTTTAATTCTGCTGTCTGCTCTTGTACAGTGCTGTCTCTAATTGTACATAGTTTAATGATATCTAGGAGTATAAAGTTGTTGCCCATAAATAGCTTGTAAATAGCTTTCCTAAAATAAAATGGTTTCAATAATTGTATTCAGTAACTTCTTGATTGCTGAAACTTGGTTGCCTCTGATAATGCACTATTATAATAATAGGTGTAAAAGATGTCATATATATTACATGGGAGTGGGTGGGGGGATGTGTGTGTGGGTATGTGTATAGTGTAGACTTAATTCTTCACTTGTGAGACATCCCTAAATGTAGAATTTGCTAGATGAAATTTTTTAGAGTTTTTGATGTATATGGCTAACTGCTTTTTCACAAAAGCCGTGACAACAACCCTACCGCCATCATAGGAGTGAGTACAAATCTCCTACTGACTTCAATTCTTGTCCTGAGCCCTCTGGCTATTCTCTCTTAATCTAATGATGAAAACTCCTGTCACATCCCATTTTATCTTTCAGCTTTGTTTACAGTGATTTTTGTCACAACTTTAAAGTTTTTACATAGTCAATGTCTTCTTTTAGAGATCTGTGGTATTTAGAATTTTTGCATCTCAAAAAACATTTTTGAAAAATCCCTGCATTTGTATTGTATTATTTCATATTTTACATGTGTATCAGTTTCCTGTGGAATTTATTTTGGTGTAAGATGTGTTTTAGGTTTTTAAATATGCTATTTCCAAATGATTAACAGTTATCTTATCATCTTTTATTAAATAATCTTTCTCTAATGGCCACATACACACAAAAGATTGGATTTATACAACTAAAATCATGCCATGCTACCGTTGTCCAAGAAACCCTCTGAACTGTGTTAAGGGTACTTATCTGGTATTTAGGATTTGTTTGTCACTGTAAATGCAAATGTTCTGAAAGTGCCTAAGGTGGCGCCAGGCACATAGTAGACAATAGATAGTTGCTGAATGAATGTGTGGGAAGTGGATATCTTGGTATGAAAGTATTCCTTATCGTACAACATAAAAAAATGTTAAATCAGTAGAGAAAAACCTGTACAAAAGAAGGCGTGTAACCATCACCCAGCTTGAACAGTTAC
Source organism: Cervus elaphus (assembly GCF_910594005.1). Lineage (NCBI taxonomy): Eukaryota > Metazoa > Chordata > Mammalia > Artiodactyla > Cervidae > Cervus > Cervus elaphus. The sequence continues at coordinate 73,367,185 of NC_057834.1, forward strand.
CAACTCATGGCCAGTATTGTTTTAATACTTTTCCCACCTACCTTTCCCTTCCTATATTGTTTTGAAGCAAATCCCAGGTACTGTTTCATTCATAAATGTTTCAGTGTCTATCTCGAAAAGATTAAGTCGTTTTTCTTTAAACATCACATTATTATGCCTAAAAAACTAAAATAATGCCTTTACAGCATCAGATATCCTGTCAGCCTTCAAGTTTTCAATTGTCTCATAAATGTCATTTTTTTTTACAGTTTTTCATTTGAATCAGGACTCAAAAAAGATCCACGAAATGTGATTTTTTAATATTTCTTAGTATTTTTTGATCTTTGATTTTCTTATCTTCTCTCTCTTTTCTCCCTTGTAATTTATTTGTTGAAGAACTGGGTTATTTGTATTGCTGCATTTCCCACAGCCTAGAGTTTGCTGATTGTATCCTAATACTGTCATTTACTTAAGTGTTACTTATATGCCTCTGTCTCCTGTATTTCCTGTAAACTGGTAGTTGGAGCTAAAGGCTTAATCAGATTCAGATTCAGTTTTCTTTTTGGCAAGCCCAAAAAGAAGGCGGTGGCCTATCATAATGACAGTGTTACTGGCTTATTGTTCAGGGCCTTGCAAATTGATTTTGCTAACATTTGTTGAGTATTTTCTGTGTGCCTAGCAAAGTGCTTATGTTCTGTAGGCATTATGTCACTCAATAATATTTAAGCTTTGTAATACTAGTACATATCAATTTCTGTCTGATGACTAGACCTCTTATTAGAGCCAGGTAATCTTAAATATCTTTCAAACAAACCCCTTGGTGTATACTCATGGTCATTTATGTGATTTAATTTGGAAATCTATCTGGACTTTCTTTTTATTGGATTTATTTAGAGCTATGCAAAAATAACTTGCATTTAAGGCATTAAAAAAAAATATTTTAATAATAAAACTCAGAGACCTATCATTTAACTGTGAATTTGTTGTACTCAAGCTTTTTGGTACTGGGATTCACCTCACAAAGACCGATATCTAAACCACAAATAAAGCCAAAAGAGTTCAGTATTTATTTCTGAGTCCCTTTTTCCTCTGCACTCATTGTCTCTGCAGATGCCCTCATGTCTCTTTCATCTCTTTCGGCTTTCTTTGCATGCCCACAGCGCTCACAGTATCCTACTGTTGTCCAGTGTGAGAAACTGACTTGGGGTTGTAAAAGCAAAACTAGCTTTTCGTTGTTTGTCTACATGTCTTTAATTTATTTTTGCTCAATTCTCCCAATGGTCCTAAATTCAGTTATTTATAAAATCAGACCATTGGAGTTCCAGACTCAAAACATAAATGTCAAATTATCTTGACCAGCTGACAGTTTCGGAGATGAAACTGTTTGATGTGTAGTTGATGGAGAAAAACCACCAACTGACCCGAGTCGCAATTAGATACCAGAGCACAAGTTGCAAAGCAAGGCAAAGAGGATCCTATTGTACAGCTTTACAGACTGGCATGTGGGGAGACATTTATTCTTTATATATCTTAATCTTTCTTCTCCTTTAGTAGTTGTAACTTTTCCCTCAAATTTACAGAATATCTGTTAGGTGAAGCATTTGATTGATTGAATAAAAGGAACATGAAGCATTGGTGAATACAGCAGAGAAATAGGAATGAATGTGAAGTTTCATTTCTTAACTCTAGTTGTACCTCACTGTACTTAGACTAGTAGCCAAGTTCTCTGTTTTTATTTCTTTAAAACACAATTGTTTTTTCCATACTTACTCATAAAGAACTTTAAGATTCTTATTTGAACCAGTCTTCTGTAAGCTTGTCATAAGAGGGGATTGTGTCTCTCTTTACCTGATCTTACTGGGTGTCCAGGGTAGCGTGGTGCGCGTGCTTGTGCTTAATGAGGAGCTTTGGATGCTGCTGGTATTTGAAAGATTATACATTTTAAAGGGTATTTTGTTCTCTTTTTCTTGGCAAGACCAAGGAGCTTCCTTTTCTAAGACCAATGCTTTTTAGACTCAGTGAAAGTACACATTGTTCTAGGAGAATTGCCATATGAAAGCCTAGAATATATATTGAGTGCTTCCAAGAAAGGGGGAAAAGTCATGTTCTAGGACAGTGAGTGCTGACTGGGTGCTGAATGATTGATTGTTATGTGCTGTTTTACTTACAGGCTCGCTTCTCATATGTGCGGATGAAATATCTTTTCTTTTCCTGGTTGGCGGTTTTTGTTGGAAGCTGGATTATATATGTGCAATACTCTACCTATACCGAACTATGCAGAGGAAAAGACTGTAAGAAAATAATAGTAAGTATTTTTTATTTTCTAGTATATGGAAAAACCTATTCTCTAGTTGAAGTAGAGTTGATTTAATTGTACCAATCTCTGCTGTGCACCATGACTCAGTTATATTCATATACACATTCTTTTATTTTTATATATATATATATATATATATATATAGTTTTCCATTATGGTTTATCCCAGGAGGCTGGGTATAGTTCCCTGTGCTATATGGTAGGACCTTGTTGTTTATCCATTCTAAGTGTAATAACACATTAAAAAACTATATTAATAACACATTATATTTATTACTTATACATAGACTAAAAATTATTTTCAAAAAGTAAAAGTTAATTTGATTTTGAGTTGTGTCGAACTTCTTACCATTTTGATATGTCCAAATTAGGACTGTTCCCCACTTTGAAAATCTCTGTATTCAGAAATCTGAGTAAGACAGACCAGTATGAGAACATGCTTATTACAAAGAGGGATTCCTGCTTTTCAAATACACTTGAAGTTTAGTTTACTCTAATCAGATGGATTTTTAAATATTTATAGTATGAAAGTGTTATTTGCATCCATCCTTTCTGGAACATATCTTTTGAATAAATGGAGTCATTCTCGAATGCTGAAAATATATGTAGAAAGTATATATGTGTATTTATTATTTAATTTCTATCCTACTGGATATATCTTAGGAAAATCACTCTAACAGAATAAGATTTCTAGTAGTAAATATTGGTTCCATAGCACTTATATTTTAAATGTTTGAGGATAAGTAAATTTAACTCCCTGTTTTCTGCTAATATCTTCTATATAAATAATATTAAAAACATCTAAGAATTCATCTAAGAATTATATTTTTATATTATTGAGATCCCAATTATTATAACTTATTAATAGTTCTAATTATTGAATGGTTACCTTTTAAACAGGCCAGTGGTGCTAGGTGTGTACATTTAGCAGGGAAGAAGGTATCCTGACCTTATGAACTTAGAGTCTAGTAGGGAAGAAAATAAATAATTACAGTATGTTAAGATAATTATTATAATTATTACAGTAACAAATTATATAGGGTCATAAGACAGGGAGACCTGAAGCTTTCCAAAGTTCTAAGAGAATAAAAATCAGGTTAACTCTAGACATTCTGTCAGTCAGAATAAAAATAAATTATTCCCTAGGAGTATAACATCCTCTTATGTAGTCAGAAGAGAAATACTAATATAAGAAGCAAGGGAATTAATTAGCAAAGAAGAGTTCCAAATCAAGGAAGGTTGAAAGATATCAATCTTATGTTCATTCCAATTGGCCATTCAGATCCTTGAGGACTTTTAAAATAGAAGGAAACTTTGGGGCCAGGCAGTATACTGGATACTTCATATTGTCATTAGTACTTAAAATAATCCTGTGAAAGCCCCCCAAACCCACTTTACAAATAAAGAAATATGACTAACAAGAGAGAAGAATTTGCCTTTCATGGTGGAGCCAGAATTTGATCCCAACTCTGTCTCTATAAAAAGCTCATGCTCTTTCTGCTACCCAGAGTCAGAAAAGACTGACAAAGGAAGTTATATAATCAACTATAATAACATATAAATAACCAAAACTATTTGATATGTTTATTTTCCTTTTTTAAGGTCACCTTTCTCAAACTGGATTTCTTGAGTCACCTTAAAAGGTAGTCCATGAATCAGATATACTTGAAAACAGAAAGTTAAACAAATATAAAGAGTTGACTTTACTGAGGACTTCTTAGGATCTTTAACATACTAATGTGTGTTCTGCATCTCCAAAGAAAGCAAATATATTTGATTAGGAGAAAAATCCATCCCCACTGTAACCCTCCCAGGAAGACTTATTAACATCATCTGGCTATGTTAGAAATACTGTTTCAAGAGATTAGAAATAGATGCGGTTTTATCTTGTTTTTAATATAGTAGCCTTTAAAACATAAGGCATATGTTGGTACATATTCTGTTATGAGTGAAATTATAGTTTAAGTACCTCATTTTTCAAGTTCATTTTAATGGATAAGAAATGAAAGCAGAACATAATTCTAGCATAAATTAATGGTTATCTTTCTAAAACTTGAAAATAATAAAGGGAACAGCATCGAAACATGTATATTATCTAGGGTGAAACAGATCACCAGCCCAGGCTGGATGTATGAGACAAGTGCTCGGGGCTGGTACACTGGGAAGACCCAGAGGAATCGGGTGGAGAGGGAGGTGGGAGGGGGGATCAGGATGGGGAATACATGTAAATCCATGGCTGATTCATGTCAATGTATGACAAAAACCACTACAATATTGTAAAGTAATTAGCCTCCAACTAATAAAAATAAATGAAAAATAAATAAATAAATAAGTTTTCTAAGTCTAAAATATATCTTTTTCCTAAGACTGTCTTTAAAAAAAAAAAATTGTAGTTTCTCTGCATTTGGGAATTATGTTCTTAAACTTACCCAAACTGGCAATACTTTAAGACCAGTAGTACTAAATAGTACCGCTATGGCATAGGAATTGTGTGATTAGAAAAGAAAGCAGTGGGGCTTCCCTGGTGACTCACTGGCAAAGAATCTGCCTGTCAATGCGGGGCACACAGGTTCAGTCTTCCATAAAGATCCCACATGCTATGGAGCAACTAAGCCCGTGCCTCACAGCTACTGAGCCTGTGCTCTAGAGCCGGGGAGCTGCAACTACTGAGCTCACGTACCTAGACCCTGCGCCCTGCAACAAGAGAAGCCATGGCGATGAGAAGTCTGTGCACCGCAACTAGAGAAAAAGCCTAAGCAACAACTAAGACCCAGCACAGCCAAAAATAATTAAAATTACATTTTTTTAAAAGAAAGAAAATAGGCAGAGAAAATATTTTTAAAGTATATGTTAAAGCTTCAAAGAACTAACAAGGTAGTGAGGAATTACTTGATTAAGATCTGAGAAAGGGGGACTTCCCTGGTGGTCCAATGGCTAAGATTCTCTGATCCCAGTGCAGGGGGCCTCGGTTCAATGCCTGGTCAAGGAACTAGATCCCACGTGCCACAACTTCAGAATTCGAATGCCACAACTAGAGATCAAAGATCAGAGAAACTAGTGCTGCCAGTAAGATTCAGAACAGACAAATAAAATAAGTAAATATTAAAAAAAAAAAAAAAAAGATCTGAGAAAGGATAAGATTTAAGAGAGGTGAGCCTTGATTTTGTAACTGTTTGCCTGGAGATATATGACCTAAAATATAGTCTTATGAGGCTATGAAGGTAAAAATATAGTACAGTTTCTACCAGGAGTGGGACCTTGGTACACCATGCTTTGGGCTGAGATCCCAAAGGGCTGAACCCCAAGACTGAAGGTGAGCTAAAAGAATCTCAAGAAAGGTGAGCTGACTTTTGTAGCTTCTTTTTCCCTTGAGGAATTTGCTAATACTAGGCATAAGCAGGCACTGAGAACCAGGACTGTATACTGGGAGACCTTTGCTCTGGGGACAAAAAGCCAGCAAGCTTTTATGGAACACTAAGGGAACCTCATGCATACAGGCAGTTATCCTGTTGGGATGTTTGCCACATCCTGGGCTTTACAGAATGGGAGGCTAAAAAAAATCTCATTGGAAAGCCTTTGAAAAGCAGACATTTTGGCAGTCTCACAAGATACAGACTAGAGTTATAAACTGCCAGAGGGAGAAATCTCAATGAATTCCCAGGGTCTCAGTTAAAAATCCTGGAGGGCTATGCTCTTGGAATGGAGATGAACCCAAAGTAGCTTGACCTTTACTGGAAATGCAATTAAACCTGCACTCAGCACAGCCCCCTGATTGGTTTAAGGTGATCAGTTACCATTATATCTGCCTGCTAGAAGAAAGGGAAATCCTCTCTGGAGGCATTATGTACAAAATTACAGGGTATACCAAAAGACAACATGACATGACCAAAACCCAAGAAATAGAAGCAGATCCATAGATGATCTAGATATTACTGTCATCCAAAAAAGATTTTTAAATAACTATGTACATGTTCAAATATATAGGAAAAAAACAAAGGTAGAGAATATAAATTTTAAAAAATGGGTAATTTCAACAGGGAATTAAAATGTATTTAAGAGAATCAGGAAGATAATATAGAAGTTCCTCAAAGTTAAATTCAACAGGGAATTAAAATGTATTTAAGAGAATCAGGAAGATAATATAGAAGTTCCTCAAAGTTAAAGTTCCTCAAAGAATTACCATATGAATTACCAGCAATTCTACTTTTAGGTATATACCCAAAAGAATTGAAAGCAGGGACTCATATACTTGCACACCAATGTTAATAGCAGCATTATTCACAGTAGCTGAAAAGGTGGAAACTCTCTAATGTCAATTAGCATAAACAAAATGTGACATATCCATACAAAGGAATATTAATCAACCTTTAAAAAGAATGAAATTCTGATGAATGTGCAATGTGGAGTAACTTTGAAAACACAGTGCTATAAATGATATAGCCAAATGCAAAAGGACAAATGTGTGACCCACCTATATGAGATACCTAGAATAATGATTACACATAAATTGGTTTGACTCCACTTGTTAGACTTAGTATGAATAGAATACTTGATTTCTGATTTATAGTAACCCAAGGCTTTGATATATTTCCATGTATTTTGGCATCTAGTATTACTGCTAAAAGTCTAGAAAATTTATTATCTTAGTGATTTTAAAACACTTGAGTGAAGCTTGAACTTTTGGACAGAAATGGTATGGACCTAACAAAGGCAGAAGACATTAAGAAGAAGTGGCAAGAATACACAAAACTATACAAAAAAGATCTTCATGACCCAGATAATCATGATGATGTCCAGCCAGACATCCTGGAATGCGAAGTCAAGTACTTCTGCTTTATTGACTATGCCAAAGCCTTTGACTGTGCGGATCACAACAAACTGTGTAAAATTCTTCAAGAGATGGGAATACCAGACCACCTTACCTGCTTCCTGAATAATCTGTGTACAGATTAATAATAACCTGTGTACAGGTTAAGAAGCAGCAGTTAGAACTGGACATAGAACAACAGACAGGTTCCAAATTGGGAAAGGAGTACGTCAAGGCTGTATATTGTCAGCCTGCTTATTTAACTTATATGCAGAGTACATCAGGCGAAATGCCAAGCTGGATGAAGCACAAGCTGGAATCAAGATTGCCAGGAGAAATATCAATAACCTCAGACATGCATGACACCACATTTATGGCAGAAAGCGAAGAACTAAAGAGCCTCTTGATGAAAGTGAAAGAGGAGAGTGAAGAAGTTGGCTTAAAACTTAACATTCAGAAAACTAAGCTCCTGGCATCTGGTCCCATCACTTCATGGCAAATAGATGGGGAAACAATGGAAACAGTGACAGACTTTATTTCTTTGGACTCCAAAATCACTGCAGATGGTGCCTGCAGCCATGAAATTAAAAGACGCTTGCTACTTGGAAGAAATGCTATGACCAACCTAGTTCAGTTCAGTCCCTCAGTCATGTCTGACTCTTTGCAACCCCATGGACTGCAGCACGCCAGGCCTCCCTGTCTACCACCAATTCCCGGAGTTTACCCAAACTCATGTCCATTGAGTCGGTGATGCCATCCAACCATCTCATATTCTGTCGTCCCTGTCTACTCCCACCTTCAATCTTTCCCAGCATCAGGGTCTTTTCAAATGAGCCAGCTCTTTGTGTCAGGTGGCCAAAGTATTGGAGTTTCAGCTTCAACATCAGTCCTTCCAGTGAACACTCAAGACTGATCTCCTTTAGGATGGACTGATTGGATCTCCTTGCAGTCCAAGGGACTCTCAAGAGTCTTCTCCAGCACCACAGTTCAAAAGCATCAATTCTTCTGTGCTCAGCTTTCTTTTTAATCCAACTCTCACATCCATACATGACCAATGGAAAAACCATAGCCTTGACTAGACGGACCTTTGTTGACAAAGTAATGTCTCTGCTTTTTAATATGCTGTCTAGGTTGGTCATAACTTTTCTTCCAAGGACCAAGCATCTTTTTTTTTTTGCAAGCGTCTTTTAATTTCATGGCTACAGTCACCATCTGCAGTGATTTTGGAGCCCAAAAAAATAAAGTCTGCCACTGTTTCCACTTTTTCTCCATCTATTTGCCCTGAAGTGATGGGGCTGGATGCCATGATCTTAGTTTTCTGAATGTTGAGCTTAAAGCCAACTTCTTCACTCCCCTCTTTCACTTTCCTCAAGAGGGTCTTTAGTTCTTCGCTTTCTGCCATAAAGGTGGTGTCATCTGCATATCTGAGGTTATTGATATTCCTCCCAGCAATCTTGATTCCAGCTTGTGCTTCATCCAGTCCAGCATTTCTCATGATGTACTCCACATATAAGTTAAATAAACAGGAAGACAATATACAGCCTTGACGTACTCCTTTACCTGTTTGGAACCAGTCTGTTGTTCCATGTTCAGTTCTAACTGTTGCTTCCTGACCTGCATACAGATTTCTCAGGAGGCAGGTCAGGTGGTCTGGTATTCCCATTTCTTTAAGAATTTTCCACAATTTTTTATGATCCACACAGTCAACGGCTTTGGCTTACTCAGTAAAGCAGAAATAGATGTTTTTCTGGAACTCTCTTGCTTTTTTGATGATCCAGAGAATGTTGGCAATTTGTACTCTGGTTCTTCTGCCTTTCCTAAACCAGCTTGAACATCTGGAAGTTCACAGTTCATCTAGTGTTGAAGCCTGGCTTGGAGAATTTTGAGCATTACTTTGCTAGCATGTGAGATGAGTGCAATTGTGCGGTAGTTTGAGCATTCTTTGGCATTGCCTTTCTTAGGGATTAGAATGAAAACTGACCTTTTCCAGTCCTGTGGCCACTGCTGAGTTTTCCAAATCTGCTGGCATATTGAGTGCAGCACTTCCACAGCATTATCTTTCAGGATTTGAAATAGCTCAACTGGAATTCCATCACCTCCACTAGCTTTATTCATAGTGATGCTTACTAAGGCCCACTTGACTTCACATTCCAGGATGTCTGGCTCTAGGTGAGTGATCACACCATTGTGGTTATCTAAGTCATAAGGGTCTTTTTTGTATAGTTCTTCTGTGTATTCTTGCCACCTCTTCTTAATATCTTCTGCTTCTGTTAGGTCCATACCATTTCTGTCCTTTATTGTGCCCATCTTTGCATGAAATGTTCCCTTGGTATCTCTAATTTTCTTGTAGAGATCTCTAGTCTTTCCTATTCTATTGTTTTCCTCTATTTCTTTGCATTGATCACTGAGGAAGGCTTTCTTATCTCTCCTTGCTATTCTTTGGAACTCTCCATTCAAATGGGTATATCTTTCCTTTTCTCCTTTGCTTTTGGCTTCTCTTCTTTTCACAGCTATTTGTAAGGCCTCCTCAGACAGCCATTTTGCTTTTTTGCATTTCTTTCTCTTGGGAATAGTCTTGGTTCCTGTCTCCTGTAAAATGTCATGAACCTCACTCTATCAGATCTAGTCCCTTAAATCTATTTCTCACTTCCACTGTATAATTATAAGGGATTTGATTTAGGTTATACCTGAATGGTCTAGTGGTTTTCCCTACTTAGTTTAATTTAAGTCTGAATTTGGCAATAAGGAATTCATGATCTGAGCCACAGTCAGCTCTCAGTCTTGTTTTTGCTGACTGTATAGAGCTTCTCCATCTTTGGCTGCAAAGAATATAGTCAATCTGATTTTGATATTGACCATCTGGTGATGTCCATGTGTAGAGTCTTCTCTTGTGTTGTTGGAAAAGGGTTTTGCTATGACCAATGCGTTCTCTTGGCAAAACTTTATTAGCCTTGCTCTGCTTTATTCTGTACTCCAAGGCCAAATTTGCCTGTTACTCCAGGTGTTTCTTGACTTCCTACTTTTGCATTCCAGTCCCCTATAAGAAGAAGAACATCTTTTTGGGTGTTAGTTCTAAAAGGCCTTATAGGTCTTCATAGAACCATTCAGCTTCAGCTTCTTCAGCATTACTGGTCGGGGCATAGACTTGGATTACCGTGATATTGAATAGTTTGCTTGGAAACAAACAGAGATCATTCTGTTGTTTTTGAGATGGCATCCAAGTACTGCATCTCGGACTCCTTTGTTGACTATGATGGCTACTCCATTTCTTCTAAGGGATTCTTGCCCACAGATATAATGGTCATCTGAGTTAAATTCACCCATTCCAGTCCATTTTAGTTCACTGATTCCTAAAATGCCGATGTTCACTCTTGCCATCTCCTGTTTGACCGCTTCCAATTTGCCTTGATTCGTGGACCTAACATTCCAGGTTCCTACGCAATATTGCTCTTTACAGCATCAGACCTTGCTTCCATCGCCAGTCACATCCACAACCAGGTGTTGTTGTTGCTTTGGCTCCGTCTCTTCATTCTTTCTGGAGTTATTTCTCTAGTGATCTCCAGTAGCATATTGGGCACCTACCGACCTTGGGAGTTCATCTTTCAGTGTCCTATCTTTTTGCCTTTTCATACTGTTCATGCGGTTCTCAAGGCAAGAATACTGATGTGGTTTGCCATTCCTTTCTCCAGTGGGCCACATTTTGTCAGAATTCTCCACCATGACCTATCCATCTTGGGAGGCCCTACATGGCATGGCTCATAGTTTAATTGAGTTAGACAAGGCTGTGGTCCATGTGATTAGATTGGTTAGTTTTCTGCGATTGCAGTTTTCAGTCTCTCTGCCCTCTGATGTAGAAGAATAAGAGGCTTATGGAAGCTTCCTGATGGGAGAGACTGACTGAGGGGGAAACTGGGTCTTGTTTTGATGGGCGGGGCCATGCTCAGTAAATCTTTTTTTTTTTTTTCTTTCTTTTTTTTTTTTTTCCAGTAAATCTTTAATCCAATTTTCTTTTGATGGGTGGAGCTGTGTTCCCTCCCTGCTATTTACCTGGGGCCCAACTATGGTGGAGGTAATGAAGACAATGGTGACCGCCTTCAAAAGATCCCAGGCATGTTTGCTACACTCAGTGCCCCCAACCCTGCAGCAGGCCACCACCAACCCATGCCTCCGCTGTCACCAACCTAGACAGGATATTAAAAAGCAGAAACATTACTTTGTCAACAAAGGTCCGTCTAGTTAAAGCTATGATTTTTCCAGTAGTCACGTATGGATGTGAGAGTTGGACTACAAAGAAAGCTGAGTGTGGAAGAATTGATGCTTTTGAACTGTAATGTTGAAGACTCTTAAGAGTCCCTTGGACTGCAAGGAGATCCAGCCAGTCCATCCTAAAGGAAATCAGTCCTGAATATTCACTGGAAGGATTAATATTGAAGCTGAAGCTCCAATACTTTGGCCAGCTGATGTGAAGAGCTGACTCATTGGAAAAGACCCTGCTGCTGGGAAAGCTTGAAAGCAGGAGAAGGGGATGACAGAGGATGAGGTGGTTGGATGGCATCACCAATTCAATGGACATGAGTTTGAGCAAGCTTCAGGAGTTGGTGATGGACAGGGAAGTCTGGCATGCTGCAGTCCATGGAGTTGCAAAAAGTCGGACAGGACTGAGCGACTTAACTGAACTGAAATTTTTAATCCAGTTTTGAGCCTATAAAGAAATACTATGTTGTAAAAAGAAGAAAAAAAAAACCAAGAAATTAACATGACACAGTATTATTAACTAAAGTACAGATTTTGTTCAAATTTCACAAAATTTTATGCTAGTGTCCATTATTTGTTTTCATACCTTATTCAAGATTCCATATTGTGTTTAATTGCATTGAGTAGCTTCAGCTGCATGCAACAAATTCTGGTAAATTCTCTTTTCATTTTTATTCTTTGCAAATATTTTCTAATTTTCCTTGTTATGGCTTCTTAGAAACATCTGTCATTTAAAAGTGGACATTTAATTTCCAAATGCATGGGATTTTTAAAATATCTTTGATATTAATTTTTCATTTAAATGCTTTCTTCTCAGCAATAACTCTCTGTTTTTTCAGTCTTCTAATATTGAGGCTTTCAGTTAAGTCAAAGATCTCTCTTGGTAAATGTCACATTGCACTTGAAAAGATATGGATTATTTTCAAGATATGGATTACATCTTTTGACACTGATTTGCAACATAATTTCACAGTGATAAGAGAACAGACTCTGTATGATTTCAGTACCTTTAGACCATGAAATTTTTGCACCTTGCTTTGTGTTCCTGAATGTGTTCCAGTGTCTCCTAGTTTATAATCTATGGGAACTTGAATAGACTTCATATCCTACCATTGTGTGAAATTTGTATAAATCTTAATTATGTTGAGTTGGTTCATAGTGCATTTCAGGTCTACTATATTCTACTTCTCTGTATATCCATTCTATTAATTTTTAAGAGTTTGATATTGAAACTCCAACTCAAACTCTTAATTTGTCTACTTAAAAAAATAATTGTAATATATAGTGGAACTATATGTAACCTTGTTTTGTAATTTCCCAGTCTCCTATAAATGTGTTATCATACTTTCAAAATTTAAAATATAAAAAAGAAAGACAAAAAAATTACATATAAATAGGGAAAAGGGTAAACGGAGTTAAAATGTTTAAAATCCTTATCATATTGCAGAGTAGGGGAAAAGTATTAATTAACTTTAGACTTGCTAGTTCAATTATGTATTTTATTGTTTTTAGGATAACCTCTAGAATAGAAAAAGGGCACATCATTTCCAAACTAATGTAGGAAAATTAGGATAAATAATAATACTCAGTCCTAAAGATGGCAAGAAGGTCAAGAAAAGCAACATAACAGGCAGAAGAAGTAGAAAACACATAATAAGATGATAGATATCACAAATTAAATTCCCTGGGAAACAGACTCAGAGACTGAGATTTGCCCGAAGGAAGTTTGTTGGGATGGCCTTTTGAGATTAACATCTGTGAGGGAGTGAAGAAGCAAGATAGACCGAAGAAATTTAAACTGCAATGCAATGGTAATAAAAGCCTTGGTTGATTCTACAGGGAACCTGGGATTGGGGTGGCCCTGCAAAGACGCAGGCGTTTACACCCCTCTCCCTGACTAATGGTTGGATACCATTTTCCGTCCTCTCCCAGCTTCCTTAAAGGGGATATGACCTTGGATAAGGCTGTATTCCAGCTGAGGGCAAGTCCCAAAGAAGGATTCAGCTGAAACCTGTTGACTACCTATGTGCTCAGCAGCTGAGGGAATGAATGCCCCAGTTCTAGAGCAAATATGAGTGGCTTAGCATGGCACTGACTGTAATATATCTAAACCCAAACGTGTTGGTAATTAAATTAAATATAAAGGGACCAAATGCTTCAGTTAAAAGACAAAGATTGACAGACTGTTAAAATTTAAAAGCAATTATATAAGATACACATCTAAAATATAAAGATGCAGATAGATTGAAAGTAAAAGAATAGGAAAACATTCATGCAAATGTGCACATTCTAAAAGGGGGAATGTTTAGAGGGAAAACCATGGCTATATATATTCATGTAAGTTTAATATTGCACAGACTATACCTCTTCTTAAAGTTTGAATTCGCTCTTACTGGCTTGAAATGCAATTCCTTTTAAATTTGCTTTGCCCGGGTTACAGGTTTGCAATAGCTGCCTAAGTAATTGTCTGGTCTTCTCCTAAATTATGGCACTATCCACACGTACTTGTTCTGGTCTTAGTAATTCCTGTTTTGAAATGTGGAGTCTAAACTGATTATCTCTCTCCCTCTGTATTACTGCATAGACTGTTCTCTTAAGTGGAATGAACTGTACAGAGCATATAATAAGATGGCTGGTTTTCAGTTTGGGATATACATACATAAAACTGCATTATCTCAAAACCACATTTAGTGAAAACATGTTTGCCAAAGGATTACAGTATCTTGTGTATAAATTCTGAACAGCTTTCCTTTAAAATCCTCAGTCAGTTTCGTCTTAGTGAACTAAGGAAGATTAAAAAGAGACACAGAAGATCCAAAAAGCAGCCCTATAAATACTGTTTGCTAAAGTTTAATAATGAGGGTTCTTTTCTTTCTTTGAAAGTTGACAGTTTCGCTTTTAACTTTTTTCTAGTTTTTTTTTCTTATTTTTCATAATTTAATATGTATTTGCAAACACACATATTTAATATGTATGTTAGTCATTATTCTGAGTGCTGTCTGATATAGTCGTAACCAGAGTCCATGTCTTAAGAAGCTTGTGTTCTTAAAGCAGAATATGAATAATAAAAACAAAAACCAAATAACTGACTTCATATATTAAGAAGGGCAGTGAGAAAGGATATAATAGTAGTATTACGTAGAGAATGGCAAAGGATCCTATCTTGACCAGAGTGGTTGAGACAGGCTTTCCTGAGAAGAGGGCATTTTAAATTGAAACCTGATGAGAAGGAAATAGCTGTATATCAGGGCAAAAAGCATTTAAAATGAGAAAGGAAGTAAGTACAAATGTCCAAAGAACAAAGCAAGTTTGGAAAATAGGACTGGTTTCATGTGTGACTTGTGAAAATGTCTCATTACTTTAGTCATATTGGTATATCTTCAAACCTTGGATACTAATGGTACAATACACAAAGTATGAGGAGCTTGATTATAAGTAGCTCAACCATATCATGTTAGTCTATTGGAGAAAACACTAGCCTGGGCTCACAGAACTAGTCTTACCCTTTCCTGTGATGTATGACTTTGAATAAATGACTTCGTTTTATTGACTAGCTATTAATTCCATTGTACAGGTGAGAAAAGTATTTCTTTTTTAAAAAAGTATTTATTTTTGGCTGTGCTGGATCTTTGTTACAGTGTGGGCTTTTTCTTGTTGCTGTGAGCAGAAACTTCTCTTTGTTGCCATATGCAGGCTTCTCACAGGGGTGACCTCTCTTGTTGTGGAGAATAAGGTCTACGGCTCTTGGACTTCAGTAGTTGTGGCCCGTGAGCTCAGCCCGGACTCTAGAGCATAGGCTGAATATTAATTGTTGTGGCACATGAGATTAGTTGCTCCATGGCAGGTGGGATCTTCCCAGACTGGGGATCAAACCTGTGTTTTCTGGATTGGCAGGCAGATTCTTTAACACTGAGCTACCAGGGAAGCCTCAGAAAATATTTCTGCCCTACCTGCATCACAGATTTTGTGAGGATAAAGTAGAATCAAACCAATTAAGTTGAATGATATTATGATATTATCTATTTTTTGCTTTGTTTGAAAATAAATATTTATTTTATCCCACAGTATGAAAAACAAAGACATTTTTTGGGCAGCTGAAGTATCTTGACATATCTATTGAATACAGAGAACTTGATTTCCTTTGGCCTGGGGCAGGTACCCTAGTGCTTGTCCCTGTAACAATTTGTACTTCAGAATTTCCTTAGAAGATTGCTCTGACTCTTACTTAGAGCATTACCTCCAAGGTGAGAATATTGCCTAGGATAGGAACAACAGGTGATTGACACAGTGTTATAAGCAGTTTACTTACATTTAAGAATCATGGTCTGTCTCAGTTTACATAGCTTTCTTTTTCTCTGTATATCTCTATCTCTGTCTTTTCCCCTTTCCTTCCATTTGTGTGTAAGGGTTCCTATTTATTCTAGTAAAGTGCATCAGCTTTGGAATAAATGAACTTCAGGTTTGAGTTCCAGCTTTGCCATTCCTTAGCTGTGTAAGTTAGGCAAATTATTTAGCCTCTATAAAATGGGGATTAATAATACTACATGTCTCATCAGGTGGTTGTGAGGATAAAATGAGTTCATGTATTAAAAGGCTTAATACAACACTTAACACTTGACACATAGTGTTCAATGAATTATTATCTCATTTATACATTTGAATATGACTAGGAAGATAAGACATATACAAACATGTATATGTACATGATATTATATGATCAGTTGTATCAATCAAGGTTCAAGCAGAGAATCAGAGCCAATAAAAATACATACTAAGAGGTTATTATTTTAAATTTTATTAATATGTATTTATTAATATTATTTATTAGTAACATGGGTGGACCTCAGGGACGTTATGCTAGGTGTTATAAAAAAGACAAATACCACATGATCATGTTTATATGTGGAATCTAAAATATAACAACAACAAAATCCAGCTCATAGATGCAAAGAACATATCAGTCTTTGCCAGAGGAGGGGGTGTAAGGTGGAAAAAATTGCTGAAGTGGATCAAAGGTACCAAACTTCCAGTTATAAAATAAATAAGTCATGAGGACATAATGTACTTGATGGTGACTATAGTTCATAATACTGTAGCCAGTGAATCACAGCCGTGGCCATTGGGCCTTTTGGCTACCTGTAAATTAATATATTTTCCTCTTTTATCTTTTTATAATAAATTTGAAAAACAAACAATATTGAACAAATCAGCTATGTATTTCATATGTACTATGTACTATATGTGAATTAGTCTAATTTAGTAATTAATTACTTTTCTTACAAATTCAGTATTGAAAATCACTATAGAATATTAGTATTACTGCCCTGAGATGTTCTTCACTAACCAATGGATAATTCTTGTCAATAGATACTGTAAAGAGATGAGAACTGTGTTCTGCTCTTCTTTGTCAAAGTCAGCTCTCACTAAAACTAAGGGCAACCAGTAACTAACCCTAATTAGATGTGCTCAGAAGGATCCATTTTTTCCCAGTTGTGCTTTTTCTTTTTTCCACCAAGCTAGTTATAATATGTTATATATTTTCTCTGATCGTAGCTATCACTAATTCACTTGTTATTTCATCAAAGTCCTATTTTGTGCCTAACCATAAAGAAAGTTTGTACAGTTTGACTCTGGTTTGCTGGGTTCTTTAGAAAAGAAAAAAGAATGATGAAGAAGGGAGAGAAATTTTCCTTCTATATGTTTTTCAGGACAACTTTAATATTGAAATTTCTGGCATGTTCCTCCATGATCAAGAGTGTTTGTGCTAAGACTCTACCTCAGCAAATAATGAGGAATCACTCCCTGTGACACATTCTGGTGAACCTTTGTGACTATTATATGAGCAAATGCTTTAAAATCTAAGCATTAAAAGATGAAAGAACCTGTAGATTTTATTACAGTCTCTTAAGATTTAATTTCTAGAGATAATGGTTTGTTGCTTAAAACCACTAGCTTCAGTTCAGTTCAGTTCAGTCGCTCAGTCGTGTCCGACTCTGCGACCCCATGAACCGCAGCATGCCAGGCCTCCCTGTCCATCACCAACTCCCAGAGTTTACTCAAACTCATGTCCATCGAATCGGTGATGCCATCCAACCATCCAAATGGAGATAGGAGATGTCCAAAAAGCACTTAGAATTTAATTCAGGAGAAAGACCTGTGTAAGGACAGAGATTTGTTAGAGCCACGGGAATAAATGTTACCATGATGATGTACAGAGAACCCAAAGAAAGTAGAACAAAACCCTGGAAAAACAACAGTATTTATGATGATGAGAAGGGACTGAAGGTTGTAATTCAGAGTTCATAGTTCATGACTTCTACTGGTTCTTATAACATTCCCTCTCTGAGAAAGAGTAGGAATGAGTAGAAATATCTTATATTTTAGCCAATGCACATCTCTCAATTTCACCAGTGATAGCTCATTTCTAACTTCACATGCCATACGTTTCACCAGTAAAATCCTAATTTGCTAATTAACCATATCTCAGAGATGGATCAATCTTTGTCAAGAAACAGATAACAGAAGCCCTCGCAGCCTCTGGAGCGTGGGCTTCCTTACTACCTTATTAGAACACTAGTCAGGCGCCTGTGCATTCCTGACTGGGGTATTAGAGGCGCCTGGGCCATAAACAGGCACATATAGCACTGTATGCTGCAGGTAAAATACATCATAACAGAAGGGAAGGACAGAGTGGAGAGGATTCCTGTGTGTGAGTGTGAAAGGAGAGAGAAAGAAACAGAGTGATGAGCACTGTTAATGTCTGAGAGAAAGAATGAGAGGTTGACGATATAGTGAGAATGCAGAGAATGGTGAAGTTGTTTTAAAATAGCTGATGTAGGGAATGGGCAAGGGTGCTGACTAGAGACCCAACAGAATTTTCAGGAATTAAGAACCCAACTCTTGTGCTTCTTCCTAAGTAAGGAGAAATTGATGATTGTCTGAAATACACTTTTAGAATGTGGCTCTTAGAAAATCATTTGAAACCTAGTACTATGCATCTGTTCATTGTTACCGCCTCTTGTGGTACAGTTTCCATAGTTCACGAAGTTATTGTCAGCACAAATGGGTTTCATCAAATTTAGCTGAAGAGTGCCATCTTCTGGTGCCATGAGGAATGTGCAAGCAAAAGGGGTGAAGAGTAAAATCCTCATAGTTAAATAAAGCCTTTGATGTTTTCTGCTCAGTATTGTAAAGTTGAACATTATCTGTAGTCTCTGTGACTTTTTAGCTAGAAGATCAGATTACTGAAAGTGATTATAGTTTGTGTGTATGGCTGAGCCTTGAAAACAAGACAAAACAAAAAAACAAAACAATATGTGGCTGACCATCCTTTTCATAAAAGCATGTGGGAAATTTGCTTTTGGTTTGTGATTCAAGCCACAAGTTGAAGAGCCTGTTCTTTGTGACTACCTCTTTGATGCAGGCTTGGCTTGGTGCCTTTAATTAAAACAAGAATCTGATTCTTGTAGCTGAATGCCCACTGAAAGTCTTCACTGTTTCACAGTTTACTAATAAGATACTGGTTTGTTCCTTTTTTTTTTCTTTAGTGTTTTAAACATTATGGAAAAGCATTCATTTTATCCTCTTTGACAAAGGAGGCAAGGATATCCTCAATGAGGTTTTAAAATCAAAAGCTCTATGTTTTTTATGCTGGTTATTTAATAAGCATTTATTAGACAATTCCAACCTCTGTGCTATGTGCTAGAGTGAAAAGGAAGTTCAGAGATGGCAAGGACCACGTCTGTGCTTCCAAATCATCTCACATTGTATTAGGGAAGATAATGTGAATGTAAACAAAGTTAGACTTGGGAATACAGGGAGAGAAGGGACAAGAATATAAGCTCAGGAAGGAAATAATACAGCCTTGGGATTGTTCACTGGAAGACAAGTATGGTTTAAATCTTGACCTGGGATGGAATTGCAGATAAAGTGTGCCTCAGGATGCAGGAGCCAAAGATTAGTTAAAGCAGGTAGCTCTCCTAGTCCTTCATAACAGAAGGCCCTATTTCTAGACAAAAACCAGAATACTCTTAATCCATTCATCTATCCAGCAAGAACTTTTGATATGCATTTGATTATTTGCAAAGTTCCAAGGAAACAAATATGAAAGTTGTGTCCCCACTTTGAGTTGCTGTGTAAAAGGAATGAGCACTTAGCAGGAGCACTGGGGATGGGCTTGTGACCCCATCACTGTTAAACACACTCTGAGCGTTGCCCTCCAAGATAAGTAATCCTGGTTCTTTTACTTGGGTGGTTAAAAGCACAGGCTCTGGAGGCAGACTGTCTGGGTTTGGACTGTGCCACCACTAATGTGCTCTGCAAGTTTTTTTTTTTCTTTTGTCATTTTCTAAAAATGTATATATTCAAACAAAATCATCAGTTTTTTGGTATGAAATTTGTAATAGTCTCTGGGTTTTTTTGTTTGTTTGTTTGTTTTTGTCTTTTTTTATTTTTATTAGTTGGAGGCTAATTACTTTACAATGTTGCAGTGGTTTTTGCCATACATTGACATGAATCAGCCATGGATTCACATGTGTTCCCCATCCTGAACCCCCCTCCCACCTCCCTCCCCATCCCATCCCTCTGGGTCTTCCCAGCGCACCAGCCCTGAGCACTTGTCTGATGCATCCAACCTGGACTGGCGATCTGTTTCACCCTTCATACTATACATGTTTCGATGCTGTTCTCTCAGATCATCCCACCCTCGCCTTCTCCCATAGAGTCCAAAAGTCTGTTCTATATATCTGTGTCTCTTTTTCTGTCTTGCATATAGGGTTATCATTACCATCTTTCTAAATTCCATATATATGTGTTAGTATACTGTATTGGTGTTTTTCTTTCTGGCTTACTTCACTCTGTATAATGGGCTCCAGTTTCATCCATCTCATTAGAACTGATTCAAATGAATTCTTTTTAATGGCTGAGTAATATTCCATGGTGTATATGTACCACAGCTTCCTTATCCATTCATCTGCTGATGGGCATCTAGGTTGCTTCCATGTCCTGGCTATTATAAACAGTGCTGCAATGAACATTGGGGTGCACGTGTCTCTTTCAGATCTGGTTTCCTCAGTGTGTATGCCCAGGAGTGGGATTGCTGGGTCATATGGCAGTTCTATTTCGAGTTTTTTAAGGAATCTCCACACTGTTCTCCGTAGTGGCTCTATAGTCTCTGTTTTTAATGTCGGCAGAATATGTGGTGATATCCCCTCTTTCATGCCTGGTATTTTTTTTTTTTTGCCTTCTTTTTCTTCATCAGATTTGTTTCTGCAAGTTTCTTAACCTTCTTGTGACCTCTCTTGCCTCAGTTTCTTTAACAGTAAAATGGAAATAATGATAATACCTCTCTCATAGGGTGGTTGTGAAGATCAAAGAGAAATATTACATGAAAAGTTCTTAGAACAATGCTGACCTGTAGAAAGCAATACAATAAACACCTGTGTACTTCCTACCTCCATAGCAGACCTTAACCCTTTGCCATAGTTGCTTCATTTGTATAGGTTTTAAAAATAATTTTATTTAATTATATATGGCTGCGCTGGGTCTCCGTTGCTGCGTGGGCTTTTCTCTAGTTGTGGCCGGGGGGCTGCTCCCTAGTCGTGGTGCACGCCTCACTGCCGTGGCTTCTCTTGTTGTGGAGCACGGACGGGCCCTAGGGTGCTCGGGCTCAGTAGTTGCAGCTCCGGGGCTCTGGAGCACAGGCTCACCTGCTGTGGTGCGTGGGCTTCGTTTTCCACAGCATGTGGGATCTGCCCGGACCAGGGATGGAACCCATGTCTCCTGCATTGGCAGGTGGATTCTTTACCACTGAGCCATCAGGGAAGCCCTATTTTTTTTTTTAGAGATCTTTAAAATTTTTATTTATTCATTTATTTTTGGTTGCACTGTGTCTTTGTTGCAGTGCGCAGGCTTCTAATTGCAATTGGCTTCTCTTGTTATGGCAGGCCCAGTTGTGGCTCAGACAGTAAAGAAATCTGCCCGCAGCGTGGGAGACCTGGGTTCAACCCCTGGGTCCGGAAGATCCCCTGGAGAAGGGAATGGCAACCCACTCGGTATTCTTGCCTGGAGAATCCCATGGACAGAGGAGCCTGGTGGGCTGTAGTCCGTGGGGCTGCAGAGTCAGACACAACACGGGCTCTAGAGTGCAAGGGCTTCAGTAGTTGCACATTTAGAGATAAGCTTTATAGTCTCTGTGATCTAAAATCCTTAGAAACCTTAAACTATACCTGCAGAAGGTTTCACTCCTAAGTCATACCCAAGAACTCCTACCACCTTTCCCTCAGTGGAAAAAACATGCCAATGAAATTCCTGGCCATCCGATACCAAGCAGATGGTTCTGCATTTCCTCAAAATCCCCAGAGGTTAACCCGGATGAGAAAGTATTGAGCATCTCCCCGTGGAGTCCCCCACTGACTGCTTCTCCTATGAAGATGAAACCTAATATTCTTGGTTACAACCTGGTCTGAAGGAGAAAGGAGGCATGGTGAAGGGCTCACCCAAGAGCTTCTGCTAGTGATAGCTAAAGAGCAACAGATTCTAGGTGTTCGTATTTAACTCTACATGTGAGCAAGACTGTCATCTCTATTAGGGCTATCCTTACTCTAAGAGCAAATAGGTCTGCTTAGCCTGTGCTGGCCTTTCCAAGTATTGAGTAATTACCAAAGCCCACTATGCTTTGGCTATTTCTTTGGGATCATGAAAAATTTATGTCCCCAGGGACTTCCCTGGGGGTCCAGGGGTTAAGAGTTCTCCTGCTTCCAATGCAGGGGGCACAGGTTCAATCCCTGGTTGAGAACTAGACCGTACATGCTGAGGGGCATGGTAAAAAAAATTTGTCTCCAGAATCAGAGGCTCAAGAAATCATCCTCAGCCCCAATCCCATACAAGAGGAAATCCAGTCACTGCAAACCTCTACTAGGTTGCCTTATGCCAAGAGCTAGAAGTGGGCAAGACTGATCTGTGAGCAGTATAATGTCATCAGACTCAGGGAACCAGACAGACAGGGAAAATTCTGGGAAGGAGCAAACAAAAGGTAATTGCAGAAACCAGGAAAGAGCAAGAAGATCTAAAGTAGACATTAGGAGATAAAGATCAGAGGAATTCTCTCAGTTACAGGAACGTAGCCGTAGTCTTTATTTTATATTGGTTAATGCATTCTTTCTGCATACTTTAATTCATTTGTTCTGTGTTGTTTATTAATGTAATTAAGACTGCATAGAGTTTTGCCAAGAGAATGCACTGGTCATAGCAAACACTCTCTTCCAACAATATAAGAGAAGACTCTATACATGGGCATCACCAGATGTTCAATACCAAAATCAGATTGATTATATTCTTTGCAGCCGAAGATGGAGAAGCTCTATACAGTCTTCAAAAATAAGACCGGGAGCTGACTGTGGCTCAGACCATGAACTCCTTCTTGCCAAATTCAGAATAAATTGAAGAAAGTAGGGGAAACCACTAGACCATTTGACCTAAATCAAATCCCTTACAGTAGAAGTGACAAATAGATTCAAGGGATTATATCTGATAGACAGAGTGCCTGAAGAACTATGGATGGAGGTTCATGACATTGTATAGGAGGCAGTGATCAAGACCATCCCCAAGAGAAAGAAAAGCAAAAAGGCAAAATGGTTGTCTGAGGAGGCCTTACAATAGCTATGAAAAAAAGAGAAGCAAAAGGCAAAGGAAAAAAGGAAAGATATACCCATTTGAATGCAGAGTTCCAAAGAATAGCAAGGAGAGGTAAGAAAGCCTTCCTCAGTGATCAACACAAAGACATAGAGGAAAACAATAAAATGAGAAAGACTAGAGATCTCTTCAAGAAAATTAGAGATACCAAGGGAATATTTCATGCAAAGATGGGCACAATAAAGGACAGAAATGGTATGGACCTAACAGAAGCAGAAGACATTAAGAAGAGGTGGCAAGAATACACAGAAGAACTGTACAAAAAAGATCTTCAGCACCCAGATAATCATGATGGTGTGATCCCTCACCTAGAGCCAGACATCCTGGAATGTGAAGTCAGTGGGCCTTAGGAAGTATCACTACAAACAAAGCTAGTGGAGGTGATGGAATTCCAGTTGAGCTGTTTCAAATCTCAAAAGATGATGCTGTGGAAGTGCTGTACTCAATATGTCAGCAAATTTGGAAAATTCAGCAGTGGCCACAGGACTGGAAAAGGTCAGGTTTCATTCCAATCCCTAAGAAAGGCACAAAGGCAGTGCCAAGGAATGCCCAAACTACCGCACAATTGCACTCACCTCACATGCTAGCAAAGTAATGCTCAAAATTCTCCAATCCAGGCTTCAACAGTACGTGAACTGTGAACTTCCAGATGTTCAAGCTGGTTTTAGAAAAGGCAGAGGAACCAGAGATCAAATTGTCAACATCTGTTGGATAATCGAAAAAGCAAGAAAGTTCCAGAAAAACATCTACTTCTGCTTTATTGACTATGCCAAAGCCTTTGACTGTGTGGATCACAACAAACTGTGGAAAATTCTGAAAGAGATGGAAATACCAGAACACCTGACCTGCCTCCTGAAAAATCTGTATGCAGGTCAGGAAGCAACAGTTAGAACTGGACATGGGACAACAGACTGGTTTCAAATTGGGAAAGGAGTACATCAAGGCTGTATATTGTCACCCTGCTCAGTTAACTTCTATGCAGAGTACATCATGGGAAACGCTGGGCTGGATGAAGCACAAGCTGGAATCAAGATTGCTGGGAGAAATAGCAATAACCTCGGATATGCGAATGACCACACTTAAGGTAGAAAGTGAAGAAGAGCTAAAGAGCCTCTTGATGAAAGTGAAAGAGGAGAGTGAAAAAGTTAGCTTAATGCTCAACATTCAGAAAACTAAGATCATGTCATCTGGTCCCATCACTTCATGGCAAATACATGGGGAAACAATGGAAACAGTGGCAGACTTTATTTTTGGTGGCTCCAAAATCACTGCAGATGGTGACTGCAGCCACGAAATTAAGACACTTGCTCCTTGGGAGAAAAGTTATAACCAACCTAGACAGCATATTAAAAAGCAGAGACATTACTTTGCCGACAAAGGTCCGTCTAGTCAAGGCTGTGGTTTTTCCAGTAGTCATGTACGTATGTGAGAGTTGGACTATAAAGAAACCTGAGTGCGGAAGAATTGATGCTTCTGAACGTGGCATTGGAGAAGACTCTTGAGAGTCCCTCGGACTGCAAGGAGATCCAACCAGTCCACCCTAAAGGAAATCAGTCCTGAATATTCATTGGAAGGACTGATGTTGAAGCTGAAACTCCGATACTTTGGCCACCTGATTCGAAGAACTGACTCATTTGGAAATACCCTGATGCTGGGAAAGATTGAAGGCAGGAGGAGAAGGGGACGACAGACTGTGAGATGGTTGGATGGCATTGGATCACCGACTCAATGGACATGAGTTTGTGTAAACTCCGGGAGTTGGTGGACAGGGAGGCCTGGCGGGCTGCAGTCCATGGGGTCGCAAAGAGTCAGACACGACTGAGCGACTGAATTGATTGAACTGAAGACTGCATTCTTCTCTAAATCATTTTTTCAATTTTATCATTGGTTTTAGCTATAGTTTCTGATATTTAAAAAAATGTATTATTATTTATTATTCCCATATGCTTAAAATTTCAATTTAGGCTTTTTCTTTGACTCAAGAATTAAAAGAATATTTTATATTTTCCAGGTAGATTTTTTTGTTAATTTCAAATTTTTTATCATATTGTGACTGGAGAATACTGCTTTCTGCTATGTCTATTTAGTGGAATGTGTAGAGCGTTTGGTCTAATTTTGTAGATGTTCTATGGCCATTTGGAAAAGTCTGTTCTCAGGGCAATTAGATGTACCTTATTAGCCAGATTATTGAGTTCTTCTGTGTCTTTTTTTGTAAACGTTTTTTATCTGTCATGGGCTAAGAAAAGTGAAATAGGGTCTCCTACTTCTAATGCTTTTCTCTTTATTTCTTTTTCTATTTCTTATAGATTTCATGTAATGAATTTTAACGTTACTTGATTTACTTTATAGAAATTCGGGAAGGGGGAGGACTGTGAGGGAGAGGATTTATGTATACATACAGCTGATTCACTTCACTGTACAGCAGAGACCAACAGCATTGTAAATCAGTTTTATACTCCAATTAAAGTATTAGTACTGTAATGTCATCATTGTGAATTATATGTTTTAACATTCTAAAAATGCTAACATTTTCTTTTTTGCCTTATTTAATGCTCCCTCACTTAAAGAGGGGGATTCAACCTCATCTGGTATAAGATTGTAGCTTAATTTTTTTCTTTGTGTTCGGCTGGTGTACCTGTACCATCTTTTATTTTTCAACTTTTTTGATACTGTCTGTTCTCTGAAGATATTTTTCTTACAATAGGTAAGCTGATCCCATTGACATTTACGGGTATGTCTTAGTTCTGTATCACATTTTATGACTACTTTTTGTTTTTAAGGATTGATTTGGTTTGTATCTTTCTCTAGAGGGTATATATTTGTTTTATGCTTTTGTTCCTTTTGATAATTTAGGAAGGTTTGTATTCTGATTTTAGCTCTTCTAGTGGTTAGCCTTATACTATAACTTTTAAAAATATATTTTATTCTCTATTGCTTTAGGCCACATCTATTTATTCCCCACTACAAGCAGTGACAAAATTATTATACTTCTATTCATCACATCTCCTTTACCTCATTTTAATGAATACATTATTATTATTAGTTCTTCAAATTATCATCTCTATACTTTTGAATATACTCTGTCTCTATTATTTGATTTATAATAAATAAATAATATCTTTTGACCTTGCATAGTAAAGATAAGGAAATCAACATCCTTTTGCCATCTCTCATCTTCTTACATCTCCCCTTCTTGGTATTGTTAATTGTATTACATTTACTGGTATAGTTTATAATATTAACATTCTGAACAATATACAGTAGTGATTAAGAGAATGAGCTCTGAACCAGACTGCTTAGGTTGAAATCTTGGCTTTATCATTTTGTAGCTTGAGCAAGTTACTTGATAGCTGTTTCTGTTTCCTTATTTTTATAATGGTTGTAACAATAGGTTCTACCTCACAAGGCTGTTGTCATAATAAAAGTGTAGCACTGGAACAGTGCCTGATACATGGTAAGCATCTAGTAACTATGCAATACTGTGTTAACAGTTATTATGAAATAGATTCTCAGGGTGGTTTTCACCCCAGTCCTACATTCAACTGGCTTCCATGCGCAGTTTCTGTATTCATCTCTTGGTTGCCTCAAGTTCATTCTCTAATAGTTCTTCAGGAGATGCTAATGGGAATTGTATCTTCTGATCCTTAACATATTCAAAAATATTTGATGCCTTTTACTTGAAAGAAAGTTTGGCTATGGAAAATAAGAAGAGCTATTATTGAGCACTTATTAAAATCACAGGTGATCCATCCTCATTAAATGATTATAGCTCTTAATAGTGCTATAAGTCAAGCAGTAGTTACATCTCCTTTTACAGAAGAGAAAATTAGGACACAAGAAGATCATACTTCTTTCTCAAACTTTACTGGCACTGCACTACCTTTGAAGATAGCTGTTGAGAAATCTGAGTCCAATCTGATTTATTTTCCCTTAAAAATTCTTGATCTTTTGCCTGTTTGCTCAAAGTCCAGTAAAATTCAGTGGGATATGTCACAGGGGTCATTCTGTGTCAGTTTCCTTGGGACACTGTGAGTCCTTTCAATCTGTATATTAAAGATTTCTTTCACTTATATGAAGTTCTGTTGAATTCTACCTTGATTATTTTTTTATTTTCTGTGTATTCTGTTCTTCCATATATGAACATGCTGGATATCCTTTGTCTTCTATATCTATAATTTTATCTCAAATTCTTTTTAGTTCTTTTTAAATTTCTGTCTTATTTTGATCACTTTTCTCAACCTAGCCCTCATAAGTCTTCCTGTGTTGTTATTTTTGTCTTCACCCCCCTTTTACCCATTCATACTATGTCTTTAATTTCTGTATTTTTTTTTTCTTTTTCTTCCTTTCTGAGTTCTGTTTACTTCATTTAAATTCAGTTCTTTTGTCTCATCATCATGTCTCCTGCTTTGAGGTCTTAAACTATTTCATTAAGTCTTTTGAATTCATAGCAATATGTTTGCTGTGCTTCATGGCAGTATTTTTCTGGAAAAAATTTTTGTTTGAGATGTCCTCTTCCTATTCCTTTCTTCCTTTTCCTTATAGATTTGCTATATAGATCTCCAGCTTGTTTTGAGTATTACTCATTACTGAATTAAAGGAGTTCTTCAACCAGCTATTTGCAGGAAGCAACTGAGGCAGTGAAATGAGCGAGGGGTGAAACTCCTGTGGCCCAGAATTTGTGTGTGTGTGTATGTGTGTGTGTAAGAGAAAAAGAAAAGGTGAGACAGAGAGACGGAGACACACATATTGCTTTAGCCTGTCTCCTCAGCAACTACAGAGATGCTCATAATATAGTCTCTCCCAACCCTTATTTTATTTACAGACTGCCTCCAACATAGATAAGATTTTTAAGGATTTTATTAATCAGTGCTGCCTTGCCCTGATGGCTCAGAGGCAAAGAATCTGCCTCCAATGCAGGAGACGTGGGTTTGATCCCTGGGTCAGGAAGATCCCCTGGAGAAGGGAATGGCAACCTGCTCCAGTATTCTTGCCTGAGAAATTCCATGGACAGAGGAGCCTGGAAGGCTGCAGGGTTGCAAAGAGCAGGGCACGACTCAACACACACACACACACACTGCCTTGCCCTGCTACTTCATGATGCCAAATAAAACTTTCATTGCAAACCAGAGAGATGAGTCTGGCCCTCAAGTATACCACGTAGTCAGTGCTCTCCCAGCTTTGAGAAGTGAGGTCACAGCAGGTATTTAATCTCAGCATCCTTCTGTACTCTGGTGTGATTCTTACTGTATTTGGCAGGCCATCCTTATTTATTATGCCTTAGGGTTACATTGGTACCTTATCTTGTCAAAGGATTTGGTTTCTTTTTTCTTTTTTTTTGGTCGCAACACACGGCTTGTAGAATCTTATAGTTCCTTGACCAGGGATTGAACCCAGGCCTATGACAGTGAGAGCAGAGTCCTAACCACTGGATGACAAGGGAATTCCCATCTGTTTTTTTTTTTTTTTTCTTGTTTTGGGGCAATATCAAGGAGACAAGTTGACAGAAGTGCCTTGTTATTTTAAAAATATTTTGGTATTTTAAACTTTATTTTTTAATTCATTTTAAAATAGAGCCATTTTTAAAAATAGACTGCCCATCTCCTCATAGGCAGTAGGTACCATACCACCTCAGGCCATGCTAAGTGGGGAAAAAATGACTTCAAATTTCTGTGCACACCCGAGTCACAATAAGATCTCTCATAGTTACGTAACTAGTAAGGAGCAGAGCTTGGATTCAAATCCAAGTCTGTCCATATCCAAAGCCTGAATTATTTTTATCACAGAACTTTCTCTTAGAGAATGTAAATATTTCTTTATGGTGTCTTTACTATGTTTCTTCTTTTTTAATTTTAATTTTATTGGCGTATAGTTGGTTTATAATACTGTGTTAGTTTCAAGTGTACGGCAGAGTGGTTCAGTTCTACATATGCGTATATTCATTCTTTTGGATTCTTTTCTTTATAGGGTATCACAGAATCCCGAATAGAGTTCACTGTGCTATATAGTGTTCCTTGTTGGTTATCTGTCTTATATGCAATAGTGCGTGTGTGTTCACTTCATCCTTCTGATTCATCCCTGCCTCTCATTTACCCTTTGGTGACCCTAAGTTTGTTTTTGATATCTGTAAGGCTGTTTCTGTTTTGTAAAAAAGTTCATTTGTATCATTTCTTTTTGATCCCACATGTAAATGATACCATATGGTATTTGTCTTTCTCTGACGTAATTCACTTAGTGTGATAATCTCTAGATCCATCCATGTTGCTGCAAATGGCATTATTTCATTGTTTTTTTATGGCTGAGTAATATTCCACTGTATATAGGCCACATCTTCTTTATTCTTTCCTTTGTCAATAGACATTTAGGTTGTTTTCATATCTTGGCTGTTGTGAATAGTGCTGCAGTGAACACTAGGGTGTACGTATCTTCTTGGATTACGGTTTTCTCCTGATATGTGCCTAGGAGTGGGATTGCTGGATCATATGGTAGCCCTATGTCAGTTTTTTAAAGAACCTCCATACTGTTCTCTGTTGTGATATACCAGCATCAACAGTGTGGGAGGCTTTCCTTTTCTCCACATTCTTTCCAGTATTTATTGTTTGTTACTTTTGGATGATGGCCATTCTCAGTGGTGTGAGGTGATAACTCTTTGTAGTTTTGATTTGCATTTCTCTGGTAATTAGTGATGTTGAGCATCTTTTCATGTGCTTTTCAGCCATCTTTATGTCTTCTTTGAAGAAACATCTATTGTGATCTTCTGCCCATTTTTTCATTGGGTTGTTTTTATTTTGACATAAAGCTGCATGAGCTGTTTGTATGTTTTGGAGATTAATCCTATGTTGATTGTTTCATTTGAAAATATTTTAATATGTTTCTTTTTGTGAACATTTTTCTATTAACTACTTTTTTATTTCCTGGTTTTTAGTGTGACAAATACAAGACCGGAGTTATTGATGGGCCTGCATGTAATAGCCTTTGTGTTACAGAAACTCTTTACTTTGGAAAATGCTTATCCACCAAGCCCAACAATCAGGTATGGACATTATGAATTAACATTCCAGATTTACGGTGCTATCTGATTTTACCTTAAACTACTTATTAAAAGAACTGTTGAACTGGAACTTTAGGATATTTTAATCAATTCAATTGTATAGGCGTTGACTCACTCATCTAACAGGTATTTATTAACCCCCTAGTCCCAGCATATTCCATACACTTATTTTAGTTGTTAGGAAAACAGGGGTGATTAAGGTAGATAAGATTATTTCCCTATGGGTCTCACGTTATCCCAGAGGGATAAGGAACATAAACAGTTGGTAGATAAGTAAATAAGTAAAGTAATTACAGAATGTGGTATGTTTTATATAGGATATACACAGGGTGAGTTGATGAAATATACTCATTCCTTTTATAGAAATTTAAAGTAGATTTTAAGTCTATAATACTAGCCATGTTTAAGAAGTTTTCTGAAATAAAGTCCAATATTTGAGTATCTGCTGTTTGCTAAGTACTGCTAAGGCATTGGGAGAGACCATGGGGAACAAGACAGACAAACCTCTGGCCTCATATGCCTTATGTTTCATGTAAAAGAAGACAGATGATAAAGAGTCAATAAAGAAATAAGGTCATTTCATGGATTCCCTGGTGGTACAGTAGATACGAATTGGCCTGCCCATGCAGAGGACACGGGTTCAATCTCTGGTCCAGGAAGATTCCACATGCCACAGAGGAACGAAGCCCACGCGCCACAACAGCTGAGCCCTGGAGCCTAAACTGCTGAGCCCGCGTGCTTTAACTACTGAAGCCTATGCACCTAGAGCCTGTGCTGTGCAACACAAGAGGCCAGCAAAATGAAAAGCACGTGCACCACAGCTAAGAGTAGCCCCCACTCACTGCAACTAGAGACAGCCCATGCACGTCCATGAGGACCCGGCACAACCAATAAACAAATAAAATAGAACATCAAAAAAATAAGATCGTTTCGGACAGTGATAAGGGCTATGAAGAAAATAAAATGAGGTCATGGCTTAGAGAATAACCTGTGAGGGAAGAGGGATCTACTGTAGGTAGGAAATTAGGGAAGGTCAGCATAAGGTGACCTCTTGGCTGAGACTTGAATGATGTGAAGGAATGAGCTGTATGAAGATCATTGAGAGTACAGTCCAGGCAAAACCAGTAGCAAGTGAAGGAGGTCATGAAACAGGAATAATGGTGGTAGGTTCAAAGAACAGAGAGAAGACCTGCATAGATGGGATATAGAGATTGAGGCAGTAGGTGGTTGGAGAAGCAGGCCAGCTTATAAGAAGCGTAGCAGACAATGAAAAGGGCTTTGGACTTTATTCTGATTGAATTAGAGGGTTTGAAGCAGAGGAGTGAGTAATAGTATTACTAATTAACATGGTCATATTTATTTTTTACGTATAAGCAACAGTAGACTGCCTGGGTTCACAGGCTAGTTTGCCACCATTGTATTCCCTTCAGCATACTGCTTCGCTTCTCTCTGCTTCAGTTTATCTATCAGTGAAGTCAGGGTAATAATGTTATCTACTGCATAGGGTTGTTATAGGGAGTAAGATAATCAAATAAATTAATAGATCGTAGCATAATGTAAAGCACCATATATTGTTAGATTGTTAAATAGCTAGATAGTTAATAATGACTAATTCTGGGAAGTAGGGAAATGGATGTTGAACTTTTCATCTTCCTGTGTAATTTGACTTTAAAAAAGATTATAGCTATAAATACTTACATTGAGATAAGATCTCAAATAAACAATTGAACTTTACATTGTAAGGAATTATAGAATAAACTAAATCTAAACCTTGCCGAAGGAAGGAAATAATACAGATTACAGCAGAGATCAAGGAAATAGAAAATAGAGAAACAATAAAATCAATGAAAACAAAAGTTGATCATTTGAAAAGGTCAACAAATTTGACAAACTTTTAGTTAGATGGACTAAGAAACAATGAGAGAAGATCAAATTATGAAAATCAGAAATGAAGCAAAGACATTACTATCAGTTCTACATAGAAAAAAAGGATTATGTGAGAATACAAGGAACAGTTGTACAGCAACAAGTTGGATAATCTAGATGAAATGGGCAGATTCTTCCTAGAAACACAAAACCTACTAAGAAATAGAAAATCTGCATAGACTAACAGGGAGAGCGAATCAGTAATCAAGTCCCCCAACAAGGAAGGCCCTGGACATCTGGGTTTCTCTCATGAATTCTAATAAACATTTAAAAAACTAACACCAATCCTTCTTAACTTTTGATGGCTCAACAATGAAAATTGATCAATGTAACACATGACATTAACATAACAAAGGGGGAAAAGGAACACCATAATTAATGCAGAAAAAGCATTTGACAAAACTCACAATAAAAACACTCAACAAACTAGGAATAAAAGGCAACTACTTCAACATAGTAAAAACCCTTGTGTGAAAAACCTACAGCTAACATCATGCTCAGTGGTGAAAGACTGAAAACTTTTCCCCTAAGATCAAGAAGAAGGCAAGGATGCCTAGTTTCACCAATTTTGTTCAATATAGTACTGGAAATTTTGGCAAGATCAATTAGAGATAAAAGACATATAAATTTGAAAGGAAAAAGTAAAATTATCTCTTGATAGATGATATGATCTTATTTGTAGAAAAACCTAAAAATTCCACAAGATTATTAGAGCTAATAAATGAATTCAAAGTCAACCCACAAAAATCTGTTGCATTTCTATACAGTAACAATGAGGACAGATATATAGACTAAAGGAATATAATAGCCCAGGAATAAACCCTCACATATACAGTCATATAATTTTTGACAAGGGTGCTAAGACCATTCAGTAGGGAAAGAGCTCTTTTTTTTTAACAAATAGTACTGGGAAATCTGGATATACATATGCAAAAGAATGAAGTTGGACCCTTACCTAACACCATAGGCAAAATTCAAGTCAAAATAGATCAAAGATCTAAAGGTAAGAATTAAAACTATGAACCTCTTAGATGAAATATTAGGTAAAAGCTTTGTGACATTGGGTTTGGCAATGATTTCTTCCACAGTCAACAAAAGAAAAAATAGACAAATTGTACTTCATAAGAATTTTTAAACCTTGTGCATCAAAGGTCTGTATCAGTAGAGTAAAAAAGAAACAGAATGGGAGAAAGTATCTGCAAATCACATATCTGATAGGGGATTAATATCCAGAATATATAGAGGGCTCCTAAAACTCCACAACAACAACTGAAAAAACCCAGCTGTATTAAACCCAGCTGGACTTCCCTGGTCCAGTGGTTGAGAATCCTCCTTCATGCAGGGGACGTGGCTTCCATCCCTGTTCAGGGAACTAAGATCCCACAGGTCTCGGAGCAAATAAGCCCATGCACCACAGCTAGAGAGCCGTGTGCCAGACCTGGAGAAAGCCCACCCATGCGCTCCTAGGAAGACCCAGAGCAGCCAAAATTAAAAAAAAAAAAAAAAGTCAAAGAATTTGAATAGACATTTCTCCAAAAAAAGATATACATATATCCAATGAGTACATGAAAAGATGCTCAACATCACTGATTATTAGGGAAATGCAAATCAAAACTACACTAAGGGAAATTCCCTGGCCACCCAGTGGTTAGGACACGGTGCTGTCACTGCCGGGGCCTCAGTCAGTCCCTGGCTGGGGAACTAAGATCCCACATGCCACGCAATGGCCAAAAAGAAAAAGATACCACCTCACACCCATCACAATGGCTACTGTTAAAAAAAAAAAACAAAAAACAGGTGTTGGCAGTAATGTAAAAAAACTAGAACCCACTATTGCTGGGACTTTATTTTTTTTTTTTTTATTGCTGGGACTTTAAAATAGTAGAGCCACTGAAGAAAACAGGTTGGCAGTTCCTGAAAACATTAGAAGTAACATGACCTTATGATTCAGCAATTCCACTTCTGGGTATATATGTAAAAGAATTGAAATCAGGACCTCAAAGATATATTTGTAGATCCA
Organism: Cervus elaphus; assembly: GCF_910594005.1. Taxonomy (NCBI): domain Eukaryota; kingdom Metazoa; phylum Chordata; class Mammalia; order Artiodactyla; family Cervidae; genus Cervus; species Cervus elaphus. The sequence continues at coordinate 73,401,226 of NC_057834.1, forward strand.
TAGTCATAATTATTCACAATAGCTAAAACATGGAAGCAACCCAAGTGCCCATTGATGTATGAATGGAAACGCAAAATATTATAGTATTATTCAGCATTAAAAAAGATGGAAATTCTGACACTTGCTACAATTTGGTAAACCCTGAGGACATTATAAGCTTGTTAGAAAAGGACACTTACATAAGATACTAAGAGTGAGTAGCCTGAATCAGAGACAGACAGTAGACTGGTGGATGGCAGGGCTGAGGAAGGGGGCAAACAGGGAGTTATTGTTTAATGGATAGTTTCAATTTTAGAAAATGAAGAGTTCTGGAGACAGATGATGGTGATTGTAGCACAAGTTCATGAAATCTAATACCACGGAACTGTATGTTAAACATGGTTAAGATGGTAAATGTTCTATTTTTTATATTTTAGCATGATTTAAAAACTGGGAAAAAAAAACCTGGAAAACAATAAAATTGATCATGGTAAAAATATACATATATATTTAGGTATGCAATATTTTTTTTTTTTTTTAAACATTTATTTATTTGGCTATCTCCAGGTCTCTGTTGTGGCACGTGGGATCTAGTTCCCTGACCAGGGATAGAACCCAGGTCCTCTGCATTGGGAGCTGGGTATCTTACCCACTGGACCACTAGGGAAGTCCCTGCAATATTTTTTAATTAGGAAAATTAAGGGAAAAAAGCTTTGAAGTATGATTTCATATTTGCAATTCAGAAAGAAAATCAGCTCAGTGTCGATGTTTTGTTGCTCGTTTGTGGTTTTTTAGAGGTGTTGGTGGTTTAGTCCCTAAGTCGTGTCCGAATCTTGTGGCCCCATGGACTGTGGCCCACCAGGCTCCTCTGTCCATGGGATTATCCTGGCAAGAATACTGGATTGGATTGCATTTCTTTCTTCAGGGGATCTTCCCGTCTCAGGGATCAAACCTGTGTCTCCTGCATTGAAGGCAGTCTCCTGCATTGCAGGTGAATTCTTTACTGCTGAGCCACCAGGAAAGCCCCTTTTTTAAGAGGAGGAGGACACTAAAAATATCATGTAGATTAGATGAGGTTTTCTACTCTGCCTAAAGCGTAATTTGTCATTCTTTTCACAGATATATTTAGGGATTTGGGATAATCTACCAGGTGTTGTGAAGTGTCAGATGGAACAAGCACTTCATCTTGATTTTGGTACAGAATTGGAACCAAGAAAAGAAATAGTGCTATTTGATAAGCCAACTAGGGGAACTACTGTCCAGAAATTCAAAGAAATGGTGTACAGTCTCTTTAAAGTAAGTATATGCATTCATATGTTGCTGGTATGATGTGGTTCTCTTCTAGAAGCTGGCAGGATCTCATCATAAGCCATAAAAATGCTGCTATTCTTTGACCTATATCAAGGACGCTATCTTGAGGAAATAATTCAAAGGAAAAAAAAAAAGAAAAAAGGAGGGTGTTTACTTTAACATTACTTATTATAGCTAAAAATGTCCAGATGTGAGAGTTCATTAAATAGATGGGCTGCTCTATAGCTTGACATTATAATGGGTACACTGGTTTTAAAAAGGTGAAATAAAATTAGTAGACCCAGATTTTTTTTTTAAAGAATTAAATAGAAATATTAAAAGATGAAAATAACACTTCTGAAAAGAATATTTTCTCATTTCCATTGCACTCATATTCTCACTCAAAATCTTTTTCTTTGGACAGTTTATACTTTTAGACTGTTTTGTGCCAGGGAACATTCACAAGGAAATACTTTTTAACCTTTACTATTGGAACAATATACTTGAATGAAATGTAAAACAATTACAAAATAAGAGATAGTAATTTGTAGTTGACCTTTATAACTTTGGATATGGGCAACTTACACTGCAATTTTCCAAGTATGAACAAGGCCAAGAATAATTAAATTAATGGCTTGATTAACTATCTACAGGGTTTAAGGAGATTATGGGAGTTATGGTGGTCATTTCTTAACAGACAAATATACTTAGCAAAGTGGGTTTTACTGCAAGTACCTAAAGCATAGTTTTGACTTGACAAATATTATAAATATCTGGGAATGTATTAAATCTCCTATGGGTATTCAGTAGCAAGGTTATTACTTAGCAGGGTAATCATCCCCATAAAGGAAGTTAGTATGTATGTTACACATGGGATACTCATTTTTCATACCTTCTGTGTAATTAGCCAAGTTCTTATCTTTACAGGCAAAGTTGGGTGACCAAGGGAACCTCTCTGAACTGGTTAACCTCATCTTGACAGTAGCTGACGGAGACAAAGATGGCCAGGTTTCCTTGGGGGAAGCAAAGTCAGCATGGGCACTTCTTCAATTAAATGAATTTCTTCTTATGGTGATACTTCAAGATAAAGAACACACCCCCAAATTAATGGGATTCTGTGGTGATCTCTATGTGATGGAAAGCGTTGAATATACCTCTCTTTATGGAATAAGCCTTCCCTGGGTTATTGAACTTTTTATACCATCTGGGTTCAGAAGAAGCATGGATCAGTTGTTCACACCATCATGGCCTAGAAAGGCTAAAATAGCCATAGGACTTTTAGAATTTGTGGAAGATGTTTTCCATGGCCCATATGGAAACTTCCTCATGTGTGATACTAGTGCCAAAAACCTAGGATATAATGATAAATATGACTTGAAAATGGTGGACATGAGAAAAATTGTGCCAGAGACAAACCTGAAAGAACTTATAAAGGATCGTCACTGTGAGTCTGATCTGGACTGTGTCTATGGCACGGATTGTCGAACTAGCTGTGATCAGAGTACAATGAAGTGTACTTCAGAAGTGATACAACCAAACTTGGCAAAAGCCTGTCAGTTACTCAAAGACTACCTACTGCGTGGTGCTCCAAGTGAAATTCGTGAGGAATTAGAAAAGCAGCTGTATTCTTGTATTGCTCTCAAAGTCACAGCAAATCAAATGGAAATGGAACATTCTTTGATACTAAATAACCTAAAAACATTACTGTGGAAGAAAATTTCCTACACAAATGACTCTTAGTTCATTTGGACATTGTGACCATTTTAAGAAACTTAGCACTTCAAAAGAAAACTATTCATCATTTTTTCTACATGGCTTGATTCAAACCCTTGTGTTAACAAAACTCCTTTCCCCTGGTCCTAAGGAAGCCATCATCTTAAAATACATGTTGACTGCTGAAGGCAGGAGTTACAGGATCAAAAGGTCCAAAAAATTTTATTCCTGTCCTTTTAGAAACTCTTGGTACACTTCCTAGTACATCCACTGTGTAACTATTTTGACTAATGACTTAAAATATAATACTGTGAAAAGCCTCATTCCATAAACATCAACAGTGAAGAGTATTTTGTAGATTTGTTAGCCAAATATCAGTGCTGGAAATTGTGTCTGCATTGAAGCTGCTATTTAAAAAAGAAAATTTATAAATTTACTAATGTCTTAGCATGGTAAAGTTTGCACATTAACAGGAATTAAGACTGCAAAGCAGGTAAATTAAAATTATTCCTTTATAAACAGGTGTTGGGTTACTAGCATGGTTTCTTGTATTATACACTTAATCCATTTATATATCAAATTTTACGTGGCTTCAGAATGTTGAGTGGCCCTTACCCACTTGAAACCCATCAGGAAGATTCTTTCTGGCAATATGTAACTAACTGCCAATTTCAGAGGCTGAATATGGATGAGCTTTCATCATCCTAGATTTAAAGCATCTGTATCTTAGTAACCAGCCACTGGTCCTTCAAAAGGCGCATCTTTAGGCCACAGACCCAACAGTTCCACATATCTTGAATCTGAGCTATTCAGAGTGGGACTCCCGAAATCATAGAACTTCCTATTAATAACTGTTTTCAAACATTATTCCCTGCTGGCCAAAGAGCTGTTTCTTAAGAGGCATGTAAATTTACCCATCTAACACTCTGTCATATAAATTTGACATACAAGGGTTGATATGTGCTCTTTTGTTTATTCAGATCTGGCATGTGCCTTTCAACTCTATAAAAAGAAACATCTCTTGTGAGAAAGACCCAGTATTTTCTGCTCATAGCCTTTCACCTGGTTAAAATGAATATGTTAAAATTATATGACCTTCATGGGACAGCTTCCTCTGAAAAAGCCATGAATTAACATCAGTTTTTCTTACTTTAAAATTGTAAACTTTGAAGGTACTTTTTCTTCCCACTTATCATGTGGTTACAATAAATGAATTGAAGAAATACTTCTGGTGGAAGGTTTGTCTGTTGCTTGCCAGACTTGAATTAACTCCTGTCAGGAGGAACTGATGCCCAAGAAGCAGATATGAACCTTCAGGCAATATGTAAGCCCTGGGAAAAGCTATGCTTGTTTCTGGAAGGAAAATACTGGCTATGTCAGGTGCTTTCCAAAGTCCCATTAACAAGAGCTTAACACAAACAGCTGCTTATTCAATAAGTTTATTATTGTCTTATCTGAAAAATCTTGATAGAAAATTGTGGTTTGGTTTAACTCTCGGCAGCTCGTTCCTGAGCTCTAAGGAAGCTTGCCTTCTTCTGAGCTACCCGATCTTTCTTCTGGGCAAGTGACATTTTGGGACGGTTCCACCTAGGAAACAAAAAGAAAAGAAAGGGATGTAATTTTCATAGTTAAAGAGCACAGAAAATATTTAACTTTGAAAAAGACAGACTTTAAAAGTCAAACAATCCAATTCTCAACACATGTACTCATTTATGGTCTTAGTCTAACTTTCCCAAATTCCAATTTCCGTGATATTGTCCTATTACATCACAGGGCCAAAAATCAAGTGAAGATTTAAGTATAATGCTTAGACTCATTATTACTTTCTACTCCAAAGATCAAAATGTGAAAGACTAGTAGAAAGTAATTCTTCTTTAGTTAGCTTATTAAAAGATGCAGTAATTGGGACTTCTCTGGTGGTCCAGTGGTTAAGACTCCAAGTTCCCAACGCAGGGGGCATGGGTTCAATCCCTGGTCAGGGAATTAAAATCCCATGTGCCATGCAACATAGCCCAAAAAAAAAAAAAAAGGCGGGGGGGGGGGGGGGGGGGAGCAGCCAGTGGTTACAATGTACTGGGATAGAATGAGCCACCTCGGTAGCATCCGAGGCTAATACATTTCTATCACCACAATTACTTTAGCAAACCTGGTTCCCCTCACCTCTGCAACATCATGCAGAGCTAGTGATCGAGTTTGCACAACTTCAGAGTCTGAGAGAGATGCAACAAGGCAAGAACCCCTCCAAACCTTTCTTCCCCCCTCCCCTCAAAAAAAGAGATACACACCTCTTCTTTTTAACTTCTTTCTTAGGCTTCTTCTCATACACTGGATTCTCTCGTATCGCAGCATGAGCTTTCTTATACATCTCCTCCATCTGAAACAAAGCAAAGCAAACAGTACTTGGTTTCATTTCATATGCCCTAAACAATAATACGACACACTATTCTACTGCTTGCTCTATTTTGTCCAAGACAGATTCTCAAAAGGAGTTAAACTAAGTCCATGTTGGTATCTGTATGAAAACCACATTTTCTTAAGTCCCAGTTTTTACCACAGGCAATATGACACTATTTACAAAACATAACTTAATCTTCCAAAAAAAAAAAAAAACACAAAAATTTCTGAGCTGTTCAGCTATACTTCTTGAGTCAGGTTCAGAATAAATTGTTCCCGTAGAAACACATACTATGCTCACTTAAAACCATCTAACCTAAATTCTTTCATTCAAGTGCGGATACATGCCAGCATTTAAGAGGTTACAATGAAGAATATGTGGGCCAACAAACAAATGCCAAATACATCTCTGTTCTCCCACATTCCCCATTATTTCTATTTTCCACTGATTTCTGATAGGTCTTTACAAAAGTTATTCCCAGGATCCCATACCAGGGACCTCCTGATCTATCACCACAAATTACCATATCTGGCAGTATCAGGTCTTAGTGGAATCAGAAAGAGGTCTCAATTTCCCTAGAAAATCCTGAAAGGCTATTAGAAACATTACTGAGAATTTTGTTCTAAAATTTAACAAAAAACAATGCTGCAACTCTCTGAATGGTTTCCATACTCCCTAACCCAAGCAAATGACTACCAATCACAAGGAAGATCAAATCATGAAGAATAAAATGCCTGAAACTCAGTAACAATTACCTTCTTCCTTAAGAATGAGTCAAGTTAATCCAGATCTCTACAACTTCTTATTCAATATGAATAACATGCAATTACTACATGCATTTGTATAAAACTCATTAGCCAAGGAAAATAATGCAAAAACTTGAAACAGCACTTGAGACCTCAAATACCTAAATCCCTTTTGAAAGTTAATTTCTCTACTTCTCTTAGCTATTACAGGTCTCTACTGTATTTAACAAATTTAATGATTTCAAATGCAGCCATTTAACAAATCTAACCAACCCAGTTCATTTCTTCCACAAGACCAATTCCAGAGGAAATAAAACGATGTATGTAGATAACACCATGAATTTAGTTTATAAAAAGACCACTTTCTGTTGGAGACACCAGATGTCTGCAGATTTCAGGAGGCACACATAAGCAAAGAGGCCTCTACAGATAAAATGAATGAGCTAACTGTAAAAGGATTAGCCAAAGAATGGTCTGGCTGAAGTATAACATGCATTAAGAAAGCATTAGGAAGCAGACATCTGAAAACACATGTTATGGCTTAGGAAGAAGTTTTACAGGCAAAGCAGAATCAGTCAAAATTAAAAGGTATTTTTAATACTAGGGTGATGTCAATAGTAACATAAAGAAATATACTCATGTGAAAATTAACACACATCTACATTACTAATATAAAACTACCCATTTCCTAGCTCAAAAACTCAGAACTATAGTGTTCATTCAGTCTTAAGACTGTGTACTAAGCATACAAATAACAGTAAGTGATCTTCCCCCCAATTATAATTCTATTTTAAATATAATTTTTAGACATAGGTATACCAAAATACAAACTATGCACCAACAGAAAGAACCTAATAACAATTATTTAACATATAATCTATCAATTTACATACAATTCTATATTTGTAGGTTTTACAATAATCTGTGATTTTGGTGTTCTATATCCTCATTATCAAAACTAGCACTATCATCTTCAATTACTTCAATGTGTTATAAAGATAGCCCTTAGACTCAACTTTAGGGGTGATAAACTTCACAACATTAAACTAACTTTTGAAAACATGGGCCCTTTCACTTCTGCAACATCACACACAACTAGTGACAGACCCATCCCTCTCCTTTTATGTGCATGCCTGAGACACTGAGACAATCAACATGGCACTTACGGCTATGATGAAGAATGAACCCTTTCCCCTATTATCTCAAAAAGAGGGAAGTTTAGTAAGTAGCACCTCATATCAGAGTAGATTATAACTATGACCACATGAATGAATTTAACTATAGAACAGCCAAATGCGTGAGAGCCACCAAATGCTTTAGATGTGGATGCTTGAAGCTTGCCATCCTTAAGCATCTAAAAGATTCCTAAAAGCATGCTGACAAGCCTAGCTCCTCTTCATATCTTTTCTGACTTTTTAACTTGCCCTGGGCCCAATATCCCAACTTCATTTTAAGCCAGAAACAGCTTTTTAAGGTCTGTCTATACTTACGAACATGCCCTTATTCAATTTTAACTGTTAACCTGAAATAAAACTGTATTAACGTATCTACCCAAATAGATAGAAAACCTGGTTCTATAAATTCACCAATACAGGCATTTAAAAGTTTTTTACCATGTCTGGAGTCACGTTGTTCTTTATGTACTGAGAGAACTGCTTCTTGTAAGCGTCCTCGTCTTCTTCAAGCAGGTAACGCATGTAGTCTGCGACGTTCTGACCCATGATGTGCTTTCGGTGTACCTCAGCACTGAATTCTTTGCTTTCTGAATCATAACCAGGGAACCGTTTGGTACTGAAATAAAGTTTCCCATATTTTAGTAATACTGGTTGAAGTAAGTTTACTAGCAGGAATTCATTTTAGTAGCTGCCATCAGTCCCGTCTTGAAACAATTAATTGCATCATATGCAACCAAAGGACCAACTACTGACTGCTCAGTTAGTGGGATATCATCATTCAGCAGCTAATTTCTGAATTCCTGGACAGAAAATCATGCCACAAGCACCTTTAAAAACCATTAAATGAACCAAGGCCACTATAAAGTTAGTTCTCCATATTTCATACACACGTTTCAAAATTACTTTCCTGAAAACCTACAATTACTTAGTGGTGCCTCAGGGCACACGGTAAGTGATTTGTTCCAGATTACATTTAATAGGTGCCTTGCAAGATAACTGGCAAGACACAACCCCCTCCCCCCAAACCCCCTACATTATAGAAATAAGTGCCAGTTAGGTTGTATTTTACTGTTTACCACTCCCCTGCCAAAAAAGGCAAGTGAGGGGGAGGGGAAGTATTGGTGGAATAGAGTTGCTCATTTCTAACCAAAACTTCCCTTGTGGCTCAGCTGGTAAAGAATCCCCCTGCAATTCAAGAGACCTGGGTTCAATCCCTGGGTTGGGAAGATTCCCTGGAGAAAGCAAGGGCTACCCACTGCAGTATTCTGGCCTGGAGAATTCCATGGACTGTATAGTCCACAGGGTGGCAAAGAGTCAGACACGCCTGAGCAACTTTCACTTTACTTCAACCAAAACTTAGCCACATAAAAAGGTAGTGGTTTCAACACTGGCTTCTCCACTTACTGGCTCTAAAACCTTGGACAATTCATTTTACTTCTGAAACCCAGTCTCTTCATTTATAAACCATGTTACAATTTCCTTCCCACCCTGCCAAGTTCCTTTTACACAGTACCCAGCACGTGGCAAGTACACAATGATACTACTATTACTTTCACTGGTTCAGTTTTCTCCAAAGCCCAACTAATTAGAAACAGTGCAGTTTTGGAGTCCAGGAAATGTGGTCTTGAATACTATTATTACCTGTGAGGGATAGACAAGCCTCCATCGACAGCTCCCTTTAGGGCCCCAAAAACTTTATTCCCGGTAGTAGTTCTGGCAAGTCCTGCATCCAAGTAACAGGTGAAGGCACCAGGTTGACCATCGATACTTTCCACATTGTATTCATCTCCGGTCACTTCGACTTGGCCTTCATAAATTTTGTCCATACCAAACCTATTAAGAAGCTATTAACAAAGAAGCCAGTCTAAATGCTTATCAGAATATATTCAAACTCTAAAACACCTCAAAATTCACAACTTTAATAGACAAAAGAATTCTTTCCAATTCACTTTTCTCTTTATCCCAACCTACTTTTAAAGAAATTTCAGACATCCAATTTTAATCACAAGTATAACTATTTAACAAGTTTCTGAACTGGCTACACTGTCCATACTTGATTTTTGTAGCAATCAATTATGACACGGTACTTAAAAGAACATCTTTTTTTCTCTATGAAGGTACTACATTATATTAATTAAGCCACTACTCTGCTAGTACACACCAGGTGGCTATGATTTCACAAGTAGTGCCTTTGCACTAAAATGCTCTCATATAAAACACAGTGTTCCCCATCCAAACATGTTTATAACCAGTGAAGATGTGGGTCCCCAACAATGACACAAGCTTAACAATCCCAATGCAAAACAAGGTCAGTAACCAAGAAAACAAAAACAAGGCAAAAAAACAACTTTCACTTCCTTTCTGTATTATAGGAAATGCTGCCACCCAGAGGCAAAGATTATTAAAACAAAACTGAATACTCCCACCAATGCCTACCCCCACCCCAAAAGCTTAAGGCACTGCTTCTCAAAACTTAGCATGTATATAAATCACGTGAACATCCTATCAAAATATAATTTCTGAAGGTGTGGAGAACACGCTGCATTTTTAACATATGCTGATGCTCACAAAAGCTACACTTCTGAGTAGATCTGTCCAACAACTAGCCACCAACCAGCCACAGCCAGTTATTCATATTTAAGTTAAAAACTTTAGTTATGAGTAGCACTAAAAACATTTCAAGCACTCAATATATGTGGCTAGTGGCTACCACATCAGACAGCATAGATTACAGACATCCATCGCTGTAGAAAATTCTACTTGCCTAGATACACCTAACAGGAAAGAAAACTGGAGAGAAAAAAAGGTTTCCCCAGATTAGAAAGTGTATCTGTTAGAAACAATGTATTTATAAAATTATCTTCTGTGGTATTGCCCTTGTAGACCACCGGGCAACAAGAGGCACTCCTCTGTCCCCATAGTTGAAGGTATCTGATCCATGTATGAACCATCTATGTTGCAGACAACTCCAGTGAGCTAATTCCAAAGTATGCCAACTGAAATAATGTTGTACATACCCTGCGGGCCAGCAGCAGGCCAGTACAATATGCTGCAGCATAATTTGTCAGGCCAACCTTCACACCATATTTTGGGAGTTCGTGAGCATAAGCTGCACAAACTATCATATCTCCTTCTATACGGGCATAAGCAATCTATAAAAAAGGAAAAATGAGGTTAGTAATCTGTTTTCACTGATTACTTGTCCCAAGTATCTTCTTTATCAAAGGACTTAAAAAACAGATACAGACCTGCATCACTTAAGACTTGTCTTTGTTAAACCCACTCACTGTTTCAACTACAGATTTATGGCTTCATCAACTACAGCAGGTAGGTTTGAGTCAAATGCCACAATACAAATGTCTCAAATTACAGTTGGTAATGGACAGGGAAGCCTGGTGTGCTGCAGTCCATGGGGTTGCAGAGTCAGACACGACTGAGAGACTAAACTGAACTAATGAGCAAACTGCTGCTTTCTGAAAATCTTTTTTTTTTTTTTTTTTTCTGAAAATCTTTTACATGGAGACACCTTCATACATATTTACTAAAACTACTTCAAACAATATACAGGAATAAGAACACTTAAAGAGTCTAATATTCACACCCACCTACCTCTTCATAACAAATTATATTATCCTACTGGAATTACAATGGGCAAGAACCTTCTACTAGGTCTTAAATTTATCTTCCCATCCCCCAAAAATAGCACAGAACCATAAATTTCTCTAGCCGCACCCCCCAAAATGAATGGATTAAACTAGGGTAGGATTGCCGAAGAGCTGATCTTCAGAGTATTTTTTTCTTAACAGTACCAATTTTCCAGGTTCCACCTTCTGACCTACTAAAACAACGACTCAGTGAACGTTTTTCAGAGTGCCAGGCACCAAACTAGACGGACCTAATGCATACATTTGTTCTGCTTCCCAAGTATGTCTCTAGCATAGTGAGGGAAGAAGTGGGGTGGAGGTTACCAACTATTATTTAAGTCTAAAATACAACTTACCTGACAAATGATATCTCTGTTCGTTACACGAACAATCATTCTGTATTTAGGTGTGTTGTACTTATTTTTATCTTGGATAACCAATCGCTTCCGAGCATAGTAGTCAGTTTTGCCCTCTGAAAGAAAAAAATAAATTAAAACAGTCCACTCGGCTACAAAGCAGAATCTTCCTACTGAGAATACGAAAACCTGACCATACCTCGCCTTCTTCTGAATTTCACTTGGTATCTCTTGAAGTAGGCCTTGTTCTTGACAACTTTCACAAACCCCTTTAAGATAAAAGAATAAGTTATTAAAACTTTGATAAATGTTTTAGCTTGATACCTTTGACATTTGAGTTAACTTTGTAACAAAGTAACAACTTTGTCACAAGTAACAACCTAAACTTCAGAAGTGAATCCAGAAAGCCATCACTTTCTCAAATCTGAGAAATCAAATCAAATCATTTTTCTTCTATTTCCCATCTATCAAGACTGACAGTCTCAAACAACAAAATAAAAATGAATCAGCGCCAAAATAGGAATGAAAAAACAAACAGGCCAATTTATTATAGTAACCAGATATAAAATGACCACTATTAAAAGTTTTAAACACTCTCCACTTTCATTCCCTCTCTTGGACCCACAACAATCCTTGTGTCCAACTTTTGCTTAAGACAACTATTTTGCAAACGTCAGTCTGTTCTTAATGCTGTCCCATTTCGTGAACCTAATATTTTCCCTCTTTCCACGAACTTTTTCCAAAAACCTAAATTACTTGTCAGGAAACAACTGGCCAGGCACATATTCAGCAATTACTCCCGATCAAAACAACAGTCCCCCACAAGCTACAGCAGCACACCACCCGAAATTTCACTAAAATCTGGTACCAGCGACGGTTTAGAGAAAAAAGCAGGAGAGGCACACCAAACTAAATGGGCTTTCTTTCGGGGCCCAAAGACACCACAGCCTCCAGGTTTTACTGACGGTTTGGGCTTAAAAGCCACTTCTTCGGCCCAGTAACACAGGTTTTCCAAACAACTTGCCGACCCCGACGCTCCCTCGGAAAACCCACCAGTCAGGAGCGGAGCTGGGTCCGAGAAGCCACAGCCCGTCTCCACTCAGTAGTCTGAGACCGACTCCGTGCAATCTTCCCTTCCGGGCCGCCTGCCGCAGCTCCCCTCTGCCAAGCCAGAACTATCCACACCGTTTGTCTACTATACTCACCTCATCCTCAACCCCCTGTCCCAGCTCCCGTCTTCTTCAACCCCTCCCCCCACTAAGCTTGAGCGCCGAGGCAGCCATTAAGGCCACGCTGGGAGCTGCAGCCCGACCACAGCGGAGCCGGCAATCTAACGCCATCCGACTCCTGCGCCGCGCTAAATGGACTCTAGGCGGGCTTTAGGACAAGGAGAGGGAAGCCCCACGCATCTGTAGGCCCAGCAGCGGGATACCCACTCACCATCCTGCGGAACAGAACCCCGATTCCGCGGCTTGTCACAGAGCTGCAGAACCAGCACGGCTCCGTGGGGGAAAAAGGCCGCGGCGCGCGCGCAGGCGCAGTATGTAGCGCCGACGATCACGCCAGCGACGTGTGGAAGAGAGACCAGCCGGTCAGCCGGAGGGCAGTGTGTCTCCCCCTGCTGGTGGGAAGACCGGTGCTGGCCTTCCCCTTCCCCCGACAGACCCTCAGAGCCGCGGAGTCCCACGGCTCCTGACTGGTAATCCGACAGGGAGCGACTGTGAACACTAGCGTGGAGGATTATTAACGGCCTTCACTTTCCTATGCTAGGAAGTTGTTTCATACCAAACCTGTATTACTTTTGTAAGAAAGAAAAAAAAAAGTTAATTAAGTAGAATGAGCACTTCTGCCTGCTCCTTGACTACGCCTCCGAGTCCAGAGCTTGTGCCCCTCACGAAGCCTTGCCTTAGCGCTCCAAGCCTGGGTTAGGGGCCTTCCCGCCGCACCTTCGTACCTGCCTAGCCTACCCTAGATGGTAAACTCCCTGAGGGTAGTAGGCCCTGCTGTTAAATTCCTTTGCTTCTCTAGCACTTAGTCTAATCTGTCTGATACTTGATGAAACTGCAAACAAATCCAAATTGAGAGACATTCTACAAAGTAACTGGTAGGTATCCTTCAAAAATGACAAAATCATGATAGATAAGGAAAAACTAAAGAACTATTCCAGATTGAAACAGACAACTACATCAATGTGCGATTCTAGGCTTCATCCTGGACAAGAAAGGAAAAAAAAAAACAGAAAAAGGAAGGGCTTTTTTTGTTTGTTTGTTTTCTACAAAGAATATTCTCAGAATAGTCAGTGAAATTTGAATGAAATCTGTGGATTAGATGGTGGTAATAGATCAATGTCAATTTCATTCTGATAACCACACTATGGTTATGTATGAGAGTGTTCTTGTTTTTCAAGAAATATACTTTGAACTATTTTGGAGTTCAAAATAGGCATTGTTTCACAACTTACTCTCAAATGATGACAAAAAATAAATTACAAAAAAAATATACATGAAAAGAGAAAGAAAATGAAAAAGCAGATATATTAAAATGTTAAAAATAGGGAACCTGGAAGAAGGATATATGGAAATTTTTTGTACTACTGTTCTTACAACCAATTTTTTATTTTGAAATTATTTCAGAATAAAAACTAAAACATTGTGGGGACTTTCCTGGTGGTCCAGTGGCTAAGACTGTGTTCCCAATGCAGGGCGCCCGGATTCAACCCCTGGTCAAAGAATTAGATCCTACATGCCTCAACTAAAAATTCCTCATGCTGCAACTATTAATAAGAAATCTCGCATGCAACAATGGAGATTGAAAATCCTGCTTGCTGCAACTAAGACCTGGAGGAGCCAAAAAAAAGAGAGAATGTTAGGAATTCCCTGCCGGATCAGTGGTTAGGAAATCCCTGGTTGAGGAACTGAGACCCCCCACAAGCAGCTCATTGTGGTCAAAGGAAAAATAATTAAAAATAAAACATTGATTCCTTTTAAAATAGGAGATATTTCTCTTGTTATTTGAAGTGAAAACAAACTCAGTTTTATCAAATATGTCAAATATTTAAAACAAATAGAAAATAAATCAGCGATTTTTAGTTCTGGTAGAAGATTTAATACCAAAATATGGAAAGTATTCTATGATATCAATCCATGAGGTACTTACTTATTGCCCAAATCATCTAGATCTTTATTGAAACCACCATCAGTTCAGTTCAGTCTCTCAGTCATGTCTGACTCTTTGGGCCTCCATGTACTGCAGCATACCAGGCTTCCCGGTCCATCACCAAATCCCGCAGCATACTCAAACTCATGTCCATTGAGTCAGTGATGCCATCCAACCATCTCATCCTCTGTCGTCCCCTTCTCCTCCTGGCTCCAATCTTTCCCAGCATCAGGGTCTTTTCAAATGAGTCAGTTCTTCAAATCAGGTGGCCAAGGTATTGGAGTTTCAACTTCAGCATCTGTCCTTTCAAAGAATATTCGGGACTGATTTCCTTTAGGAAGGATGGGTTGGATCTCCTTGCAGACCAAGGGACTCTCAAGAGTCTTCTCCAACACCACAGTTCAAAAGCATCAATTCTTCCATCAGCTTTCTTTATAGTCCAGCTCTCACATCCATATACAACTACTGAAAAAACCATAGCTTTGACCAAATGGACCTTTGTTGGCAATGTCTCTACTTTTTAATATACTGTCTAGGTTGGTCATAGATTTTCTTCCAAGGAGCAAGCGTCTTTTAATTTCATGGCTGCAGTCACCATCTGCAGTGATTTTGGAGCCCCGAAAAATAAAGGCTCTCACTGTTTCCATTGTTTCCCCCATCTATTTGCTTTGAAGTGATGGAACCAGATGCCATGATCTTAGTTTTCTGAATGTTGAGTTTTAAGCCAACTTTTTCACTCTCCTCTTTCACTTTCATCAAGAGGCTCTTTAGTTCTTCTTCGCTTTCTGCCATAAGGGTGGTGTCATCTGCATATCTGAGGTTATTAATATTTCTCCAGGGAATCTTGATTTCAGCTTGTGCTTCATCCAGCCCAGCATTTCGCATGATGTACTCTGCATGTAAGTTAAATAAGCAGGGTGACAATATACAGCCTTGACATGCTCCTTTCCCGATTTGAAACCAGTCTGTTGTTCCATGTCCAGTTCTAACTGTTGCTTCTTGACCTGTATATAAATTTCTCAGGAGGCAGCTCAGGTGGTCTGGTATTGAAGAATTTTCCACAGTTTGTTGTGATCCACACAGTCAAAGGCTTTGGCATAGTCAATAAAGCAGAAGTAGATGTTTCTCTGGAACTCTCTTGCTTTTTCGATGATCCAATGGATGTTGGCAATTTGATCTCTGGTTCCTCTGCCTTTTCTAAATCCAGCTTGAACATCTGGAAGTTCACAGTTCACATACTGTTGAAGCCTGGCTTGGAGAATTTTGAGCATTACTTTGCTAGCGTGTGAGATGAGTGCAATTGGGCGGTAGTCTGAGCATTCTTGGGCATTACCTTTCTTAGGGACTGGAATGAAAACCGACCTTTTCCAGTCCTGTGGCCACTGCTGAGTTTTCCAAGTTTGCTGGCATATTGAGTGCAGCACTTCCACAGCATCATCTTTTAGAATTTGAAATAGCTCAACTGGAATTCCATCATCTCCACTAGCTTTGTTTGTAGTGATGCTTCCTAAGGCCCACTTGACTTCACATACCAGGATGTCTGGCTCTGGGTGGGTGATCACACCTTCGTGGTTATCTGGGTCATGAAGATCTTTTTTGTATAGTTCTTCTGTGTGTTCTTGCCACCTCTTCTTAATATCTTCTGCCTCTGTTAGATCCATAGCATTTCTGTCCTTTATTGTGCCCATCTTTTCATGAAATGTTCCCTTGGTGTCTCTAATTTTCTTGAAGAGATCTCTAGTCTTTCTCATTCTATTGTTTTCCTCTATTTCTTTGCACTGATCACTGAAGAAGTTTTTCTTTTCTTTTTTTAAAATTTTGTTTTGTTTATTTATTTATTGGCTGCAGCATGCAGCATGTGGGATCTTAGTTCTCTGACCAGGGATCAAACTTGTGCCCCCTGCATTAGAAGGTGGAGTCTTAACCACTAGACTGCCAGGGAAGTCCTGAAGAAGTTTTTCTTGTCGCTCCTTGCTATTCTTTGGAACTCTGCATTCAAATGGGTATATCTTTTCTTTTCACCATAATAATGATCAAAAAACATCTAATTATCTCAAAATGTTTTTTCCCCTTTGTAATTGGTTTTTACCTCATGTGATTTTATCATTGTACACTGAAGGGTAGCAAAAAATAAAAAAAAGGTTAGATCCTTTTTTTTTTGTATCAACATATTAGAAACCTTTTAAAACTGTGCTTTTATGTAGGAAAAAGTAATTAGTCTTCAATGAAAGAATACACTTTGTTTCTTAAAAGGAAAATGTGTAAAGTTATGATTTTGTGGGAATGAAAGTCTGGATAATATCAAGGACAATCGAACTTAGTTATGATTGAGTATGTTTGGGTATTCTACTGATAAGTTACTTATGTACTGAATGACTAATAAGATAAAGACATACAAAATTCATAAATCATGATAAATTTATTCCATACAACTTCCTTTTTTATCTCTTCATTTCAACAAAATCTCTGTGTTGCTATCACCAAGATAGCACATCATTTGTGATCTACAGATAGTAAGGCCAAATTGAACAAATTTTCTTGAGTCATTGTGGTTCTTAAATAATTTTTATTAATTTCAACTAGGAGAAATTTTGTTGTGCTGAAGCAAGAGAGATGAATTTTAAATAAAGTTCATAAAGCAATACTTAGACTTGGATATGAACCTTGATATTTCCCGTATCACATTCAAACAAATGGTGTAATGTATGATCAATTATTGTTTTCAACAGAATACAACAGAAACTATTACCAGATATTTTGATATTATCATATAGATCATTGCCACTTTTTTCCAGATTTCTTTGTCTCTTGCAATAGTAGCCACATGTACCCAGGTTTTATTATTCTTCTTACAGTATTTCAATGATGGGATGATATGTTTTCATGATGGGATATGATAATGTTTTCCTTTATGATAAAGGAAAACAAAATAGTAGCATGTTGCTCAATTTGTTCAAATGTCTTTTCAATCAGACTATATACACTGACCTTTCAGGGTCAGAAAATAATCTCTATAGAAGTCAGTTTTAGGTTTATTTGTGCTTGAGTTTACTTCTTCACAGTCATGCAAACTTTTCCATTTCCTTGTTCTAATTTCCTTATATTTCATTCTAATGTCACATTTGTTGAATATCTCTCATGCAGTTTCATTCAACATAGAAAAAAAAATGTATCAACAATTTTTGTTTTAAAAAATTAGATCTGTTTGAATACTTGTATATTATTAAAAGCAAGAAATACTACATATTTAAAAAATAGATAGCACAAATTTAAAAAAAAAAATCTTTTTTTTGCCAAAGACTGATTTGCTCTCTATTTGAGCATCTTCCCTGTTTCATTTGACTCTTCCACAGCATCTCATGTCTTGTTTAAATCAAATCTAACTTTTAGCAGGATGAGTACCTCTAAACCCGAAACTGGAACATAAAAATAAGCAAGAAATTGGAGGCTTGGCTTTACTCAGTCATGAAACTTCATTATTCTACAATCGTTTGTGTTCCCTTTATCACAAAGAAAGGACTTGATGAGTTAATTTGGTATTTTTTTTACTTTCCTAATAAAAAATTTCCATTACTCAAATTCTCTTGCACTCCAAAGCAGTTATCTGTTTCAAATGTTAACAGCAGGTTTAGGTTGTGCACCTAAACCTCATGACATTCAGGCACAGTTGCCTTTTGTGTTGAGGACACAGCACAAGAAATGTGAAACAGCCTTTCCCTGGGGCCTGAAGGTGTTGATTGCCAGGGCAGATGCTTAGAGTTTCTGGTAAGAGCTGAATGCCAAGTCCCAAGTGGCAGAGGCAGCCATGGCCATGCATTCCATAATAAATCTACTTTTCTGTGTGTTTGAGATATGTAAGGTTTTATAAAGTACAGATCCAGGGTAAGGGACCTGGCAAGGGCCCCTCTTGCCTGGTTCTTGGGAAGGTCCTTCCTAGAAGCATCACAACCCCTGAAGGTCATCTGACTTGAAATGTCTGTACTCCTCTCTGTTGGACTGTTCTTCCAGACTAATCTCAATGACTCAGACTTGACTGGGGGGGAATAGTGAATGGGGAACAGAAAGGGAGTGGCAGGATTTCCGCAAATGGATCAGAAATAACAGACATCTACTGAGAACTTACAATGTGCCAAAGTCTATGCTAAGTATGTATTACATTATCTCATTTTAATCTCAAAACTTATTCAGCAATAGTTCATTATCCTCATTTTACAGATGAATAAAAGGATGCCACAGCCAATCACTGTGGAACCCAGAAGGACTTTTCAAATCTGAGCCTGTCTTAAAACTGTACTAAAGGAAGGATCTTGTACTCTAAAAAGTTCATTAAAGTGTGTATTTGACTTTGGAGTATATTCCATGATGTATTTTTGTTTGACTAAGATGTTAACATTGTTTGTGTGAAAGTGTTAGTCTCTCAGTTGTGTCCGACTTTTTGCAATCCCATAGACTGTAGCCTGCCAGGCTCCTCTGTCTACGGAATTCTCCAGGCAAGAATGCTAGAGTGGGATATATGTATACCTACGTATATGTATACCTATGGCTGATTCATGTTGAGGTTTCATGACAGAAAACAACAAAACTCTGTAAAGCAATTATCCTTCAATAAAGAAATAAATTAAAGATTCTTTACTGTCTGAGCCACCAGCAGCTGAAACATTGGTTGGCTTAGACTAACTACAACCAGTTTGAAATTGTAACTAATTCTAACTTGGTTTGAAAATAAAGGTGAGGGAATTCCCTGGCTGTCCAGTGGCCAGGACTCTGCGCTTCTACTGCAGAGTGCATGGGTTTGATCCCTGGTTAGGAAACTAAGATCCTGCAAGCCATGTGGCCAACAAATAAATTAAGGTGAGACTGTAGCTAGTGAACTGCTTGTCATCTTATAAGTCATCAAAATGAAACTAAAGTTTTACAAACTTCCAGAGAATGAGGACTTAATAAAACTCTGATCAGTCTGAACTAAGAGACTAGATGAAACCCATATTATTAGAAACAGGAGAGAATAAAGAAAGCAGTCTCAGGACGAGTCTAGGAAGTCCAGCACCATTTTATTAGATGACCAGTTAATATATGAAAGTCAAAAACTTAAATGATTCAGTAATATTTAGGTATTTTCCTGGAGACTAAATTTATAGCAAGTCCTTAAGAAAAAGTTTGAAAGTCTAGAGATTGTTAAACTTTAAAAGTCAGTGCTGTCTTCAGGGCAGTTATCACCTATTATGCTCAAGTTAAAAAAAAAATCTATTATTGTCACAAAATCCATGAAATGAATGGATTTCATTCATTTCCATGAAATGATATGAAATAAGGGGAAATCCCTGGCAGTCCAGGAAATCCCTGGCAGTTTAGGACTCCGTGCTTCCACTGTTGAGGGGGGAGGCATAGGTATGAACCCTGGTTGGGGAACTTAAGTCCTGCAAACCTTACTGTGTGGCCAAAAGAGCAAAACAAGAAATTAAAATGAGAGGAAAGAAGCAGCTGGCTAGTCCTGTGTTAGGTGGTAAGGAACTCACCTGGGAATTAAAAGTATGTCTTCATCTTTCCTGGAATCATCCAAGTTGACTATAGTCTTATCTTGCCAGTTCTTCAAGGCTTAAAATATATGACTCATAACAAACTCCATAAATCCTTTTGAGATTGTACTTGTTAAATGACACCAATAATATCTGTCTCCCTCTTCAGTTACTTTGGGAGTGTAGGGAGGAACCAAGATACACACAAGAAAGCCCACCAAGTTCTTTGGGAAAAACATAAATTACTGTTGTTGACCCTCCCCTTAGTCCACTATGGTAAAACCGGCTTCTAGATTCTCCCTGTTTCCTGAGTCAACTTCTTCAAGGAAATGTTGCAAGCAAAACAAAGGTGTAATTAGATCTGTTACAGACAACTTCAAAGTGATGGTGTGATGTTCTGAGTCATCCCTGCATTTCTGTGTGGGGTCAGCGTCTTGGAGAGTCTGTGCTTAAAGGCACAGTGTCTTGAATGGCATTTAACTCTGGCATCATGGCTATTAGGTGAGTCAATACACAGAATGACTCTAGTATAATAGCAATGAAGGACAGGACAAATACGTGAAATATACTTGCTATAGCGCAATAACACCAAAAGCCTTAGAGTCATACTCGTTGCCTGTCTTCCAATCGAGTTCCACATCCATATCCTAGTGGCTGTATGTCCTTTTTCTTTTGGCTGTGCCATACAACTTGTGGAATCTCAGTTACCAGACCAGGGGTATGGAACATGAACCCAGGCCATGGCAATGAAAGACCTGAATCCTAACCACTAGGCCCCCAAGGAACTCCCATGGTAGCTGTACTTTTAATATATATATGTAATACCTGACCACTCTTATCTCTCATGCCCTGGTCTAAGCTACCATCATCTGCTACCCAGATCATTGCATTAACTTAACAGGTCTCTCTGTTTCAAACCTTGCATTCCTACAATCTATTTTCCACACGATCAGACTGATCTTTCAAAAATATATATCACTTCTGTCCTCAAAACCCTCCAGTGCCCAAAGTTCCTTCCAGGGCCTATGAAGTCCCAGATGGTCTGTTCCTGCTCCTATGATCTTCTAACTTCATCTCCTCTCTTTCCATCCTTTCCTCATTCTATTCCAGCTGGCCTTGAGCCACTCCTCTTGACTTTTAGCATTTGCACTAAATATTCCCTCTGTCTTTATCACCCATCCCCCAGATGTCCATGGGATGTGCTGCCTTACTTCTTTCAAGTCTCTATTCAGTCATCTTCCTTTCAGAAAGGCCTTTCTTAACCACTCCATCTGATATAGAATACTCCATCACTCTTTACTCCTCATAGCCTGCTTTTCCTCCAAGGCGTTTATTACCACCTAGCAATTGTCAGTTTATTTGTTAATGTTTAAATAGTCTGTCTGCCCTCCCTGCTACAAGCACTCCCTTAAGGAAGGGAGGAACATTATCTGTTGCAATCACTGCTGTACCACCAGCATGAAACAGAGCTTGGTATGAAATTAATTGAATGATAAATGAAATGAAAATAATATCATGACAGGCACACTGTAATCTCTAATCATGTATTCTGATCATCCCATTTATCAATTGTTATGTAACAATCTACCTCAAAACATAGAAGCTTAAAATAATACTGTCATTCATTTGTTTTGCTGTGAATCTGTAGTTTGGGTAGGACTCAGTTTAGATGGCTTAGCTCTGCTCCATTTGGCATCAATTAAAGCGGCTCAGCTGGAGCCAGAAGAACCCATATTCAAAATGGCCCGTTCACTGATGCTGAAGCTAAAGCTCTAATATTTTGGCCACCTGATGGGTAGAGCTGAAGAAGAGCTCAGTGGGAAAGACCCTGATGCTGGGGAAGACTGAGGGCAGGAGGAGAAGGGAGCAAGAAAGGATGAGATAGTTGGATGGCATCACTGACTCAATGGGCATGAGTTTGAACCAACTCCAGGGGATAGTGAAGGACAGGGAAGCCTAGCATGCTGCAGTCCATGGGGTCACAAAGAGTTGGACACGACTTAATGACTGAACAACAACAGTCTTACACCATATACTGAAGTCAGCTCAAAATAAAGACTTGAACCTAAGACCTAAAATCATGAGACTCTTAGAAAAACCATAAAAATGAAACTCTCTGACACTGGTCTTGGCAATGACTTCTTACATTTGACACCAAGAGCAGAGGCAACAAAAGCAAAAATAAATGAGTGGGACTACATCAGGCTAAAAAGGCACAGCAAAGGAAGCCATGAGCCAAAGGAAGAAGCAGCCTACTGAAGGAAGGACAATATTTGCAAACCATTTACCTGGTAAGGGGTTAAAACGCAAAATACATCACAGATTCATACAGCGCAACAGCAAATAAACAATCAGTAAAAAAAAAAAAAAAAATGGCCCGTTCACAAGGCTGATAGTTTGGGCTTGCTGTTGGCTAGGAGCTTGGTTCCTCTCCATGTGGGCCTCTCTGTGAATTCTTCACAGAAGGATGACCAGGTTCCTAGATGGAGAGTTACAAGAGAACAAGGTAGAAGTGCATGTCAGAGTGTGACTTCTATAGCATCCCACGGGACAAGGTAGTCACAAAGGCCCACCTGGAGGAGAGGCATGGACTTCACTTCTTACAGGGGGAGTGGCATGGTTCTAGAAGCACATGTAGAATAGGAGAGATTGCTATGGATGTCTTAAAAAAAAAAACAAAAAACCCAAACACAGTATTCTAGGGATTCCCTGATAGTCCAAAGGTTAAGACTCCGACTATCCACTGCAGAGAACATGGGTTTGATCCCTGGTTGGGGAATTAGCATTCTGTGTGCTACAAAAAAATACATATATATTATATATATCAAGTCTTCTAGAGAACTTCCTGGTGGTTAGAACTCCACACTTTTACTGCATGTATTCAATCCTTGGTTGGGGAATCGATGTGACCCCTCCCCCCAAAAAAAATCTCTTATGCTAATTAAACCAATTTTTGATTTTGTAAAATCTTCTAACAACAAATATGTTGATTTGTATGGAAATGTGCTATATAATAACTGTACTTTTTTGGAGCTCATGTTAAAAAGTTATGCTTAGAGTATCTCAGGAAAAAATATATTCAATTCTTTCTGGACATTGTCTCCAGTCCTACTTCCTGTGGCTTGTTTCTGGCTTCTATAACTACCTCTTCTTTTATTTATTTTATTTTTGGTTGCCCTGGATCTTCATTGCAGAGTGAGGGTTTTCTCTAGTTGCAGCGGGTGGGGGCTACTCTTCATTGTGGTGCATGGGCTTCTCATTGTGGTGGCTTCTCTTGTCACAGAGCACAGGCTTTAGGTGGCCAGGCTCAGTAGTTGCAGCACATGAGCTTTGTGGAATCATC
This sequence comes from Cervus elaphus, assembly GCF_910594005.1. Lineage (NCBI taxonomy): Eukaryota > Metazoa > Chordata > Mammalia > Artiodactyla > Cervidae > Cervus > Cervus elaphus. Next base: position 73,424,539 of record NC_057834.1, read on the forward strand.
CTGGACCAGGGATCAAACTCATGTACCCTGTATTGGCAGGTGGGTTCTTATCCACTGTTCCACCAAGGAAGTCCTATAACCACTTCTTTAAAAGGGATTTCAATGAGGACTGAATTCTTGATCTTTTCTTTTCTTCTACTATTAAAAAATTATAGAAAAAATTAAATATCAATTAAAAAGTCAATACACATATTCTAACCACACATCTCAAATGTTCTCTTAGCTGTCTTCATTTTCAAATACTCTTTCTTTCATGGAGTTGGATATGCACGATTATTCACCTTGAATCTTATGTTGGGTTTTTTAAAACTAATGTTATGGAAGTATAGTTGATTTATAATATTATGTTAATTTCTGTTATATAGCAAAGCAATTCAATTATACATATATGAGAGTCCCTTGGACTGCAAGGAGATCCAACCAGTCCATCCTAAAGGAGATAAGTCCTGGGTGTTCATTGGAAGAACTGATGCTGAAGCTGAAACTCCAATACTTTGGCCACCTGATGTGAAGAGTTGACTCATTGGAAAAGACCCTGATGCTGGGAGGGATTGGGGGCAGGAGGAGAAGGGGACGACAGAGGATGAGATGGCTGGATTGCATCACCGACTCAATGGGTATGAGTTTGAGTAAACTCCGGGAGTTTGTGATGGACAGAGAGGCCTGGCGTGCTGCGATTCATGGGGTTGCAAAGAGTTGGACACGGCTGAGCAACTGAGCTGAATTGAACCTTCTTTTTCTTATTCTTTTTCGTTATGGTTTATCACAGGATATTGAATATTGTTCCCATGCTCTTTGGACTTTGTTGTTTATCCATTATATATATAATAGTTTGCATCTGCTAACCCCAAACTCCCAATCCTTCCCTTCCCATCCTCTCTCTCCAAGTCTGTTCTCTATGTCTGTGACTCTGTTTCTGTTTTGTAGATAAGCTATTTGTGTCGTATTTTAGATTCTACATATAAGTGATATCATCATAGGATAAATTTGGATTTCTTTATCAAGTGGACCTCAATTCAGCTCCATGGCTTGAAAAGTATATGAAATACTTACTACTTGCCTGGTACTGTGATGCTGAGGTAGGAATTAGGAACAGTTATATTCCTGCCTCAGAGCTGAGGATATCTGATCAAATAGAACATTTCATTCATCTCAGAATACTGAGTAGCAAAAAGTTATCATAATATGACTTAGTTACTCCATAGTACTTGTATTTTCTGTAAAGAAGAGAACCAGAAATGTGAAAAATATCATTTATTCATGGTAATATCTTTTGAATTTCCTGTACTGATTAGAAGCAGAGCCATATTTTTAATGAACATGTCTTATATTTCCTCTGACAGCTTGGCCAAAATAAGAATATTTGTTTCCTCTCTGTGCTGGTGCGTGCTCGGTCATGTTCGACTCTTTGTGGCTCCATGGACTGTAGCCCACCAGGCTCCTCTGTCCATGGGATTTCCCTGGCAAGTATACTGGAGTGGGTTGCCATTTCCTCCTCCAGGGGATCTTCCGGACCCAGGGATTGAACCTGCATCTCCTGCATTGCAGGCAGATTCTCTACCTGCTGAGCCACCAGGGAAGACTTTTCTCTGTACTTTTTTTCATGCAATTTGAAGTACCGTTTGGTCTTGTCAAAATGGACAGGGTACCCACAGCCAAGGACAGAATTGAAAGTAGTGCCTGGCAGCCAGTCAGATGGATGGAGCAGCCTGATTTTCTGAGGCAGCTGTGCACTGAGGGTGAGTGAGACAGACGACAGCTCAAGGTCTGCAGTAACAGAGTCAGTGAGACGAGAAACACACCACAAACTCACTAAAAGTAACAGTACAGAAAGTGAGTGACAATGCAAGGGGGGCAGTGTGTTATTAAATGTCACAGAACGCACAAGTTAGGACGTGTGGGGCCCTAGAGAGCCTAGCAGAGAGTAACTCTAGAGCCCTGGAATACTTTGTGCAAGAAGAGGGAATTGGATAGGTGGGGGGAGGGTGCAGGGTGCAGGCTGCTGATGATCAAAGGTGGAATGCTGGGGCTTCCCTGGTAGCTCAGTGGTATAAAGAATCTGCCTACTGATGCAGGAGACATGGGTTTGATCCGTGGTCTGGGAATATCTCACATGCCATGGAGCAACTAAGCCCATGCACCACAGCTATTAAGACTGTGCTCTAGAGCCTGGGAGCCGCAACTAATGAGTCCACACGCTGCATGCTGCAACTACGGAAGCCCACGCACCCTAGAGGCCATGCTCTGCAACAAGAGAAGCCACCACAATGAGAACCCCGGGCACCACAACTGGAGAATACCCCCCTGCTCACTGCAACTAGAGAAAAAGCCCACTCTGGGATGAAAACTCAGCACAGTCAAAAATAAACAAACAAGTTTTTTTTTTTTTTAAGGTGGAATGCAGGAATCAAAGTGAAGGTGGCAGCTGGGGCAGAGTTGGGCACAGGTGGAGGGAAGGAGCTGGTTGGGCACAGGTCTTCACACTACCTCGGAGTAGTGGGAAGAAATGGGGAAAGCTGGGCAGGATCTGGACAGGGAGAAAGCTCAGACTACTGGGTCTGGCTTCCCTCTGGTGTCTAACCATGAGCTTCGGAAGGTTTTTTAGCAGGAAAGGTTCTGAAACCTGGTGTTACATTCTCACGATCACAGGACTTCGCCTCACAAGTTGTTCATGTTATTTTGTTAAATGAAATGTGTTGCAGTGCTACAGTTTACTCTGAATTTTTGTTTCTTAAAGAGTATCAAAATTCATGATTATTATATTATCAATACACACCCTCTTTATTGTGAGAGGCACACAGGAAGCCATGTTTTTGCTTCTCCAGTGACGTGATGAAGAGCAGACTGGCTCTGCTGACATGACAAGTTAGTCAATGTCTCTGTGCCTCCCAGGAGTAATATGCGGGCAGTCAGAGCATCCGTCAGCTAGAGGTGTATCAAGAGGATGGTCTGAGCCGGTATAGGGACGGACCTTAGAGCAGGACCTGGTGTGCAGAGAACGCTGCACAAGGGCTTGTTAACGGAATCACAGACAATTCTAATAGCACTTTCCCCCATCAGGACAGACTCAACATAAATGCTGGAGGTGTCAGGCCTTGTTTGAACCTCATTTTCTTCTAGAAAGAGAGTTTCAAGTGGGGTATACCCCAGAGACTCCTCAGTAATGGAGGGTTAGAGCCAGAAGAGGCTTCTGAGAGCAACCATCACGGTGGTCCATCTTGCAGGTGAGGAAACTGAGACTGTGGCCCCGTGGAGCAGCAGCCTCTGAACACCCCCGGGGCTGTCTCTCCCCTCACACAGGGGCCTCCCCCTGCCTCTGACACACAGCATATTCCTGCTTCTGGGCCACTGCTCTTGCTGTTTGCCCAGAGGTCACTGCGGCCTCGGGTCACGTCCCTCAGGCCTCAGGTCAGACGGGTCCTGTGAGGTATTTTTCGAAGTGTGTAAATTTACAGTTAGTTATGGGACCCACTCCAGTATTCTTGACTGGAGAATCCCAGGGACAGGAGCCTGGTGGGCTGCCGTCTATGGGGTCACACAGAGTCGGACACGACTGATTAACTGAGCGCACACACACACACACACACACACACACACACACACACACACGTGCACGCGCACACAAAATGGGTAGTTTGATATTGCTTGCAGTGCCTCTGTGCACCAGAAGGACTGCACTCAGAAGTCTGCCAGCAGATAGAGCTGTGTTTCAAGAGACAAAAGGCAAATAGGGAAATGAACAAATGACCTACTCTTCTCCATCCAAGCGTCCCTGAAGTAGGGCACAGCTCTTGGCTGCTGTCCTGACATATGGGAAGCAGGGAAGGAGGATGAAAGTGAGAAGTTGGGGGGAGCTTTTAAAGCTTCCTCTTTTCCCACTAACGGAGGGGCAGGAGCAGGTCAGTGTAAGTGTCTGTGCTTGTGTCTCTGCTGGTGTTTCAGGTGCAGTGCGGGGGTAGGGAGGAATCCTCAGAAAGAGAAGATGGGCAACGACAGAGTCAATAGATGCCAGTACATGACTTCACAAAACAAAACAAAAAACCAGAAGTAAGCACAAGACTTCACAGACATTAAGCAGTTCGTATTCATGCATACTTCTGTGTTTGGTCCTAAAATATGAGACGACCTGTGTGTGCGCAAACAACTGTCCTCTGTATCTCAAGCTACTAAAATACGCCGACAGACACTGTGCCTTCAGCATGGAATTGAGTGTATCACCTGGGCTCACTGTCTTCTAATTTTTGCCCCCTTTCCTTAACTCACTAACCCCTACTGCCAGTCTTCAGCTGAGACAAAGACTAGCTCAGTGTGGGACACCTTTTCAAGAACACCTGAAGTTCAATAGCAGGGACTTCATATATTCTGAAGACCTTAAGTGACTGAATCAATTCTGGGGTGACTTCAAATTTGACACCAACAAACCGGAAAGACTTCAGACCACTGTGGACTTCAGGGCCAGGGTGATGTGAAAGACAGAGAATGGGCTTTAGCATCTGCACAGTCTCAGCACCGCAGTCATTGATGCAGACAACTAATGTTTTCTCAGTTTCTGTGAAATGCCGTATAACTGCAGCTTCAAGAGCTGTTCCCTCACCCTACCTTCCCATCTAGAAAGCTGCCTGTCCCAGACCCCTGCTATAAAGGTATCCTGAAACCATCACTAGTTCCTTATCTGCAGTGACCCAACAACATTTGGTTTCCTGACTCGGCTTGATGATTACAGTCTTATCTTCAGTTCTTGAGTGGGTACAATTGAGAGTCTTTGAACTTTGCCCATCTTTGTCTCATACAACCGATGTAGTTATAATATTTACATTGGAATAACAGGTTTTGACTGGCATTAGTTTGAGTGCTTTAGGTGTAGTTTTAACATTTTTGCTTTTGGTTCACTGTGTGAACTTTGGCCATTTAATTCTGGAAGTAATCATTAAAACATGGTATCATCTAATCACAGGTTAAGTAAAGGCCCTGTCAAAAAAATAAAAAGCCTAAAATGGCTCTCTTTGATTTTTTTTAATTTTTATATTAGAGTGTAGTTGATTAATAATGTTGTGTTAGTTTCAGATGTATAAAATGACTTTGCTTTAAAACCACACATATGAGAATAATTTTTCATTTAACAAAAGTATAAAATTAACATGACTTTCTGAATAGGAGAATTTGAAAATTTTACTGTTACCATTACTTAACACATTTATTAATGACTCACCAATCCTTTTTCCCAGAACCAAGTAAGTTTTATCTCTATAATAGAGTGAGGACTTCCCTGGTGGCTCAGAGGGTAAAGTATCTGCCTACAATGTGGGAGACACAGGTTTGATCCCTGGGTCGGGAAGATCCTCTGGAGAAGGAAATGGCAACCCACTCCAGTATTCTTGCCTGGAAAATTCCATGGACGGAGAAGCCTGGTAGGCTACAGTCCATGGGGTCGCAAAGAGTTGGACACGACTGAGCGACTTCATTCACTCTATAATAGGGTAGATGACTTTTTTTTCTCTACCAGATTTCTTTTCAAGGAGAGCACAGTATTTGTTGGAGAAAATACTTGAATAAGGTACTAGTACAAAGAATGAGACCCCGACATGCTCAAGCACCAAGCTTGCTAAATTGCTATGCAGAAAGCCAAGTGAAGAATTTACTTTGCTTCTGGAAAGGATTAGGGTGGATGAGAGAGAAGGGAAAGCAAAGAGAAGAGTGAATCTTTCTATGAGTTGACCTTTCTCCATGATCCCACATATCTTCCGCAAAGTCTACTAAAATTCACAAAATGGTGGTGGAAGTGAATTTCTTGTGAAAACTCATGAAGGGCGGAGTTCTGGGAAGGCATTGATGAAAGAGGAACAAAAACAACAAGCCCAGAATATGAGCCAACGGCAGAGATGGTCATGAAATCAGAAGCCACTGTGAATGAATAGAAACCTGGATTAGGACACTGGATTTTATAGATCTCAGAAACTGAGAGGTTGAGTTCTCTGAGGGGAAAGGGGGATCACCAGCTGAACCCAAAATAATCTTCAGAGAGAATTTTCTACAAAAGAGAGGACTGCCTAACACTGATTGTCAACCCTGACAGTTCATGTTAAAAGGAGGGTAACTACTGCCTAACTTCATCATTTGGAAATTTAAACCCATATCATAAGGATTGGCCTTTTCGTATTACAGTGAAGAATGTACTGATTACGGGTTGTTGTTTTTTTTTCCGATTATGTTTTTTTTTTTTTTTTTTTCCGATTATGTTTTTTAAGACTCCTTTTTCAGACTCTGAAATTTTCAGAAATATATCTCATTTTTCAGTAGTGAACTGGGGCTTCAGACTGTAATTCTGATATACCCAAGTATCAACTTTGATAAACGTCCCCAGAACTGACTTATGTTGCTTTCATGCTTTATTCCTCTGCACCTGTCTCTCTGGGATGAATGTTAAATTCTACCTGTGAAGGGCTTGGGGTTAGGGTGAGCATCTTCTAGATTTCCACATGGCTCTGCCACTTATCATTTCTCTGAGCCCTAAATTCTTTACCTGAGAAATGGCAATAATAATAGTATCTCCCTTTCAGGTTACTTTGAGAATTAAATAAATACTCAATGTTCATTCTTACTAGTAGTATTGATGGAAATATTAATGGAAATGCATGTAAACCCAATTTCTATGCTGGTGTTTTATAATCTTCTTAGTTTTCAGGTTTATCTCTTGAAATGGATATAGGAAAGTGTCAGTGAACCTGAACACAAAAGGAGTTTCTCCTGAATAGGGCTGGACATAAACAAGGCAAGCAAATGATAACAAGGGGATTATCCAGAACCACAACCTGAAGCCTCTATAGCTACAACATGCCTTCTCAGGCGTTGGCTAACATTCCATGAATCAGAAAATCTAGCCATTTAAGTAAACATTTTATTCAAATGTAAATAGACATAATGCTGGTAAAGATAACTATGGAGTGAATAATTTTAAACATTCCTTTCCTAAGAAGAGGTTTTGAATGAGATAATGAAGGAGAAAATATGGGGGGCAATGAACAGACTTCTGATAATCCTAAAAAGAGAGAAAAAATTAGAAAATTGAGAAGAGGTGGGTCTCAAAGACAAAGGAAGGATTTAGTGATAAAAATGTTGGTGGTTAAGGTTTGAAATATCCTGATACTGTAGCAGATAATCAATGTGCTATCAATATAAGCCAACACAGACAGTGGAGATTTCAGTCTAATGGCGTTGTCTTTCAAACCAGAGTGAGAAGTTAGGTTTGCTTCCCTGTCTCTCACTCTTAAGTTGCTTAACCACCCTGCTGAAATTTATCTGGGCTGATTTCTCTGGAAATTCATGTGGTCTTGGAAACTGAGAGCTAGAACTGAGGATCACAGTGAGTGCGCTGGCCACGCTCAGACTTGGACTGAGGTAGTTTCTGTGATATCACCAGAGACTTGTGGACTAAGCATGCACAGGAGATCTCTTTAAGACCAGGAAGATTCCCTAGAACATGGACTTGTTAGGAGTCTGACAAGCTTAGTTTTGCACGCTGACTCAATGGCTTACTCATTGTGTGACTTGAAGCAAATTACCTAACTGCTCTAAACCTTAGTTTCATCATCTGTAAAACAAAACAAATTATACCTCATGGGGTTGTATTAAATAATACAGTTCATGTGAAGTGCCTAGCATTATATCTAGTACATAGTAAGTGCCCAATAAAGTATAGTGTGTTTTTTTTGTAGTTTCTCTTTTTTTTTATGGAGATATGATGGTTTGTCTTATGTGTCAACTTGGCTAGGCTATGGTATCTATTTATTCAATCAGACATTAGTGTAGGGATGGCCCTGGTAGTTCAGTTGTTAAGAACCGTCTTGCAATTCAGGGGACGTGGGTTTGATCCTTAGCCATGGAACTAAGATCCCACTGGCCATGGAGAAACTAAGTCTGTTTGCTATAACTACTGAGCCCATGTGTTCAGTAAATAAATTAATTTAATATATATATTTTAAAAAATGAACGTAGGTATTGCTGCAGTGGTATTTTATAGATGTGGTTAACATCTATAACCAATTGGCTTTAAGTAAGAGAGATGACCTTGATAATGTGAGTAGGCTTCATCTAATCAGTTGAAGAAATTAAGAGCAAAAACTGAGATTTCTTGGAGAAGAACTTCTGTCTCAAGTATGCAGCATAAAATCATGCTTGAGATTTTAGTCTGCCAGCCTGCCCTACAAATTTTGGACTCAGGACTGGACCATCAGCTCCTGCCTGAGTTTCCAGCCTGCCAGTTTGCCCTGCAAGATTTCAAATTAGCCAATCCCCACCATCACCATGAGCCAATGCCTTGTAATAAAGGAATTGCATGTGGGTGTATGTGTGTATTCTATGGTTTCTGTTTCTCTGGAGAACACTGATTGATATATGGATTACACTTTGGGTATGAATCGGCACAACAGGTTCAGAAAATCCAATTGAGACTCTGGAAAGAGGGAGAGAGGGCAAGAGTGGTTCTAAGAAAAAAAATAGGATCCTTTAAACAGCTCACTAGACCCAGTTAGAATTTCTACAGGAAGTGGGAGTCCCTTAACTGGTGGGCTACCCAAAGTGGCTAGACAAAAGTGGGCCTGGTTCCCCCAGAGGAATTTCTGCTCCCTATCACTGAGGATCTTCTTCCCCTGTGAGTCGCCTGCTTGACCACACCCCTTCCTCTGCGGTCCTCTGGGACTCATGGGAACATGAGTCAGAGGTGCTTCTCTCCTGACTCAGGGACTGAGGACTGAAAGATGCTGTTCCCCGATCAGCGCACAGACTGGCCGTCTCAGCCTCCTACTCCTTAGAGGCTCTGGAGAAAATTCAAATGGGAGCAAAAATCTCCTCCAACCCCTGAGGATTTCAAGGATGGACTCTTTCCTTCTTTGTGTCACATACAGATTGGTTTTTCCTGCTTTCTGTCACATACTGACTGGTACACGTTCCCCCAAATACTATAGATACAACATGGTGATTGAAATCAGAGTTGGAAGTTGCTCTTTTAGAGTCCCAAAGGGCACCCAGCTCTTAATTAAAGCTCAGAGAAACTAAACACTGCATCTAGGCAATGAAGCAGTTAATTAAGCAGAATTTGTTTACATAATACTCAGATTCAGATTTTTAAATTAAACTTGTCAAATGACTTAAAAACCACTCACTTCATACTCTACTTAAAATTACTTAAAAATCAAGGTATTGCTGTGCTTTGAAGACTATCTGAATAAAAGGAAAACCTAACAGGAGTAATACCTGTATGGATAGTCTTAGTGAAAACCTTTTTTTTGAATTACAAATATTAAATGCCTAGATGATTAAACATCGCCAATCAAACACACCTTTTTGTCTCACTTAAGTTTCTTGCACCATGGGTGACTTTCCAATCAGCATTTCCTACCTCTGTCTATTTTTCATACTTCTGTTAAGTTTCACCTTTCTGAAATTCCAGTTTTAGCAGATCATAATTAATAATGAGCTTCCTCTGATTAAATCTTAGTACCTGAAACAGTAGTATCTATTTATATTTTTTAATTAAAAATTTATAAAACTTTCTTCCCATGTAAAAAGTGTTTCCAAAGATAAATCAAGATCATTATAATATCAGCAGATACTTACTGGAATTTATGTCATTGTTTGGACAAATTACCCCTGAAAAAATCTGAGCTGAGTAAGGAACTAATTATGTCCCATCAAGTGTTCATATGTTTCCCCGATTCTACCCAAGGGTAGGAAAAAGGGGTTTGTGGACAAGATTCAATAAGGATCCTTAGGATATCCAAGAATTCACCACGCCAAAATAGCCAAAAAGGAGGTGATAGGGAAGGAGAAATGCAGCAATGTGTGAAAAGTATTGATAAAATTTGGATGACTAACTGATGAATCAAGGGTCAAGATGAGTGGGTGGATAGTGATACTGATGACCATGAAACTGAAAGACCCGAATGAGAAGGCAAGTACTGAGTAGATTCTGATAAAATTTTGAATTGGTAGAAATATGTTTCATCCTATTTTCCATGAAAGAAATAACTTGAGGAAGAATGAAGCTGTAAAATCATAGAAGAAAGGTTGTTCATTTTACCAGAATCGGAGTTTTGATCTCGTTTGTATCCCTGTCTACTCTGTGTCTACATCCAGGTGGCTCAGTGTGTTCGAGGTGAAAGCACAACCATGCTGACTGCTCTCATTTAAAATTTTTGACAGTGAACTTTAAGTGGGCCGTTGATGATATCTGGCAATCAATCATATTGTACTTCTCTAGTGAATTTGTTTCACTGTCCCAGACAATTATGTCATACATTCCTCTTAGCTTTTTCTTCATCTTCATGAATGCTTCACAAAGTTTCGTATTCCCATGTTCAGCAGTTATGCAAATTCTCTCTCTATTGTTCCCATTTTAGTATATGTGCTGCAAAAGCAAGCATTCTTTTAGCTTCTGAAATTATCAATACTGTCTACATCCTCACTCTTCAATGACTTTTTTTCTTGTTTCACTGAGAAATTATAAACACAATCAGAAAAGAATGTCTACAAATTCCCACCATCTCTACCCGCCTAAACACTTTTGTGTATAGACCCCTTGCCTTTCCTCTTGTAACAGTGGAGGAATTGCCCATGATTCCATCTGAGGCTAACTCTTCCACACCAGCACCTTATTCTGTGATGTAGCTCCAGTGATTCTCTCCCTTCTCCCCTGCCCCCTCAGTTTCCTTCTTCTGATAGATCTTCTCAATTAGCATCCAAACAAGATGTTATTTATCTCACTTTAAAAACAAACAAAAAACACTTTCTTACAACCATCCTCCACTTTTCACCTTTCCTTTACAGTGAAACTATCACAAACATTTGTCTATGATTCCACTTTCTTTCCTCTTATTTTTTCTTGGACCCACTCCAGTCGGTCTTTTGCCTACACTGTTCCATGGAAACAGCACCAATAATGTCCATTTTGCCAAATCCAGTGGTCATTCTTTACTCATCAATAGCAATTAACTCAGTATTCTTGAAGTACTTTTTTTTTCTCTTGGATTCCCAGACTCTATACAGTCTCCCGGTTTCCCATTCATTTCACTTGACTGCTCTTTCTCAGTCTCTTTTGTTAGTTCCTCCTCTCTCCAGCCTCTCTAGTTGTGCTCTAGCTAAGACTCAGTCTTTAAGCCTCTTCTCTTCTTCATCTATACTCACTCAGCTCAATTTCATGGCTTTATGTGCGTCAGTAAGTATGATCCCCTTTTTATAAATAAACAAACTATAGGTATTCATTTACTTAGAAATGAGACAGAAAGAAAAAAGACCAAAAATGTCAATGGTGATTATCATTCGGTGATGAGACTATAAGCGATTTTAATCTTTGTAATCACATACAATTAACAGGTAATGTTTATATAATCTGATTTTTTTTTTTAAAAAAAAAGAAGTACATATGACTGGAGGGATGCAGAGAAATTTACCTAATAAACTCTAAAACTTTCTTTTCCCACCCTAAGAATCAGAAGGTTTGGAAATAATGAGAGACATGCAGATTTGAAGCAATTCTTCACTGGTGGGAAAAAAGAAGCCTTGGTCAACAAAAACTATGCCAATTTGCTTGCATTGTCCAGGATGGGACCTGTTTATATTTCCCAGGCTCTGAATGACTGAGAGTCAGGGCCCTTCTCCTGGGGAAGGACAATGGGAAAGTCCGAAGGCTTGAGGATCCCAGCCCATGAGTCCTTAGGCTCCACAGTTTTCTTTGGTGTAGAATAAAAATTCACTGAATATTTTTATTCCCTAAAAATTGAATTTTAATAGTAGTTCTTCTTGTTTACTAAATCAGAATTTTCCTCTTTAAAAATTTTTTGGCATGTAATATTTGCTAAAAAAAAAAAAAAAAAAAAAGAATATCTGTATGTAATGAAAGTCAATAATAAAATAGACAACCTTAAACAACCCCAAACTTTGCCTGGTCCAAATACATCACCAACACCTTTGCATGTACCTGGGCTACTCCTTTCCTATCCTATGGGCTTGCCTCTCTCCCTGGAAGAAAAAAAAACACTAATGTTGTTAGCATATTCATATCTATTTTAACAATTTTGTTGAGTATGTATACTTTCTTAAACAATGTATTACTTAGTTCCTTTTAGAACTTCTTAAAAATAGTGTCATGTTTTATGAGGCTTTCTGCAAGTTGATATTATGTTTCTATGACTTCCCTGAGGGCTCAGTGGTAAAGACTCTCCCTGCAATGCAGGAGACACAAGATTGATCTCTGGGTTGGAAAGATCCCCTGGAGCGGGAAATGGCAACCCACTCCAGTATTCTTGCCTGGGAAATTCCATGTACACAGAAGCCTGGTGGGCTACAGTCCATGAGGTCACAGAGTCGGACATGACTTAGCTACTGCACCACCACCATTATTATGTTTCTAAGTTTCATCTACATTTTGTGTAGAGCTATAGTTCATTCATTTTGCATTGTTATATAATATCTATTGTGTTAATATTCCATGTACACTCACCTGTCAATGGATATTTGGTTTTGTTTTGTTTTTTTCTGCTACTAACAACGCTGCTATGAACTTTCTTGAAATAAATATGTGTAAGAGTTTTTCTAGGCCAATAGTTTCCATGCTTTTTTCCCACTGCAACCCAAGTAATAAGTATATTTTATTCTACAATTCAGTACACCTATATGGCACAGATGGTTTGCTGTTCACTCACTTTCATGGTGTAGAGTTATTGCTGGAAAGCAGAAGTTATTAGAAGTATATTTTCAGGACTTCCTTGGTGGTCCAATGGTTAAGAATCTGACTGCCAATGCAGGAGACATGGGTTCAATCCCTGGTCCAGGAAGATTCCACATGCCAAGGTGCACCACAACTACTGAAACTCATGTGCCCAAGAGCCTGTGCCTCCCCAACAAGAGAAGTCACTGCAGTGAGAAGACCGCACACCACAACTAGAGAAAAGCCTCCACATGGCAACAAAGACCCAGAACACCAAAAAAAGAAGAAGGAAAAAAAAGAGTGTATTTTCAAATATTGAGATCTCTGGGGATTAAAATTGACTTATCTATCTTTTTACCTTTAAGAGAGAAAGGTAAATAGATAAAATTTTTCCTGTTGACTTCTAATTTCATTGCATTTTGGTCAGAGAAAGTATTCCATGTAATACCAGTTATTTAAAATTTGTTGAGACTTGCTTTATTGTCTGAAAAGTGGTCAATGTTTAGAAATGTTCAGTGTATACTTGAGACAAATAAGTATTCTCAAATTGTTGGAAACTGGTTCCTATTTTTCCATAAAAAAATTGAAGTTGTTAATTATCTTTTTAAAACCTTTTAAAACAATGTTTACAGGTGTAAGAATTTGCTTTAAAATAATCCAGTTCCTCAGTAGTTGTGGTGCATGCGTTCGATTCCTGGTTTGATTCCTGGAAAGATTCCACTTGCCGCCTTCCCAACCTAAATTTTCAGTTTTTTTTTTTATCCTTTTTTTAAAAAAAAAAACCTCCAAATGAGCAATATTTATTATTATATAGATCTTTGTTTAAATTTGACTACCTGCTTACCTACATCTTTGCTTAGTAGTTCATTTCCCATCTTTTAGCTAGAACTATTTTTCTTCTTTCTTTTCCTGCTTCTGGTCTGAGATCAGTAACAGCGGCATCACATGGGCAATTATGAGAAATGCAGACTCATAGGCTCTTCCTCAAGATCTACGGAAACAGTATCTGTATTTAATATAATCCCTGGGTGACCTGTATACACTTTAAAGGTATACATATTAAAGTCTAAGAAGCATTGCCCCAAAGTATTCCCTTTCAGAATTCTGGCCTGTGCAAACCTCTAGTGGCAAACATTCTTGGTTCCTATTTATCCAAAAAGATCTTTATTTTACAATTCTTCTTGAATGGGTACCCACTTCTTCATTAGCAACTATTTTCTTTTAGCATTTTTAATGACTTCATTTCTCTGTCTTCTAAATTATTTGCTCTTAAATTTGCCGTTTACCTAATTGCTATTTCTCTCTGACTACCACTGAGATATTTTCTTTTGACACTATTCTGTTTTATTACATTTTGTTTCAGATTTGGATAGGAGTTTTCCTTGTGGTATAGATTGGGGAAGATCTAAGATAAAATCTAGAATGAATATTTATATTAAAAGATAAATAAAGTTCATGGAGTCTTAGGTGATTGTTTACAAATGGTTGATAATTTCTTGGCTACATACAGATAGCAATAAGTCAGACTTGATTATCATTCAGGCAAAACATATAAGTGAATTACATACACAATGTTTTTCAGAATCATTGTTAGACGTTAATTGTGAGTTGAATTAGATGTTATTTGAGACTCACAAAGTGCTGCACTCAATATGCCAGCACATTTGGAAAACTTAGCAGTGGCCACAGGACTGGAAAAGGTCAGTTTTCATTCCAGTCCCTAAGAAAGACAATGCCAAAGAATGCTCAAACTGCTGCACAATTGCACTCATTCCGCGTGCTAGCAAAGTAATACTCAAAATTCTCCAAGCCAGGCTTCAACAGTACATGAACCATGAACTTCCAGATGTTCAAGCTGGATTTAGAAAAGGCAGAGGAACCAGAGATCAAATTGCCAACATCCACTGGATCATTGAAAAAGCAAGAGAGTTCCAGAAAAACATCTACTTCTGCTTTATTGAGTATGCCAAAGCCTTTGACTGTGTGAGTCACAATAAACTGTGGAAAATTCTTCAAGAGATGGGAATACCAGACCACCTTACCTGCCTCCTGAGAAATCTGTATGCAGGTCAAGAAGCAACAGTTAGAATTGGACGTGGAACAACAGACTGGTTCCAAATTGAGAAAGGAGTATGTCAAGGCTGCATATTGTCACCTTGCTTATTTAACTTCTAGGCAGAGTACATCATGTGAAATGCCAGGCTGGATGAAGCACAAGCTGGAATCAAGATTGGTGGGAGACCTATCAATAACCTCAGATATGCAGATGACACCACCCTTAGGGCAGAAAGTGAAGAAGAACTAAAGAGCCTCTGGATGAAAGTGAAAGAGGGGAGTGAAAAAGCTGGCTTAAAACTGAACGTTCAAAAAACAAAGATCATGGCATCCAGTCTCATCACTTCATGGCAAATAGATGGGGAAACAGTGGAAACAGTGACAGACTTCATTTTCTTGGGCTCCAAAATCACTGAAGATGGTGACGGCAGTCATAAAATTAAAAGATGCTTGCTCCTTGGAAGAAAAGTTATGACAAACCTAGACAACATGTTAAAAAGCAGAGATAATACTTGACCAACAAAAGTCCATCTAGTCGAGACTATGGTTTTTCTGGTAGTCATGTAAGGATGTGAGAGTTGGACCACAAAGAAAGCTGAGGGCCGAAGAATTGATGCTTTTGAACTGTGGTGTTGGAGAAGACTCTTGAGAGTCCCTTGGACGGCAAGATGACCAAACCAGTCAATCCTAAAGGAAATCAGTCCCGAATATTCATTGAAAGGACAGATGCTGAAGCTGAAGCCCCAATACTTTGGCTACCTGATGTGAAGAATTGACTCATTGGAAAAGACCCTGATGGTGGGAAAGCTTGAAGGAAGGAGGAGAAGGGGACGGCAGAGGATGAGATGGTTGGAAGACATTGCCAACTCAATGGACATGAGTTTGAGTAAACTCTGGGAGTTGGTGATGGACAGGGAGGCCTGGAGTGCTGCAATTCATGGGGTCACAAAGAGTTGGACACGACTGAGTGACTGAATTGAACTGAATAATATTGTGCATCCTTTCATGTGCTGCTTTATATCTTTTTGGGTGAAATGTCTGTTCATGTTCTTTTCCCATTTTTAAATTGGTTTATTTGCTTTTTTGTTATTCAACTGTAGCATTCCTTTATATAGTTTAGGTATTAATTCCTTATCAAATACATGATTTGAAAATATTTTCTCCCATTCCATGAATTATTTTTTAACTCTTTTGATAGTGTCCTTTGATGCAGACACATTTTTAATTTTGATGAAATCCAATTTATGTAGTTTTCTTTTTGTTGCCTGTGTTTTGGGGGTTACATTTAAGAAATCCTATGTTATAAAGATTTCCTCCTGTTTTTTAAATGAGTTTATAGCTTCAGTTCTTAAGTTTAAGTCTTTGATTCACTTTGAATTAACTTTTTTATGTGGTATAAGGCATTCTTTTACTTGTGGATATTCAGCTTTCCTACTATTTTTTTGCTTATAGTATATATCTGTTTATTGTCTGTTTTCTCCTACAAGAATTTGAGCTCCAGGAAGGCACGGTTTCTGTCTGTTCTCGTCATTGACATATTGTATTAATTTTTATTACTATTGCCATTTATTGCTATTTGTGGTTAAAAAAACACTTTAAAATGTAGTGCCTTAGAACAGCAATAAACATTTATTATTGTTTAGTGTTTGTTTTGGCTACACTGGGTCTTCGTTGCTGTGCGCAGGTTTTCTCTAGCTGTGGTGTGTAGGGGTTACTCTGTCTGGATGCACGGGTTTCTCATTGCGTTGGCTTCTCTTGTTGCAGAACACAGGCTCTAGAGGGTGGCCTCAGCAGTTGCCGTGCAGAGGCTGATCATCTCGGACCAGGAACCAAACCCGTGTCCCCTGCCTTGGGAGGCAGATTCTCAACCACTGGACCACCAGGGAAGCCCTAGTAAACATTTATTATCCCTTACAGTTTTGACATGTCAGGAATTTGGGAGCAGCTTGCTGAAAGGCCCTGGTTTAGGGCCATTCTGACTGAATCTTGCGGGATTCAGTCAGATGTGGGCTAGGACTGAAGTTATCTGAAAACTTGACCGGGACTAAAGGGTCTATTTCCCAGGTGGCTCATTGACATGGCTTTCAAGTTGGTTCTCGATGCTGATGGGAGGCCTTAGATTTGTTCTTAATAGAGTTTCTCACACGTAGCTGCTGACTTCCCCCAAAGCAGGCCATGTAAGAGAACAGGAAAAAACTACATTGCCCTAATGACCTTGTCTCAGAGGTTATAACCTATGCTTTTCCTGTATGTTATAGGTCACACAGTCCAGCCCTTATTAATGTGGGAGGGACTATATAAGGACAGAAGAATAGGCAGCAAGGATCACTGGGGGCCCAGAGGATGGCTACCACTTATATCTATCCCCATTCCCTAGAACAGTACCTAGAATAACAATCTGGTATAATAAGCCGTATACTATATAGGCAGCATACATATGTAAATGTTCAGAAAATACTTGATGAGTGAATGAGTCGCTTAGAGGTTCTTGCTGAGGCCACAGCATTAAAGAAAAATCAGAGCAACAGAGGCCTAAGAAAGGCAGGATTGACTGGAACTGAGGATTCTATATCTTCAGGATGCTCTCTGTTTCATTTTTTACTTCTCTGAGAACAGCCAGGAAGGATCTCTGGATTCAAATCCCTGAGCTTCATAATGAGAAGGCAAAGGGCAGCTCTGGCCTGAAAAATCCTCAAGGAGGTTTCTCCCAAGCCTACCCCCTTGAGCCAGTTACTGTGGTCAAGGGATCAAGGTAACATGATTGGTTTAGCTTGAGGTCAGGTGTCTACACCTGTTATTAGAAGATGGAAGGGGATGTGGGCAGATAAAAATAGTACAACTCCCTCGCCAGATTAGGTAGATCCCCATTCTGTATGTTCCCATTGTACTATATCTCCAAATAATAGAACATATCATTATTGTCCATTTATTTGTTCACATGTCTGTCTTGGACAGGAGACCATAAGTTCTTAAACTAGAGTCTCAACACAGGTACTACATTTTTGTAACTTCAAACAACACAGTGCAGAGAGAATTATGACTGCATTTTTGCTGTTTGTTTTTCTGTCATTGTGGCTTTGGGCCAGTCATAGTGTCCCCATCTTTTATACAGGCCAAATGATAGCTGTGGGTTTCCCAGGTGGTGTCAGTGGTAAAGAACCCACTTGCCAATGTTGGAGTTGTAAGAGAAGCATGTTTGATCTCTGGGTTGGGAAGATCTCATGAACAAAGGCATGGCAACCCACTCCAGTATTCTTGACTGGTGAACTCCATGGACAGAAGAGCCGGGAGGTAGGGAGTGCGGTACGGTCTTTAAGGTCACAAAAAGTCAGACACAATGATGCGACTTAGTAGCATCAGCAATGACAGCCACCCCATTTTGGAAGCACATTACATTATTGGTGATATGAACTGAGAATATTAGTTATTGCCCTTCCTTTTAGAAAAGTGCCTGACACAATTCTATGTTCTTGATAGGTTTATAAGTGAATGATTGAATGAGTAAATAAATGAAGCATTCTTAGTGATTTGCTTGGGTTCACTTATCAGTTCAGTTCAGTTCGGTCACTCAGTCATGTCTGACTCTTTGCAACCTCATGAATCACAGCATGCCAGGCCTCCCTGTCCATCTCCAACTCCCAGAGTCTACCTAAACCTATGACCATTGGGTCGGTGATGCCATCCAGCCATCTCATCCTCTGTCGTCCCCTTCTCCTCCTGCCCCCAATCCTTCCCAGCATTAAGGTCTTTTCTAATGAGTCACCTCTTCGCATGAGGTGGCCGAAGTATTGGAGTTTCAGCTTCAGCATCAGTCCTTCCAATGAACACCCAGGACTGATCTCCTTTAGGATGGACTGGTTGGATCTCCATGCAGTCCAAGGGACTCTCAAGAATCTTCTCCAACACCACAGTTCAAAAGCATCAATTCTGTGGCACTCACCTTTCTTCACAGTCCAACTCTCACATCCATACACAACTACTGGAAAAACCATAGCCTCGACTAGACGGACCTTTGTTGGCAAAGTAATGTCTCTGCTTTTTAATATGCTATCTAGGTTGGTCATAACTTTCCTTCCAAGGAGTAAGCGTCTTTTAATTTCATGGCTGCAATCACCATCTGCAGTGATTTTGGAGCCCCAAAAAATAAAGTCTGACACTGTTTCCACTGTTTCCCAATCTATTTCCCATGAAGTGATGGGACCAGATGCCATAATCTTAGTTTTCTGAATGTTGAGCTTTAAGCCAAGTTTTTCACTCTCCTCTTTCACTTTCATCAAGAGACTTTTTAGTTCCTCTTCACTTTCTGCCATAAGGATGGTGTTGTCTGCATATCTGAGGTTATTGATATTTCTCCTGGCAATCTTGATTCCAGCTTGTGCTTCTTCCAACCCAGCATTTCTCATGATGTACTCTGCATATAAGTTAAATAAGCAGGGTGACAATATACAGCCTTCTTTTCCTATCTGGAACCAGTGTGTTGTTCCATGTCCAGTTCTAACTGTTGCTTCCTGACCTGCATATAGGTTTCTCAAGAGACAGGTCAGGTGGTCTGGTATTCTCATCCCTTTCAGAATTTTCCACAGTTTATTGTGATCCACACAGTGAAAGGCTTTCGCATAGTCAATATAGCAGAAATAGATGTTTTTCTGGAACTCTCTTGCTCTTTTGATGATCCCGAGGATGTTGGCAATTTGATCTCTGGTTCCTCTGCCTTTTCTAAATCCAGCTTGAACATCTGGAAGTTCACGGTTCACGTACTGCCGAAGCCTGGCTTGGAGAATTTTGAGCATTACTTTACTAGTATGTGAGATAAGTGCAATTGTGCGGTAGTTTGAGCATTCTTGGCATTGCCTTTCTTTGAGATAGGAATGAAAACTGACCTTTTCCAGTCCTGTGGGCACTGCTGAGTTTTCCAAATTTGCTGGCATATTGAGTGCAGCACTTTCACAGCATCATCTTTCAGGATTTGAAATAGCTCAACTGGAATTCCATCACCTCCACTAGCTTTGTTCGTAATGATGCTTCCTAAGGCCCACTTGACTTCACACTCCAGGATGTCTGGCTCTGGGTGAGTGATCACACCATTGTGATTATCTGGGTCATGAAGATCTTTTTTGTACAGTTCTTCTGTGTATTCTTGCCATCTCTTCTTAATATCTTCTGCTTCAGAAACAGAAACAGAAGCAGAAGATTTCACTTATAAATGAGAATAATAATAGGATTACAGTGAAGATTAAGTGAGATGATAGATAAAGTGCCTCCATAGCCCAACTCATGGAGAGTGGTTTATCTCTATTTAAATATCTCTCATAAGGTATATAACTTGCCTCTGTATTTCATAGAAACTCTCAATGAATAATGCTGAATAACACAAATGCAATATCCATTAACAGAACAGCCTGCAGTATTCCAAAACCTCAATTGAAGAGTAGAAAAAAAAAACACAGAACTTAACAAATTAATAATTTGGTCTAGAGTCAAATTTAGGTACTGAAACCAGCTAATATAAAGAAGCTTCTAACCAGTGGCTCAGATTTGGTATCCCAAACACAATAACAGTTAGTGTTATAATTGTCATTCTGAGACAAATCAAATCAATGAAAGGAAGAAAGAAGGAAGGAAAGTGAAAGAAAGAAAAGGGAGAGATGGAGGAAGAAAGGAAGGAAAGCTGGGGAAAAAAAAATTAGCACCCTTATGCCCAAAAAGCTTCGTTTACTGCATTCCTAGTCCTCCATATTCCCAGCTTCCCCCAAGGGTGCTACCTAAACAAATGTATCGGGTGGAACTGAAAGGGTGTTGAATGGGTGGATCCCAGTGGCAATGTCTTGTAAACACTCCCTATGAGTCAGCTATAAATTCAATTCAAATCCCCAGTCTCCCTGTCTTTGCTTATCATGGTTACCACCAAAATGACTTCTGCCTTTAGAAACTCTAATAGGAAACAGGTAAATGTCTAAAACAATGTTTGATTTTACATTAAAACTTATGAAAATGTAATTCCTCTAACAAGATATTTTGTTATTGAGTTAGGATTAATATATCTTGCTTGATCTTCAAGTCACAGGAACAGCTTGTTAACATTTCAGCTTTATTTTGAGACTTATCTCCTTATTCTGTGGCCATTTGAGTGTACAAAAATTTATGAAGTGTTAGGTTTAATTCCACACCTGTAAGAAAGGTTATTTTAATAACTGACTTCTGTAATTCAATACTGTTTCTCTCCTTGCTGTAATTGGCTGCTGGTTATCTTTTCTGAATGTGCTTTTTCAGAGGAGACAATGTGGCTTCATGGGTTTCAAATTTCTCATGTGGAGAAAACGATTAACTGGGGAAAAAGCTGGTTACCACAGAATTTGCTGACAAATTCTGTTTGGTGGCAATGTTGATAGTTGCATGGCCTTTCGGTGATGACTTCAACATGGTTGCTACCAAGTTGTGTTTTGATGCACAGGGCATAATAAAAGCTAAATTAATTTTATCATAAAGTAAAATTTTACCTTCCTAATGTAGTTTTTTAGTTTCATTTTTGGTAGAGGTTGGGACAAAGTTAATTAACATTAGCTGATATTGTACTTTACTGTTTTTAGACACTTCTCACATGAATAACACTTCTGTTGTTGGCAACTCTTATTCTTACTTGTCTGATGAAACAAGCTTACAGAGGCCAAACAACTATTAGCAGGTGGTAGAGTCAGGATTTTTCTGTTGCAGAGTCTTTTAGAAATCTATTTAAATTTTTGGCATATTGATGCTTTGTAACTTTGGATAACAGCAATTACCATTCACTGAATGCCTATTTTGTGCCTTGGGTATATTATTTCACTTAACTGTCACTTCAATGCTTAAGTAGATCGTTTTATTCTCTCCAGTTTATAATGAGAAGACAGGAGCTCAAAGAGGTTAAACACACTTTGGCAAACACATGTGAAATTTTAGGTTACAATCTAGTCACGTGCATTAATTTGGAAGTTACTAGTTCCCAGATAATTGAATAGGTTGGAATTGCTACTCTAATTGCACTAAGTTTTGTCTTGCTCTAAAACAGATACTTCAGACTGTCAAGAAAAGAATGGACTTCTCCCCTGGTGGGTGAGGTGAAAACTGGCACTCAACTGATGTCCCAATTTGGTGGCAGAGTTTTAAAAGCTGTTGTTGGGTTGATAGCGTGAATGTCTGATATCACATGTAGAAATGATGTCCAATCACTGGAGCTCAAGACCTGGTTCTTTACCACAATTATGGCCGATCTAGTCCCTGCTCGTGCACAAGTGCCAAGAGATGGCAATAGAATTGTGTGCCTCTTAACAATGTTCTTTCCTAAGATAACATGTCTTGCAAACCACAGAATGTGGTGGAGGTGAAATGGTGAGGTTAAAGCCATTTTTATCACCTCAGTACGAGAGGCCACAGCTTTCGTGCTTGAGTGCCTTTTGGTATGTGCTATGGAAAGCACCGCCAAGTGAATAGGCTTTCATTTCACTATTTCATTGTGAGCCTTTGGGCTGAAGGTCACAATGGAGTGTTGTTCCTCCTCTTTTGGAATAGTGCTGCCAAGAGAACTTTCTGATGGATAGAAATGGTGTATGTGTGCCGCCCAACTTAGTGACTAGCTGCCACATGTGGGCTATTATTAAGCACTTGAAAGGTGTGAGTGCTACTGAGAAACTGAAATCTTAAGTTTCAATGTAAATAGTCACATGGGGCTACTGGCTGATGCATTGGACAGTGCAGTCCTAGAAGAGATACCCTGGTTCTCTCTGGAAACTCCAGATGCCAGCTGCCCAAAGTGAAAATGGGCAATGAATTTAACACTAGTCAGTTCCTTTTCTGGACTCTGAGTAGTTTTTGCCTTTCAGGGGAATGTACTGAGGTTATAAGAATGCCTCCCTTGCCTTTCCTTTCTGTGAGCAATGAGGCTCACATGGCTGACTTACAAAACGCTGTCGGTGACTGAGAGAACAAAGCCCTGATGTTTAACCCTTACCCGGTTTAGAGGGGACTAGAACTCAGACTCTCCTTCCGTTCCCCTCCCAGTGTGTGCGTGCTAAGTTGCTTCAGTCGTGTCTGACTCTTTGCAACCCTGTGGACGGTAGCCTGCCGGGCTCCTCTGTCCATAGGATTCTCCAGGCAAGAACACTGGAGTGGGTTGCCATGCCCTCCTCCAGGGGATCTTCCTGACCCAGGAATCAAAACTGTGTCCCCTGTGGCTCCTGAATAGCAGGCAGATTCTTTACAGCTGAGCCACCAGAGCAGCCCTCCCTTCTTAGATAGTGACCCAAATCAATATCATGGGTGTGTGGCATTAGAACACAGGGAATCTTGAATCGCTAACTGAATTTGCCTCAAATTCAACTGTCTCTGAGGAGGGGACCCCTGTCCACTGCACTCACACTTCCTCTATCTTCTATTCTAGTTTCATTCAGAGTGTGAACAGCCAAGTGGCAGAGGGGTGGAGCAGAGGTGGTGATGGTGTGAGATTCGCACGGTGGAATTTCACTTATGCAAGTGTTCAAGCACTTGGGAGAGGTTAGAATTAGCTATTTCTCTAGTTAGATTTAGCTTTAATTTTAATCTTATTTATTTGTACAGATTTTTTTAAAATTTCAAATAAAAAATTCAATTTTTCAGTGAAAAACTAAAACATAAACTCTTTCATTAAATGAATTGGATGGTTAGAGCTAATGGTAGAAGCTTCTGTCCTCAGGCTCATGATCTCATTAGAGATAGTACATCTTAGGCACTTAACACAATGGTACTGATTATTTAGATTGTTTAGAGTATTACATACACACACACATGTATGCATGCGTACATGTGTGCTCAGTCGCTTTAGTTGTGTTGGAGTCTCGGAGGCTCTATGGACTGTAGCCTGTCAGGCTCCTCTGTCCATGGGAATCTTCAGGCAAGAATACTGAAGTGGGTTGCCATACCCTCATATAATTTGTACCGATTAAAAATGCATAATTTGTACCAATAAAATCAACACCAAGCTTGTTCTTTATCCTTCATTCAAAATATGTTAAGCAGCTACTATGCAAAGTGCTGGGGCAACTAAATAGTCTAAGCCAAAATATGATTTCAATCTTTGCAAAGCTCTTGATCTAGTGGGTAAGTAATATAAACCACTTCTGACATTAGACTGACTGGGATCAAAGCACTGCCCCATCATTTTTTATTTTTATAGATAAGGGCAAGTTACATGGTATTTACTAAGTTTCAGTTTTCTTATATACAAGGGGGTTATAGTGATACCAACCTCATGAGCATAGCATGAGGATTAAAAGGAAAAATTATTAATATGTACAGTCCTTAGCCAATACTTACAGACAGTGCTCAACTGTGCGTTAGCTTATTTTTTAAATTGAATTGACTCATGATATTGTATTAATTTCAGATGTATAACATGATGACTTGATATTTTTATACATTATGAGATGATCACAACAGTATGGCTAGTTATTAGGTTGATGCAAATGTAATTGTGGTTTTGGACTGTAAACTTTAAATCATTATAACTAAGCTCAAACACATCTTTATTAATCAAAATAGGAAACCATTACAGTCAACATATTTTTGCCAATGAGAAATAGGTTTGTTTATTAATGTAATATAAAAATCCATGCTTCTGGATTTGACAAACTCTTGGAAAGCAATTTCTGTCTCCTGCTGGTTGTGAAAACATTTTCCCTTCAAAAAGTTGTTGAGATGCTTGAAGAAGTGGTAGTCAGTTTGTGAGAGGTCAAGTGAATATGGTGGATAAGGCAAAATTTCGGGGCCTAATTTTTGAAGCATTGGTTGTGGGACATGCAGTCATGCATTGTTGTGGAGAAGAACTGGGCCTTTTCTGTTGACCAGTGGCGGCTGCAGGTGTTGCAGTTTTTGGTGCATCTCATTGATTTGCTGAGTTTGCTTCTCAGATGTAATGGTTTCACCAGCACTCAGAAAGCTGTAGTGGATCAGACTGGCAGCAGACCACCAAACAGTGAGCATGACTTATTTTGGGGGGCAACCTCGGCTTTAGGAAGTGCTTTGGAGCTTCTTCCAGGTCCAACCGCTGAGTTGGTCATCTCCAGTTGTCCACTTTTCATCACACATCACAATCAGATTGAGAGATGATTTGTTGTTGTGTAGAATAAGAGAAGATGACACTTCAAAATGACAATTTTTTTGATTTTCAGTCAGCTCATGAGGCATTCACTTGTAGAATTTTTTCACCTTTCCAATTTGCTTCAAATGCTGAACGACCTTAGCATGGTTGATGTTGAGTTCTTTGGCAACTTCTTGTGTAGTTGTAAGAGGATCAGCTTCGATGATCCTCTCAATTGGTTGTTGTTAACTTCTGATGGCTGGCCACTGCACTCCTCATCTGTCTCAAGGCTCTCATCTCCATTGCAAAACTTCTTGAACCACTATTGCACTGTACATTTGTTAGCAATTCCAAATGCGTTGTTGATGTTGAGAGTTGTCTCTGCTACTTTACAACTCATTTGGAACTTGAATAAGAAAATTGCTCAAGGGACTTCCCTGGCAGTCCAGACTTTGCCTTCCAGTGCAGGGGGTGCAGGTTCGATCCCTGGTCGGAGAGCTAAGATCCCACATGCCTCATGGCCAAAAAGCCAAAAACATAAAACATTAATAATATTGTAAAAAATTCAGTAAAGACTTTTAAAAAAAGAAAATTGTTCAAATTTGCTTTTTGTCTAACATCATTTCCCTAGTCTAAAATAAATATAAATACACAGCAAGTAATAAGCAAACAAAATAAAGGGAGAAATGTGCATTAAAATGATGTATAACATAATCACATTTATTTAAGAATGTATTCCAATATCAAACAGCAAATGTCAACAACATAAAACTGCAATTATTTTTGCACCAACCTAATACACTCTGTCACCAAAGTTATCACACTATTGACTATATTCTCTATATTACATTGTACATTACATTCCCATGACTTATTTTATTACTGGACATTTGTACTTCTTAATTCCCATAGCCTATTTCACTCAATTGCCCATTTGGTTTGTTCTCTGAGTGTTTCTATTTTGTTATGTTTGTTTTGTTTTTTAGAGTCCACCTACAAGTGAAAACATATGATATTTGTTTTTCTCTGCCTGACTTTTTTTATATAGTATAATTCCCTCTAGGTACATCTATGTTGTTGCAAACGGCAAGATTTCATTCTTTTTTATGACTAACATTTCATTGTGTATATATACATGATATCTTTATTCATTCATCTACTGATGGACACTTAGGTTGCTTCCATATCTTAGCTATTGTAAATAATCCTGCAGCGGACTTTGGGTGCACATATCTTTTTTTTTTTTTGCCACAATGAGAGGCTTGTGGGCTCTTAGTTCCCCAACCAGGGATCAAACTCGAGCCCCATGTTGGAGAAACACTGAGTCCTAACCACTGGACCACCAGAGTATTCTCTGCACATATCTTTTTATTTTTATTTTTTTATTTTTTTGCACATATCTTTTTAAATTAGTGTTTTTACTAATTTATTCAGATAAATAACCAGGAGTGAAATTGCTGGATTGTGTGGTAGTTTTATTTTCAATTTTTTGAGGAATTTCTATACCATTTTCTACAGTGGTTGCACCAATAGCATGTCACTGTTTTGAGTACTTGGACTCTTTAATCAATAGAAATTGATAAGACACCAGATGAGAAATTCAGGCAAGTTATTGGATCTCATGCTGCAGCACAAGGGAAGGAAAATGAGTAACAGATGCCCTTACTGGCTCCAACTGGTGGTGGGAGGCAAGATGGTTTCTTAAATGGGTTGAGGGGATGGGCAAGTTGGTGGATTGGACAGGAAGCATAGCTTAGATGGTCTGTCCACCCAGCTGGTGGTGCTGTGTGCAGAAGTCATACATAGTACCCTGCTTTTGCTCCTGACACCTTAGAAATGGCAGTTGGTTTGTGGTCCTTTTGTATCTGCACATGTGTGCAAGTATTTTTAGTCCCTTATAGCTTCTTTGTATTCTGTTGCTTAAGGAAATATTTGTGCAGGTGCAAGCACTCCAGTAAAGAGTCCCAGGTCCCAGCCTAGCCCAAGCGGGATAGTTTTATGACCCAGAGATTTCTCTCGTGCACCTTCCCAATTTCCTGCCAGAGGCAATCTGTTATGAGTTTTTCACCACAAACTAGTTTTGCCTTTTCTGGAATTTCAAATAAATAGAATCAGAGTATGCACTCTTTTGTGTCATTTATTTATTTTCAAATAGGTAATATTAATATATTCACATGGCTTGAAATTAGGAAGGTACAAAAGGGCAGGCAATCAAAAGTCTTCTTCCCAGCCTTGACTCCCAATCATTCAGTCTTCCTCCCTTGAAGCAACCATTATTATTAGGTTTATGTGGGACCATCCCATAGCAGTCATTATTAATTCAGGGCTTTATACAGGTACTTTGAGAATTCAGTTTTAAAGGTTACCCAAAGGATCTTCAGACAACCCAGCTAAGCAAAATAAAATCAATTTTAAAAATTATTGGAGTTCTTTTTAGACTCTGATTCCAAATGTCAGATTGTGACATTTTACCTATCTATGACTTAGGTAACCTTCAAGCCATATCTAGTTCAAGTTCTAATATTAGAATAATTAATTAATTATTAATTACTTCTCATTTATTGAATTAACAAAACATACATTGAACAAATATAGAACTACAACCATGAACCAAAGAAAATCAAGCTTCTGGCCGGCCTCATTGGTGTAATTAGTCGAGTGGGGGAAACAAAAATTCACCAAAAAAATCGCATAATTACAGTTTCAGTGCCATGTGATGCGAAAGGACCAAGGCAGGGGAGTCTGAAGGTACTTCTCAGAGGTAGAGACTAGAGGTGTGGTCAGAAGGATGAGTACTGGAAGAGCTTTCCAAACACAGAGCAAAGCATACACCAAAGGCCTGTGGAGGGAGAAAACTGAGGAATTGGAAGAGGTCCGTGTGGCTGGAACAGAGATAGGACAGAATGTGGTCTGAGCAGTGAGAAGAGGTGGAGAGGTGGAGAAGAGGCCGCCTGACCACGCAGATTAGTTAAGAGGTTTTGTCTAAGGAAGTGGGAAGCCACTGAAGTGGTAGTGCCTTGGTACACAGAGCCATTTGTGTGGAGACAGGATTAGAGAGGGGCTAGAGGGCATGAGAGTGAACCAGAGACTAAATCAGTAGCCCGGGGCTTCCCTGGTAGCTCAGTCCGTAAAGAATCCGCCTGCAGTGCAGGAGGCCGGTTTCCATCCCTGGGTGGGAAAGATCCCCTGGAGCAGGAAATGACAACCCACTCCAGCATTCTTGCCTGGAAAATCTTACAGACAAAAGAGCCTGTCAGGGTACAGTCCATGGGGTCGCAAGAGCTGAACACGATTTAGCGACTAAACCACCACCACCCAGGCCCCTGGTCCTCCCAGGCAAAGGTAGTTTGGACTAGGGTGGTGATGGAGGATATAGACAGAGGCCAGATTCAAGGAAAATTTGGTAGGTAAAAATCTACAGGATTTTCTGATAGATGGAATTTAGCAAGGAAAGGTAGATTAACATGGTGTCTCAGCTTTCTTATACAAGATGGATTCAGCTGTGATGAAACTTGGTTGAAATTACTGTAAATAACGGCATAATCTAAAGTTATGCAAAATTTTGCCTCAGATAATATTTCAAGTTTTTATCTGCGTGGAAGGACATGGCTCTACTTCCTATTTTTTGAACTTCCTAATCTTTTTTTATATAACGAGAGTGTTTTTTTTTTTTTAATTTTTTTGAAATGCTATTACAGTGGAACCCTTTCTGGAAATTCTGGTATTCAATTAGATAATAACCAGGGCTATCTAATTTCTACGTTCTTTTTTGGGTGCTGATTACTATCATTTTGTCACTTCTAAATATCTAATGAAAGTAATTTATATTGCCTTTGTTGTTATTATTTTTTGCCCGTTTTTCTGGGATTTGACTAGGATTAGTAGCTGGTTTCTGTTCCTCACTTAGTACTTTCCTTCTAAGAATGTCTTCGTTGATATTGGATAACTGCCCGACTGGATATCACATATTTGTGCCCATGTTCTGTCCACTGCCGGACTCTGCATAAACCCAGTGTGTCGAGACGACTGTTGCAATCACAAGTGCCATTTACACGTTGTTTTTTCAGAGTGACCCGGTCGCCTCTTGAGGAAGCTCCGGCGGCCGCTGGAAGCTTGCGCGTCTGCATCGCGTGGCCCCAGCCTGGGACCCCTGTGTAGGGGTCCCGCAATGCCAGGCCCGCAGTCTTAAGGCTGGGGTCGCTTCGGGCCGGGAGCGGGAACGTTTGGTGCAGCTCTTACACGCAAGGGGCGGTTCTAGAGACTGGGGAAGTCAGCATTTGTGCATCCGATGGCTGGAGCTTTGAAAGAGAGGCGGAGGAACAAGCGAGAGCTCCCCGCCCCCGTCCCCCACTGTCCAATCCCTTCGGCTTCTCCTATTCTCGGCCTGCCGGCCCGACCCCTAACCTGCTCGAACCCATTCTGCGGTAGAGACGGCCGGGTCTCTTTAAGGCCCTTCCTGCGCCTGCGCCTTGAGCCTTCCTGACGCGGCCGGGCCGGACCCGGGAGGAGCCGGCGGCGGGCACGCTAGGGGTCGGGTGGTAGTTGAAACCGCGGCGGCTCGGCAAAAGTAGGGTCAGGGTCTGAGGCGGCCCGGAGCTCCTGAGTGAGCGCGGCGCTCGAGAGGAGGCACAGAGGGCGGCCCGCGAAGCCGGGAGCGAGGCCGAGGCGCTGAGACGCGGCGGCTCGGCTGCCGGCTGGATGGGAAGTTAATGTTTACGACGGAGTCCACCCAACGTTTCCAAGGTGAGGGGCGCCGCGCCAGGCCGGGAGGGCCGGGAGGCCGGGCGGGCCGCGAGCCCGAGTTCCGCGGGACGCACAGCCGGGCCGAGGAGCGGCGAGTGGGGGCCGCCACTAAACTTGGCGGCGCGAGCGGGGCGGGCGCCTCCGGCCCCACTGGGGCCTAAGTTCCCTGTGGCCACCGGGACCCTCCCCAGCGCGGTTGCTGCGGAAGAAACTCGCCAGCGGGACTCCCAGTAGTTTCCCAGGGAGGTGAAGGGGCGAGGCTGTTTCGGGGGCGCTTCCTCGTATATCCTGTGGGGCATATTGACTCTTCACCTCCGCGCTCGAGGCCAGGAGTCTGTTCCCACTGGATGACCAGATGGGGCGAGACTGTCCGCGCCTCTTGCGAAGTTGGCGTCTTTACTTGGCCTCGGGGATTCTGCGTAAGGCCATGTCTCCAGGCAGGTGATGGGCGAGCCAGGTGTGGTAAATGACGCCCAAGGATGCAGTTGGGAGCGGTTGTAGCCATCACTGAAATCACCTTATGACTAGAGGGGCAAGCCTCAAATTAACCACAGAATTTCCGGTAGGTTGGATTGTGGTGTTAGTGTTTGATTTAGAGTTGCTGTGATTTCTTTGTGTTTTTCTTTCTCTCTTTTGGGCATCATAGATCAACTCAGTTGGCATCCTTTCACCGAAGAGTTAGCCAAAACTTTTGGAATGGTTCCTTCACTTTACTCCTATCTGTTGTTGTTAGAAGTGGTTTCAAAAATCAGCATTTTCTTTCAGAGATATCTTTTCTGTGGGTTTCAGTGTAGAATAACAGAATCCTTCCATTGGTGAAAGAAATCTGGTGCTTCATGAAAATCCTGAAGTTATCTGTTCGTAGTTTTTACCTTTGTTCTGGACTGAAATGTATTAGTAGCTTTTTTGTTTTGTTTTTCAAAAATGTTATTAATAAACTTTCTGCAGTTTACCAGAAGCTCCTATTCTAAAATGCTAGCCTTAAGGTCTCTGAGAAATTTGTGTCAAATCTTAGAAAACTTATTGTAGTATAACGTATTTTTAAAAAGTGCCAGTCTTGAGTATGCAGGTAAAGACTTTTTACTAAGTGTACTATTACAGATCAAGAAATGGAACATTGCAGGATTGGGGTTTATATCCAGGAGTGGAACTGTTGATTTATGAGGTATGTGAATAATAAAATGTTAGCATTAGAATAATAAAATGTCAGCATTAGATCCAGTTGAACATTTTCCCAAAGTAGCTTTTACCAGTTAGCAGGGAATGATATTCCGTTTACCTCATGTCCTTGTTAATGCTTCTCAGTGTTAAAATTTTTTGCTGTTTTAGTGGAAGTGCAGTAATATATATATGTATGGGGTCGCACAGAGTCGGACACGACGGAAGCGACTTAGCAGCAGCAGCAGCTTTATTTTACATTTTTCTGATGATTGTGGTTAAGTACCTTTTGTTGGCCATTTATATGTTGTCTTTTGTGAAGTGCTTGTTAAATCTTATTATTTTTTAATTGCTTTGTAATTCTTTATTCAGAATATGAGTTCTGTTTGTGTATGTGTATGTGTATACACATCTATCTCCCATGAGTCCTTTCTGGACTTAATCATTTTCCACTTTATATCTTGTCTTTTCAATCTTGATGGCCTGTTTTTTTTAATGAATGGAAATTGCTAATTTTAATGAAATATACTTAGTCCTTGTCTTTATGATTACTGTTTTTTGTAACCTATTGAAGAAGTCCTTGCTTCGCCTGAGAATGTGGAGATGATTTCTCAAGTTACCAAGTGTGTGTGCTCAGTTGTTTTAGTCGTGTCCGACTCCGAGGCCCTGTGGACCTTAGCCCATCTGGTTCCTCGGTCCATGGGATTTTCCAGGCAAGAATACTGGAGTGGGTTGCCTTGCCTTCTCCACCCATGTTATCGTACAGAAGTTTTATTTTTACTTTTTACATTTAAGTTGTACAATTTACAGTAAGTTGTAGGTGGATTGTAGGGGTCAAGATTCATTTTTT
Source organism: Cervus elaphus (assembly GCF_910594005.1). Classification (NCBI taxonomy): domain Eukaryota; kingdom Metazoa; phylum Chordata; class Mammalia; order Artiodactyla; family Cervidae; genus Cervus; species Cervus elaphus. Next base: position 73,456,132 of record NC_057834.1, read on the forward strand.
ACCATATGGGTGTATATTTGACCCAGCACCATTCACTGAATATATATCATCCCTGCCCCTCTGCACTGTGTGACTCATAAGTCAGGTGAACGTAGAAGTGTGAATCTGTTTCTGGACACTATTCTGTTTCACTGGTATATTTGTTACCCTTGCACCAGTATCACTGTATTAATTGATGTAACTTTATAATAAGCCTTGATATGGGTCGTTCCTATTTTGTTCTTTAAGATGGTCTGGGCAGTTCTTGGCTCTTAACGTTTCCATATAAATTTCAGAATCTTGTCCTTTCATACAGATTTTGGAGATTGGAATTGAATCTGTTTATCAATTTGGAGAGAATTCAGTTCTTAACAAAACTGAGCTTTCCAGTTTATGAACGTGGTATGTTCTTCCATTTCTTTATGTCTTTTAAAATTTCTCTAATGTTTTGTAGTTTTCTGTATTAAAGTCTTGCGTACCATTTGTTATTTATTGGTAGGTATTTGATATTTTTAATGTTATTGTAAATGATGTTTTTTTTTTTTTTTTTTGTAAATGATATTTTAAAGCATTTGTGGCCAGTATACAGAAATACAGCTGATTTTGGGAGTGGGGGGAGTGGCTCGGAAATTATTTTAAAACTAATCCCAGACATCATTTCATTAACAAATCCTAAATGTTTAATCTCCCTTCGATACCTACCTAGTCCAGATTACACCTTGTGTGTTCTAATTTTCCAAGGTTTTCTAATCTTTTTCTATTTGCATGTTATCTCCCGGGTCTGAGACAAATTAAAGATTTGTAGAGTGTTTAATATAAAGTGTGACTGTGTTAGGCTCTGGGGATACAAAGCTGATTAAGATGCTGCCCCTGCTTTTAAGGAGTTTAGAGTCTAGGAGGAGTTGTAGAAATTCAAGAAAAGACCTTTATCTTGCTATGATGAAAATTGGTTTGGCTGCATGCAAAAGGGACATTTAAATCAAACTGTGGGGGAGGTAATATGCCTGGCTCCCAGTGTTCTGAGAGCTGGGCAAAGGAAGTGGGCTGTGGGTGGGGGCTGCTATTCACTATACATACTTCTGCTTTATTCCTTGGCTTTCAGCCTTGAGCCTCTCTCCACTCTTCTTGAGTCTGGAGTCTCTCCAAGTCTGTGTTTCCAGAGACTAAATTTATGAGAGGATGTGAATGGGGGAGAAGGGAAACTGCAGGTCCACATACAGACTGTGTGTGTGCGCTCAGTTGTGCCCAACTCTTTGCGATCCCATGAATCGCCAGGCCTCTCTGTCCATGGGGTTCTTCAGACAAGAATACTGGAGTGGGTAGCCATTCCCTTCTCCAGGGAATCTTCCTGACTCAGGGATGGAACCTGGGTCTCCTGCATTGAAGGCAAGTTTCTGAGCCACCAGGAAAGCCTTTCAGTTCAGTTCAGTTCAGTCCAGTCCAGTCGCTCAGTTGTGTCCAACTCTTTGCGACCCCATGAATCGCAGCACGCCAGGCCTCCCTGTCCGTCACCAACTCCCGGAGTCTACCTAAACCCATGTCCATTGAGTCGGTGATGCCATCCAGCCATCTCATCCTGTGTCATCCCCTTCTCCTCCTGCCCCCAGTCCCTCCCATCATCAGGGTCTTTTCCAGTGAGTCAACTCTTCGCATGAGGTGGCCAAAGTATTGGAGTTTCAGCTTCAGCATCTGTCCTTTCAATGAATATTCAGGACTGATCTCCTTTAGGATGGACTGGTTGGATCTCCTTGCAGTCCAAGGGACTCTCAAGAGTCTTCTCCAACACCGCAGTTCAAAAGCATCAGTTTTTCAGTGCTCAGCTTTCTTCACAGTCCAACTCTCACATCCATACGTGACCACTGGAGAAACCATAGCCTTGACTAGACAGACTAGCTGACTTTAAACCACTAACCTGATTTTTTAGTCCTTTACTTCTTCCCTACTGACTGTGTACTTGGAGACTCTCAAGGGCTGAGCCTTTCTGGGGCTCTGAGTAGGCCTATCAGTGTGTTGATGTTATTCCCTTCTGCAGGCCTGGAGGTTTGACTTCTTGTCCTCTGCTTCCTGTCCTCTACCTGTTACTTGTTTTTTTTTCATCTCTTTTCTTGTTTCATAGATGGCATATCTCTTGATCTGCCTGAGAATGTTAAAGATAGTTTCTTTAAGCTGTTGTTTTCCTTACATAGCTTATTTCCTCCAAGTTCCTTTTTTTCCTGTTTGGTATAGTCTCAGCAGCAGAGACCCTCCTCAGAGGTCTGGTAATCCTTGGTTGTTTGCTTATGATTGAGAGACCAAATACATTAGCAAATTTAGGTGTGATTGCCCACAGTGAAATATATAGAGTAAGTGTATTGTTTGATAGTTTTGCTATGTATACACCTGTGTAATTAACACACAGTACAGAGCATAGTGAAAAACCCAGACAATTCCTTCATATCCCTTTCTTCTATCTTCCCCATTCCCTGCCCAGAGGCAACCCCTGTTCTGATTTCTCTCTGCATAGATTAGCACCAGTATATTCTAAAGTTGCCCGGGTGATTCCAATGTATGGTCAGGATTGAGGCCATTGGTTTGAGTGGGCTGTTTGAGCCTCTCTCCAGTGTCTGTCTTTCCTTTTGGCCTGATTCGATTTCCCAGAGAGTATGGAAGTTTTCTGCTTGGAGGCCAGAGGTCTAGTTGCCAGTGGTCTGGGAACTCAGGAAAAGAGAGTTGGGTAATGAGCCATAAAAGCATGTAATGTGAAGGGACACATAATTGGCTTCCATCTTTCACAATGTATGGTTTACCCTTTTTAGAGACTGAATCTCTAATCTGCTGCCTTATTGAGGTCAGATCACTCAGTGGCTTGGAAGAGGAATGCGGGTCTAGGTTTATAATTATTCAAACAGTTTTCACTGGATCTTTCCTTCTTCAGTCTCTCCCTTTGCTCTGGCAGTTCCGGAACGCTTTGAGGATTCTGTACTGTAAACTGGGTTTGTTCTTGGTGGTCAGCACTGCTGTCTTTGCAAACACTACTTGTCTTTGACCAAATCAGTTACCACTCATCCATCTCTCCACCTTTCAAGGTTTTGTTGCTGTTGTTTGTTCCATTCTCTTGATCCTTATGGTTAGTGTCCTAAAAACAACAGCAAAATTTTCTTTATCCTTGTTTTATTAGAGTTTTGTTGTTGTTGTTTAGTCACAGTACTGTCTAACTCTTCTGCAATCCCATGAGCTGTAGCCGCCAGGCTCCTCTGTTCATAGCATTTCCCAAATAAGAGTACTGGAGTGGGTTTGCCATTTCCTCCTCCAAGGGATCTTCCCAAGCCAGGGATCGAACCCATGTCTCCTGCATTGGCAGACAGATTCTTTATCACTGAGCCACCAAGGAAGCCCTATTATGATTCTGGGAGAGAGAAGAATTAGATGTGTGTGATCAATCTGCCGTCTTAACCTGGAAGTCCCTCATCTTTCATCATACAAAAATGTGTTGCCATCTGTCCATCACTGTTGTCTCCTCCCTGTGGGGTTATAGCTTTTAAAGTCTCTGTAGTGTTATCTACATAGAATGGTAGGAGGGAGAGCATCTAAATACTGGATCAAACTGTCATTTGTCTAGAAATCCCTAAATTCATTTGAGAAGTATCCTTTGTCCCAGAGTCTTATAGTCTCAGGATTGGAAGTGATTTTAAAGATAAGACAGCTTAGTGAGCTATTTGATACTTTCTGTAGTGGGGAACTCACTTAGAAGAGAAGAAGGACTGGAGAAATGGAGTGGGCTGTGGATCTCTGTACTGGGTCTGTAAATCCATATGTGCATTAAACATTTAATAGTGAATGAACAAATAATAGATCTTGCATATTTGTAACATATAAAAGTTATTAAAAAGTCATGGTGGTTTTGTTATTTTAATCAATAATTCTTAAATCTAGCTATGGTCATGGTGGGTAATACTTAGAATTTTTTGTTTTTTGCTTTTGACTGAGTTCTCTGAATATTTATCACAGCAGGTCACAGCAGTAGCAGGGGTGAGGGAGAGACAGGAGACTCCTTTACCCTTTAGGTAGGTCTTGGAGGTCTGCCAGCCTATGGGGGGTTTCCTTCAGGCCTGCCTTCTGCCAGATGTGCCTCGGGTCTCTCTTGAACTTGTCTGCTTCACTTCCAGGCTGATTTTCCACCGCAGGAATCAGGTCCTCTTGACCAACTTACAGTGCTTGAGATGATGCTGGCAGTTCTTGAGCACATCTTTGCAGTGCATCTCAGACCTCCTTACCCCCTCCTGCCCAACCCCTTCCCCAACCTGGCTGGGTGGACACTCAGAGTTGGGGTGAGACACAGTCCCTGAGGCCCCCGCATCCAGTCTGGGCAGGAGGTAGCAAACGGTCAGCCAGTTCTCCAGGGGCTGATGCATATCTTCCTGGGGACCAGCATCTCCTCGAACTCCAGGTGAACCTGCCGGCCAGGAAGGGAGGCAACCCCATGTGGGCCTGTTGGTTGCATGCTGTAGTGAGGCTGGCAGTCTTGCCTGCCCAGCACCCCTGAGACAGGCCAGGGCCCACTGCAGCCTGCCCTGGGGTACACCCCTGAGCAGCTGGGAGTCAGGTGCCCCAGAACATGGTCTGTGTGTGGCGGCAGCCTCAGGTGCTCAGCAGAGCCTTCCTAAGCCTCAGCTTCACCCTGAGGCACCCACAGTGCGCTGCAGGTGGTGTGGGTGCCTTGGCTGTTGCTGGAACCCACAGGCTGTGGCCTCACGCTGACCCTCCCCAGATGTGGCCAGGAGACTAACCATTCCACCACCCAGAATTTTTTGTTTGGAAACACAGGATTCTGTACCAGAAAAAATTGACAATTTGCTAAAGTTGTTGAAATCTTGATAGTTAACTTAAACTGGTAAATTAGAGCTACCCATTAAAACCTCTCTGTTACTCCTTTAATAACTTTGTTATGCTTTGCACTCTTTTTTTCTTTAAAACTCTAAGTAGGTTTCCAAATGCTTTTTGAAATAAAAGTTTTTATCACAGAGTTCATGATATGAAAATATTATTCCCAGTATAACTTGATTTCTGTTAGGCTAAATTTATAAAACTTTATTTATTTACCTTTCAGTTGTTTCCATGTTTCTGGGTTTCAGTGTCTTTTGTTGTTGTTGTTGCTCTTGTCCATTCGCTCAGTTGTATCTGACTCTTTGCAACCCCATGGACTGTAGCACACCAGACTTCCCTGTCCTTCACTATCTCCTGGAGTTTGCTCAGACTCATATCCATTGAGTCCATGATGACATCCAACCAATCTCACCCTCTGTCGCCCCCTTCTCCTCCTGCCCTCACTCTTTCTCAGCATCAAGGTCTTTTCCAATGAATCAGCTGTTATCTTCAGGTGGCCAGAGTATTGGAGCTTCAGCATTAGTCCTTCCAGTGAATTTCCAGGGTTGATTTCCTTTAGGATTGACTGGTTTGAGCTCTTTGCTGTCCGAGGGACTCTCAAGTGTCTGTCTCTAGAGTACTGTCTCTGTGCTTCATGAGAGGGTTCCCTGCCTGTGCTTTTGTAGTTGATTAAGTGGCCAAAGACAATGTGTCTTTAGTGCTTGTTTATTGTATTTTGTACTAATCCAACCCTCATAGTTGTACTTTGAAAAATGTTCCCTAAAGCTGGTTAAACTGGCTATTAATCTGGATCTTCATTGTAGGTTTTGCTATGCAATGTCTTACGAATTTATGATTAGGGCTCTATCTTTAAGGAACTGCTGGCTCCTGTGTTCTTGAAAGGAACCTTGATAGAGATAGGAACAGAATGGTTTTCTTATGGATCATTGCCCTTTTTGTTTTTCACAAGAAAGTGTTAAGCACTGATAGGGAAGTGACCATGGGCATTTTGTCTTACCTTTGAGTTGGTGCTCAAATAATTAGTTGCTGTATTCAGCTTGGTACAGATCTTTTGCCGTGTTAAAAATGAATCTAGGGACTTCCCTGGTGGTCTAGTGGTTAAGAATCCATCTTCCAGTGCAGGAGGCATGGATTTTATGCCTGGTTGGGGAACTAAGATCCCACAGGCCACGGGGCAACTAAGCCTAGGCACCGCTTTTACTGACCCCGAGTATCACAAGTAGAGAGCCTTTGTGCTGCAATGAAAGACCCGATGTAGCCAAAAATAAATAAATATTTTTAAAAAGGAATGGAGCATTCTCATAAATTATGCTAGTAAGTTTGTTAGAACAGTGTTAACAGATATTCGATAAAACTTTCACTTTAATGAACAATTGTGTAATGTGATATTTGAATGAAATACATGAGAGAAAGAAAAATTTAATATATTCAGGTATACTAGAAATCATGATAGTTTAGAAGACTGAGCCAGAATTTGATGGTGAGAAGACAGAAGTAAATTGAGAATGAATCCTAGCTCATGAAAAGTATAGCCTTTAAATATTTAATTGAAGTGCATGTAAGAGAGCAGCACAATGCTAAAGACTCAACTGGGCTGCCTTTTTGAAAATGTGGAGAAGCTTCTTTGCCACTGCCAGATGAACAAGGTTATAAATGTTGTCAAGCATGGTATATTTACATTTAACACACAAGATCAGAAAAATGAGTCAGCAGATGATCTAAAAATTTAATGGAGTTGTAAACATTGTCAGTAAGTCATTAAGAATCAGCAAAGATAACATATATATATAGCATCCCGAATGTGTCAAGTATAAGGATGGGTGCTGGGGTAATTGTGATCAATTCTACATAGACAGAATCTTTGCTTTCACAGAATTTATAAACCAGAGGAACACACAGTGGCTACAGTCTCGTTTCTTTACTCTTTTTGTGTTTGGCCACAGTGCTCAGCTTGTGGGATCTTAGTTCCCCACCCAGTGATCGAACCTGGGCATATGGCACTGAGAGTGCCAAGTCCTAACCCCTGGACCGCCAGGTAATTTCTGGTGTAGTCTTGTTTCTGAGTGAGGTGATAAATAAAGAAGGGGGGTAATTTAGTGATTGGTTTGTTTTAAGTCTTGAGGCTTTTTAAAAAATGGAGTGTAATTGATTTTCAGTGCTGTGTTTCAGGTGTTCAGCAAAGTGATTCAGTTATACATGTATCCTTTTTCAGATTCTTTTTCTTTATAGGTTATTATAAGATATTAAATATAGGCCTCTATGCTATGCAGTAGGTCTTTATTGCTTATATAGTAGTATGTATCTGTTAATCCCAATCTCCTATTTATCCCTCCTTTCCCCCACCTTTTTGCTTTGGTAACCATAAATTTGTTTTCTATGTCTGTGAGTCTATTTCTGTTTTTTAAATAAGATCATTTGTATCTTTTTTTTTGATTCCACATATAAGTTATATCATGTGATATTTGTTTTTCTCTGTCTGATTTACTTCACTTGGTATGATAATCTCCGTAGGTCTATCTGTGTTGCTGCAAATGGCATTATTTTATTCTTTTTTTATGTGGCTGAATAATATTACAGTGTGCATGTATATACACATCTTTATCCATTCATTTTTTGATGGACATTTAGGTTGTTTCCATGTCTTGGTTATTTTCAATAGCGCTGCTCTAAATATTGGAGTGCATGTATCTTTTCAAATTAGAATTTTTGTCTTGTCTGAATATATGCTCAGGAGTGGGATTGCTGGATCAGATGGTAACTCTACTTTAGTTTTTTTAAGGAACATCCATACTGTTTCCATAGTGGCTGCACCAATTTACATTCCCACCAGCAGTACAGGAGGGTTCTCTTTTTTCCACACCCTCTCCAGTATTTGTTGTTTGTAGACTTTGGTGATGGCCATTCTTCCAGATGTGGCTATTCTGACAGCTGTGACGCTTTTGTATGGAAAAATGCTGAGTTGAGTAAAAGTTTTAAATCTTAACATGTGCTTTAGAAATTTTTGAGGTGAAATTTATGTGTCGTGAAATGCTCAGAACTTAACTGTGGAAGCTGAATGAGTTTTTTTAAATTGGTGTGTGATTGTCTCACAGTGTCGTGTTTCTGCTGTCCAGCAGTGTGAATCAGGTGTAAGTACACATATATCCCTCCCTCTTGGGCCCTCCTGCCATCTCAGCCTCCTACGTCATCACGGACTGTGGAGCTGAGCTCCCGGTGTTACATGCAGCAGCTTCACACTGGTTGTCTGTTTTATACATGGTGGTGTGTATATGTCAGTGTCCCTCTCTCAATTTGTCTTACTTACTCTCTCCTTCCCCTGCTGTGTCCACAAGTCCATTCTCTACGTGTGCGTCTCTGTTCTTGCCTTGCTATAGATAGGTTTATCAGTATCATTTTTTCTAGTGAATGAGTTTCAATAAATATGTACTCTTGTGTGACTCTGCCTTCCCAATAATCCCACGTAGTTCCTTTAATCAGTTCTTGTTCTGATAGCTTTTACGACCAGTTTAGTTTTTCTAGGTCTTGAACTTCTAATAGAAAAGTAGAATAAGTGTGTATTCTTTTCAGGCTGGCTTCTTTAGTTCAACGTAATATCTTTGAAATTCATCCATTGTTGCTCTTATTAGTAGTTCTCCCCCCCCCCCCCCATTGTTCATTGGGGTATATCTGCTGTCTTCCTTTTTTTAAATTGAAGGATAGTTGCTTCAATAGTTCTTTATAATTGATGTGTAGTAAAACATTATACGGGCTTCCCTGGTAGCTCTGCTGGTAAAGAATCCGCCTGAAATGCAGGAGACCCCAGTTCAGTTTCTGGGTCAGGAAGATCCCCTGGAGGAGGGCATGGCATTCCACTCCAGTATTCTTGCTAGGAGAATCCCAATGGACAGAGGTTGGGACAGAACTTGGTGGGCTACAGTCAGTGGGGTCGCAAAGAGTCAGACACGACTGAGCGACTAAGGACAGCACAGCACAATACCTTATATATCACATTTTGTTTATTCATTCTCCCTTTAGGCTATTATGAATATAACTGTTATGAACACATAACTGCTAGTCTTCTTATAGACATGCATTTTCATTTCTCTTGTATAAATAACTAATGGTGGACTTACTGGCTCATAGGGCAGCTGTATGTTTAACTTTAGAAGACATTGCCGAACGATTTTCCCAAGGGAATAGATCATTTTACATTGCAACCAGCAGCCTATGAAAGATCTACTTGAGTGACACATCAGAACTGAGTTTCAGAAAGCCTTTTCTGGCACAGTGGAGTATGAGACTTGAGGTAGGGAGCATGCACAGTGAAGCGACACGGCTGGAAATTTGTGTATTCCTGTTCTAAGGAATTGATAGGGCGGGAGAGAATCTTACGGACTCTAGAGCCTATGGTGTGTGGGGTGAACATAAAGCAGGGGTCAGGTGATCCCCACGTATCTGCCAACGTGTTAGTCGTTCAGTGGTGTCCGACCCTTTGGGACCCCATGGACTGTAGCCCGCCAGGCTCCTCTGTCCATGAAATTCTCCAGATAAGAATACTGGAGTGGGTAGCCATTCTCTTTTCTAGGGGATCTTCCCAACCCAGGTCTCCTGCATTGCAGGCAGATTCTTTACCATTTAAGCCACCAGGGAAGCGTGTATCTGCCATAGGCTGTTGGATATTGGTGCACCAGTCATTAATAAAATGGAGGAGTACATTTTAGAGGGAAGAGGGAGAAATCTGTTTGTAAGTAGTAATTGGGGTAAAAGGAAGTCGATGAGATAGTTGTGTATAGAGAGGAGAAAGCCCAGGATGGAATTGGAATTTTGGGGACCACTGACATGTAAGAAAGAAGCTGATGAAGAGAAGTCTGGAAAGGAGCAGGAGGATTCAGTAACCACTACAGAAGGGACACGGGAAGTGAATTTAACAAACTGGAAAAAAAAAAAAAAACTGGAAGAGTTGAACTTTGAAGAAGGAGGGAGAGGCTTGAATGTTGTTAATGTGAGTAAAAAGTAATAATAGCCTTTTTGGAGATTAACTTAAAAATTCCTTAAAACTTAAAATATAATGTTTTTTGACCAAATAGTTGCACTTTATGGAATAACTTCTAGAGAAACAGACAAATATGTGAAGATGTGTTTAGAGGTATTCTAAACCTCTACTGCTAAGTTACTTCAGTCGTGTCCGACTCTCTGCAACCCCATGGATGGAAGCCCACCAGGCTCCCCCATCCCTGGGATTCTCCAGGCAAGAACACTGGAGTGGGTTGCCATTTCCTTCTCCAATGCATGAAAGTGAAAAGTGAAAGGGAAGTCACTCAGTCGTGTCCGACTCTTAGCGACCCCATGGACTGCAGCCTACCAGGCTCCGCTGTCCGTGGGATTTTCCAGGCAAGAGTACTGGAGTAGGGTGCCGTTGCCTTCTCCTCTAAACCTCTAGGCACCTGGTAAAGTATATAGTAATGAAAAACTGAAAACAACCCAAGAATCCATTAATAAAGGATTGGCTAAATAAAATATGGTATATTCATATGATAAAATGCTATGCAGCTGATGGAATATGTTATACACACATACCATATTCCATCAGCTACATAGCATTTTATAGTATATGTACACATACACACACACGGTATTAGTTTTCTATTGCTGCTGAAACAAATTAGTACCAACTTGGTGGCTTAAAACAGAAATGTAGTCTCTTACAGTTATGGAGGCCAGAAGTCTCAAATGTGTTACTGGGCTAAAGTCAAGGTATTGACTGCTGGTTCCTGGGGTAGAATCCATTTCCTTGCCTTCTCCAACTGTTAGAGTTGCATTCTTTGTATTCCTTGCATTGCATTCCTTGACTTCTTCCTGCATCTTCAGTCAGCTGCATTGCATCTTCAGGTGGGCCCAACTCTGACAATTCAGGATAATCTCTTCATCACAAAACCTTTCCCTTAATTACCTCTGCAATTTAAGATAACATGCCCAGGTTCTGGGTTTTATGATGAGCTCTTTTGTTCTTGTTTAGTTGCTAAATTTTGCCTTGACACTTTTGCAACCCCGTGAACTGTAGCTTGCCAGGCTCCTCGGTCCATGAAATTTTCCAGGCAAGAATACTAGAGTGGGTTGACATTTCCTTTTTCAGGGGATCTTCCTGACTTAGGGATTGAACCTGCATCTCTTGCACTGGCAGGTGAATTCTTTACCACTGAGCCTCCAGGCAAGAATACTGGAGTGGGTTGCCATGCCCTTCTGCTGGGGATCTTCCTGACTAAGGGATCGAATCCAGATCTCCTGTATTGCAGGTGGATTCTTTACCATCTGAGCCACCAGGGAAACCCTGAGTTCTTTAGGAGGCCATTAATTATGCTGTCACATAATACTAACACAGAAAATCAGGCACATTATATAAAAATTCTCAAAAATATATAGTATGATTTTTTTTTTTTTTTGACTGGGCTGAGCAGCATATGGGATCTTAGTTCCCAGACCAGGGATTGAACCCATGCTCCCTACAGTAACAGTTTGGAGTCTTAACCACTGGTCCACCAGGAAAGTCCTCAAGTATGAACTAATTTTTGTTAACTTGATACACATACCCATATAGTAGCATATGTATAGCAATCTTAATGAATATATACTGTACTGTTAACAGTGACTTTTTGAGAGTGGGATTTCAGAGTATTCAAACTTTTCCATTTTTTTCTATGATAATTTCAATTCTTAATGAACATGCATTTACTGATCAGAAAAATAAAAAACAAAAGGAAAGTATTGTGTGGGTCATATGTTACAGAGAGATCTGCAAGTAAGATGAATATTGTAGATCATGTACTGAATTTAGCACAAAGAGGCTGTTGGTGAGTGACTTTAATCAGTGTGGTTTTAGTAAAATGGTATGGTGGAAACCACACTGCAGTGAAAAAGTGGGAGATGAGGTAGGGAAGAATGAAAGTTAAACATGTGTCCAGTTGCTTAGCTGTGGGGAGGTATTTCAGGGACAGGGGTATTTCAGTTCAGTTTAGTTCAGTGGCTCAGTCATGTCCGACTCTTTGCGACCACATGAACTGCAGCATGCCAGGCCTCCCTGTCCACCAACTCCCGGAGTCCACCCAAGCCCATGTCCATTGAGTTGGTGATGCCATCCAACCGTCTCATCCTCTGTCGTCCCCATCTCCTCCTGCCCTCAATCGTTCCCAGCATCAGGGTCTTTTCCAGTGAGTCAGCTCTTCGCGTGAGGTGGCCAAAGTATTGGAGTTTCAGCTTCAACATCAGTCCTTCCAATGAACACTCAGGACTGATATCCTTTAGGATGGACTGGTTGGATCTCCTTGCAGTCCAAGGAACTCTCAAGAGTCTACTCCAACACCACAGTTCAAAAGCATCAATTTTTCTGTGCTCAGCTTTCTTCACAGTCCAACTCTCACATCCATACATGGCCACTGGAAAAATCATAGCCTTGACTTGACTAGATGGACCTTTGTTGGCAAAGTAATGTCTCTGCTTATTTAATATGCTGTCCATAGAGGGGTGTAAGATCCAGTGAGAGTTCTCAATATGGCAGAGCAGCCTGTGTAAAAGTTGAGAGCAGAAACTGGGAAGAAGAGACAGACTGCCTCTTGAGTTCCAGGACAGAGAACAGGAGGCCTGTCTTCTGACTTTAGATAGAAACCCTACTTACTGGTGGCTTGTGAGACTAGAGAGGTATGGATATGGGTAGTAGTTAAGTTTATAACATTTTTGTTTTCTTTAACATTATCAAATTAAAAAAAAAAATCTCTTGTAGTCCTAAATGTTCCTCTGGCATTTTGTTAAAATCTACAGTTATTGTGTACCTGGGTTAATTTACTCAAGAGTACTCGCTAATGTACTCTTACTTTGTTGGTTTGTCCCAGAACTTCTGATTGTTTCTGTAGCCTCATAGTATATATGAGGTTCAGGGAATGAGACCTTAGTTTTCTAGGGCAGTGTTTTGGGGATTCCCCCTACTCCCTCACCCCTTATTATTGAAACTAATCATACATAAAAATCTGCTCCTATGAGTTGATCAGTTTTCTTTTGGCTCTACAATGTCTGAACAGAAAGGCATTGGAGATACCATTCACTCCAACCTTTTTTTTTTTTTTAAAGTTCTGACAAGGAAATAACGTTTAAAAACACTTTAACTTGTGAAGGCCCTGTGGTTTTTGGTTGCTTGCATGCGCAGAAGGCCCTATGCACTTTGTCAATAGAATGTGGTGCTTTTACCTTGCTGAAATGCTGAGGACCTTTCAAAAAATCATTTCATTGGTCCTATATTTCTGACAGGATTTCTTGAGTTTTCATGTATCCTTCTATCCAATTTCAATTAACATACATTTTCCACTTCTTATTTTAATCAGTTTTTTAAAACCAGTTTCAATGTAATTAAATTAATTTAAATGTCAATTTAAAATAGCTTTTAGGCCTTGCCATGATCTGTGCATTATTTGCCTGTTTTGGAGAATTATGTTAAAGACTCTTATTAACATTTTAGGATTTTTCAAAACAGTGGCAATTCATTTTTATTTCACCCTTGGTATGGAGTGATAGTGCTTAACATGCTTACCCCCCCCCCCCACTTCTTGATATATTGTGTACATTAAATAAAAGATTCATGTAAGATGTGATATATTTTAAGAGGTGCTTGTTCTGAATTTGTGCTTTTTTTGTGCTGGACTGAGGCATAAGAAAACAAGTATTTTAGCACTGTTGCTGCTGCCAAGAAAAAATTGTGTGTGTGGATATGCTTTTTTTTTTTTTTTTTTGGATATGCTTTTTTTAAAAACAATTTTGTGTTTTTAACAATGGAACGTTGAGGTTGGGGACAGGCTTATTAGCTCTTTACTCATGAACTTGAACATCTTGGTTATAGAAATTTTAGGTTCAGCTCACAATGGCCAAATTTTAGTTACCTAGTATTCTTATCAGTGTATTTTACATAGCATTCTCTTCCAGTTTTAATGCAAAAGTATTGATGGAGAAATTATATCAGTAGTTTGGTAATACAGTAAAATATTTCACATAATAGCAATTGCCTTTTCTTTGTAGGAAAGCAGCAGTAGTTTTTATTGAAGCAAGTAAAGTTCTGTTTCGGGAAGAATTTCATTATGATATGAATTGATGGCCAGAGAGGAACAAAGTGGCATAATGTAGAGAGTGTGTGTGAGTCGCTCAGTCATGTCTGACTCTTTGCAACTCCATGGTCTGTCCATGGAATTCTCCAGGCAAGAATATTGGAGTGGTTTGCCATTCCCTTCTCTAGGGCCGCTTCCCAACCCAGGGATTGAACCTGGGTCTTCTGCATTGCAGGCAGATTATTTACCATCTGAGTAGAAAGAGCAAGCATTTTACTTTGTCATTTTCCTTCTCCTTTTAACCTCTCTGGGTCTGTTTCTTTATCAGAAGAATGTGTTTTCATATTATCATGCAGTGTAGTTCATGAGGAATGGAAATACTAAATGTAAAGTATCTGGAACAGTGCTTGGCCTGTGTTTTGTGCTCAGTATAAATAGCCGTTATGATTTTGTGATTATCAGTTTCTTAAAGGAAGTTTAAGAGAATGCAGAAAGCATGAATGGAATTGACTGTAAAATATAAGGAAGACCCTTCTGATAGCAGGATTGGTTTGAGTTTTGTGTTCAGTTTTCAATTACCAGAATGTCTCAAGTGGATTGCCAGAACTACCTGTGAGATAGTTTTCTTCTGTCAGTCTGAGGAATTATGCTGTGTACCTTATGAAGTTGTTTGATGCATTGTATATATTTAAAAATACTGATTATCTTATTCTTTGGATGGTTTGGCCTGTAACAGGCAAGATTCTAGGTTTATATACTTTTAAAAATAGATTGTGTCTGCTGAAGTGTATAGCATTAAATAAGTCATTTTTAAGCATGAACAAAATTTTATTCCAATCCATAGCTCATGGTAATTTTTGTTTTATGATCAAGGTGATTTAAAAGGTCACTATTTTTTCTTTAAAAACCTAGCAATGACTATCCTGAATGTATGAAAACTCTTTTGATACTAGGTAGTAGGTGAACTGTCCAGTGAAAAGATTTCATTAAATTTTTGAATAAAATTGAACTTGAATAGCTCTTAGGTTTCAAAGACTTAAACAAATGCTAATTCCTTAAGATAACTAGGTGCTATATCGAGTACAGTTTTGTATGTTTAAAACATTTAAAATGGTAAAACTTAGGACCTTATTCACATGTAATGCTTTAATTAGATAGTCTCTAAATATCAGCAGTACTCAGGTGTTTTGAATGGTTGGAAAAGTGTGTGAACTTTGTATGTAGTTTAAGGTATTTCTGAGCTGTGGCAGTCCATAGAGATAAAGGCATTTGGTTAGCTAGAGAACAGTGCGTGTAGTTCTGTAAAGCTGAGTATAGACACAGATTTGCAGTTATTAAACCACAAGCTTATACTTTTGGAGCATCCAACAAAACTGACATTTTCTGTTTTAGAAGATTTTTTTTTTTCCCATTTATTAGTTGGAGGCTAATTACTTTACAATATTGTAGTGGTTTTTGTCATACATTGACATGAATCAGCCATGGATTTACATGTATTCCCCATCCCGATCCCCCCTCCCACCTCCCTCTCCACCCGATTCCTCTGGGTCTTCCCAGTGCACCAGGCCCGAGCACTTGTCTCATGCATCCAGCCTGGGCTGGTGATCTGTTTTACCCTAGATAATATACATGTTTCGATAATATACATGTTTCAAAACATCCCACCCTCGCCTTCTCCCATAGAGTCCAAAATTCTGTTCTGTTTAGAAGATTTTTAGAAAACTTATTATGTATAAACAAGTTAGATTCGTTGCAGTTGAATGTTTGTGTTATCCTTGGTAGATTTTCTTTTCTCTCTCTCACAGGCATGTAATTGTGATGTGGTTGCTGATGCTTGCTTTTCCCTGTTCATTTTCTTTTCTTTCTTTCCTTCTTTAGAAATTATTGCTGTAGCTTACAAAGTGGGATGATTTTCTTCTGTGCAAAATGTTAAAGTCAGGAGAATGTCAAACATTTCTGCAGTTATGCAGATCTGTTTACACTTACTATAAAAATTATAAAAGAGGTTTTTGTTGATATTCTTGAGACTTTTTTAACACTAGTATTATACATTGATACAAAAGATAAAATACAGTCAATAATACACTATTGTCAAAGGAGGTAGGAGTTTTCTTGTGATACGTTGACAGTTCATTTTCAAATATAATTTCCATCTCAATATTTTAGTTAATTGAATCTCTTAAGTAGGTAATCAGATTGGTTTGGGGCAGGTCCTATCTGTCTGTCAAAATCCTTAGAGTCATGACATGTTCTCATATGCTGTGTTTTTACTTTTGTGCTCTTCTGTTAGTTTAGCTCACCTTCCTTTCCATGATTTACACTCGTGAGGACATTTTGGTTTTAGGGCTGAATGTTTAGTATCCTGGCTCCATCACTTATTAGCTAATGGCTTCTTGGGCCAGTTGTTTAACCTCTTATCAGTCAGTTCAGTTCAGTCGCTCAGTCATGTCCAACTCTGCGACACCATGGACTGCTGCACGCCAGGCCTCCCTGTCCATCACCAGCTCCTGGAGTTTACTCAGACTCACGTCCATTGAGTTGGTGATGCCATCCAACCATCTCATCCTCTGTCGTCCCCTTCTCCTCTTGCCTTCAATCTTTCCCAGCATCAGGGTCTTTTCCAATGAGTCAGTTCTTCGCATCAGGTGGCCAAAGTATTGGAGTTTCAGCTTTAACATCAGTCCTTCCAATGACTATTCAGGACTGATTTCCTTTAGGATGGACTGGTTGGATCTCCTTGCAGTCCAAGGGACTCTCCAGAATCTTCTCCAACACTGCAGTTCAAAAGCATCAATTCTTTGGTGTGCAGCTTTCTTTATGGTCCAACTCTCACATCCATACATGACTACTGGAAAAACCATAGACTTGACTAGATGGACCTTTGTTGAAAAAGGTATGTCTCTGCTTTTTAATATGCTGTCTAAGTTGATCATAACTTTCCTTCCAAGGAGCAAGCATCTTTTAATTTCATGGCTGCAGTCACCATCTGCAGTGATTTTGGAGCCCCCAAAAATAAAGTTTAACTTTTGTAAACTTCAGTAAAATCTGTACCTGGATTATCATGAGGGTTAAATAAGGTAATGAATGTAAGTCTTGTCATAGTGCCTGGTATGTAATAAAATATACAGCATTGATAAGATATCACTGTGTGCAAATTTTCCTTTTCTTTTTTTCAAATTATAGTTGATTTACAATGTCATGTTAGTTGCAAGTTTTCTTTTCTGAAACTTTGCCCTGGAGGTAGGAAGGATCAGAGAGAGATATGAATATATGCTGTATGCATATAGAAAATAAATTAACTCAGAGAAATTTGTCATAAAGACATCTAAAGGAAGAAGACTTGTCAGCAGTGTTACCCTTTTTTGTATTTTTTTCCCCTTTCAGTGTAACTCCTCTTTGCTGTTTTTTCTATTCCTATTGAAGTCAGTTTTTGTATCTTTCTCTTCTTTCATCTGACAACTGTTAAATAAGTGAAAGATAATTTGAAATTCTTCTTTGAAGATATTTATAGATTGTGTTTTAAGATCTCTATTCCATATTTATTCATAATACTCAAAACATGCAAAACATTGCTGTTTATAATAATGTTGTTTATTCCCACATTTACAGAGCTGGAATAATACTTCCTTCAGTTCAGTTCAGTCGCTCAGTTGTGTCTGACTCTTTGCGACCCCATGAATCTTAGCATGCCAGGCCTCCCTGTCCATCTCCAACCCCCGGAGTTTATTCAAACTCATGTCCATTGAGTCGGTGATGCCATCCAGCTATCTCATCCTCTGTCGTCCCCTTCTCCTCCTGCCCTCAATCCCTCCCAGCATCAGGGTCTTTTCCAATGAGTCAGCTCTTCGCATCAGGTGGCCTAAGTATTGGAGTTTCAGCTTCAGCATCAGTCCTTCTAATGAACACCCAGGACTGATCTCCTTTAGGATGGAGTGGTTGGATCTCCTTGCAGTCCAAGGGACTCTCAAGTCTTCTCCAACACCACAGTTCAAAAGCATCAATTTTTTGGCACTCAGCTTTCTTCACCGTCCAACTCGCACATCCCATACATGACCACTGGAAAAACCATAGCCTTGACTAGATGGAGCTTTGTTGGCAAAGTAATGTCTCTGCTTTTAAATATGCTGTCTAGGTTGGTCATAACTTTCCTTACAAGGAGTAAGCATCTTTTAATTTCATGACTGCAGTCACCATCTGCAGTGATTTTGGAGCCCCCCCCCCCCCCAAAATAAAGTCTGACACTGTTTCCACTGTCTCCCCATCTATTTGCCATGAAGTGATGGGACCAGATGCCATGATCTTAGTTTTCTGAATGTTGAGCTTTAAGCCAACTTTTTCACTCTCCTCTTTCACTTTCAACAAGAGGCTTTTTAGTTCCTCTTCACTTTCTGCCATAAGGGTGGTGTCTTCTGCATATCTGAGGTTATTGATATTTCTCCCCACAACCTTGATTCCAGCTTGTGCTTCCTCCAGCCCAGTGTTTCTCATGATGTACTCTGCATATAAGTTAAATAAGCAGCCAATATACAGCCTTGACATACTCCTTTCCCTATTTGGAACCAGTCTGTTATTCCATGTCCAGTTCTAACTGTTGCTTCCTGACCTGCATACAGGTTTCTTAAGAGACAGGTCAGGTGGTCTGGTATTCCCATCTCTTTCAGAATTTCCACAGTTTATTGTGATCCAAACAGTCAAAGGCTTTGGCATACTCAATGAAGCAGAAATAGATGTTTTTCTGGAACTCTCTTGCTTTTTTGATGATCCCGAGGATGTTGGCAATTTGATCTCTGGTTCCTCTGCCTTTTCTAAAACCAGCTTGAACATCTGGAAGTTCACTGTTCAGGTATTGCTGAAGCCTGGCTTGGAGAATTTTGAGCATTACTTTACTAGCGTGTGAGATGAGTGCAATCATGCAGTAGTTTGAACATTCTTTGACATTGCCTTTCTTTGAGATTGGAATGAAAACTGACCTTTTCCAGTCCTGTGGCCACTGCTGAGTTTTCCAAATTTGCTGGCATATTGAGTGCAGCACTTTCACAGCATCATCTTTCAGGATTTGAAATAGCTCAACTGGAATTCCGTCACCTCCACTAGCTTTGTTTGTAGTGATACTTCCTAAGGCCCACTGACTTCACATTCCAGGATGTCTGGCTCTGGGTGAGGGATCACACCATCATGATTATCTGGGTGCTGAAGATCTTTTTTGTACAGTTCTTCTGTGTATTCTTGCCACCTCTTCTTAATGTCTTCTTCTTCTGTTAGGTCCCTACCATGTCTGTCCTTTATTGAGCCCATCTTTGCATGAAATGTTCCCTTGGTATCTCTAATTTTCTTGCAGAGATCTCTAGTCTTTCCCATTCTGTTATTTTCCTCTATTTCTTTGCATTGATCACTGAGGAAGGCTTTCTTATCTCTCCTTGCTATTCTTTGGAACTCTGCATTCAAATGGGAATATCTTTCCTTTTTTTCCTTTGCTTTTCGCTTCTCTTCTTTTCACAGCTATTTGTAAGGCCTCCTCGGACAAGCATTTTGCCTTTTTGCATTTCTTTTCCATGGGGATGGTCTTGATCCCTGTCTCCTGTACAGTGTCACCGGACCTGCTTAAAAACTGAAGATAGATATTATATTTGTGCCAGCCTAAATCCTATTGGAATAATATTGAGTATAAATATATATATTTTTTGCTTTCTACATGTTTTTCAGTTGTATATCAAGTTCTTTTATGGGTTCAGAATTTCTAGTACCTTGAAGAATAAGTAACGATGTGTACAGATCACAAATTAATTATTTTTTATATTTACATTGGCATAGACCATTTTGAAATTTGAGCATGTATTTTAGGTGTATTTCTGAGTTTGATACATTGGTGTTTATTTTGGAAGCAAAGATGAAAAGACCTCTCTAGACCCATTTGGCATTACACACAGGCAAATACCCACTTAAATAGTATGATGCTATAAGTTGGTGAACTCTGAGTTTGTAATCTTGTTAAGCAGAGCTGTTTAAATACTGGTCCTAGAGGTACGATTGCCTGTCATTCATGTTCTGGCCAATTTCTCCACAAGTTCATATCAAACTTGCTGTGAAACTTGAGATGCTTCTAATAGTCTATTTCAGACTAAGAGTATAAATACTTTTAAAAATGTGATGTAGTTGGAAGAGCTCAGATATCTAGAGAATTCGTCATCTATTTTTTTAACCAATTTTTGTTGTTGAGTTTCTGGTATATACCAGGCACTGTGCTAGGCATTACAGAGGGCAAGTAATACTTTGGTCAGAACAAAAAGGAGATGCCTTTTCAATAGTGGTCCTAACCTGCAATCCTGACCTCAGTAATGATTTCTTAATATGTTATTTTAGTATTGTTGCTTCCTCCCTTTTGTTTCCTTCTTGCAAATATATTTTTCAGATTAGAATGTATATAGTCTGTCATGATGGAGGATTCTAAAAAATGATTTCCCCTCAATAATGCAAATAATACATATTTGTTTAGGAAAGTTTGGAAAAATTAGAAGTATAAATAATTTTAAAACCATAAAGTTAAAAACAAAAACAAAAACATAAAGTTGGGGCTTCCCTAGTGGTCCAGTGGTTAAGACTCTGCACTTCCACTGCAGAGGGGACAGGTTCTATCCCTGGTCAGGGAACCAAGATCCTGCATGCTATGTGGTGCAGCTGAAAAAAAAATCCATAAAGTTAATGTCTTATATTCTGTTCAATTCTGTTGTGGTAATTGCTGTTGGCAGCTTCTGTTGCTGTTTTTCTTTAGCCAGAGCAGACTATTAAAGGTCTATTTGGCATTTGTATGCCACGCTCATAGCAACATTATTCACAATACACAAACTGGGCAACAACCCAAATGTCCATCAACAGAAGAAGGGATAAACATTAGATGAGTAGAGTTCGTTCTGTCTTTCCTTCCTCCATCCCTCCCTTCTCTCTCCTCCTACCTCCCCCCAACCTTTCCTCCCTCCATACCTTTTCTTTCTCCCTCCAGTTTTTCATAGCCTGAGTTTCTATTCTAGCACCATGAAAAATGAGAGAAGTATATATAATGGAATATTGTTCAGTCATAAAAGGAAATGAAGTTCTGATATGTACTACAGTGTGGATGAACCTTGAAAACTTTATGCTGAATGAAATAAGCCAAGACACAAAAGGACAAATATTATATGTATTGTTTGCTGTTGTTTAGTCACTAAGTCGTGTCCTACTCTTTGTGATCTTATGGACTGTAGCCCACCAGGCTCCTCTGTCCATGGGATTTTCCAGGCAAGAACACTGGAGTGCGTTGCCATTTCCTCCTCCAGATTGTATATATTAATATGATTCTATTTATATATCTAGAATAGTTAAATTCACAAAGTCAGAAAGTAGATTAGAAGTTACCTGAGGCTATGGAGAAAGAGGAATGGATGCATAGTTTCTGTTTGGTACAGAAAGTGTTTTGGAAATAGTGGTGATAGTTGTACATCATTGTGAATATAATTAATTCCAATGAATTGCACACTTAAAAATTGTTACAGTGGTGGGTTTTTATGTCCTGTATATTTTACCCCAGTTATGAAACAGTCTGTTTGGAACCTGTGAGAGCCTTGTGGCTAGTTTGCAGTTTTACTTCTTAGTAAGGCTAAGGTCTCACTCATTCATGCTTCCTCATGGTTCCCTTGTTCATGCTCCATCGTTTTTGAAAAAAAAAAAAAAAGACTGAGTGGTGATTTTTATGGGTAATTTTTCTTCATGATTTTTATTTTTTTTGTGAATATAGATCACATAATGAAAATATTCATAAATGAGACTTATTTTAAAAACAAATCAGAAAATATTTATCTTCTTTGGCTTATTATATAGTATTCTTTCTTTTAACCTTTATTTCTTCTTTATGATCTTTCACTTTTTTTGAATGTATGTATCATTCTGTAATTTTATAGTTTTTAGTATAACTAAATTGGAGATAATTGGGAAAAGAAAGGATTCTTCACATCCCAACAATTCACTACTATATCATTGAGTTTCTTGGTTTTAATTTTAATATGTTTTCTTCTATTCTCTTCTTTGCTTATGTCTTTGTCCTTATGAAAATTTTTATACAATTTGAGTTCCTTTTTCACTTTTTGCTACATTAGCATTCTGCATGTGGTCTGCCTTGTCTTCGTAACCATCTTTTTGTCCCCTAACCATTTTTTAAAATAAAGTTACAACTTCCAGTTTCTGCAGTCAAATGCTCTACCCCTGAGCTATACCCCCCTAACTTCCGGTTTCTGGTTCAGCATAGAAGTTGCCACTTCCCCTTAACAACAGGTAAAAACTAAACAAACTGAAAAATTAATGATTCTTATATTTGCAAGAAGTGAGGCCACAAGACAGAGCACTGCCCCCTAAGTTGGAGAAACACAGAGGTAGATACGGAGAATTACAACTTACTGGAGAGAAACCTGTGAGTTTGAAACCTCTGTGGGAACTGGTGGTAGGGAAGGGAAGCCTGAACTAAAACTGATGAATTGCTGCAGGCTCAGTGTGAACAGGTCTGAGAGAGAAAAACTCCAAGGGGACCCAGTCTTTGGTGCCCCAACACTTTTGTGAATTTTGCCTCCAGGAGCTTGGCCAGGTTTTCATAGTGAGTATGAGAGAAAAGTCCCCTCTTGCTTCCAACTGGAGGAAAGGAAAAGGAAATGTTTAAAAATACAGTGGAATACTCTCTTCTTAACAACATCTGCCCTCAGGAGGAAGTGTTGAACCAGAGCCTCATCTCCTGGAGTTTGATCAGGGCCTATCTGACCTGGGGGAAATAAACAGCTCTGGTCTTGTCTGGCCATTTTGTCTCACGTAAGGGGAATGAAATGATGGGAGAGGAAGATGACTGGGTGGCACATGTAAAGTTCAAAGTTCAGAGGTGCAGGCTCACTGAAAGACTAAGATCTAGTCATAGGACTATAAAATGCTTCCCGTCCCTCCACACTGTACTACCACATTATTAATAAAGGCCTGTTTACAGTAGTTCCTTTTACCCAGTACATCATATCTATAAAGCAATTATAATACACACTGAAGACGAAAAACAATTTGAAGAGATAGTGCAAGCATTAGAACCAGACTTAGATATGGTAAGGATGTTGGAATTATCAGACAAAAGAAGACTTTAAAGCCATTGTGATCAAGATGCTAAGCCCTCTAATGGATAAAGTAAATAGCTGACACAACAGATGGGCAATATTGGGAGAGGGTGGAAATTATAAGAAAGAAACCAAAAGCCCAGGACCGGACGGTTTCACAGCTGAATTCTACCAAAAAATTTAGAGAAGAGCTAACCCCTGTCCTACTCAAACTCTTCCAGAAAATTGCAGAAGAAGGTAAACTTCCAAACTCATTCTATGAGGCCACCATTGCCCTAATACCAAAACCAGACAGAGATGCCACAAAAAAAGAAAACTGCAGGCCAGTATCACTGATGAACATAAAGATAGAGATAAAGATTTAAAAGATAAAGATTGTTAGACTAAAAAAAAACAAGATTCAACTATATTGTCTATAGGAAATCCCTTTTAAATTAAGACGGGATTAAGAGGTACAGACTACTATGTATAAGCTACAGGGATAGATAGTACAGGGAATGAATATAGCCAATATTTTATAATAACCAAAAGTGGAATATAACCTTTAAAAATTGTGAATCACTGTTATACACCTGAAACTTATATAAAATTGTAAGTCAACTATACCTCAAAAAAAAAAAAAACCGAAAAACAAACCATATAGATTAAAAGTAAATGAATGGAGAAACATATAAAAGATACACAATTGCTAACATTAATTAAGACAGAACAGCTGTATTAATTTCAGACAGCAGACTTCAGACCAAGGAAAGTTTTCAGGGACAAGCAAAGAAGGGGATATATAATAAGGGGATCAGTTCATCAAGAAGACATAACAGTTCTTGATATGTATACACCTAAACCAGGGCACCAAACTGAGGCGAAAACTGAAGAATTGCAAGGAGAAATAATGAATCCATTTTCACAGCTGGAGACTTTAATACCCCTCTAAGAAATGGACACATCAGCAGACAGTGAGGACACAACTGCGTTCAATAGCACCATCAGTCAGCTAAATATGACAAATGTCTGTTAATAGAGACTGCTCCATCCAACAACAGCAGAAAGTACAGACTACTAAAGCTCACGTGGGACATTCATCAAGACGGATGACATTCTACCAATTTCTTGAGAGACACGATCTGCCCCAGCTCACACAAGAATAGACAGGTTTTTTAATTAGAAAGTAATAAAATTTTTTTGGCCACACCATGCAGCATGTGGGATCTTAGCTTAGTTCCCTGACCAAAGATCAAACCCCTCCCCCTTGTAGTGGAAGAATGGAGTCTTAATCAATGATCTGCCAGGGAAGTCCCAAGAATTGACAATTTCTATTAAAGTAATTGAATCAATTTTAATAACCTTCCAGAACAGGAAGCACTAGACCTCTGTGGATTCACTGGTGAATTCTACTGAACAGTTAAGGATAAAATTATACCAATTCTCTACAGTCTCTTTAAGAAGATAGAAGCAGGGGGGTACTTCCTAACTCCATTCTGTGAGGCCAGCATTACCCTAATACCAAAACTGGACAAAGACATTAAAATATAGCATGCAGACCCAAATATCTCATGAACATAGATGCAAAAATTCTCAACAAAATGTTAGCAAATTGAATCCAACAATGTATAAAAAGAAAAACATATTGTGATGAAATGGGATTCATCTCAGTTATGAAGGACGGGTTTAAGTTTTGAAAATCAGTTAATATAATCCACCACATCAACAGGCTAAAGTAGAAAAATTATATCAATAGATGCAGAAAAGCATTTGACAAAATTCATCACCCACTTATGATGGCCAACTCTCAGCAAACTCTCTTTGAACTTTATCGATAAAGAATGTATACAAAATTATACAGCTGATGTACTTAATAGTGAGAAACCTGTAGCATTCCCACTAAGATCAGGAACAAAGCAAGGATGTTCCCTATCCTACTGCATTTCAACACCATACTGGAAGTTCTAGTTAATGCAGTAAGATTCTTTTTTTTTAAAAAAGGGAAGTTAAAGGTATACAGACTGGGAACAACAACAATGAAAACTGTTCACAGATGATATGCTATAGAAACTCTGAAAGGTTTCAACTACAGAAACTTCATGGAACTAATAAGCAATTATAGGAGGGTTACAGGAAAAAAAAAATCAATCGATTTACTATATATCAGCAATGAACAAGTGGAATTTGAATTGAAAAACACAGTGCCATTTACAGTAACACCTTGAAAAATGATTTCAGTTCAGTTCAGTCACTCAGTTGTGTCTGACTCTTTGCGACCCCATGAATCTCAGCACGCCAGGCCTCCCTGTCCATCTCCAACTCCCGGAGTTTATTCAGACTCATGTCCATTGAGTCGGTGATGCCATCCAGCCATCTCATCCTCTGTCGTCCCCTTCTCCTCCTGCCCCCAATCCCTCCCAGCATCAGGGTCTTTTCCAATGAGTCAGCTCTTCGCATGAGGTGGCCAAAGTATTGGAGTTTCAGCTTCAGCATCAGTCCTTCCAATGAACACCCAGGACTGATCTCCTTTAGGATGGACTGGTTGGATCTCCTTGCAGTCCAAGGGACTCTCAAGAGTCTTCTCCAACACCATAGTTCAAAATGAATTACTTAGATATAAATCTAACAGTATGTGCAGGGTCTATTTGAGGAAAACTATAAAACTCTGAATGAAAAAAGCTACTAAATAAACAGGTATTCATAGATTGGAACACTCAGTTTGTAAGAAGGTCAGTTCTTCCCAATTTAAATCTGTAGATTCAATGCAATCCTGTTAAACCCCCAGAAAATTATCTTGTTGATTTTGGCAGACTGACTCTGAAGTTTATAAGGAGAAGCAAAAGATCCGGAATAGCCAACATTGTTGAAGGTGAAGAAGAAAGCTAGAATTCTGACACAATTCAACTTCAAGATATACTATAAAGCTACAGTAATCAAGACAGGGTGGTGGAGAGGAAGGGATAAATTGGGAGATTGGGATTGGCATGTACACACTATTATGTATAAATAGATAACTGATAAGGACCTACTATATAGCACAGGGAACTCTACTCAGTACTCTGTAATGACCTATATGGGTAAAGAATCTAAAGAGTGGATATATGTATAACTGACTCACTTTTCTGTACAGCAGAAGCTAACATACATTGTAAATCAACTATACTTTAAGAAAAATTAAAATTTTTTCTAAAGGGAGGAGAAAGGAATGAGGTGATGGTGACAGACAGATGGACAAACTCCAAATCTGATTGGGGGGGGAAAAAAAGGCAGTATGGTGGATAAATAACAAGGTCCTATTGTATAGCATGGGGAACGATACTCAATATCCTGTGATAAACAATAATGGGAAAAGAATATGAAAAATTATATATATATGTATATATAATTGAATCTCTTTGCTGTACACTAGAAATTAACACTGTAAATCAACTGTACTTCCATTAAAAAGTATAGTATTGATGAAAGAATATACAAAACAATGGAATGAAATAGCCTAGAAGTAGTCACACATAAATATAGTCAATTGATTTTTGACAAAGGGACAAAGGCAATGCAATGGAGAGAAGATGTGTGTGGGTTAGTCACTCAATCGTGTACGACTCTTACTCTTTGCAACCCCACGAACTGTAGCCCATCAGGCTCTTCTATCCATGGGATTCTCCAGGCAAGAATACTGGAGTGGATTGCCATTCCCTTCTCCAGAGGATCTTCCTGACCCAGGGATCAATCCCACATCTCCTGCATTGCAGGCAGATTCTTCACCATCTGAGCTACAGGGAAGATCTCAGAGAGAAGATAGTCATTTCAACGAAAGATAACTGGAGTAACTAGGTATCTACATTTAAAAAAAAAAAAAAAAGATTCTAGGTAC
Source organism: Cervus elaphus (assembly GCF_910594005.1). Lineage (NCBI taxonomy): Eukaryota > Metazoa > Chordata > Mammalia > Artiodactyla > Cervidae > Cervus > Cervus elaphus. The sequence continues at coordinate 73,482,999 of NC_057834.1, forward strand.
AGACTGTACATCCTTCACAAAAATTAATTCAAAATGGATCACAAACCTAAATGTGAAAGGCAAAACTGTAAAATCCCTAGAGGATAACATAGTAGAAAATCTAGGTGACCTTGGGTTTGGCAATGACTTTTTAGACACAACACCAAAGGCACAATCCATGAAAAAAAGAATTCATGCCTGTGTGTAAGACACTGTAATGAGGATGAAAAGGCAAGCCAAAAAATGAGAGAGAGTATTTTCTAAAGACATATCTGATAGTGAAACCACACTCCTATTCACATAGGGTTTGAACTCAGCCAAAACTAAGGTTGAAGCCGTGGGCTAGGACTTGAACCCACTGTCTTTTAATTTAAATCCGATACTGAAGCTCAGTAAGGTTTTTTTTTCTCTGATAAGGAAAATTTGGCCTGAGGCAAAGCAATTGGTAAAAAGTGAGTTTATTAGCATAGGACACTTTTGTAGGCAAGAGAGCACAGCCCTGAGAACAAAGAGGGCTACATTTTTATAGTCAAAGAAAAAGTAGGGAGGGGATAAGACCACCTTCTTCCTCATTCTTGGATAGATGTCAATCAAGGCTTTCATCATTAGTTCCTCTTTTGACCCTTTATGATCTGAGACCGTCATGGTGCTATTTAAATCACATGTATATTAGCATAAGGGTAGTAACATATATTAAAATATGATAATTCATCTCAGCTTTCATTATAAGGTACCCTTTCACTTACATTCCCGTCTTGGCTATATGCAGAGATGCTGCTTTTCAAGGACCATTAGCTCCCTGACTTCAGATAACATGAATCAGACCCCATGTCTGTTATCTTGTGTTTTAGTTATCACAATTTATAGCTTGAGTGTGCCTGGTCTTCCTTCAAGGTGTAGATTGTTGCTGGGTTCCTGGATTCTTTCCTTGAATGGTCACTGACTTACATCAGTCTCCCAAAACTCTCTTAAAATTCTGTCTCTGTCTTTAATCCCCTAGTGGAATTTTTAAACTAACCTTTTAATTATCCTACTTTATCTGGTATCCCTACTGATATCCTATCAGTAATGGACTTTATCTGATATCCCGATCAGTAATGGACTGTTAGCCAAAAATAGAGAATTCTTAAAACTCAACAGTAAGTTGGTGGGAATGCAAACTAGTACAGCCGCTATGGAAAACAGTGTGGAGATTTCTTAAAAAACTGGAAATAGAACTGCCATATGACCCAGCAATCCCACTTCTGGGCATACACACTGAGGAAACCAGATCTGAAAGAGACACGTGCACCCCAATGTTCATCGCAGCACTGTTTATAATAGCCAGGACATGGAAGCAACCTAGATGCCCATCAGCAGATGAATGGATAAGGAAGCTGTGGTACATATACACCATGGAATATTACTCAGCCATTAAAAAGAATTCATTTGAACCAGTCCTAATGAGATGGATGAAGCTGGAGCCCATTATACAGAGTGAAGTAAGCCAGAAAGATAAAGAACATTACAGCATACTAACACATATATATGGAATTTAGAAAGGTGATAACGATAACCCTATATGCAAAACAGAAAAAGAGACACAGAAATACAGAACAGACTTTTGAACTTTGTGGGAGAATGTGAGGGTGGGATATTTCAAAAGAACAGCATGTATACTATCTATGGTGAAACAGATCACCAGCCCAGGTGGGATGCATGAGACAAGTGCTCGGGCCTGGTGCACTGGGAAGACCCAGAGGAATCGGGTGGAGAGGGAGGTGGGAGGGGGGATCGGGATTGGGAATACATGTAAATCCATGGCTGATTCATATCAATATATGACAAAACCCACTGGAAAAAAATAATAAAAAAAAAAAAAAAAAAAAAAAACTCAACAGTAAGAGCTCAACACAATTAAAAAATGGACCAAAGACCTTATCAGACACCTCACCAAAGATATACAGAAGGCAAAAAGCATATGAAAAGAAAAAAACAAACAGGAAGATGGTCCACAACATATGTCATCCAGGAAATGCAAATTAAGATAACTGTAAAATACTACCATATTCTTATTGGAATAGCCACAATCTAGAACACTGACAACAACAAATGCTGACAAGGATATGGAGCAACAGGAGCTATCATTCATTACTTGTTGCAATGCAAAATGGTACAGTCACTTTGGAATAGTTTGTCCAGTTTTTACAAAAGTGAACACACTTTTACCACACAGTCCAGAAGTTATACTTCTTGGTGTTTACTGAAAGGATTTGAAAAATTACATCAATACAAAAACCTGCTTATAGATGTTTATAGCATCTTTACTTATAATTGCTAAAACTTGGAAACAACCAAGATATCCTTCAGCAGGTGAATGGGTAAGAAAACTGTGTTACATCCAGACAGTGGAATATTATTTAGCACCAAAAAGAAATGCTCTATCAAGCCCTGCCAAGACATCCAGGAAACTTAAATGCTTGTTACTAAGTAAAAGAAGCCAGTCTGAAAAGGCTGTACATGGTAAGAGTCCAACTCTGTGATATCCTGGAAAAGGCAAAACCATGGAGACAATAAATGGGTAAGTTGTTGCCAGGCATTGGGAGGAAAGATGAGATGAAGAGGCAGAGCACAGAGGATTTTTTGGGCAGTGCAGCCACTATGTATAATGCAATTGGACTTCCTTATTCTTGGATTTCTCATTCATGTATTCAACCAACTACAGATAAAAATATTTTAAGAAATTACAGGGACTTCTTTGGCGCTCCAGTGGTTAAGAATCTGGGTGCCAGTGCAGGGGTCATGGGTTTGATCCCTGGTCCAAGAAGATTCTACATGCCGTGGAGCAACTTAAACCCATGTGCCACAACTACTGAGCCCACATGCTCTAGAGCCCATGCTCCACAAGAGAAGCCACCGCAACGAGAAGCCCACGCACCACAATGAAAACCCAGTGCAGCCAAAAACAGATATTTTTAAAAAATTTCAGAAAGTTCCAAAAAGCACAACTCGAATTTGCCACACTTCAGCAACTAGTATTATAAGTAATCTAAAGATGGTAAAGTATAGGAGGATGTGCGCAGGTCATATCCAAATACTATGCCATTTTATATAAGGGACTTGAACATCCACAGATTTTGGTGTCCACAGGGGTTCCTGGAATCAATCCCCTGTGGATACTGAAGGGTGACTGCACTGTAATGATGAATACATACCTTTACGCATTTGTCTAAACCCACAGAATGTACTGTAATTTAAATAATGGAATGACAGAATGGGAATAATGAAGTGGGAGGAATACAAATCAGCTAGGATCTTTTGTCAGTGTGACCAAAGCCATTCAATAATACCTTTGAACCCTTTACTTCTCCCCAAAGATGCAGAATTATTTGTTTATTTCTGTATATAGTTCTTCAGCTTTTGTTATATTCTGTGTTAATTGTTTCTATGTTTGTCTGCTCACACTCCCATCAGTGGTGCTACTTGAGGACAGGGCAAGACAGGGACCAAATATATTCTTCTTCCCACTCAATGCTGTGCTTAACAGTAAATATCTGTAGAGTGAAATTATAGGGTTTTTGTGGAAGTAAATAAGTTAGAAGAAATATTAAATTCCTGAAACTGAGATAGGCAGGTTTTTGAGTCATTGTTAACTTGTGTAGACCACCCTGTTTCTTCTGAAGAGTGGTAACAGTAAGCTTCTGAACTACTAATGCCGCTTTGGCTGTAGGAGTTTGGCACTGATTTTGAAGTCTTGGCATTTGGCTTCTATTTTGTTATTGTTCTCTGGGGCTTGGTTTAGGAGAAAATGTCTTCTGTAAAAGATTTTAATTGTAAACTCCTTCTGGGCATATTAACTGAAGGTAAATGTTTTTTCTTTTCATTTTTCAAAATATGAAAGTGTAATAAAAGACCTAAAGGCCTTTCAGTTGAGGATTTTGCTGATGGTGTCCTCAGGAGGCAGTGCTTAGCTTCAGCTACAACCTAATGGATTATTTTTATTTATAGATTTTGGAGAGACAGTGTATTACTGCAGAGAGTAATATACCTAATTTTAGAATATCCAGGTTTGAGTCTCACTTTTAGTTTTAAGTGTGAGCCTCTCAGAACCTGTTTTCTCATTTGGAAAAGATTTCATGTTCATGAACTGTAGCACTCCTTGCCAAATAACAAAATGCCAGTTTCTCTGGTTTCAGTAAATGGCGCCATCAGTTGCTCAAGTCAGAATAGATTGTACTCTTGATTTGTCTTTTGCCCTCATTATCTACATCTGTTTCATCAGAAAGTCATTTTGTTTCCACCTCCACAGTATTATTTTGGAGGTAAATATTACATCTATTTTCTTAGTCTCTGCTGCCCCATAATAGCTTAAATCTTGTTTCTTACCCAGATTTCTGTAACAGTTTCCCACCGAGTCTCCCTACTTCGTCTCTTACTCCCCTATAATTTGTTTATAAAGGAGGGTACTTTTTTTTTTATAAAATAGAAAAGACCATATTATTCTTCTCCACATGGTTAAAATCTTAAATGACTCTCATATTCCAAATAGTTTCCAAATTCCTTTCTTATAAGATTCTTACTGACTGAGCCCTGGTTGACTTTTTTAGTTTCATCTTTCTGCACATCCCCTTAAGCTACTATGCTTTAGCCGAAATGCTCTCCTCTTAGTTCTAACCTCTGCTGTTCAGTATGGAGGCCACTAGCCACGTATAACTGTTGAGCACTTGAACTGTGACTAGTCTGAATTGAAATGTGCTCTAAGTATAAAATGAGCTTCCTGGGTGGCTCAGTAATAATCTGCCTGCCAATGCAGAAGATGCAGGATACATGGGCTTGATCCCTGGGTCAGGAAGATCCTCTGGAGTGGGAAATGGCAACCTGCTCCAGTGTTCTTGCCTGGAAAATTCCATGGACAGAGGAACCTGGTGGACTATAGTTCATGGGGTCTCAAAGAGTCAGACACGACTGAGCACACATTCACATACATACGTATAAAATACACACTGGATTTCAGACTTAGTATTAAGGACAGAATGTAAAATATTTCATTAAATGTTCATTTTCTGTTGAAATAATGTTTTTGGTATATTTGGGTTAAATAAAAGAATTTCATTTGCTTTTACTTTTTAAAGTTTAGCTACTAAAAATTTTAAAATAACTATTGTGGCTTGCATTGGGGGCTCATCTTATATTTCTTTTGGGCAGCTCTTTTCTAACACATTGTTTGTTAATTCCTCAGGGCTTTTGTACGTGTTGTTACTTTCTTTGCCTAGCTCTGTATAGCTGGCTTCTTCTTGCTCATTTGGAAGATCTTAACTTGAATAATGCCTCCTCAGAAAGGCAGTCCTTAACTGCCCTAACAAATTGAGTTCTTGTTTGTTGTCCTCATGCCATTTAACCTTCCATGCCTTTGTTCACAATTTGTCTGATTGAACTAGTTCCTTGAATGTAAAGAACACGTCTCTTTTCGTTATGACTACACATTCATGTATATTTACCACCCAGTAAAGTGGTTTTTAGATTAGGTTCTAAATGTGACTTGTCAAATAATACTTGTCAATGTAGTAATACTGGACTTCTTCTCAGATCTGTTGTAAGAATTAAATATATTAAGATATTTTGTAAAGGCCAGTAGCAATGTTATTTATATGTAGAGAAGCTGGAGAAATTGGTCATGTGTCTCCTGAGAAATTAAAAATCAGTTAGATGAAGCAGTCTGAATTTAGCCTGCAATTTGGTGTGTCCTTCAACCAACCTTTGCCTCTGATAGTTTGACACAACAGTACATATATTATGTGACCTAGAACTTCTGAGGATTGTCATGTTTTAAAAATGGTTTTTTGAAAGGTTTTTTACCTCTGTTTCTTTTCTCCAGTAGTTATTTTTATAGCTTTTATTTTCTTTGTAAGGGTAGTTAGGGTATTCATTTAAAATAGTATCAGATCTCAGAATAGGTGATGAAATACTTGTAGGTGTATTGTTTTGGCTATGTCTTTTCCTTGGCCATTCCTTAAATATGCTGAAATTATGAGAATAAAACTTAGTATTCTAGTCAGTATTCAGGTATCACTCATGCTAAGTTAAGATGACATTCTTTAAGAAATTATTTCCATAGGAAGAATTCTTGTCAAAAAGAAAATTTAATTGGATTTTTTATTCAGTGACTTCACAGATACATATTTGTATTTTAGAAAATAAAGGTTAACTCAGAGTTTGTGACATACTGATTATAAACCCATCAATAGCAGCAGAGATCTGGAGAACAATGATAATTCTTACTTTGTAAACTATTAAAGATTGGGAGAGGAAACAAGCAAGGGTCCAGATACAATTAGTTTAAGCCTCTGTAAAAGCTTAGGGGCTTCCCAGGTAGCTCAGTTGTAAAGAATCTGCCTGCCAATGCAGGAGACGTGGGTTCGATTGCTGGGTCGGGAAGATCCCCTGGAGGAGGACATGGCTGTGCACTCCAGTATTCTTGCCTACGGGTTGCAGTCTATGGGGTAGCAAAGAGTCCAACACGAGTGGGTGACAGCACACACGCACAGACACAAAAACTTAGGAGGTAGGTGGGGAGAACATTATGAGGCTTTTGTTAATTAATATGCAGCAGCAGAGGCAGTCGAGGTAGCACTGATACAGCAGTAGTGGCAAAAGTTTGAATGCCTACAATGCCACGTGGCCTTCTGAGTGTCAGAAAAACATAATTTTCATGAAAATCATAGGGTATATGTTATCAACCTACTTTTTTTTTTCAGTTGGGGGTTAGAGGCATCAAGTGATGAAACAAATTGCCCAGGGTCACACAGCAACATCTGGGTACAGAGTTTGTACTTGATCCAGCACAGAGTAAAAAGAGAAGTGGCCAAAGATGGGTTTGTGGGGGACATCTGGTAAAGCATAGAAAGGATGTAGCAAGAAGGAAACCTGAGAAGCAGAAGGAAAAACCAAGGGTGTGTTGTCATAAAGGCTCCGGGAAGAGAGAGAAGAAAGAGGATTAGTATGAAAATAGCTGCATTTATTGAGTGCTCTACATATGCCAAATGCTTTGATTACATTTTATCTTTTATTTTTGACCCTGTTTTATAGATAAGAACCTGAGGCTTCTTATATCAGTAGTAAGGAGAGGAGCTGGTGTTGCACCCAGGTCTTTTTTCTTTTTTAACATTTTCTTTTGTACTGGGGTATAGCCAATTAACAATGTTGTGATAGTTTCACATGAACAGTGAAGGAGACTCAGCCATACATATGCTATGTATTCATTCTCCCGAAACTTTCCTCGTCTCCAGGCTGCCACATAACATTGAGCAGAGTTCCCCGTGCCATACAGTGTTTCCTTGTTGATATCCATTTTAAATCTAGCTGTGTTTACATGTTCACCCCAAACTCCCAAACCATCCCATCCCCCCAGCAACAGTAAGTTCGTTCTCTAAGTCTGTGAGTCTGTTTCTATTTTGTAAGTAATGAACCTCGGTCTCTAATTTCAAAGAACAAGTGCTCAATCTCTAAGCTGTCCTGCTTCCTAACAATATGAGGGTTTGTGGAAAATAGTGATCAAATTGGGAGGAACAGTAAACATAGGAATCCAGCTCAAGAAGTATAGTAGCTGAATAATAAGACTTTGAAAAAAAAAAAATACCATCAAAGAAACAAATCAGGAAAACTTCCCAGGACTGAAGGACATGAATTTCTAAGTTAAAAGAGCCCATCAGAGTGCTGAGCACAATGGAGGAAAAAAACATTTGTGTCAAAGCATTTCATTGCAAACTTTTACAATTTAAGAAACCAAAGAAGAGTTGGAGAACTTCCCAGAGATGAAGGGAAAATGGGCTAATTAATAAAATTAGAGTGGTTTCAGATTTTTCAATAAGAATAAGTGAAGTGAAGTCACTCAGTCGTGTCTGACTCTTTGTGACCCCATGGACTGTAGCCTACCGGGCTCCTCCATCCATGGGATTTTCCAGGCAAGAGTACTGGAGTGGGTTGCCATTTCCTTCTCCAATAAGAATAGTGAAAGGTAAAAGACAACTGAGGGCTATATCTACAAAATCTCAGGAAAAATTATTTCTAATCTAGTTTGTAATGCAGCCAAATTTTGAAGTGTGAGAATAGAATAAAGATATTTTCATGTATGCAGTGTCTCAAATTTACCTCTCATTCAGCCCTTCTCAGGAGGCTTTTGAAGGTGTTAACCCACCAGAATGAGAGCGTGTACCAACAAATAGAAACACACAGGATTTAGGAAATAAATTACCCAAGCCTAGTGAGGAATGGATAACAGTGAAGTGAAGTCCCTGGAGGACAGTTGTATACTAGGTGTAGAGAGCAATCAGTCCAGAATGGAGCAGGTCAGTTTTCAGAATGGACATGGTCAAAAATTGGCAACTCATGTGATAAATATGTTGTGGAGATTTATAAAATTGGATGAACTGGGAAATAATTGGGCATGAATTAATAATGCATACGTATTAAATAAAATGAAGATGTTTATTAAGGGTATGTAAAAAGTTCCTCTTCATGAACCACACCCTTGTGGTGAAGCGGCTTGCATAACTCGGTGAAGCTGAGCCATGCTGTTTAGGGCCTTCCAGGATGGATGGGTCACACTGAAGAGTTCTGAAGGGTCTTAGTAGAGTTTTCTGGGTCCATTGAAGGAGGAAGTGGCAACGCATTCCAGTATTCTTGGCATGAGAACCCCATGGACAATATGAAAAGGCAAAAAGATACGACACCGGAAGATGGGCCCCTAGGTTGGAAGGTATCCAATGTGCTACTGGATAAGAGCAGAGGACTGTTACTAATAGCTCCAGAAATAATGGAGCTGCTGAGCCAAAGCGGAAACAACGCGTAGTTGTGGATGTGTCTGGTGGTGAAAATAAAGTCCAATGCTGTAAAGAACAATATTGCATAGGAACCTGAGATGTTAGGTCCGTATATCAAAGTAAATTAGACATGGTCAAACAGGAGATGGAAAGATTGAGCATTAACATCTTATGAATCAGTGAACTAAAGTAGATGGGAATGGGTGAATTTAACTCAGATGACCATTGTATCTACTACTGTGGGCAAGAATCCTTTAGAAGAAATGGAGTAGCCATCATAGCCAACAGAAGAGTATGAATGCAGTACTTGGGTGCAACCTCAAAAACGACAGAATGATCTCAGTTCATTTCCAAGGCGAACCATTCAACATCACAGTAATCCAAGTCTATGCCCCAACCACTGATGCCAGAGAAGCTGAAGTTGACTGGTTCTGTGAAGACTTAAAACACCTTTTAGAACTAATACCAAAAAAAGATACCCTTCTCATCATAGGGGATTGGAGTGCAAAAGTAAGAAGTCAGGTGATACCTGGAATAACTGGCAAGTTTGGCCTTGAAGTACAATAGGAAGCAGGGCAAAGACTAACAGAGAACATGCTGATCATAACAAACACCCTTTTCCAACAACCCAAGAGATGACTCTATACATGGACATCACCAGATGGTCAGTACCAAAATCAGATTGATTATGTTTGCAGCCAGAGGTGGAGAAGCTCTATACAGTCAGCAAAAACAAGACCTGGAGCTGACTGGCTCAGATCATGAGCTCCCTATTGCAAAATTTGGGCTTAAATGGAAGAAAGTAGAGAAAACCACTTGACCGTTCAGATATGTCCTAAATCAAATTTCTTATGATTATACGGTAGAAGTGGCAAATAGATTTAAGGGATTAGATTTGGTAGACAGAATGCCTGAAGAACTATGGATGGAGGTTCATAACATTGTATAGCAAGCAGTGACCAAAACCACCCCAAAGGGGGAGAAAAAATGCAAAAAGGCAAAGTGGTTGTCTGAGGAGTCCTTACCAATAGCTGAGAAAAGGAGAGAAGGGAAAGGCAAAGGAGAAAGGGAGAGATATTCCCAATTAAATGTAGAGTTCCAGAGAATAGCAAGGAGAGATAAGAAAGCCTTTTTCAATGAGCAACGCAAAGAATTAAAGGAAGACAGTAGAATGGGAAAGACTGGAGATCTCTTCAAGAAGATCAGAGATACCAAGGGAACTTTTCATGCAAAGATGGGCACAATAAAGGACAAAAATGGTATGGACCTAACAGAAGCAGAAGGTATTCAGGAGAGGTGGCAAGAATACACAGAAGAACTATACAAAAAAGATCTTCATCATCGCTTCTCGGCCTTTTGGCTAAGATCAAGTGTAGTATCTGTTCTTATCAGTTTAATATCTGATACGTCCTCTATCCGAGGACAATATATTAAATGGATTCTTGGAGCTGGGAGTTGGAATAGGAGCTTGCTCCGTCCACTCCACACATCGACCTGGTATTGCAGTACTTCCAGGAACGGTGCACCAAAAAGAAAAAAAGAAAAAAAAAAAAAAAGAAAAGATCTTCATGACCCAGATAATATGATGATGTCATCACTCACCTAGAGGTAGGTATTCTGGAATGCGAAGTCAAGTGGGCCTTGGGAAGCATCACTATGAACAAAGCTAGTGGAGGTGATGAAATTCCAATTGAGCTATTTCAAATCCTAAAAGATGATGCTGTGAAAGTACTGCACTCAATATGCCAGCAAAATTGGAAAACTCAGCAATGGCCACAGGCTGGAAAAGGTCAGTTTTCATTCCAATCTCAAAGAAAGGCAATGCCAAAGAGTGCTCAAACTACCACACAGTTGCACTCATGTCACATGTTAGCGAAATAATGCTCAAAGTTCTCCAAGCCAGGCTTCAATAGTACGTGAACCATGAACTTCCAGATGTTAAGCTGGTTTTAGAAAAGGCAGAGGAACCAGAGATCAAGTTGCCAACATCCGTTGGATCATCAAAAAAGCAAGAGAGTTCCAGAAAACATCTATTTCTGCTTCAATGAGTATGCCAAAACCTTTGACTGTGTGAATCACAACAGACTGTGGAAAATTCTTCAAGAGATTGGAATACCAGACCACCTGACCTGCCTCCTGAGAAATATGTATGCAGGTCAAGAAGCAATAGTTAGAACGGAACGTGGAACAACAGACTCGTTCCAAATAGGGAAAGGAGTATGTCAAAGCTGTATGTTGTCACACTGCTTATTTAACTTCTATGCAGAGTGCATCATGAGAAATGCTGGGCTAGATGAAGCACAAGCTGGAATCAAGATTGGTGGGAGAAATATCAATAACCTCAGATATGCAGATAATACCACCCTTATGGCAGAAAGTGAAGAACTAAAGAGCCTCTTGATGAAAGTGAAAGAGGAGAGTGAAAAAGTTGGCTTAAAACTCAACATTCAGAAAACTAAGATCATGGCATCCGGTCCCATCACTTCATGGCAAACAGATGAGGAAACAATGGAAACATGAGAGACTTTATTTTTTGAGGCTCCAAAATCATTGCAGATGGTGACTGCTGCCAGGAAATGAAAAGATACTTGCTCCTTGGAAGAAAAGTTATGATCAACCTAGACAGCATATTAAAAAGCAGAGACATTACTTTGCCATCAAAGGTCCATCTAGTCAAAGCTATGGTTTTTCCAGTAGTCATGCATGGATGTGACAGTTGTATTATAAAGAAAGCTGAGCACCAAAGAATTGATGCCTTTGAACTGTGGTGTTGGAAAAGACTCTGAAAGTCCCCTGGACTCCAAGGAGATCCAGCCAGTCCATCCTAAAGGAAATCAGTCCTGAATATTCATTGGAAGGACTGATGCAGAACCTGCAACTCTAGTACTTTGGCCACCTGATGTGAAGAACTGACTCCTTTGAAAAGACCCTAATGCTGGGAAAGATTGAAGGTGGGAGGAGAAGGGGATGACAAAGGATGAGATGGTTGGATGGTATCACTGACTCAGTGGACATGAGTTTGAGTAAGCTCTGGGAGTTGGTGATGGACATGGAATCCTGGCATGCTGCAGCCCATGGGGTTGCAAAGAGTTGTACACAACTGAACTAAACTGAACTGAATGACAGATTTTACTTTTTTGGGCTCCAAAATCACTGTGGACAGTGACTGCAGCCATGATATTAAAAGACTCTTGCTTCTTGGAAGGAAAGCTGTGTCAAACCTAGGCAGTGTATTAAAAACCAGAGATATCACTTTGCTGACAAAGATCGATATACTCAAATCTATGGCTTTTCAGTAGTCATGTATGGATGTGAGAATTGGATCATGGATCATAAAGAGGACTGAGTGCTGAAGAATTGATGCTTTTAAACTGTGGTATTGAAGACTCTTGAGAGTCCCTTGGGCAGCAAGGAAGGAGTTTAAACCAGTCAGTCCTAAATGAGATCAACCCTGAGTATTCATTGGAAGAACTGATGCTGAAGTGAAGCTCCAATACTTCGGCCACCTGATGTGAAGAGCTGATTCATTGGAAAAGACTCTGTTGCTGGGCAAGATGGAAGGCCAAAGAAGGGGGCTTTGGTTAAATGGTTTGACAGCATCACTGACTCAATGGGCATAAATTTGAGCACACTTCCGGCGATAGTGGAAGACAGAGGACCTGAATAACAGCAACAACAATGTAAAATGTTGGGGGAAGGGAGTGAAAGTAAACACAGCCAGTTATAGAACCGCTGTGACTTAAGTTACATAGCCGTGTTAATGTATGTACTGAATCTTGATTGACCAAAAGTATGTTTTAGTTAGATAGGAGTGGTGAAGTGTAAGAGATGTGTGCATGTTATGGTAGGCAAGGCATGGATGGTGCGGGTGATGGGGAAGAGAACTAAATTGTCCTGTTTCATATTGAGAGGTCAGTAGATAAATTATTTAAAACTTTCTTTTTGGTCATAGGCCTCATATAGCTGATAAACATATTGTGAGTAAGGGGAAGTAACAGTGATGAATCAGACATTAGCTGAAGGAAAGCCTGGTTTTCTTATTCGTGTGTCTGCGTATTATGTGAACCTTCGAAAGCTATTTGCAAAATTTTGTTTATATGTTCCTGAAGTTTTCAAAGTGGCCTTAAAAAATGTCCAGACTTCTGTCTTATAGGAGAGGTGTAAGGGGTGGTATGATTATAGTGATGGTGGTTTTCAGCGTGCTTTACCTCTTGAGATTGTTTTGGTGTTGATTCTTTTTATTTATTTATTTATTTTTTTTAAAGTTTTTGGCTCCATGGCATGTAGGATTTTAGATTCCTGACCAGGGATTGAACCCTGCCCCCTGCATTGGAAGTACAGAGTCTTAACTACTGGACTGCCAGGCAAGTCCCCTGGTGTTGATTCTTGATTCGTATTTTTCTTCATGTGTTATTTAATCATTTTATATGAAAAATGACATTGGGAAACTAACTACCATTTTGTTTTTGGTCCTTTATCAAGATAAATCTCCAGAGGATTGCGTTGTATCTTTGTGCTGCTTTATGAGTTAATATCTTCAGTTCTTCTAGTTCACTGATTTCCTCTTTATGGGTGGTTATAACCTGTTTAACTGTCTCTCTCCCCCATCCTTCTCATTCCTGGTTTTTTCCTTGCTCATTTAAGATACTCTCTTTTATTGCTTTCAGCATTTTAGACGTACTTAATTTATAGTCTATATTTGGTAACTCTAGTAGTCAAAGTGCTTCTTGATCTAATTCTGTGTTTATTTAATTTGTCATTATTATTAATATTATTATTTTTGGCCACTGCGAGATCTCAGTTCCCTGTCAGGGATCTTTTCCCCAGTTGAAGTGTGAAGTCTTAACTACTGGACTGCTAGAGAAGTCTTCAGTTGTTCTTTGAGCTTTGTTTCCTGTGTGCATTGTAAATTGTGAGCTTTTTTCCATCTGTGTCTACTTTGGTGGTTTGATTGAGCATTTTTAATTAAAGAGATTTTAAGAGCGGTTATGTGAACATGAGTTAGTATGGACATTTGGAAATTTGAGGTTGTGGGGCCCAGTTTTAGCAGGATGTATATTGCATATGACAAGATGGGATCTGCATTTTAATGATCATTTGAGTACTTAGCAAACTGCTTTATTTTTTAATGCTTTCGTGTGCTCTAAATAGGGAGGGAGTTTCCCCCTAGCTGTCTTGATGTCAGCATGATTTGGCTAAGTGAATACTTATTGTATTTACTGGTTATTACTCTCCCATTTATTTTATATGTAACTTACTCTTTATTGCACAGACATTTGTTGAATATCTGCTTTATGGTAGACACAGTCTTTGGTACTAGGGATATAGAGATATTCAAGATACAGTTTCTTCTTTTGTGGAAGTCAAGTAGCAGATGAAACTGAGAAAAACCTTGTTGAGAGCTTACGATTACTCAGCCTTCATAAAAGTTAAAAATGATAGGATGTGTTGGCAAATAGAAGGGATACCTTGCTCTGAAGTAAAAGAAAAAGATGTTTTGAGTTGAGTAGCGAAATAAATGAGGAATTTAATTATTTGATCACTTCTGCTTCATTAAGGTAAGGCTGTTTGATTGAGAATGTCTAAAACACCAGATGGTGAGGAAAGTTGTGGAAAGACATGAAAATAGGTTTTGTTTTTTTTTTTTTTTAATATTTATTTATTTGGCTGCACCAGGTCTTAGTTGTGGCATATGAGATCTAGTTCTCTGAGCAGGGATAGAACCTGGGCCCCCTGCATTGGGAGCACAGAGTCTTAGCCACTGGACCACTCGGGAAGTCTTTTTTTTTTTTTTTTTTTGAAGATAGGAGATTTGATTAGAGGTGAGGAGAGTTGTCAAGCATTGTCTGCATCATAAACTGGTCTTGGTTATTTTATGGAGAAATTTGTTCTAACCTAAATTTTATGTTGTTGTTTTATATACAATATAATGCTAATTTTATTTAAAATACATAAAGTATGGAAGAAAATATATCCAATATTAATAAGTACTGACCTGGAAATTTTTTTTTTTTTTTGTGGCTGTGCTGCAAGGCTTGTGGATTCTTAACTCCTGAACCAGGGATTGAATCTGGGCCCTTGGCAGTGAGGCACTGAGTTCTAACTGCTGGACCACCTGGAATTCCCTGACCTGAACTTGAAAATTTTTAAATTTTATTCTGTTTGTTTGAGTATACTGGATCTTCATTGCTACACACTGGCTTTCTTTAGTTGTGGTGAGGGGAGGATACTCTCTAGTTGTGATGCATAGGTTTCTCATTGTAGTGGCTTCTCTTGTTGAGGATCACGGGGTCCAGAAGGTGCGAGCTTAGTAGTTGTGGCACACGGACTTAGTTACTCTATGACATGTGGAATCTTCTCGGACCAGGGATTGAACCTGTGTCCCCTGCATTGGAAAGTGGATTCTTAACCACTGGATCATCAAGGAAGTCCTGACCTGAATTTTTAAAATAACTTCTTTTTCAGACATAAGTCACATCCTATACAATTCACCCATTTAAAATATATAATTTAATGGTTTTTAGTATATTCACAGGCATGTGCAACCATCATCATAGACAATTTTAGAACATTTTCACCACTGCAGAAAGAAACCTAGTGCCCTTTAGCCATCATGTCCTGTCCCTACATCCTCACCAGTCCTACATAATCATTAATCAGCTTTTTGTCTAAGGCAATGGTGACCCACTCTAGTATTCTTGCCTGGAAAATCCCATGGACGGAGGAGCCTGGTGGGCTGCAGTCCATGGGGTTGTAAAGAGTCAGACATGACTGAATGACTTAACTTTCACTTTTCACTTTCATGCATTGGAGAAGGAAATGGCAACCCACTCCAGTGTTCTTGCCTGGAGAATCCCAGGGACGGGGGAGCAAGGTGGGCTGCTGTCTATGGGGTCGCACAGAGTTGTACACAACTGAAGAGACTTAGCAGCAGCAGCAGCAATGCCTATTCTAGACATCTCTTGTAAGTGGAATCATTATATGTGTTATTTTGTGGTGGGTTTCTTTTACTTAGAATAATGTTTTCAAGATTAATTTATGTTGTAGACTATAGCTTTCATTCTGTTTTT
This sequence comes from Cervus elaphus, assembly GCF_910594005.1. Lineage (NCBI taxonomy): Eukaryota > Metazoa > Chordata > Mammalia > Artiodactyla > Cervidae > Cervus > Cervus elaphus. The sequence goes on from NC_057834.1 coordinate 73,498,846, forward strand.
AGCTGTGACCTATTTTTTTAAATGTAAATTTAATTAAAACTGCTTATACCATTGAACTAAGCTTTTTTGGATATTTTTACTGAAAGATTTCTTTCCATAAAATAGAGTAGGTTTCTATTTTAGTCACTTATCTTAGTTAAAATATGAATATTTACAACTATATCTTCAACTTAATTATATCCTGTATTATTCAAAAAAACAAGATTCCTATTTCAAGAGAATAGCCTACTTGTTAAACAAAAGGCTTCCTTGAATATCTTACTTCTTGGCATTGCTTTAACATATGATCAAAATGCTATTTTAATAGCAGTGAAAAAATAATACCATGATTTAAAAGCATTTGACTCTGAGCTGCAAGTCAAGTGATACATTTTCTAGCTTAATTAAATGCTGTTCTTTTAGGCCTTTGGAGCATTAATGTTATTTTCTGGTTCTGCTATTTACTTGGATTTTCCTAGTACACTAATTTGTTTTTTCTCAATTACATGTGTCCTCCATCCTCTCAAAAGCAAAAACAAGTGCCGTATGATGTCTCTACTAATGCAGTGTCCTGGGTTTATTTTAAGTTTTGTTAAATATTTTAATTTTATTTTGTGATTTATAGCTGTGTCTCAAACCACCATAAAACTTAGTGACTTAAAATAATCATCTTAGTATATCTGTAGATTCTTTGAATCAGAAATTTGGACAGAGCTTTATGAGGAGAGCTTGTCTCTGCTTCATAATGCTTTTGAAGCTGAGAAATGGAGACCTTTCATCTAAGGCCTTGAGTTATTTGACGGTATATCTACACTCATGTCTGGTGGTTGATGATGGGACCTCAGAGAGGCTGTTAGCCAGAATACATACCTCCACTTGGCCTTTCCAGGTCTCTGTGTGGGCTAGTTTAGGCTTCTTAACAGCATGGCGCCTGGGTTCCGAGAGTGAGCCTCAGTAACGATGTTCAGTGTACACTACTGTTGAGGTAGTCAGACAGGTCTGCTCAGGTTAAAGAGCACAAGACAGAGACTCTCCCACTAGGTGGGAAGACACGAGGGGAGCAGTGTGGCCATCTATGGATTGAGTTGTGCCTCTCCCTCCCCCGCCTCCACCCCAGTGGATATGTTGAAGCCATAAGCCCATTAACTCAGAATGCAGTCTTATTTGGAAATAGGTTTGTTGCATATATAATTAGGGGAGAATGCCTTAGAATATTGGAGGCTAAGATTGAAGTGCTTGAAGTGCTGCAACTACGAGCCAGGAAATGACAGGAATTGTTGCCAAACCACCAGAAGCTAGGAAGGGACATGGAAGGGTTCTCCCTGTAGATTTTAGAGGGAGAATAACCTTGCTGATGCCTAGATTTTGAATTTTTAGCCTTTAGAACAATGAGACAACAAATTACTGTTGCTCTAAGCCACCCGGTTTGTGGTACTTTGTTAAGGAAGCTCTAGAAAACTAATACAGGACATCTTTAAAAAATACAATCTGCTACAGTGTTGTAAGATAGCTTTTTTCTCTCCATTTGTATTTGGCAGTGGTTTTGCCCATCTACACATTTAGGTTATTATATCCAATGGAAACTTAACAGGAGGGGCTATTTTAATAGTCATCAGCCTAGTTTATCTGTTAACATTTTTTGGTGAATGAGTACAAAACATAAAAGATAGTCAGTGTATATCGCTGCAAAAAGAAGTTGGAATGGGACTTAGATTCATTGAAATGTAATGTTAATAAAAATTTATTAAGGGAATATTAATTTTGAGTGCCTACTAGTCACATAGTTTTGTTTCTTTTTTGTTTTTGAAGTGTAGTTGATTTACTATATATATATATTGTTTTACATGTACAGCATAGTGATTCAATATTTTTGCAGATTATACTCCATTATAGGTTATTACAAGATAATAGGTATAGTTACCTGTACTATACAGTATATTCTTGTTGCTTATCTATTTTATATGTAGTATTGATAGTTTGTATATTGAATGTTAATCTGGTACCCTTAATTTGTCCTCCTTTCTCCCTTTTGGTGACTACAAATTTGTTTTCTATATCTGTGAGTCTGTTTCTGTTTTGCAAATATATTCATTTGTATTATTTTTTAGATTCCACATATAAAGGATAAATATAGCATTTGTCCTTCTCTGACTGATTTCATTAAGCATAATATTCTGTATGTCCATCCACGTTGCTGCAAAAGGCAGTATTTCATTTGTTTTTAATCCTGAGTGATAGTCCATTTCCCACACCCCTTTCTGCCCCACACCCACACACATCTTCTTAATCCAGTCATCTGTTGATGGGCACTTGGGTTGCTTCCATCTGTTGTAAATGATGCTGCTGTGAACCCTGGATTGATGTATCTTTTTGAATTATGCAGTTTTGTTTTTTCAAGATACTGAGTTGGCAAAAAAATTGAGTCAGGTTTTTCCATAACATCTTATAGAAAAACCCAAATGAACTTTTTGGCCAACTCAGTATATACCCAGGAGTGGAATTGCTGGATCATATGGTAGTTCAACATTCAACAACTCAAACATTCAAAAAAATAAGACCTTGGTATCCAGTCCCATCGCTTCATGGCAAATAGATAGGGAAATAGTGGAAACAGTGACAAACTGTTTTCTTGGGCTCCAAAATCACTGCACATGTTGACTGCAGCCATGAAATTAAAAGACAGTTGCTCCTTGGAAGAAAAGCTATGACTAACCTAGACAGCATATTAAAAAGCAGAGACATTACTTTGCCAACAAAGTAATGCAGAGACATTACTATGCCAGCATAATCAAAGCTGTGGTTTTTCCAGTAGTCACGTATGGATGTGAGAGTTGGACCATAAAGAAAGCTGAGTGCTGAAGAATTGCTGCTTTTGAACTGTGGTGTTGGAGAAGACTCTTGAGAGTCCCTTGGACTGGAAGGAGATCAAACCAGTCAATCCTAAAAGAAATCAGTCCTGAATATTCATTGGAAGGACTGATGCTGAAGCTGAAGCTCCAATACTTTGACCACCTGATGTGACTCATTAGAGTCAACTCACAAGAGCCGACTCATTAGAAAAGACCCTGATGCTGGGAAAGATTGAAGGCGGGAGGAGAAGGAGATGACAGAGGATGAGATGGTTGGATGGCATCAACTCACTCAATGGACATGAGTTTGAGCAAGTCCGTGAGTTGGTGATGGACAGGGAATCCTGGAATGCTGCAGTCCCTGGGATTGCAAAGAGTCAGACGTGACTGAGCAACTGAACTGAACTGAACTGACTTGTATCACTGATCCTGTTCATTATGCCTATTGTCGTGCTGTTCACACTATTTGCACTGTTCGCTGAACCCAGGATAGGCAAGGCTTGAGCTAAGAGGCTGAAAGGAGACTGTAGGAACTGCAGACACATTTATTCTCTTCTAGCTACCACGGCAGCCATAATACAGCTCCTCTCCTGGCTGATGCAGTAGCTGTAGCAGCAGCCACAATATAACCATAGCGTAGCCCTGTCATAGCCATAACATAATCTCATATAACATAACCATGATGCCGCTCCAGTGTAACATCAGTGCAGCAGCAGCAGCCACGGCTTTCATGGTGAAGCTCACACAGATGTACTGCACAAAGTAGCTCGTGACCAAATGAGTACCTCGTGATGCACATGCGCAGTCTACAAATGATTTCAGCTGTTACATGGTCTGTTCACAAAACGTGGGGTGAGAAAGCCTGAACATGCCATCTTGGCCAATTTGCTGTCTCCCCACATTCCCACCTCTTCAGGATCTTTCACCTTACATTCTATGTGCAGTGCATCTTTAGCGATATTCCCTTGGCGTGTAGCACTGACCCTTGGATTTACGTCTTGCAACAGCAGTGGCTACAACAGCAGTTACATCCCCAGCACATAGCAAAACCCAATGCCAGGTATCACCTGGAACTTATGTTCCAGTCCTTGCCCTCATGGGGCTAGAAGAGCCACCCTCCATGTGTGGAGTGCCTTTATCTTCCATGGCCAAGTCCGGTCCACCATCTGTCCTTGTGAGATTGCAGGAGAGCTTCCACAGGGGAAGCTCCACCCCTGCCAGGTTTATTATTAACGACTCACAAAACCCCCTACAGACGCCGGGGCCCACCCCTCAAGGTTGAGGCATTCCCAGGCCACCCTACATGATTCCAAATGCTCTCACACTCTTCTAAATCTTCAAGAGAATCAGTGGGTAGTAGCACATCATACGACACAGCCTTTTACAGCACAGTGTTCTAAATCTAGAACACAGCCTAAGTCTCTACAGCCTAAATCTGTATGATTTGGCCGCATCACCGTCAGTGTATGCATTAGAACCAGGAAACTACTCTGGCTTGCCATAAACAAGGCTGCATTCAGCACCAGTGTCAACCAGGGCCATTACTGTCTGCACATTAGCTAGTGACCAGTGACTTGCAAGTTCTACATGGGGCTGCCTGTCCTTGCTTGGGTTCTTCAGGAGGACACCTTGGTCTGAGCCATATTTAGAGCCGGAAAAGGGTAGCATCTAAAGGAATGTCCTAGGGTGCCGTATAATCTTTTAGCTGAGCTGCCCATTTCTTGCTGTGGGTTCTTCCCACATGTGGTAAACTGCTGCTCTGGTCTCAGCTACCTCCATAGCTCTGGGAGCAGAGCTTTGGGCTGTTTATCAGTTTTTTCTGTCAACTCCTGCTGCCAGCACATCAACCCACACTTGCATTCTCTTCACCAGAACGGGCCTTTACCAGCTCAGACCCCCTTCAGGGTATTTATATGTCTAATCCACTTTGGCCTGCTGCCACCCCTCAATTTTCTCCCAAACTAGCCACCATCAGGGTCATCTCATAGATGGGGTGCCCCACATAGGGTGCTAGGATAGCAGTCAGGGGTTCAAAAAAGGTAGATGGGGCATTGTTCAAAATGGCTTCTCGAATGCTGCCAGTAAAACGCTCGTCATTTGGGCCTCGGGTATTTGGGTTGAATATTGACTGCTTCATGCCCAGTTCTCTCACTTACTTGGGTCAACGTGGCATAGGTATGCCATTTACTCACAGTATGTGGGAGCTCTCCTGCATTTGACCACACAGTGTAGATGATGGTGTTAATCCGTTCCATGAGGGTGTGCATTTGTTTAGGCGCCCCTTGCATTAATTGCCTAGCATTCTGCTAGGCAGAATGAAACCTTTGTTTCAATGAGGGGGTGAGTGGTTATAGAGGCCCGCCATTCTATTTCGTCCCCAGAACTCAGGATACCACCCACCCCTGTGTCTCAGAGTTGCAGGAGCCAAGTTGCCATGGTTTCCCTTGCTTTTGCTGAAACTGCGTACCCAGGTCTACCAACTCCGCCTGAGTCTGTGGCTGATAACGTTGTGAACAGTCACGTTGGGGCGGCTGAAGATGCCCCCCTGAGCCACAGGCTGCTCGTGCTTCAGTTTCTGCTCTACAGCAGGCCTCGCTGCCAAGGGAGGAGCTGCAGTCTCACAGCCTTCATCATCATTGTCCTCAGTCTCATGTTCATCATCACCGTCACTTAACCGCCTCGTATTGGGGATGTAACTGCTGTTGTAGCCACTGCTGTTGCAAGACGTAAATCCAAGGGTCAGTGCTACACGCCAAGGGAATATCGCTAAAGATGCACTGCACATAGAATGTAAGGTGAAAGATCCTGAAGAGGTGGGAATGTGGGGAGACAGCAAATTGGCCAAGATGGCATGTTCAGGCTTTCTCACCCCACGTTTTGTGAACAGACCATGTAACAGCTGAAATCATTTGTAGACTGCGCATGTGCATCACGAGGTACTCATTTGGTCACGAGCTACTTTGTGCAGTACATCTGTGTGAGCTTCACCATGAAAGCCGTGGCTGCTGCTGCTGCACTGATGTTACACTGGAGCGGCATCATGGTTATGTTATATGAGATTATGTTATGGCTATGACAGGGCTACGCTATGGTTATATTGTGGCTGCTGCTACAGCTACTGCATCAGCCAGGAGAGCCTGAACATGGCATCTTGGCCAATTTGCTCTCTCCCCACACTACTTTCCAAGTGGTTGTACCAATTTACATTCTGACCAACAGTGTACTAGGGTTTCCTTTTCTCTACAACCTCTCTAGCGTTTATTATTTGTGGACTTTTAAAAAAAATTAACTCAATTATATAAACAATATTAAAAAAATTTTTTTGGCCATGCTGCATGGGGAATCTTAACTGTTGGACTGCCAGGGAAGTCCCTGCTTGTAGAGTTTTTGATGATATGTCTCATTGAGGTTTTGATTACATTTCCCTAGTCATTAATGATGCTGATCATCTTATCATGTGCTTGTTAGCCATCTGTATGACTTCTTTGGAGAAATGTCTAATCAGATTTTTGGCCCATTTTTTGACTGGGTTCGATTTGTTTTTGGTGACCAGGCATGGAGTTGTATGAGTTACTTGTGTATTTTGGATATTAACCTGTTCTTGGTTGCAACAGTTGCAAATATTTTCTCCCATTTCATAGGTTGGCTTTTTTATTTTCTTAGTGACTTTTGTTTAATTTTGCTTTTATTTCTCTTGCCTTAGGAGACTGCCCCAAGAAAATATTGCTATGATTTATGTCAGAAAGTGTTCTGCATTTGTTTCTTCTAGAAATTTTATGGTTTGAAGTCTTCTATTTAAGTCTTTAAAGCATTTTGTGTTTATTTTTGTGTATGGTGTGAAGGAATGTTCTAAACTCATTGTTTGGCACATAGCTGTCCAGTTTTCCCAGGACCGCTGTTGAAGAGACTGTCTTTTCTCGGTTGTGTATACTTTGTCATGAATTAATTGATCATAGGTGTATGGGTTCATTTCTGGGCGCTCTCTTCTGTTCCATTGATCTTTGTGTCTGTTTTTCTGTCAGCACCACTTTGTTTTGATTACTGTGCATATAGCTGTGTTCTTGCTCATTAAGACAATTCATGAAAAGAGTAGTCTCGTTGACCTATTACATTCTTTTTGGTGACAATATGAAAATATATGAAATAATATTTTTATTTCTTAAGGAACCTTTAACGTCTAAATGGTTAATAATCTAACAATATAAAGATAATATGACACAGGTACCACAGGGTTGGGGGTTAAATTATGCGATACCAAGTATCTGAGTGTAAGCACTAAGCGTTTAGTAAATATTAACTGTTATTACTTGACTAATAAATGCTAAAGTATTCAATTCAGTTGTCTCTCAGTATCTGCTGGGGATTAATTCCAGGACCGTGTGAATACCAAAATTCGAGTATCAGTGACACAGTATTTGCATATAACCTACACATATCTCTGAATACTTTAAATCATATCTAGGTAACTTATAATACCTAATAAAATGTAAAGGGTGTGTACATATAGTTATCAATGAATGCAAATTCAGTTTTTTGCTTTTTGTAATTTTTTTTTTTCCCGTCTGTATTTTCTATCCTTGGTTGGTTGAATTGGTGGAAGTGGGACCAGCATTTACAGAGGACTGATCCTAAGGATGAAAATACCATAGAAATGGAGAGAAAAGTAAGAACACAGTTACAAACACCTTAAAGAATGAATACTGTTTGGAAATAGCATTTCTCAAAATGTTTGCCTATAATGGTGGAAAAAGGGATTTATGGGCAGTTAAGATTGGAAAGTACATTCCTTTACCTTCTATCTTGACAGTAATATAGTAATATATTTCCTACCTGTACAGTAATACAGTTCAGTCTCTGAGAAGTTGAATAATAAAAAAAATTGTCACCTAATCTATAGGACTGCTTTAAGCAATACGGTTCACCACATAGCTTGGAAAATCTCTTCCTAAATAAAGCATCTAGAAATGCAAAAATCTTTTTAAATGCAAAATTGTATTTCCAAGAAGGTAAGGGAAGTACCCCAGACGAAAAACAGTCAGAAACTGGAAACCAGATGGCCTTCAAACCCACCTATATATTGTATAAATTATTTGCTTTTTTGAATAATAAAAAGCTGGAGTAGCTATGTTAATTTCAGACAAAGCAGACTTGAGAAGGAAAGTTTCCAGACATTATGTATTGATAAAGAAGTCAAATCTCCAAAAAGGCGTAGTTCATGAGGCAAAACCTGATAGAATGTCAAGGAGAAATAGACACATTCACCATTATGGTTGGAGTCTTCAGCACCTGTTTTTCAGTAATTTAGATACAGCAGGTAGAAAGTCAGTAAGGATACAGGTGAACAATACCATCAGTCAACTATATTTAATGATGTTTATCTGATAACCACCGAGTATATGTTCTTTTCTGGCCTCCATGTATCAGTCATCAGGATGCACTATATTCTGGGTCATATGGTTCAGCACACCTGAACATGTGCTGTCAGACCACAATGGAATTAAGTTAGAAATAATAGAAAGATAGCTGGAAAATGAAAATATTTAGAGATTAAAAAACACACTTCTAAATAACACATGGATCCAAAAAAATGTCCAAAGAAAATTTTTAAATATTTTGAACTAAAGCAAAATGAAAAGTAGCAGAAGCAGTATTAGAGGTTAGTTGAGAGCATTTGAATGTATTTTGAAACAGAAGAGAGATGCAAAATGAGTATTCTAATCTTCCAGCTTAGAGAACCAGAGAAAAAAAGGGATATAAACCTTAAGCAAGTGGAAGAAAAGAAATTAAAGTTAGAGCATGAGTAAGTAATGTCTTCCTGAAAACAGGAAGACAGAGAAAAATCAACAAAACTATTAATAAAAGTTGGTTCTTTGAAAAGATTGATAAACTTCTAGCCAGGCTAACAAAGACCAAAAGAGAGAAAGACACAAATTACTAATAAAAGGAATGAAAGTTGTAAATTTCTTCTTTTTGTTTAATTGTGATAAACTGCTGACCCTTGAACAAGATGGTAGTTAAGGACACTGACCCTCATTCAGTTGAAAATCCATGTATGACTACCGTTCTACCTCTGTATTCATGGTTCTGCATCCTTGGATTTAGACAACCACAGATCTTGCAGTACTGGGTAGTACATACTTGCTGCAAAAGACATGCGTTTAAGTGGACCCACTCCCTGGTGGCTCAGATGGTAAAGTATCTGCCTGCATGTAGGAGACTGGAGTTTAATCCCTGAGTCGGGAAGATTCCCTAGAGAAGGAAATGGCAACCCACTCCAGTATTCTTGCCTGGAGAATTTCATGGACAGAAGAACTTGGTGGGCCAGAGTCCTTGGGTTGCAGAATCGGACACGACTGAGCAAGTAACGCATAGACACACACAGTACAAACCCGCATTGTTCAGGGGCCAGCTGTACATAACAAAAGTTTACCATTTTAAGCATTTTTAAAGTGTACAGCTCAGTGGCTTTAAGTACATTCACTTTGTTATGCAACCATCATCTCTACCCACCTCTAGAGAACCCATTAAACTTCCCATTCCCCACTTCCCTGGCAGCCACCATTCTGCATTCCCCCTCTATGAATCTGACTGCTCTTAGGTACCTCTATAAGTGGAATCATAGAATATTTGTCATTTCATGACTTGCTTATTTCACTTGGTGGCTCAGACGGTAAAGTGTCTGCCCACAGTGCGGGAAACCCGGGTTCAATTCCTGGGTCAGGAGGATCCCCTAGAGAAGGAAATGGCAACCCACTCCACTATTCTTGCCTGGAAAATCCCATAGATGGAGGATCCTGGTAGGCTGCAGTCCATGGGGTTGCAAAGAGTCGGACACGACTGAGTGATACAACTATTTCACTTGAAATAATATCTTCAGGGTTCATTCATGTAGCATATGTCAGAATTTTTTTTAAGGCTGAATAATAATTCATTGCCATTTAAAAAATCCATTCCTCCATTAATGATCATTTGAGTTGCTTCTGCCATTTGAATATTGTGAATAATGCTGCTATGAACTTGGGTGTATAAAAATCTCATTTAGTTCCTGCTTTGAATCCTTTTGGGTACATTCCCAGAAGTGAAATTGCTGTATTATATAATAATTCCATGTTCACTTTTTTGAGGAATCATCATACTCGTTTCTGGGCATCCCAGGTGACTCTGTGGTAAAGAACCCGCCTGCTGATACAGGAGACACAGCAGATGCAAGTTTGATCTCTGAGTTGGGAAGATACCCTGGAGGAGAACATGGCAACCCACTCTAGTATTCTTGCCTGGAGAATTCCATGGACAGAAGAGCCTGGTGGGCTACAGTCCGTGGGGTCTCAAAGAGTCAGACATGACTTAGCAACTGAGCAAACAACCAGAGTATTTTCACTGCCATGAAAGTCCTCTGTTCTCTGCCTGTTTGTCCCTTCCCTTGCCCAACTCCTGATCTTTTTATTGTCTCCACAGTTTTGTCTTTTCCAGAATGTTATATAGTTGGAATTAAACATTATGTAAAACTTTTCGGATAGACTAAGCCCTTTTAAAATTGAGATATAATTCACATACCATAGAATTCTCTCCTTTAAAGTGTTCAGTGGCATCTAGTGTATTCACAAGTCGTGTAACTGTCAGTGCAATCCAATCCCAGAGCATTTTCATCACTCTGGGAAGAACTGTACCCATTAGTAGTCATTTTCCGTACCCCCTCCTCCAATCTCTCCACGTCACTAAACTACTTTCTCTCTCTTGGTTTGCTTCCTTTATGTAAGTGGAATCATACGCTGTGTGGCCTTTTGTGCCTGATTACTAAACCTTTTTAGTGATGGCTTTAATCTTTTCAAAGTATGTTCATGTTTAAAAATAAATGCATAACACCTCTGTGAGGTAGACAGGAACTTTGTGACATAATTGCATTGTCAGATTTATTGTGTCTTCATGACACAGTTTAACATAAGATGAGGGAAAGAGGTTTGGAGGTGGCAGGGTAGAGATTTGGAAAAGTAGAGTTAAAGAAAAAGTAGGACATGATGATATATGAGAAATAACTCAGTCCTGTGGGATTTCTACAACCATGAGTATTAAGCTTTATTAAAGTGGAACTGCAATTAATACTCCAATTAGACTTAAGAATTTAAAATGCTAAAGATGGGTTGTTGAGCCTTCAGTAGTTATAGACTGAATTTCATTTCATCAAGGTTGAAAGGATATCAGGATTGTGTTCTTGGTTATTCCAAACTCTTCAAATGGAAGCCTGTTGCTACAGTATGTAGAAGGGGTATGATAAAGTTATTTTTAAAAATAAATTAAAGCAAATAATACATGTCTTTTGCCTTTGCTACAGTTAGCTGGAGTAGAGAACTTTTATATAAGGGAAGTGTAAATCTTTCTTTCTTTAAAAATTATTTCCATATGTATTTTAAAATTGAAGTATAGTTGACTTACAGTATTTCAGGTGTATATAAAAGTGATCCAGTTATATATATATTCTTTTTTAGATTCTTTTCCATAATAGGTTATTATAAGATATTGAATATAGTTCACTGTGGTGCTATACAGTAGGTCCTTGTTGTAAGTATTAATTCTTAAAAGTTGTTAATTATATTTGAAATTAATAGTAAAGGATAACATTTTCCTGTAAATTTTACATGTTAGGTTTTCTGTTTTACAATATAGTGTGCTTTGAGAATGCAAGTTAGTGCTGTCCTCACAGTTGAATTTGTATTTGTAGCTGTAGGAGAGATCAACAGGGTAACAAACCACAGGAGGCTGTCTCGCTGACTGCCGTGGCTCTTACGTTTCCTGGTACAGAGGAGGTTCTGGCTAAATTACTTGGTTCCTATATGATCTTTTACCCTAATAAACTGTGTTGCAAGTCTATTCACTGGTGAGGACTGTTTGTTTGCCTGGAAGCCTAAAGATCTGCTCCATACTTCTTTTCCTTGATTCCCCTACTTCATCATGCTTGTCTTTCTTGGGGGTTTTTGCCTCAACAATAAGAACTCCCTCATCCCATTCCAAGGGAAGTAAGTTCTCAAATAGAAAAGTTATTGGAAATGAACATTAGAGGTAGGTCATGTATCTGTTGATGAGGTGAGAAGGCAAGACTTGGGCAACCTATGAGGAGAGAGTAGTATCTGCTAAGATAGTCTGGGTGGCCTTTTTATTTGTATATATATATATATGTTGATTTTTTTTTTTTTTGTATTTTCAAAATTGTAATTAGGTATTACCAAATAAAGTAATATACAACTCTTAATTTAGAGTGCAAAATGTTTTCTCCAAAAGGCAAAGAGCAGAAGACATATGTTGATGTTTTAATTTGTATGTGTATAAATTGCTATATGAAACCAAGGTTAGCTGAGAACGTCTACATAGAAAATAGTTTGTAGTGTTTTGATCATTTACCTTTTGTGTAAAATTTCAGATTTGTATGCACATCTGCTTAAGACACTGGCGTGATTTATGAAACATATATCAGTTATATAGTTATATGCAGTTATATAGTTTGTCGAATCTTGCAGATGGAAAGGATTTAGGATTTGAAAGGATTTTCTGGTCCTGCTTGCCCACCTAAAGCAGAAATTCATCTTCAGTCATCTGTTGACTTTTGACTCTTATAACTGATTCTTAGTTGTAGCCCTTGGCAGAGAATGTCTACTCTTTCTAAGCATCCTATTCTATTTCTGTCTAGTTCTGTTTGCAAATTGTACCCTGAAACTCTCTTACTCTATTAACTCAAAACATTTGCCATAATTTTGTTCTTCTAGAACTAAATCCTCTTCTAAGAAAACACTCATAATAGTTTGAAGGTTTATTATGAATCTCATTTAATCTTATTTATGCTAAGCCTAGTTTTTATTGAATTGTTGGTCATGCTATAGGATTTCCCTATCCTGATCACCTAATGGACATGTTTTGGTTCCTTGGCTTTCAACTGTTTTTGACTACAACCCAAATGAAGAATGTATTTCATATTCCAACTCAACCTATCCACATGTACATACATGAAGTATGTAGTTTTAATACATCTATGTAACTGAGGCAGAAATTTTGTGACAATGTATCTTTACACTGACATTTTTTGCTCCTTTTCATTTTTAAAAAATGCTGGTGTTACCTATAAAATTTATTTTATCACTTCCTGATGGATTTCAGCCTGTAGTTTGGAAATCACTGTTTTAATTTGTGCATGCTACAGAACTGAAATATGGAGTTTCCAAAAGCCGTATGTTAGAACAGTCATTGCTAAAGCAGGTGTTACCTTTATTAACTCAGAGAAAATATTCTGATTGCTGGTTTTTAAATAAAACTAATGAGGATTATCAAATTCTTGGTAATGCATAAAGTAAAACTGAAATATGTGTAACTTTTATTTTTATACTTAGGTGGCGACAGACAAGGTTGCAGAAAAGTTGAGTTCTACTCTCTCATGGGTGAAGAACACAGTGTCCCATACAGTCAGCCAGATGGCCAGTCAGGTGGCAAGTCCATCTGCTTCCTTACACACTACATCCTCGTCTACCACACTGTCAACGCCGGCCCTTTCACCATCTTCACCGTCACAGTTGAGTCCAGACGACTTAGAACTCCTGGCTAAACTGGAGGAACAAAATAGGTAAGTGAGGTTGCTTGGGTTTTCTTTCTTTAATTGTCGCACGCAGTTGACCATTCATATATGTATGCATGCCATAATCAAAATTTTAAATGTTTTTCCGTATTAAGAGTGTGTAGGGGAGTTCCCTGATAGCGCAGGGTTAGGATTCTGGGGTTTTACTGCCATGGCCTTGGTTCATTCCCTGATCAGGAAACTGAAATCCTGCAAGCCATGTCGAGGGGCCAAAAAAAGTTTAGTTTTTTTAAAATCAGAGTTAATTAACAGAAATTTTCAAGAATTTTTTTTGGAGGAGTTGGTCTTAAAACTAAAATTGGACTAAAATTTTCTTCAGACTTGGATAGCTGTAGACTTGTTTACTTAACATAGCAAATTGTCTAAATTCTTCCTGAATGGTTCTTTAGGGCATCAGCTACAAAAAGAGTTACTGAAAGAGAATCCTTTTATGTTCAGTCAAAATAAGGATAATTGCAGAGAGAATTTCTAACAACTCTTATGATATGTAATTGACATAATAAAGTACACATACTTAAGGTATACAATTTGATAAGTTTAGACATAAGTATATACCTGTGAAATTATCACCAAAATCAGGAAAATGAACATATCTGTTATCTGCCTTTGTATCTCCAGATAGCCACTGCTCTGCTTTTGGTCATTGTAGGTTGGTTTGCATTTTCTATAGTTTTATAGAAATCAAATCATACAGTATATACTCTTTTTTAATGGCTTATTTCATTATTCTCAAAATGAATTGTTTTGAGATTCATGTGTGTTGTAATACATATGAATAGTTCATTTCTTTTTATTGCTTAGTAGTAATCCACTCCAGTACTCTTGCCTGGAAAATCCCATGGACAGAGGAGCCTGGTAGGCTGCGGTCCATGGGGTCGCTAAGAGTCGGACACGACTGAGCGACTTCACTTTGACTTTTCACTTTCATACATTGGAGGAGGAAATGGCAACCCACTCCAGTGTTCTTGCCTGGTGAATCCCAGGGATGGGGGAGCCTGGTGGGCTGCCGTCTATGAGGTTGCACAGAGTCAGACACAATTGAAGCGCCTTAGCAGCAGCAGCAGCATTCCATTGTATGGATATATCATAACTTACCTACTCACCTGTTGTGAAATGCTATAAACTTTTGTGTACAAGCCTTTGTATCAGTTTATGCTTTCATTTCTCCTGGGTAAATACCTAGGAATGGAATGGCTGGTTTATATGGCAGAAGTATATTTAATTGTCAAACTGTTTTCCAAAGGACCTATAGTTTTTCACATTCTCATCATCAGTGTATGAACATTGCTGCTCTTCTGCAGCCTTACCAACATTTGGTATAGTCAGTCTTTTTAATTTTAGCTGTTCTTATGGGTATTTGTATCTTGTGGTTTTAATTGCATTTCCCTTTTGGTGTTGAGCACATTTTTTATGTGCTAATTTGCCATTGGTAAATCGTCTTTGATTAAATGTCTGTTCCAAATTTTGCCCATTAAAAAATTAGATTATTTGCTTTCTTACTGTGTTTTAAGAGTTTTTTACATAGTTTGGGTACAAGTCCTTTTTCCATAGATAGCTTTTCAAATGTTTCTGTATTTGTTGAAAAGACTGTCCTTTTTCCTCTTAATTACTTTTGCACTTCTGTCAAAAATCAGTTGTCTGTGTATGTATGTTTCTTGGCTCTTTTTCTGTTCCATTAATTAATTTTTCTACTTTAATGCTACTATGACACTATTGAATATTATAGCTTTATAAGAAGTCTTGAAATCAGATAGTGTTAACTGTCTTTGTTCTTTGACTGTTTTTGCTCCTTATCATGCCTTTGTGAATTTTATGTCAATTAATTTGTACAAAAACACTTGCTGAGATTTTGATTAGAATAGTGTTGAATTCCTACAAATGGTGGCTTCCACCCATGAACACATTTTATTTTTCTTTTACTTATTACTTGTGCATGGTATTGTTTTTGTAAATTTAATTTCTGATTGTTCATTGTCAGCATGTAGAAATACAGTCATTTTTCTTTTATCATTCATGTATTCTGTTGCCTTGGTAAATTCACTTGTTCTGGTAGATTTTTTTTTGTTTGTTTTGTTTTTTAGATTCCATTAGATTTTCTATATAGATAAGCATGTGGTCCATGAATAAAAGCACATTTGCATCTTTACAATATGGATGCCCTTTATAGCTTTTTCTTGCCTTATTGTAACTGGCTAGTACTTCCAGAACAAATTTGAATATATATAACGAACAAATAGCCTTGTCATTAACGGGAAAGTTTAAAATTAAAATTATTTTAATTAAAAATTAAAAGACGCTTGCTCCTTGGCAGAAAAGCTATGACCAACCTAGACAGCATATTAAAAAGCAGAGATATTACTTTGCCGACAAAGATCCGTCTAGTCAAAGGTATGGTTTTTCCATTAGTCATGTGTGGATGTGAGAGTTGGACTATAAAGAAAGCTGAGCACCAAAGAATTGATGCTTTTGAACTGTGATGTTAGAAGACTCTTGAGAGTCCCTTGGACAGCAAGGAGATCCAACCTATCTATCCTAAAGGAAATCAGTCTTGAATATTCATCGGAAGGGCTGATGCTGAAGCCGAAGCTCCAATACTTTGGCCACCTGATGCAAAGAACTGACTCATTTGAAAAGACCCTGATGCTGGGCAAGATTGAGGGCAGGAAGAGAAGGGAATGACAGAGGATGAGATATTTGGATGGCATCACCGACTCAATGGATATGAACTTGAGCAAGCTCCAGGAGTTGGTGATGGACAGGGAAGCCTGGCACACTGCAGTCCATGGGGTTGCAGAGAATCGGACATGACTGAGTGACTGAACTGAACTGAACTGAAGGGGGAAGCATTAAGAGTGCGTAAATTGTAGGTTTCTATAGATGACTTTTTATCAGATTGAAGAAGTTCCTGTTTCTCATTTGTTAAGAGTTTATAAGAAATAGATGTTGCATTATGTCAGATAGTTTCCCTGAATCTATCGAAATGATCAGTTGTTTCCTTCTTTTAATTTGACAGATTACTTTTTTTTTTAAAAGTTAAACCCCACTTAGTCATTATCCGTTGTCATTGTAGGATATTGTTGGATTTGATGAGCTAAAATTTTTTTTGGAATTTTTGCATCTGTGTTCAGGAGGAAGTTCACAGTCTGTAGTTGTTATCTAGTGTCTTTGGGTTTTGTTTGTAATGTCTTATGTCCTTGTAATATTTTTGTGATCTTTCTTCTTTTCTCATTTAAGTGTTTAATGTTATGCGTTTCTCCTGAAGCTCTGCTTTTGCAGGATCCCTTTAAAGTTTTATAGTTCTGAGTATAGTCTGTTTTGATACATGTTTTATGTGCACTTGGAAAGACTGTATATTCAGCTGTTATTTGGTAGCATATTCTATAAATGTTAATTGGTTCAAATTGATTGATGGTGTTGTTCAAGTCTACTGTATCTTTTCTGGTTTTCTGTTTACTTGTTGTATCAGATATTGAGAGAAGGGTATTGAAACCTCCAACTATAATTGTGATTTATTTCTCTTTAAATTTTATCAGTCTTTGTTTCATATAATATGAAGTTATATTGTATATATAAACATTTAGAATTGGTCCATCCTGTTGTCAAAATGCCTTCATTATTCCTAGTAATAACTTTGTTTGCTTTAGAAATCTACTTTATCTCATTTAGTCATTGTAACTTTTGAATAGTGTTAGTTTATATACTTTTCTGTTTTTTACTTTTATTCTGTTTTTATCTGTACAGTTTGGCAGTTAGACAATATATAGTGGCTCTTGCTTTTTAAAATAGCCTGACAGTCTTTACCTTTTAATTATGGTAGTTAGATCACTTTTAAAACAACTGTGACATAATTTTATTTCTTGCTTACATTTATGTTCATCTCAGACTTTAGGCTGAGTACATTTTTATTGCATACTTCTTAATTTCTGGACTAGTGACCAGCCTCTTTGCAGGATAAACCAGACTCATGCCAAATGGGAAATGGATATAGAGGAAATATGTCTTAAAACATCTACTAGGGAGTTATATACATAACTTCAACTTACATTTTATTGGCCAAAGAAAATAATATACTCACTTCTTATGGAGTGAAATTGAGATTAGAATCTTCTTGCAGGGCTGGGTCTAAGAAAATTGATGCTTATTGTTGTATCAGAACCCTTTGCCAATATTTTTATTGTATTGCTCTTGTGCCTTTAATTATTCACTTACCATAAAAATCCACCCTTTTAAAATATACAGTTTAGTAGTTTTTAGTATACTCACAGAGTTGTGTAAACATTAGCATTATCCAATTTCAGAATGTTTTTATGATTCCCAAAAGAAACCTTGTATCCATTAGTCTCCCCTTTTCACCCTCCTTCCTGGTAACCACTAATCTACTGTCTCCATGGATTTGCTTATTCTGGCCATTTCATTGCTAGTCTTTTGTGACTAGCTTCTTTTACTGAACACAGTGTTTTCCAGATTTTGAGTAAAAAATCATTTACATTTAATGTAATTATTGATATGTTTATGTTTGTCATCTTATTTTTACTGTTCTTTATCTTAGTATTTCTGCCTTTTGACTGAAATATTGTTTATGATTCTGTTTTATCTTTTGTTAATTTATTATTTATAACTGTTATTTTGCTGGTTGCTTTAGGATTCATAGTGTATATCCTTAACTAACTTACATACTATACCTTCAAGAGATCTCATGCCACTTCACATGTAGTATAAAAACTGAAAAAAAAAACAAACCCAAAAAACTGAGAATAGTACATTTCCGTTTCTCTTCTCTGGTCCTTTGTGCTAGTTTTGTCATGCATTTTGCTTTTGTATATTTTTTTTTTGTTAAAAATTATTTATTTTTAAATTTTTGACTGTGCTGGGTCTTCATTGTTGCATGCAAGCTTTCTCTAGTTGTGGCAAGTGGAGGGTACTCTCTTATAGTGGGTGGGCTTCTCATTGCAGTGGTTTCTCTTGTTTTGGTGAAGGAAATGATAACCCACTCCAGTATTCTTGCCTGGAGAATTCCGTGGACAGAGAAGCCTGGCAGGCTATATATAGTCCAAGGGGTTGCAAAGAGTTGGACGTGACTGAGCAGCTATCACTCACACTTACTCACTCTTGTTTTGGAGCACAGGCTCTAGGCCATGCGTGTTTAATGATTGGAGTGTGCAGGCCATAGTGTGTGGGCTCAGTAGTTGTGAGGCACAGGCTTAGTTGCCCTGAAGCATGTGGTGTCTCCCTAGACAAGGATTTGAACTGGTGTCCCCTCTGTGGCAGGGCAGATTCTTTACCACTGGACCACCAGGGAAAGCCACTTTTGTGTATGTTTTAAACCCCATGCTACATTGTTATTTTTGCTTCAGCAGTCACTTACCTTTTAAATGAGATTGATAAGGAAAAAATAAGGAAATAAGGAAAAAATTTATATTTTTCTATATAAATTTATGTTTGCCTATATAGCTTCCTTTTCTGGTGTTTTTCGGTTCTTTCATTTTAGCTCCAGATTTCAAACTGATAGAATTTTCCTTCTGCATGGAGGACTTCCTTGAATGTTTCATGTAGTATGGGCTGCTCCTATATGTCTGAGTCTTCATTTTGCCTTTGATTTTTAAAAATATTTTCTCTGAGTAAAAGACTCTAGGTTGACAGGGTTTTTTATTATTTTTGTAATAATGTGTCATTGACTTCACTTTTCCATTGTTTACATCAGGAAATAGGATGCAATCCTTATCTTTGTTTCTGTATGTATAATGTGTCTTTTTTCCTTTCTGTCTCCTTTTAAGATTTTTTCTTTATTCCTGGTTTTAAGTAGTTTGATTCTAAAGTGCCTAATTGTAGTTTTCTTCCTATTTCATACTTGTGAGTTTTATTGAATTTCTTGTAGACTTACAATTTTCCTCAAATTTGAAAACTTTTCCATCATTTCTTCAAATTTTTTTATTCTTTTCTTTCCTCCTCCTCAGTGACTAATTACACAGATATTAGGCCACTTGAAGTTGTTCCATAGCTCATTAATATTGTGTTCATTTTTTGGAAAATTTTTATTGCTTTGTATTCAGGTCTACCATGATCTGATTTGTGATCTACCATGTCTGATTTGCCATTCATCCTATCTAGTGTGAGTGGTGTTTGTATGTCTCTACTTAAGTTTTGAACATACAGAATTACAGACTTAATACCTTTTAATGGCCTTATCTGGTAGTTCTAACATTTCTATCAATATCATTTTCAGTTCAGTTCAGTCACTCAGTCGTGTCCGACTCTTTGCGACCCCATGGACTGCAGCACGCCAGGACTCCCTGTCCATCACCAACTCCTGGAGTCTACCCAAATTCATGTCCATTGAGTCGGTGATGCTATCCAATCATCTCATCCTCAGTTTGCTTTTGATTAATTGTTTTTTCTTCTCGTTAGTTACATTTTTCTGCTTCTTTGTGTGCCTGATAATATTTGATTGGATGTCTCACATTGTGAATTTTACCTTGTTTGGTTTGGCAGTTTTCCTATAAAAGATTCTTGAGCTTTGCCCAAGAATGCCGTTAAGTTACTTGGAAAGAATTTGCTCTTGAGTGACTTGCTAGGTGGTTCAGTGGTAAGAGAATTCACCTGCCATTGAAGGAGATGCTGGTTCGATCCCTGGGTTGGGAAGATCCACTGGAGAAGGAAATAACAACCCACTCCAGTATTCTTGCCTGGGAAATCCCTTGGACAGAAGAGCCTGGTGAGCTACGGCCCATAGAGTTGCAAAGAATTGGACACAACTGAGTGACTGAGCACGCATGAATATGCAGAAGTACTATCCTAGGGCTATTATTCCCTCCTCCCGAAGCATGACCTTTTTGTGTACTCTACACAGTGTGTCTTGAAACAGATTCTTCAGTCTAACCCATGGGGACAGTTACTGTTCCTGGCCCTGTGTGAATGGTGGCTTTTATTGCTAGCCTTGGGTACTTTACTTACATACATATGATGATCAGTACACAGCTGAATACTTAATGGGTATCCTCTGTCAATCTCTGAAGATCTTGTTTGTATACTTAGCTTTCTGGTATTCTGTTCCTTGGACTCTCGCTACCTTGGTCTCCTCATGCCCTCAGCTCTATCCATTCAGTTGAGAATGTTCACTGGGTTCTGTTGATTTCCCCTGCCCAAGCCAGGATCTGGAAACTCTCCCAAGACAGGTAAGATGGCAATCATAGGACTTACCTCACTTAACTCCTGCCTTTCAGTAATAGCTGTTCATTGTTGCCTGTTGTCCAGAGTCTTTTAAAAAAAGAAATATTGTTCTCATATAGTTGATGTATCTTGTCCAGTATTTTTTGGTTGTTTCTTCAATTCAGTTCAGTCGCTCAGTCATGTCCGACTCTTTGCGACCCCACGAATCACAGCATGCCAGGCCTCCCTATCCATCACCAACTCCCAGAGTTTACTCAAACTCATGCCCATAGAGTTGGTGATGCCATCCAGCCATCTCATCCTCTGTCGTCCCCTTCTCCTGCCCCCAATCCCTCCCAGCATCAGGGTCTTTTCAAATGAGTCAGCTCTTCGCATGAGGTGGCCAAAGTATTGGAGTTTCAGCTTCAGCATCAGTCCTTCCAGTGAACACCCAGGACTTATCTCCTTCAGGATGGACTGGTTGGATCTCCTTGCAGTCCAAGGGACTCTCAAGAGTCTTCTCCAACACCACAGTTCAAAAGCATCAGTTTTTCGGTGCTCAGCTTTCTTCATAGTCCAACTCTCACATCCACACATGACCACTGGAAAAACCATAGCCTTGACCAGATGGACCTTTGTTGGCAAAGTAATGTCTCTGCTTTTTAATACGCTATCTAGGTTGGTCATAACTTTCCTTCCAAGGAGTAAGCATCTTTTAATTTCATGGCTGCAATCACCATCTGCAGTGATTTTGGAGCCCCCCAAAATAAAGTCAGCCACTGTTTCCACTGTTTCCCCATCTATTTGCCATGAAGTGATGGGACCAGATGCCATGATCTTAGTTTTCTGAATGTTGAGCTTTAAGCCAACTTTTCCACTCTCCTCTTTCACTTTCATCAAGAGGCTTTTTAGTTCCTCTTCACTTTCTGCCATAAGGGTGGTGTCATCTTCATATCTGAGGTTATTGATATTTCTCCAGACAATCTTAATTCCAGCTTGTGCTTCTTCCAGCCCAGCGTTTCTCATGATGTACTCTGCATATAAGTAGGGAGGGAGTAGATCTCTTATCTGTTATTCTATCATGGCCATAATGAAGTAATTTTTTTTCTTTAAGAGAGTTTTATATTTTCCTTTGGCTGGAAGAAGAAGCTTGAATAAGATTAGAAAAATAGACATATTATTTGATAGTTAGATTTAGAAGTTAATACTATATGTAAATGTATTGTGAATATTAACTTTGCTCAGCTTTAAAATTATTTTATTGCTGAGATAGTTATTGATATTTTTGTTTTAAAATGACTTGTCTTTAGGTTTGGTCTCTTCCTGTTGGTATGGAGATAGAAAATAGAGGCATGAGAGCAATTTCCTGGAAAGAGAATTTATGAGGTAGAGATTTTGAACCTGGTCCATGTGAACCACAAGAAGAAGACCTAATGTTAGCTCATACAAACCTGGCAATAGAAATTGCCCTCTTCTGATGATCATTTCCTAGAAAGTGCTTTTAAAAGGGATTTCTTTGGCTGTCAGCATTTGATGGGTAAGATGGAAAGCTTGGTGTGCCACATGATGATAACTTCATGTCGGATTTATGTGTGTGTTGATTTTAACTTTGTGCCCCTTTGCTTACTATATTTGAAAGATTTAGAGCAAAGTCTTTTGGTTGAGGTTTCAGGAAGAGAGAGTTTTAATATGTGGTTTGGCAGAGTTTTTTGGATAAGATGAATTTGGAAGAGGGTCATAAATGAGCAGGGCTTTTCTGGTGGCTCAGCGGTAAAGGATTCTTCTGCAGTGCTGCAGATGTGGATTTGATCTTGGGTTGGGAAGATCCCCTGGAGAAAATGGCAGACCACTCCAGTATTCTTGCTTGGATAATCCTATGGACAGAGGAGCATGGCAGGCTACATACAGTCCACAGGGTTGCAAGAGTCAGACACAGCTGAGTGACTGCACCACCACCACCACCAGTATAGAAAATACTATATTAAAAATTGTTGTTCCCTGGTCTTGCAGATTCCACATGGAGCAACTAAGCCCATGTGCCACAGCTACTGAAGCCTGAGCACTCTAGAACCTGTGCTCCTCAACAGTTCAGTTCAGTTCAGTTGCTCAGTCATGTCCGACTCTGTGACCCCATGGACTGCAGCATGCCAGGCCTCCCTGTCCATCACCAACTCTCGGAGTTTACTCAAACGCATGTCCATCGAGACGGTGATGCCATCCAACCATCTCATCCTCTGTTGTACCCTTCTCCTGCCTTCAGTCTTTCCCAGCATCAGGGTCTGTTCCAGTGAATCAGTTCTTCGCATCAGGTGGCCAAAGTATTGAAGTTTCAGCTTCAACATCAGTCCTTCCAATGAATATTCAGGACTGATTTCCTTTAGGATGGACTGGTTGGATCTCCTTGCAGTCCAAAGGACTCTCAAGAGTCTTTTCCAACACCACAGTTCAAAAACATCAATTCTCTGGTGCTCAGCTTTCTTTACAGTCCAACTCTCACATCCATACATGACTACTGGAAAAACCATACCTTTGACTAGATGGACCTCTGTCAACAAAGTAATGCCTTTGCTTTTTAATACGTTGGTCTAGGTTGGTCATAGATTTGTTGTCTAGGTTGGTCATAGATTTTCTTCCAAGGAGCAAGCATCTTTTAATTTCATGACTGCAGTCACCATCTGCAGTGATTTTGGAGCCCCCCAAAATAAAGTCTGTCACTGTTTCCATTGTTTCCCCATCTATTTGCCGTGATGTGATGGGACCAGATGCCATGATCTTAGTTTTCTGAATGTTGAGTTTTAAGCCAACTTTTCCACTCTCCTCTTGCACTTTCATCAAGAGGCCCTTTAGTTCTTCTTCACTTTCTGCCATAAGGGTGATGTCATCTGCATATCTGAGGTTATTGATATTTCTCCTGGCAGTCTTGATTCTAGCTTGTGCTTCATCCAGTCCAGCATTTCTCATGATGTACTATGCATATAAGTTAAATCCATTACAGTGAGAAACCCATGCACTGCAACTAGAGAGCAACACTCACTCCCAGCAACCAGAGAAAGCCCAGGTGCAGCAACGAAGACCTAACACAGTTATAAATAAAAAATTTTTTTAAAATTATTGCAGGTGATGTGTGTGTATAGATGAACTTTTCCCCAAGTAATTCACAGTTTATTCCAGAGTTCTAGATGCACTTGGCATATGTGTCAACAAGCTGTTTGAAGATGTCTAGAAAAGAGATTTTTGACAAATAAGACTTTGAAGAAATAAAGGGAGCACAAGATTTTTACCATGTGTTCTTGTGTAGAATTACTCAAATCTTTTACTTTTTTGAGTTCATGTTTTGAATCTCTTAAAAAAAAAAAAAATGGTAAAACTCAGAATCCACGAGAAGGATTTATCTGTAGAGACTGGGTGAATGCAGCACTCTGTTGTTTGTTTTGCTTTAGGAAAACAGTCCTGGTGGAAAAACACATCTGTCTGGCTTTAATTAAAAAAATGACAAACATTAAAATCTAGCTCTCCTTCCTCTCTCCCGCTCTTCTTCCCACCAATGTATTAAGTCTAAGGAAAAATTGCAAGAATAATAGCTTAAATTCTCTATGACCACTTCTGTGGTTTGTAATATAGATATGTAAGTTATGTATTTAAAATAAAAATTAGGAGATGCAGCTAGTACTAGTAACAGGGAAGATGCTTTTATTTAGGATTTTTTCTTCTCTTCCCCACATGTCTTAGGTTGTTTAACTACTTTTGATTTAGAAAGTATAAAAAAGAGTATTTTAGAAAGTTAAAATTGAAGAAACATAAAAATATCAAGCCCTATAAAGAAGCTATTTTTCCCTCCCATGGTTTTACTGCAGTAATCACTTTTTAAAATCAGTGCATGTGGCAATCCCAGTAAGATGTGAAGAAATGGTTCAATGCAATATCAAAGATCTGTTTGATGAAAGTTAATTATTGATAGCCTTGAGGTTGAAATGGGATAGCTGTTTTTTTTCTATGTTAAATGTGTTTTTCATTTTAAAATTACAAAGACTTTTTGGCAGAGATGAATTCAAGGAGGTAAGGTTCAAGTGTAATAGCAGTGCCTTTTAATTAAGGAGGGGAATAATGCTAATTTAAATTTTGAACGGGCCGTTATTTGTGTGGTTAAAACTTTGGCATTGCAACCATGTTTGTTTCCTTTTACATCCTGTTACTTAGAATCAGATTTTACTTTTTAGCAGATTTGGGGGATAAAATATGAGGACAAGAAAATGGAAAGGGTTCTTCTAAATTAAAGTAAGTATATTTTATGTAACATCTAAGTCTGCACTGTCAAATATGGAAGCCATTAGCCGTATGTGACAGTTGAGCACCTGAAATGTGACTGGTCTAAATTGTGATGAGCTGTAAAAGTAAAACATATTCCAGATTTTGAAGATCTGATTTGAAAAAAAAAAAAAAAAAGAGATCATCAATTAAAAAATTTTTGCTTGTGTAGTAAAAATATGTAATGTTTTGACTGTATTTGATAAAGTAAATTATTAGAATTAAATTGCAACTATTGTTTTATACTTTAAACTTGGCTATTAGATCATTTAAACTTATATAAGGGGCTGGCATTATATTTCTGTTGGACAGTGCTGATCTCAGTGATCTAACTTTTACATTTGTAATTTTATCACCACAGCATTACCTCAGTTTCCTAAGGGTACTCTCTATAAACACAGCCATGCACCATAAGGAAGTGGTAAAAAGCTTCTGAACAAAACAAGTATTTTCAAGTCTTCATGTTAAAAACATTTGTTTTTAATCATAGAGTTCTTTAGATCTTCACTTGAACCTCTTATTCTTCTTCTTTTCATAGGAGAATTGTTTTAAATTTTTAATCAGTTGTCTGGTTTCCTGAGGAATTTGATGATGGGATTAATTAAAAGAATTTATTGTATTACTCTTTCTGTTTCAACTTAGCTTCAGTCTTTAATATCTGTATAAATCAGTCATGAAACTGTCAGTTTCTGATCAGAATATTTGAGAATGGCCTGCAAGACTCATGCATTTACCTTCTCTCAGACCTTATCTTAAAGAAACAAAAGCCAAAGAAAAACCCCCTGTGCTTTCAGAAGCACAGAGATTCTTGTCATTTAGGCTCCTCCCTTCTGAGTTGTCTCTGATTTGTTGCTTCCTGTACTAATTCCTTGTCTTTTTCCTTAATTCTCCCTTCTTGCTTCTGTTGTTCTGAGACATGTGTATGTTTGATGATGTACATGGGAATGGGAGTGACTCCTCTGTGAGTCAGGTTTGTGTTCTGTTGCTGTTGGTTTGCAGCAGCCTGGTTTTAGACAGCAGTTTGCTGCATTTCTCCCTGTACTTTCGTATCCTGTTTGTTTGGTGTCAGGTTGCAGGAGTATTTGAACCCTATGTTTGAAAAGTTGCTCCCTCTGCAATGAAGTGCCAGTGTATTTAGCTTTTCAAGTGTTTTTCTCATATAGCAGTATTTTTCCTTAGCTTTCTTAGCTCCTTCCTTAGCTCTTTATAATTTATCTTAACAGTTTACACATTCCCAGATAGCATGTTGACCTGTTATTTTTGTATCCTGCTCTCTTATTTCTGGTATCCATGGGAAAGCATTATACTGAGTACAACAGGATATTAAAAAAGTTTGTCAAATAATTGCCAAATTTCCATTTGTAGACTTTTCAACTGCTGTATTATTTATCTACATGGATAAGTCTCCCAAGTACTTCAAACTCCAAAAACCCAAAAGAAAACCCTTTTTTTTCCTCTTCCTTTGTATTTTTTGTAGTATTGTAGAGAATTATTTTCTTTCATGTTTATCAAATATATGCATTGTACATAAGTTACTTTCTTTTTCTCATATGTCCGTCATGAAGTGCACAATGTACCATTTTCCTCAGATAGGTGGCCCCTTGTTGAGATGAAGGTTCAGTTCTCAGCAAGAATATGGTGAAGATAATCTCTAAAATAAGACCTAAAGACCCAGTTACTCTCTCTGTTGGCATATACCCTTGTTCTCACTTTAGAGAACTGGAATTGGATATGCTTTCTCTCTGCCAAGTATCCTAAGCTTCTGCAGTCAAGGAATCTTAGACATTTTCCATCCTTCATACTATTGGAAGTCCAACTGACAATGGGCTTTAGCACCCCCAACTCAGATAATGTGGAACTGTAGCTACTTTGAATGCTACCCTTAGAGCTGGAGGTACAGAAAGTTGGAGTTGTTTAGGTGGAAGACCGTGGATTATATATTTATTCCCCAGTCAGTAGAAATCCAAGCTCTGATGCCTTAGTCTTGCAGCATTCTAGGAGGATGAATAAATTTAGGTCTCTTAATTGTATAGCAGCTGGCCACACCTACCTGTGGAGAATGCCTTTGATTATCACATACAGTGTTCCTACCAGGCCAGTATACTTTTCCTTTAATTCAATGGATTTCTTCTTGTTTTAGTTATAAGAAAATTATGATGGGATGGGAAGGTAGCTTCCTTTTTTTTTTTTTTTTTTGCAGTAAATCCTTGCAAGGCAGTGAACCCATGTGCTCTGGGAAGAGGAAGGTAAATGAGTAACTTTTGAATAGACTTCTCACTAGCCCAGAGACCTATGAGTAATGCTGTATTACCAGTCTCTCAGGGGCCAGGCTACATGGTCTTTGAAAACTGCTCACATTTTCAGGCAGTGTGCCTTTACTACCATGTCAAGAGTATTTTAATTGAAACTAGGTTGCAACCTGTCTAGGAATCTTCCTGAGGTGCTTAAAAAAAAAAAAAACAAAGAGGAATCACTGCTTTTAGCAAAAATAAATAGAAATGTATGATTCTAACTACACATTCTATAAAGTCTACATATTTTTAACGAGTATGTAAATTCTTTTCCTACATACCATGATTAAGTAGCTAGTGGAGAGAGACTTGATAGTATCAGCTCAAGTATTACTTCTGGAAAATGTTCCCATTCTCTCAGACAGAAGGACTTCATTATATCCATAGCATAGAAAAAAAAATTCTAAAGTTATTACTTGGAAAATTCTAAATTTTGATAGAATGACCAACAAATTTGAAAAAAGAAAGTAGTGTTTATACCTTCCTTTGTTTACAAAATAGATACACTTAATATATCAAAAATAGTCCCTGTTTTTGTGATCATATTATAATCATGGTTTTTTTTTTTTTTAAATTTTTCTCCCACTTTATTTTCAAACTTCATAATTATTTTTATTTTTTTTTCTCATTCAGAATATATATATATATATATATATTTTTCTTATCAGCCATAGATTTACACGTATTCCCCATCCCGATCCCCCCTCCCACCTCCCTCTCCACCCGATTCCTCTGGGTCTTCCCAGTGCACCAGGCCCGAGCACTTGTCTCATGCATCCCACCTGGGCTGGTGATCTGTTTCACCATAGATAGTATACATGCTGTTCTTTTGAAATATCCCACCCTCACATTCTCCCACAGAGTTCAAAAGTCTGTTCTGTATTTCTGTGTCTCTTTTTCTGTCTTGCATATAGGGTTATCATTACCATCTTTCTAAATTCCATATATATGTGTTAGTATGCTGTAATGTTCTTTATCTTTCTGGCTTACTTCACTCTGTATAATGGGCTCCAGTTTCATCCATCTCATTAGGACTGATTCAAATGAATTCTTTTTAACGGCTGAGTAATATTCCATGGTGTATATGTACCACAGCTTCCTTATCCATTCATCTGCTGATGGGCATCTAGGTTGCTTCCATGTCCTGGCTATTATAAACAGTGCTGCGATGAACATTGGGGTGCACGTGTCTCTTTCAGATCTGGTTTCCTCAGTGTGTATGCCCAGAAGTGGGATTGCTGGGTCATATGGCAGTTCTATTTCCAGTTTTTTAAGAAATCTCCACACTGTTTTCCATAGCGGCTGTACTAGTTTGCATTCCCACCAACAGTGTAAGAGGGTTCCCTTTTCTCCACACCCTCTCCAGCATTTATTGCTTGTAGACTTTTGGATAGCAGCCATCCTGACTGGCGTGTAATGGTACCTCATAGTGGTTTTGATTTGCATTTCTCTAGAACACTTTCTAACACCATACACAAAAATAAACTCAAAATGGATTAAAGATCTAAATGTAAGACCAGAAACTATAAAACTCCTAGAGGAGAACATAGGCAAAACACTCTCAGACATAAATCACAGCAGGATCCTCTATGACCCACCTCCCAGAATATTGGAAATAAAAGCAAAAATAAACAAATGGGACCTAATGAAACTTAAAAGCTTTTGCACTACAAAGGAAACTATAAGTAAGGTGAAAAGACAGCCCTCAGATTGGGAGAAAATAATAGCAAATGAAGAAACAGACAAAGGATTAATCTCAAAAATATACAAGCAACTCCTGCAGCTCAATTCCAGAAAAATAAATGACCCAATCAAAAAATGGGCCAAAGAACTAAACAGACATTTCTCCAAAGAAGACACACAGATGGCTAACAAACACATGAAAAGATGCTCAACATCACTCATTATAATCATGGTTTTAAAAAAAGTTCTGACGGGCTTTCAGTAATATAAAGCAGTAGTTTCTCACCTAAATCTTACTATCCCTAATGTCATTAACCAGAGATAGTATTTTTAATAAATTTTTGTGAAAGTGTTAGTCGCTCAGTACTGTCTGATTCTTTGCATCCCCAAGAACTGTAGCCTGCCAGTCTCCTCTGTCCATGGAATTTTCCGGACAAGAATACTGGAGTGAGTAGCCATTCCCTTCTCCAAGGGATCTTCCCAACTCAGGGATCTAACCCAGGTCTCCTGCACTGCAGGTGGGTTCTTTACCTTCTGAGCCACCATGCAGTTCAGTTCACTCACTCAGTCGTGTCTGACTCTTTGCGACCCCATGAATTGCAGCATGCCAGGCCTCCCTGTCCATCACCAACTCCCAGAGTTTACTCAAACTCATGTCCATTGAATCAGTGACGCCATCCAACCATCTCAACCTCTCTCATCCCCTACTCCTCGCACCTTCAATCTTTCCCAGCATCAGGGTCTTTTCTAATGAGTCAGTTCTTCAAATCAGGTGGCCAAAGTACTGGAGTTTCAGCTTCAGCATCAGTCCTTCCAATGAATATTCAGGACTGATTTCCTTTAGGATAGACTGGTTGGATCTCCTTGGAGTCCAAGGGACTCTCAAGAGTCTTCTCCAACACCACAGTTCAAAAGCATCAATTCTTTGATGCTCAGCTTTCTTTATAGTCCAACTCTCACATCCATACGTGACTACTGGAAAAACCATAGCTTCAACTAGATGGACCTTTGTTGGCAAAGTAATGTCTCTGCTTTTTAATATGCTGTCTAGGTTGGTCATACTTTTCTTCCAAGGAGCAAGCATTTTAATTTCATGGCTGCAGTCAACTATCTGCAGTGATTTTGGAGCCCAAGAAGATAAAGTCTGCACTGTTTCCACTGTTTTCCCATCTATTTGCCATGAAGTGATGGGACCAGATGCCATGATCTTAGTTTTCTTAATGTTGAGTTTTAAGCCAACTTTTTGACTCTCCTCTTTCACTTTCATCAAGAGGCTCTTTAGTTCTTCGCTTTCTGCCATAAATGTGGTTTCATCTGCATATCTGAGGTTATTGATATTTCTCCTGGCAATCTTGATTCCAGCTTGTGCTTCATCCAGCTTGGCATTTCGCTTGATGTACTCTGCATATAAGTTAAATAAGCAGGGTGACAATATACAGCCTTGACATACTCCTTTCCCGATTTGGAACCAGTCTGTTGTTCCATGTCCAGTTCTAACAGTTGCTTCCTGAACTGCATAAAGATTTCTCAAGAGGCAGGTCAGGTGGTCTGGTATTCCCATCTCTTGAAGAATTTTCCACAGTTTGTTGTGGTCACACAGTCAAAAGCTTTGGCATAGTCAATAAAGCAGAAGAAGATATTTTTCTGGAACTCCCTTCCTTTTTTGATGATCCAGAGGATGTTGGCAATTTGATCTCTGGTTCCTCTGCCTTTTCTAAATCCAGCTTGAACATCTGGAAGTTCATGGTTCACGTACTGTTGAAGCCTGCCTTGGAGAATTTTCAGCATTACTTTGCTAGCTTGTGAGATGAGTGCAATTGTGTGGTAATTTGAGCATTCTTTGGCATTGCCTTTTTTTGGGATTGAAATGAAAACTGACCTTTTCCAGACCTGTGGCCATTGCTTAATTTTCCAAATTTCCAAAGTGCAGCACTTTGACAGCTTTATCTTTCAGAATTTGAAATAGCTCAACTGGAATTCCATCACCTCCACTAGCTTTGTTCGTAGTGACGCTTCCTAAGACCCACTTGACTTCGCATTCCAGAATGTCTGGCTCTAGGTTGGTTGATGTATAATTTGCAAGAGAAATGCACAGTTCTTAAGTGTATAGTTTGAGCTTTAACAGATATAAACACCTAACAGATATATACACCTGTGTATAACCCACACACCCATTAAGATGTAGACAGTTCTTTTCATCCTAGAAAATTCATTTGTGCCCTTTTTACCAACTCTACCACCAGAAACTTTTCTTCTGATTTTTATTGCCATGGATATATTTTGCTCATTCTTTTTGGTGAGGCTGTAATTCATATACTATGCAGTTCACCCATATGAAGTGTGTAACTCAGTGGTTTTTTATGTATTTACAGAGTTTTGCAGTCATCACCACAATCATTTTTAGAACATTTTCATCATCCCCCAAAGAAACTATATCCATTAGCAGCAACTGTCCATCCCTTCTTGTTCCCCTTACTCCCACTCCAGTCTTCAGCAACAACTAATCCACTTTCTTTTTTTTTTAACTTATTTATATTAGTTGGAGGCTAATTACTTTACAGTATTGTAGTTGTTTTTGCCATACATTGATATGAATCAGCCATGGATTTACATGTGTTCCCCATCCTGAACCCCCCTCCCGCCTCCCTCCCCATCCCATCCCTCTGGGTCATCCCAGTGCACCAGCCCTGAGCACTTGTCTCATGCATCCAACCTGGGTTGGCGATCTGTTTCACAATTGATAATATACATGTTTCAATGCTGTTCTCTCATATCATCCCCCCCTCGCCTTCTCCCACAGAGTCCAAAAGTCTGTTCTGTACATCTGTGTCTCTTTTTCTGTTTTGCATATAGGGTTATCATTACCATCTTTCTAAATTCCATGTGTATGTGTTAGTATGCTGTAATGTTCTTTATCTTTCTGGCTTACTTCACTCTGTATAATGGGCTCCAGTTTCATCCACCTCATTAGAACTGATTCAAATGTATTCTTTTTCATGGATGAGTAATATTCTACTGTGTATTTGTACCACAGCTTTCTTATCCATTCGTCTGCTGGTGGGCATCTAGGTTGCTTCCATATCCTGGCTATTATAAACAGTGCCGCAATGAACATTGGGGTACGTGTCTCTTTCAGTTCTGATTTCCTCGGTGTATGCCCAAGAGTGGGATTGCTGGGTCACGTGGCAGTTCTATTTCCAGTTTTTTAAGGAATCTCCACACTGTTTTCCATAGCGGCTGTACTAGTTTGCATTCCCTCCAACAGTGCAAGAGAGGGTTCCCTTTTCTCCACACCCTCTCCAGCATTTATTGCTTGTAGACTTTTGGATAGCAGCCATTCTGACTGGCGTGAAATGGTACCTCATTGTGGTTTTGGTTTCCGTTTCTCTGATAATGAGTGATGTTGAGCATCTTTTCATGTGTTTGTTAGCCATCTGTGTGTCTTCTTTGGAGAAATGTCTGTTTAGTTCTTTGGCCCATTTTTTGATTGGGTCGTTTATTTTTCTGGAATTGAGCTGCAGGAGTTGCTTGTATATTTTTGAGATTAATTCTTTGTCTGTTGCTTCGTTTGCTATTATTTTCTCCCATTCTGAAGGCTGTCTTTTCACCTTGCTTATAGTTTCCATTGTTGTGCAAAAGCTTATAAGTTTCATTAGGTCCCATTTGTTTATTTTTGCTTTTATTTCCAATATTCTGGGAGGTGGGTCATAGAGGATCTTGCTGTGATTTATGTCAAAGAGTGTTTTGCCTATGTTCTTCTCTAGGAGTTTTATAGTTTCTGGTCTTACATTTAGATCTTTAATCCATTTTGAGTTTATTTTTGTGTATGGTGTTAGAAAGTGTTTTAGTTTCATTCTTTTACAAGTGGTTGACCAGTTTTCTCAGCACCACTTGTTAAAGAGGTTGTCTTTTCTCTATTGTATATTCTTGCCTCCTTTGTCAAAGATAAGGTGTCCATAGGTATGTGGATTTATCTCTGGGCTTTCTATTTTGTTCCATTGATCTGTCTTTCTGTCTTTGTGCCAGTACCATACTATCTTGATGACTGTGGCTTTGTAGTATAGTCTGAAGTCAGGCAGGTTGATTCCTCTAGTTCCATTCTTCTTTCTCAAGATTGCTTTGGCTATTCAAGGTTTTTTGTATTTCCATACCAATTGTGAAATTATTTGTTCTAGTTC
Source organism: Cervus elaphus (assembly GCF_910594005.1). Lineage (NCBI taxonomy): Eukaryota > Metazoa > Chordata > Mammalia > Artiodactyla > Cervidae > Cervus > Cervus elaphus. The sequence goes on from NC_057834.1 coordinate 73,531,892, forward strand.
TGTGAAAAATACCATTGGTAGCTTGATAAGGATTGCATTGAATCTATAGATTGCTTTGGGTAATATACTCATTTTGACAATATTGATTCCTCCAATCCATGAACACGGTATATTTCTCTATTTGTGTCCTCTTTGATTTGTTTCATCAGTGTTTTATAGTTTTCTATATATAGGTCTTTTGTTTCTTTAGGTAGATATATTCCTAAGTATTTTATTCTTTTGTAGCAATGGTGAATGATATTGTTTCCTTAATTTCTCTTTCTGTTTTCTCATTGTTAGTGTATAGAAATGCAAGGGATTTCTGTGTGTAAATTTTACTAATCCACTTTCTGAATTCTAGGTATTGAATATAAATTGAGTCATATAACATGTTTCCTTTTGTGACTCGCTTCTTTCACTTAGTGTGTTTTCAAGGTTCCATGTTCCAGCATCCATGTTGTAACCTGTATCTCTGCTTCATTTTTTTTCAAGACTGAATGATATTATACCTTATGGATATACCAGTGTTTTTATCCATCCAGTACTTGATGGATATTTGGATTGTTTACACTCTGGCTATTATGAATAATATTGGCATGAACACTTGTTATGTAGGTTTTGTGTGGACATAGATTTTCATTTCTCTTGAATATATATATACCTGGGAGTGGAATGGCTGGTTTGTATGGTAATTCTATGTTTAACCATTTAAGAAATTGCCAGACTTTTTTTCTGAAGTGATTTTACCATTTTATTTTGCCATCAGTGTGTCTGAAGGTTCCTATGTCTCCATATCTTCACCAACACTTGTTGTTATTTGTCTTTTTCATTATAGCCGTACTATAATGCCGTACTGTGAAGCAGTGTGTTGTTATGTTTTGATTGGCATTTCCCTAATCATTAGTGATGTCGAGCATCTTTCTGTGTGTTTATTGGCCAATTACATATATTTGTGGAGAATTATCTATTCTTATTCTTTGCTCATTTTTTAATTGGTTTATCTTTTTAGTATTGAGTTATAAGGGTTATTTATATATTCTAGATAGAAATCTCATGGGTTGCAAATATTTTTTCCCATTCCGTGGGTTTTCTTTTCACTTTCTTAATGCATCCAGTGAGGTACAGAACATGTAAAATTTTGATGAGTCCAGTTTAAATATATTCTTTATTTTACTTGTGCTTTTGGTGTCATATTTAGAAAGGTTTTTCTTCTGTAGTGTGTGTGTTCTTGAACTTCTTATAAGTGGAATCAAGTAGTATGTGTTCTTTTGCATCAAGGTTCTTTCACCTGGTGGGTTCCATACAGTCCATGGGGTTGCACAGAGTTGGGAAGGACTGAGCAAGTAACACTGTACTTCACTTCTTTCACCTAATGTTTATAAGATTAATGTTATGTATCAGCAGCAGTTTGTATCTGAGTGATGTTGCAGTGAATGAATGTATCACAATTTGATCATTTATTTTTCTGGATATAGGGGTTGTTTCTGGACTTTGGCTATTATGAATAAAGCTTTTCTGAACTTTAAATTGTAAGTCTTTTTGTGGACATAGGTTTTCATTTTTCTTGCTGTCATATAAAAATGTATTCAACTTCATAAAGAATTGCCAAATAGTCTTCATAGTGGTTGAAGTCTTACATACTACTGACATGGATATGTTAAAGTCACAATTGGTCTCATCTTTGGCAGCACATAGTATGACCAGTCTTTAAAATTGTAGCCATGCTGATTGTGTACATAGTGTGGTTTTAACTTGGGTTTCTTTGGTGATTAAGGATGTTGAATGTTTTTCAGTTGCTTGTTAGCCACTTGACTGTTTTGTTTTGGAAGGTGGCAGTTTAAATTTCTTACTCATTTTTAAAAATGTGTTGTTTGCCTTCTTAATTATCAGTTGTAAGTGTTCTTCATGTATTCTGAACACCAGTCTTTTGTCAGATGCATATGTTGAAGATTTTTTTTTTCTTAGTTTGTGGCTTATGTTTTCATCTTCTTAAAAGTAGAGCTTTTAAAATTTGAAATGCAATTTAGTATTTTTTAATCAATTTTTTTCTTTTATGGTTAATGTTTGTGTCCCATTAACAAATTTTGCCAATTCCAAGGTTGTGAAGACTTTTTCCTGTTTTCTTCAAGATGTTTTATAGTTTTAGTTTTTATATTCAAGTCTATTGTCCATTTTGAGTCTTTTTTTTTTTTTTTTGTATTATGTGAATTAAGGCAGGGACAATATCTTTAAATAATGTAAAGTCTGTACTTGGAATATTTCATTTGTAATGTTTTTCAAAGTTTTGTATATTTGTATTACTTACTGCATTGTCCTCTGAAGATGAATTGCTTAACTCTTCTCTCTAATCCACCCATGAATTCATTTGGTTTTCCTGCTTATACTAAAAGTTGTAATGTGGAGATCTCTGAGACCTTTCTGACTGTTAAAAAACAAACAAAAAACCTTTCTTTTAAGGTACTTTTTCATCTATGCTTTCATTATATCTCAGATTTCTGTTTAGCTTGGGAAACACCAGTATTTTCTTTTTAACTGCATGTCTTTATTAATGGTAGTGGTGCAGTTTAATTATTTGGCATATAGTGAAGTGAAGTCGCTCAGTTGTTTCCGACTCTTTGGGACTCCATGGACTGTAGCCCACCAGGCTTCTCCATCCATGGAATTTTCTAGGCAAGAGTACTGAAGTGGGTGGCCATTTCCTTCTCCAGGGGATTTTCCTGACCCAGGGATCAAACCTAGGTCTCTGCATTGCAGGCAGATGCTTTACCGTCTGAGCCACCGGGGAATCCCAAAAAAGTGAAAGTCACTCAGTCGTGTCAGACTCTTTGTGACCCCATGGACTATATAGTCCATGGAATACTCCAGGCCAGAATACTGGAGTGGGTAGCCTTTCCCTTCTCCAGGGGATCTTCCTAACCCAGGGATTGAACCCACGTCTCCTGCATTGCAGGAGGATTCTTTACCAGCTGAGCCACAAGGGAAGTTAGCAAGCATTCAATGAATAATTAAGTGAAGTGAACTTAGGGTCAGGTTATTTCTGTAAAGTTTGTTTCTGTATTCCATTTATAAATCTTGAGGTTTAGAATCATACATAGAATTACTTGTATACATACACTTATTTTTTCATAAGTTTTATTGTGGACTTATTAAAATAATATCTATGGAAAAAACAGTATTTAAAGCAAAACATTATCATTAATTAGTTTTTTTCTGATGAAGACTATTTATAGCAAATAATTGACCCTGAATTTAGCTGTTTTGTAAATTTTTCTATTTCTGGCAATATTTGGGACATTTTATTTCATTTACTGTTGCCATGAAAAAAATGTATTAAATTATGCCATGAATACGGAAAGTTTTTTAGTTTATATTATTGTGTTATTGAGTTTGATCATCTCGTACTTGAAGTTTTTTTTTATTATGGAGATTTGAGTTTTATTTCAGTTCTCTCAGTTTTCAGTATATTTTGTTTTGAGCTAAATACAAAGACAATATAAAGGGATATAAAGATGAGTAAGATATAAATGTGGCTTGCAAAGGATTTTTTATAATCTGCTAAATATAATTTGACTCATGTTTATTAGTTTTTATACATCCTAAATTAATATTGGGAGCATTTTTTTGTCTAAGCAGATGATTTTCTGAAGGAGTTACTGGAAGTAAATAGTATCCATGTTAAATAGATGTTTTAGGACCCTTATTTGCATGGCATGTAATTTACATCTTAATGATAGAGCCACATTTTCCAGCCTTTTTTTTTTTTGATAGTCTGTGTACATGTGAAAGAAGTAATGGATTTGATGTTGTATGAGTTATGGAATGGATCTCTGAAATTATCTTAACCTGTCTTTCTACAGATAAGGCAGAGGCCTTAAACAGGGTCTTAACAGTGAAGAGGTCTCAATTTTAAAGTGCTAGTCCAGTGATAAATGACAGCTGTTAGCTGGCCTGAGTTTCTGGGAGATAGTAGGGTTTATGGAGAGTTAGTGGATTAAAGTCCTTTCTCATTTAAAGGGAGAAGCTTCTACCCTGCTATACCCTGTTATTTCTGGAGTATAGGCTAGTTTTGCCCTTTTTGTTTTTTAAGAGATCCAGAATTGTAAATACAAATGTATGTTGGAGAAGGAAATGACAATCCACTCTGATATTTTTGCCTGGAAAATCCCATGCCTAGAGAAGCCTGGTGAGCTGCAGTCCATCAGGTTGCAAAGAGTTGGACATGACTGAGCAACTAACACACACAGACACACATATGTGTATATAAACAAATGAAATCTTCTAATTTTAGTTTTAGTAATTGTTCATTTTTTTTACACAAACATTGCATGAGCTAGACAAAACACTCATTGTTTGGGCAGATCAGTTATGCCTGGGTGAAGCAAAATTGAAAGAGACAAAAGATTTGATTAATTTATCTGTCTGCCTTTTTTAGTCCTAGACACATTTTAAACATGTTAGGATTAGTTCTTCCATAAAATTAGTTAATACTGCTTCCAAGTACAGTTTCTTTTTCCTTGAAACCTTCCCAATGAATTTCTCCCCAGAAGATTTCTTCTACTTTGAATTTTTAGTGGAGATAAAGAGAAACTGTGATGGGACTAATAGCACTAAAATATTTAACATAATTTACTTTATCAAATTTTAAAATTGCTATTCTTAGTAGAAAAAAATACAGCAATTAATTTTGTAGATGCCAACCAAGTATTTTAAAAATTATGTATATTTTAAAAGTATGGCTAAATTGCTGTAGTGAAGCCCTTAAGTATCATCATGTTATTGCAGGAAGGGGGACCCCTTCCAGGGCCTGAGAGTAGGCTCTTGTCTAACGCTCGGAAATGGATTGTCCAAGGAGGTACATATGCTGACAAAGCAAGATACTTTATTGGGAAGGGGCACCTGGGCAGAGAACAGGAGGGTAAGGGAACCCAGGAGGACTACTCTGCTATGTGGCTTGCTGTCAGGTTTTGCGTTGATGAGATTAGTTTCTGGGTTGTTTCTGGCCAATCATTCTCAAAAAAGAGTCCTTCCTGGTGGCACACCCATTGCTTAGGCCAGATGGATGTCAGTGAGAAGGATCCTGGGAGGTGGTAGGACAGGTGGTGTCTCCTTTTGGCCTTTCCTGAACTCTTCCATTTGGTGGTGGCTTAATAGTTCCACGTTCCTTACTGAGACCTCCTGTGGTAAAATACTCATGCAAATAGTTATTATAGTGCCTGGCCTGGGTGGGTGGTTTTAGTCAGTGTGTTTCCTCTAATATTGTCATCTAGTGTCACTGTGAGATCTTGAACAATTTTTAATTATATTTTAGATTGTTAGAGACAGATAGTAAGTCTTTAAGATCTGTAAATGGATCAAGAAGGAACAGTGGCTCCTCCCTGGTATCAAGTTCATCAGCCTCTAGCAACCTCAGTCACCTTGAAGAAGACTCTTGGATTCTTTGGGGAAGAATTGTTAATGAATGGGAAGATGTGCGCAAAAAGAAGGAGAAACAAGTTAAGGTATTCATATTCTTTGCTGAAGTTTTCCTCTTATCCCATCAGGCAGAGATTGATAGAGGATTAAAAAAAAAAATTGGATTCTAGTACTTCCCAGGTGCTGTGCTGAAGAGGTCTACTTTATATGTTTTCTTCAATTGTGCCAATAGAAGTTTTGATTTGCAGCTATCAGCTATTATAAAAGTCTCCTAACTGTAGAAGTATAGATTCAGAAATGAAGTGGTGACATCCAAAATCCTTCAGTTATCATTATTTTACTTTTTTTTTTTAAAAATCATAAAACAGCCCTTTGAAAGATCATGGTTACCATGCTATCTGTCATTCACAGCTCTGCAGATTATCAGTTCCTTAATACATTGAGAGGCTATACTCTGAGTGAAATGACAGGAATTTATCCACAGCGTTGTTGTTCCTCTGATCAGAGCACAATACATCAGTATCTTAGCCAAATCTTAGCTTTGGTTAAAAAGTTCCCTAGTCTTATTTTAAAAGTAGCTTTGTGAATTAAAATTTGAGAAAGTGAAAAAAAAAAATTTTTTTTTAAAGTCATCTACTCCACTCCAATCCCTGTGGCTTTCAAGGTAGGAAGCCTAAATAAGTCATTTAAACATTTTTTATTTTTATTTTTTAGGAACTTGTTCGTAAAGGGATACCCCATCATTTTAGAGCGATAGTTTGGCAACTTTTGTGCAGTGCACAAAGTATGCCAATTAAGGATCAGTATTCAGAACTCCTGAAAATGACCTCACCTTGTGAAAAATTGATCCGAAGGGACATTGCTAGAACTTATCCTGAGCACAATTTTTTTAAGGAAAAAGATAGCCTTGGACAGGAAGTTTTGTTTAATGTAATGAAGGTAAGTTCTATTTATTCATTTTTTGGGGGGAGGAGGTGAAATAAATTCTTACATTGAAATTAAACATTTCTCATAATGAAGTACAAACTCATCCTAGTAATCAGTTGCTTTGGCAATCAATTTGATTTTAGCATAATCTTGACTTTAATTCTGATGTTTAGGTTGCTGTCTGATTTGCAGAACTCTTGGAAAATTCCTTACATTGCTTGGTATTAGTTGAAGTCAAATAACCTATAAATGACTATACATACCATAGAGAGGGACTTCCCTCGTAGCTCATTTGGTAAAGAATCTGCCTGCAATGCAGGAGACCTGGGTTTGATTCCTGGGTCGGGGAGATCCCCTGGAGAAGGAAATGGCAATCCACTCCAGTATGCTTGCCTGGAAAATCCCACGGACAGAGGAGCCTGGTGGGCTACAGTCCACAGGGTCACAAGAGTAGGACACAACTTAGCGACTAAACCACCACCACCACCACCATAGAGAAGACCCTTCATGAAAATGAGTAATTCACCTTCTATGAGTTTCACAATTTGGGAGCAAATTTTCTGTTTGCCATGGCTGGCATCGCTAAGAGCCCCTCACCCTTGAAGGTGTGTGGCATTGTAATTTTTTCTTCAATATTGTCTTTTCCCTTTGCATAATTCCTTTCCCTTTTAGTCACCCCTTTGAAATTATGATTTCTTGTTAAACCATATCAATTTTGTCAATGCTTTACCATCGTCTTACTCAAATTTTACTCTATCAGCTACATATTTTTAATGATTTTTAAGCTTTGTCACTTCCCTGAGTACAAATTCCTTTATTTTCTTGTCCTTAAGAACTGACAGTTCCTAATTCGTAAATCATCAAAAGAAAATTTTATGTAGTAAATCATATAGGGTAGGATAGCATCTACAGCAAAGCAAACAAGAGCTTCTCTAGAAAATAAATGGTCTTTAACCCACCTTCTCACTATTTTTAGGCTTTTATAGAAGGAAGGTATGCTGTATCATGATAAAGTATTTTTAACAACATTTTTTACTTTTTAGGCGTATTCTTTAGTGGATCGTGAGGTTGGTTACTGTCAAGGAAGTGCTTTTATAGTTGGATTGCTGCTTATGCAGGTAAGTTATATAAGTATTAAAGTTGGAGAATTTAAAAATCATCCTTGTTTTTAGTAAGTGGATATTGGGTATTTTTCTCCTAAGCATAATCTAAATATTTAGTTTGCACTTTAAAATATTAAACATGATGAAAATAACACATAGTAAATATCCTGCCACTAAGTCAAATTTTGTCTTATCTACATTTGGACCATAATTTTCTACTAAATCCTGTATCTACTTTTAAATCTGTATTTAAATGTCTGTATTTAATGAGGAATAATCTTTTCCCAGCTAAGGAAGACTGATTAAAGTGTTGGTATAGAAATCTTACTTTATGGGACTTCTCTGGTGGGTTTGATCCCTGATTGAACTAAGATCCCCCATATTGTGTGGCAAGGCTACATGCACACACATATCATAGTTATGATATACAATGTCTTTGGAAGTTTATACAGTACTTTTATTTGTCACAGAACTGAGGGCTTGTTACACCTCTCTTATTATAGGCTCAAAAATAGAGGTACTCAGTCACTTCTCCTGCCTTGGGGATAAACATGTTTCCATTGGCAGTGGCCTATATTGGGTGGGGTGTTTTTGGAAGTCAAGGATAGGACAGTAAATCATAGCTTTGACAGGAAATAGCATGTGGTGTTATCTGTTTACCCTTACTGAAAAATTTTTAAAAAGTTTATCTTACTTTTGTATTAAGTCTCAAGACTGAAATATAACTTGAAAAGAAACCTTGGAGATAACTTTTGAGTCATATAGGCTTGTTTTTGCAACTCAGTTCTACACTGAGTTCTGTAGTCTTGGGCTAGATTATTTTAACATCCTTTCCTCAGCCTTAATTAGGTACTGCGTCTACTTCTAGATTCATTGTGAGGGTTATATAAGATACTGTATGTAATAGCCTAGCATAGTGTATGACACATGGTAGACATGCAGTAAAAGTTCAGTGACTTGCCCAAGATCACATATCTTGGTAGATAAGAGCAGTGTAGGAATCAGAAACTGTGTTTCTCCACTGTTACTGTTGTTCAGTTGCTCAGTAGTGTCGAACTCTTTGTGACTACATGGTCTGCAGCATGCCAGGCTTCCCTGTCCTTCACCAACTTCCGGAGCTCACTCAAACTCATGTCTATTGAGTCAGTGATGCCATCCAACCATCTCATCCTCTGTTGTCCCCTTCTTCTCCTGCCTTCAATCTTTACCAGCATCAGGGTCTTTTCAAACGAGTCAGCTCTTTGCTACTTTGCCTCCCACATATTAGCTTAGAAATATAACTCAGAGTCTGATAAAAATTTTTTTGCAAGTTAGCTTATTTACTACATGGTGTTAAAATAGTTAAGAGTACTGGGTATATGTTTTGTGTATATCTTAGTACTGCTTTAAAATTGGGTAGATAGTGTCCCCACTAGACCTTTGCAAAAGAAATGATTCTTATTAACTCAGTGTCATAGAGAAAATGTGTATCAGAGAGAAGGGGCAGTTAGTGGCAATGAGGCATTGAGGTCCAAGGAGGGACCTGTGCATCTCTGCCCCTGCCTTCTTCCAGTGCTGAGGGAGAGAAAACACCCTCCTCAGGAGACAGCCAGATTTCGGTTTTGAAGTATCCTTAGGGGGGATTCAGGTTTCACTTAGAGAAAGACAGTAAAAGAACATTTGGTGAAGAGATTGAGGGTATAGATAGGATATTTTATTGATGGCAGGTTATTAGTTCCAGAAAGTGCTGTGTAAAAGGTTTAGGGCATATTAGAAATGGGGTAGGTTATGGGAGCACTGGAACCACATGGGATGAGTGTTCTAGGATATTGGGTTTCTTGTAGTGACTGACATAAAAATCAGTGGGGCTATCAAGCTTGATAGGATTAATGAAGATATGTGTTGGGAGGAAGGAAGGAAGTGAGTTTTGCCAAGAATAGTTCTTGGCTCCTGTTCATGGCTTTGTTGAGTCCAGGGAAAATGTATTGTTAATAAATGTAGTCTTCAGTAAGAAAAGTGCCTAGAGACCTTTTGAGGTTTCCTCTTTTGAAACACACTGGTATAATGTGAGTGAATGAACAGTAGAAAATTTTATCTTAATACACAAGGAATTCCCTGGCAGTCCAGTGGTTAGGACTGTATGCACGGGTTCCACCCCTGTTTGGAGAACTCCGATCCTCCATGACAAAAAAAAAAGACGACACGGTTATTTGTATGTTATGTGTCTAAATTTAATATCTGTGTAACTCTATGGAGCTTTTTTTTTCCTACAGAGCTTTTCTATTCAGTATCTTAGTTGATATAATTATCTAGTGAGTTACACACAAAATGTGAAATTGAAACCTTTAAAACCCTAATTACAGATTTTTTTGGAAAACTTACTTTACTAGTTCTTTTAACACTTAAACACTATTTTTCTGCTCGGAACCCTTGAAAAGCCTCCCATCTCACTTAAGATAAAAGTTCAGGTCCTTACAGTGGCTTCTAAAATCCTATGATTTGTTTTGTTGTATTTCTCCTCCATAACCATAACTTCATTTGTAGCATCACTCCTAGTTTAGTAGTCCCCTGTTTATTGTTCCTTGAGCATGCCACTCATGATTCCATTTCAAGACATTTGTATTATTCTCTCAGCACTGTTCTTCCCTCAGTTGTTCCCTTACTTTCAGTATTCTGCTCAAATGTTACCTTATCAAGAGACTTTCTCTGACCTACCTATAAATAAATAGAATGTATCTCCCCAGGATTCCCTGTTGCTTTACTTTGTCTTATTTCCATAGCACTTTGCACCATCTGACATGTATTAATTGATTTATTCCATATATTGCCTGGAGAATCCCATAGACAGAGGAGCCTGTCAGGCTACAGGAGGGGTCATAAGAGTAGGGCACAATTTAGGGATTAACCACCATGTATTGTCTTATCTCCCCCTACTGGAAGGTTCAAACTCCCTGAAAGTAGAGGATGTTTATTTTGTTCACTGGTATATAAGAGAGAGAGAGAAGTATCTGGCTTTAAATGAATATTCGTAGATTAAATTAATGAGTTAGGCAAGTGAGGCAGCTGGTCTCAGTTGTAAGATTCACCTGATTTCTCATTGATTGTGATAGGATGGGAAATTAGAATCTTCTGATTCCTAGTCCATTGCTCTTAATATTACATCACTTGGCACTCAAAACACTGGTTATAGTTGGATGAGTACTTAGTTTAAATGTATTTAGCTTATTTGTTTATCACAGAACATTAATAGATGTTGCTTTTTTTTCTCCTAATGCAGATGCCAGAAGAAGAAGCTTTCTGTGTATTTGTTAAATTAATGCAAGATTATAGACTTCGTGAACTTTTTAAACCAAGTATGGCAGAATTAGGCCTTTGTATGTACCAGTTTGAATGCATGATACAGGTAATAAAAGTGTGGCGTTAACCAAAAACATACTGCCTTTATATTTTTTGTCATCTTGGTTTGAGTGACAGCTAAGCAAATTTAATGTTAAAAGCATTAAAGCAACTGAAAAAAAAATTATTGTTTTGATTACATGATTATTTGTTGGTCTGTTAACCCACAATTTAGACTTTACTTCCCAGTTAGGTGCTGGCCCAGGTAGATCACAGTCTGGAACTTTACTACAATTTTTATGTTCAAATCTTAAACATTTGTGCCAAATATATCATAACCTGCATTCTTGAGTTTCTTTATTATGCCGTATTGATCACATTTTTTTATGTAGATTATGCTCTCCTACAGAAGCCCATGACATTTGCATGCTGATATCAATTCATTTCCTTTGAGATGGTCTCTCATCTCTTTCGATCCTCTCCCCTGCCTTTCCCACCTTTCATCTCACTTTTTCTGCTAGCCTGTAATCTTAAAAAAATTACTGTTTCTATCCTTTTATATTGTTAATTTAAGATTCATAGTCTTATTGACTGTGTGAGGGTGAAGAGAAGAGAAAGAGAGGAATCAAAACCAAGTAAAAAATACCTTTAAAGTATTTCACCTTTCTGGATTTAATTTTTATATTTGTATAAGTAGACTTGCTATTTTTCCCTGTGATGTAATGGTATAAATATTCTTCATTTACTTAAATTTCAATTATGTAAGCAAAATTTAAGAATATTGGTTAAGGATTCAGCTGGCCTAAGAGCCATTTTCCTGAGAAAAGTCTCCATTTCCCTGGCAGCTTTACCCACAGGAATTTTTAAATCCTCTACCTTTTCTATGTGTGATGAGAAGAAAGGGATATGCCAAATGTTTTTGCATTTTAAAGAGAAAGACAAAGTAGGTCTTGATGATTCTTATTTGTCTTAAATAGTAAGCTTATTTTTAATCAACCTTAAATTCCCTTGGTTTATTTTCAGTTAATGTGTCATTTATGTTTTGAATTACGAGAGTTGCTGAAGTATCTGTATTTCAGGTGAGAAGGGAGCTTAGGATAGGCAATCAGGGGCATATAGCACCTGAAAGTATTTCAACATAACATCTTTCCTTAAAAAAATTTTTTTTTGAAATATTATCATTTATAGAAAAGTAAAGAAAATTATAAAAATTTTACTTATTGTAATTTTTCATATTAAGAAATCATTAGAAAGTTCCAACTTTTAAGTTCCAACTCCACATCCTTTTCCCCTTCTTCCTTTTCCAAATAGTAACCACCATCTAGAGTGTCCATTTCTGCCTCTTATTTCTTCCATATGATTCCTGAATTTTTATGTTTATGTTTGGTAAAGGCTAATTTAGTATGTGTACAATGGTTTGGCTTAAAATACTGAGTTTTACAATGTTTTAGCTAATTAATTCCTTTCTTCTATTTAGGAGCACCTTCCAGAGCTCTTTGTGCATTTTCAGTCTCAGAGTTTTCATACCTCAATGTATGCATCATCATGGTTTCTGACTATCTTCCTTACAACTTTTCCACTACCAATTGCAACAAGGATATTTGACATCTTTATGTCTGAGGTAAGTTAGTGGGCAACTTACCAGACTGAGCAAAGGAATCATTGGGTTAATGAGAGCTAGGCAATGAGGAGAACAATAAAGGAGACTCATGTGTTCCATGCTAAACTGCTTGCATGGATAATCTCATTTAATCCTATAACATCCATATGAGTACTGTTCATCTCCTCATTTGATGGATGACAGGTGAAGAAGCTGATATTTAGAGAAAGATTAAGTAGCTTGTGTATGGACACATAACACATAAGTAGTATAGTAACCAAGATTCAAACACAGGCAGTCAAAATCAGGAACCCATACTCTTAATCAAACCTGAATCACCTCCTTTTTGATTTAGTGAGAATTATCGAGGGTTAAAATTTCCTTTACAGTTAACATTGTTGCAATGCATCTCTTACCCAAAGAGGAAGAAGTAGTGAGTATAATTTTCTTCCATCCCCTAAACATCTTACAGGTAGTCCTTTTAATTATCACTGACATGTAGTGGTGATCCTTTGTCTTCTATATTTTGACTGAGAAGGTAGGAAGGTGAGGATAGGTGATCAGTGATAGAGAGCATCTAAGAATATTATTAATTGTTATTAATTACATCTTGGGAAGATCAATTTATATAACATAGCTAAATTTGGTTAGTCTGGAGCCAGGAAACTATGATTCGTGTACTGATCTATCCTGGTTTGCCTACCAAGTCTGTCCTTTCTGTAAATAAAGTTTCTTGGAACATAGCCATGACTATTTGTTGATGTGATGTCTGTGTCTGCTTTTCAGCTGAAATTCCAGGGTTGATTATTTGTGACACTTATAGGTAGGGCTTCTAAAGCCTAAAACATTTGTTTTCCAACTCTTTACAGGAAATGTATGCTCTCCTCTAGTTTAGGTACCTAAATGTTGACCTTAGAATTCTTTTGAGTGATTAGTTGTTGTGGAAGAGTAAGATAAATTTGACTTTATAATTTGATTCTTCAGGGTTTAGAAATAGTGTTTCGGATAGGATTAGCGCTTCTTCAAATGAATCAGGCAGAACTGATGCAACTCGACATGGAAGGGATGTTACAGGTAAGCCAGGTCATGATTTCTTAAATGTCTTTAGATTTTACTATTTATTAATTAATAATAAATGGCACTAAGTAATTCTTATGTTTTTCTTCTGTTGTATCTTAGCACTTTCAGAAGGTCATTCCACATCAGTTTGATGGTGGTCCAGACAAATTAATTCAGGCAGCTTACCAAGTCAAGTATAACTCTAAAAAAATGAAAAAGTAAGTTAAGTATTCTGTATTTTGTTTTTTTAGTTATAGGGGTTTGTCAGTGCATTTTAGGAGACTAAATAGAAGCAGCAAAACATTCTAGTGGTGAGTGCAATTTTCCTCATCATTTTATAGAACTGTAAAGTTTTATTTGGGGGTATTAGTTTTAATATGACATAAATTTTAAATTGGAATTTCATAGTGCTCTGATGGCGCATGGGACTATTGTGTATTACTGTCTTTTTCTTTTTGATTGCACTTTTAAAACTCCTTTCCCATTCCACAATGACTAGAATTAGGAACCTGGTAAGTGTATATATGTGAGTGTGTGCTGTTGTTTTAGAAACCGCTTCTATGTTGTGGTCCCTAACATTCTTTTCCTCTCAGTTGATCACAGTCTATCACTTAAGTTCAAGATTAACATAATCAGCAAGATAGTCATGAGGTGTGCATTAAGTTAAAATTTTGTTTATTATGTATTACTTTCTAGTGAAATTTTCTTCTGTATATATTTTATTAAAGTTCAAGATAATCAGTCTTGTCTCATAAAGTTTGATTTCTGAAACATGATAAAAGTGTTAAGAACAATCTCTTATTCTAGCTTTCAGCAGTTAAATGAATCTTAACCTGAGGTCATAATTAGCATTCCTGACACTTGTTAATGTGCTGCGAGGTGCTTTAAAATGATAGCAGTAGTAGCCTCACAGTCCTTAATATCTTTGCTGCTGCACAGTGAAATTACATTAACATGTACAGTGTACTCCCATAGAGAGTCCGACTTCAGAAATATATTAGAATATGAGTATTTTGTTATTAAAATTAGTTAACTCTAATTTGTGAAAACAGATAATTTATCATGTTCAACTAGTATTGTGAATAAATTGCCTGTGAAATTACTAATAACCAATCACATCACAGCATCATTTTAGACATTTTAGACTGAAAAGCTGTTCGGTTCTATAATTGATAAAACCTTAGGAACCATCTCAGTTTCTGCCTCTTGACCTTAATTTAAAAGTACTTTATTGCTAAAAAATGCTAATCATGTGATCCTTTAGTAAGTTGTAATCTTTTACAGTAGTAACATCAAAGATCCCTGATCACAGGTCACCATAACAAATATGCTTCTTTTTTTTTTTCCTTTTTTTTTTTCTTTTGTTGGTACTTGCCTTCCTTTTCCATTGCAATATCTACTTCTTACTGCTTAGTAGCTGTTTATGCATATTCTGGAGAGTAATGTTTTATCAGTATTAAAGGATGAGTTTCATCTGTTTCTAATAAGTACCACTCTCAGAATATAATGAACTTAGACTTGGCCCTGGCTCTGAAAAAGGTTCAAACTTCCTGTACGTAGGATGATGGCAGAGCAGGGAAGTAAATAGCTATTACAATTACAGTCTCAGTTCAGTTCAGTCTCTCAGTCATGTTCGACTCTTTGTGATCCTGTGGACTGCAGCATGCCAGGCTTCCCTGTCCATCACCAACTCCCAGGGCTTGCTCAAACTGATGTCCAATCTCATGACTCTCATCCTCTGTTGTCCCTGTCTCCTCCTGCCTTCAATCTTTCCCAGCATCAGGATCTTTGTCAATATAACAGGTTATTAATTTGACATGTAAGAGATGCATAGCCTATGTGTCTTTAAACTGTATACACAGTCTAGTCTGCTGTGGCCCAGGAAAATGTTCAGAGCATGGTGACTAGATTTTCAGTTTCCAATTATATTCTTTCTTAACTTTTATCTGCATGATAATATTCCTAAGGTAGAGGTATTTTTACTGAATTCAAGCATATAAAGTCGCCACATGACAGACCAGTAAATCAAGAGTCGAGGAATAGTGAAAAGCCAGCAGACTTAAGAAGATGGAGGACTGATGTCCCAATGAACAATCTTACCCGAGTTAGGATTTAAGCCTGTTTAATGCTAACAGGGGCACCTACCGACCTGGGGAGTTCCTCTTTCAGTATCCTATCATTTTGCCTTTTCATACTGTTCATGGGGTTCTCAAGGCAAGAGTACTGAAGTGGTTTGCCATTCCCTTCTCCAGTGGGCCGCATTCTGTCAGACCTTTCCACCATGACCTATACGTCTTGGGTGGCCCCACACAGCATGGCTTAGTTTCAAAAAAGATCTTGACAACCCAGGTAATCACAATGGTGTGATCACTCACCTAGAGCCAGACATCCTGGAATGTGAAGTCAAGTGGGCCTTAGAAAGTGTCACTACGAACAAATAGAAAGTGTCACTACGAACAAAGCTAGTGGAGGTGATGGAATTCCAGTTGAGCTATTTCAAATCTTAAAAGATGATGCTGTGAAAGTGCTGCACTCAATATGCCAGCAAATTTGGAAAACTCAGCAGTGGCCACAGGACTGGAAAAGGTCAGTTTTCATTACAGTCCCTAAGAAAGGCAATCCCAAAGAATGCTCAAACTACCGCACAATTGCACTCATCTCACACGCTACTAAAGTAATGCTCAAAATTCTCCAAGCCAGGCTTCAGCAATTCGTGAACTGTGAACTTCCAGGTGTTCAAGCTGGTTTTAGAAAAGGCAGAGGAACCAGAGATCAAATTGCCAACATCCGCTGGATCATCGAAAAAGCAAGAGTTCCAGAAAAACATCTATTTCTGCTTTATTGAGTATGCCAAAGCCTTCGACTGTGTGGATCACAATAAACTGTGGAAAATTCTTCAAGAGATGGGAATACCAGACCACCTGACCTGCCTCCTGAGAAATCTGTATGCAGGTCAAGAAGCAACAGTTAGAATTGGATGTGGAACAATAGACTGGTTCCAAATAGGAAAAGGAGTACGTCAAGGCTGTATATTGTCATCCTGCTTATTTAACTTATATGCAGAGTACATCATGAGAAATGCTGGGCTGGAAGAAGCACAAGCTGGAATCAAGAATTCTGGGAGAAATATCAATAACCTCAGATATGCAGATGACACCACCCTTATGGCAGAAAGTGAAGAGGAACTAAAAAGCCTCTTGTTGAAAGTGAAAGAGGAGAGTGAAAAATTGGCTTAAAGCTCAACATTCAGAAAACTAAGATCATGGCATCCAGCCCCATCACTTCATGGCATATAGATGGGGAAACAGTGGAAACAGTGTCAGACTTTATTTTTGGGGGCTCCAAAATCACTGCAGATGGTGATTGCAGCCATGAAATTAGAAGATGCTTACTCCTTGGAAGGAAAGTTATGACCAACCTAGATAGCATATTAAAGAGCAGAGACATTACTTTGCCCACAAAGGTCCATCTAGTCAAGGCTATGGTTTTTCCAGTGTTCATGTGTGGATGTGAGAGTTGGATTGTGAAGAAAGCTGAGCGCTGAAGAATTGATGCTTTTGAACTGTGGTGTTGGAGAAGACTCTTGAGAGTCCCTTGGACTGCAAGGAGATCCAACCAGTCCATCCTAAAGGAGATCATTCCTGAATATTCATTGAAAGGACAGATGCTGAAGCTGAAACTCCAATACTTTGGCCACCTCATGCGAAGAGTTGACTCATTGGAAAAGACCCTGATGCTGGGAGGGATTGGGGGCAGTAAGAGAAGGGGATGACAGAGGATGAGATGGCTGGATGGCATCACTGACTCGATAGACATGAGTTTGGGTAAACTCTGGGAGTTGGTGATGGATAGGGAGGCCTGGCATGCTGCAATTCATGGGGTCGCAAAGAGTCAGACACGACTGAGCAACTGAACTGACTGAATGCTAACAGGGGAGTGAGGGTAGCTGGTTGTTGCAAATGTCTTGGTGCCGCAATTCTTTGTTTTTGCAGTAGCCACAAATCTGGTCACAATGTTCCTATAAACCCCCAACAAGACAAATTTTCTTCATTTTACATGTTTTTATCTCCATATGAATAGAAAAGTGCTGTCCTTTTAATGATCAAGCCTGGGGGGTGGTACCTTGAGAATGGGCTCTCATTTATATTTCAGGCTCATGTATCTAGGCAACATCTTTGTACAACAGTTCAGAGCCAGAATGACTAAGCACAGGGAATAAAGCACAAAGGTTAGAGCTAAAGGAGTAGATCCAGTGTGGAGTCAGGTCTGTTCTTTGTTACAGTGTCTTTGTGTTCCTTTCTACCTTCCCTTTTACAGTCTGCCTTCTACCACTTTATGAAAGTAAAGCAAACCTGTCATACTCCAGTTCTTACTGTGATATGTTACTTTGGGACATAAAAATATCTGGGGTACCAAGTCAGAGGGGCAATTTCAGAAAATTTTGCTCCAGGAGTGTTATCTGAGAGAACAAAACAAGAAAAATCAGATGGAGCAGCTTCTTATTTCATCCAGCTAACAGATGCTTGGCAGTACTGCCTTATCTTGCTTACAGTTAGAATTGAAAGTTAAAACGGTGATGATGGAGTCAAGTATTAACATATACTTATTTGAGTTGAAAATAATTGCTGATTGCTGTTTGTGATCAGATAGGTGCAAAGAAGTCGTTGTTACACACCTCTCTATTGATTTTGTACTTCTCCCCACTGGTGTTGCACCCTTTCCTCTGGCTGAAAAGACTTCTAAGAAATTTAAAGAGATTTAAAGGGCTAGCACCCTTTTTTCCCCTTCATTTTTGTTTTTTTCTCCCCCTTTTGGGAGCCAGACACTAAAGACATTCAAAAACAGCTCCATATATGGAGGAAATTATAACGTGATTGCACATTCCCAAGGGAGAATTTCAGAAAAGACCTGAAAATACCTTGAGTTTACATCTCAGGTTGGTCATCAGCACAGAGATAACTTACAACAGTCCAAAACACAATAACAGTAACAAAAGAACAGCAAACCCTAGGGAGGAGGAGAATCTGATTTACAGAGTTACCAAATTACTAGGTTCACATGTCTAGTTTTCAACAACAAAAAAATCAAGTCATACAAAGAAATAGGAAAACTATGACCCATTCAAAGGAGAAAATTAAATAGAAACTGTTCCTGAATAAGACTTATGGTAGGCTTGGTAGATAAAGACTTTAAAAGATGCTTAAATAAAATAAGATGTGGGAAAAGTAAAAAAAGATGTAAGAACAAAATGGGAATATCAGTAAAAAGATGGAAAACCAAAAGGAAATTCTGGATCTGTAAACTACAGTAACTGAAGTGAAAATTCACTAGAGTGATTGAAAGGCAGATTTGAGTAGGTAGAAGAATAAGTGAACTTGAAGACAGAACCCTGGAAATCACTGAGTTTGAGGAAGAACAACAACAAAAAAGACCCAAGAAAAGTGAACAGAGCTTAAAGGACCTGTGAGTTATCGCCAAGTGGACCAACATACACTTTGTGGGAATCTGAGACGGTGGAGTGGGGAGAATGTTTTAAGAAATAATAACAAATTTGTTGAAAGACACAAATATAAACATTGATTAAGTTCATTGAACTCTAAGTGATGTAAAGAAGACCTCACCCCAAGACATGTTACAATCAGACTTGCAAAAGACAAAGAGCAAATATGGAAGTCAGCAAAAGAGAAGCCAGTCATTACGTACAAGGGATTCTCAGTAAGGTTATAAGCAGACTTCTTATTAGAAACTTTGGAGGTCAGTCAAGAATCCTGTATCTGGCGAAATGTCCTTAAAAAGTGAGGGGAAAATTAAGACATTTCCAAATAAACGGAAGCTGAGCTAATTATCACTAGATCTACCCTTCAGGAAATACTCATTCCTGCAGGGCGAAATGAAAGGACACTCAACAGTAATTCAAAGTCATGTCACAAAAGGAAGGTCTTAAATAAGGTAGACACATGGGCAGTTGTAAAAGTTACATTTATCATAACAGTGGATTGTAACTCCACTTTTTGTTTCTTGTACAATTTAATGTTAATGCATTAAAAAGAGCAATTATTAGTCTAAAAGCTATTAGTATTATAATTTTTGTTTGTAGCTTCCAATCTTGCTTTCTACATTATTTAGGAGCCTAGTAGATTTTAAAGAATCATTAGTTTGTGTTCTGGGGCACTCAGTGTATAAATATATATTTTTGTGACCAGTAACCAAAAGTGTTGGAAAAAATGTTATAAAAGCAGAGTTCTTGTATATTATTGAAGTTAAGCTGCTAGAGATTCAAATTAGAGTAGTATAACTTCAGATGCAATCTCCATGAAGCCACAGAGAAAATAACAATGAAATATACATGAGGATATTAGAAAGTGATACCAAAAAACCCAACTGAACACTAAAGACAATAATAATGCAGGAAGTGAGAGATTTAAAAAAAAGCAAAGCATATTGAAAACAAATAGCAAAATGTGTTCTCCTTTATCAGTAATTACTTTTAATGTGAATGAATTAAACCCTGGAAAAGACGTGGATTGGCAGAATGGAGAAAACCACAGAATCCAGCTATATGATATCTACAGGTGACTCATTTTTGATCCAAAGATGCAAATAGGTTGAAAGTGAAAGTTTGGGAAAAGATATTCCATGGAATATAGTAAACAAAAGAGAGCAGAGATGGCTGTAGAAATATTAGACAAAAATATCAGACTTTAAGTTTTTTAAGTTTCCAATAGACAAAGGCAGTTAATACATATTAATAAAAGGTGTAGTACAGCAATAAGATATAACAATTAAAAACATTTGTACACCAAAGACAGAATATCAAAATATATGAAGCAAAAAAGCACATAATTGAAGTGAGAAATGAATAGTTCTACAGTAATATTTGGAGACTTCAGTATCCCACTCTCAGTAATGGATAAAACAACCAGAGAGAATATACATAAGAAAACAGGACTCAACACAATAAATGTACATTGAACACTCTACCTAATAACAACAACTCTGTTAAGTCTTAGTAGATTTTAAGAGAAAGATGTAGAAAACATCTTCTTCAGTTGTAAACAGTTGAGGTTAGATATCTAATAGAAGTAAAACTGGAAACAGCATTTTTTTTTTTAATTAAACAGTGTACTGTTAACCAGTGGATCAGTGAAGAAATTTAATTTTTCGAGAACATCAAAAGGAATATTTAGGAATTAACTTAACCAAGGAGGAAGAAGACTTGTATAGTGAAAATTTCAAAACATTATTGCAAGAAATTTAAGATACATAAGCAAATGGAAACACATCCAATATTCAAAGATTGGAAGACTTAATCTGTTTTTCTTTTTTGGAAGACTTAATCTTACTAAGATGTCATTACAACCCAAAACATACTCAATGCAATCCTTATCAAAATACTGATGATACATTTTTTGCAGAAATAGAAAATCCCACTCTAAAATTCACATGGAATCTTAAAGGACACCATATAGCCAAAATAATCTTGAACAGGAACAAAGCTGGGGGACTCACACTTCCTGATTTCTAAACTTACTACAAAGGTATAGTAATCAAAACAGGTTGGCACTGGAATGAAGACAGAAATAAGCCCTTGCCTACTTGGTGAGGTGATTTTTGTCAAGGATGCTAAGACCATTCAGTATGGATAGAACTGTCTTTCAGCAAATGGGACTGGGAAAACTGGATATCCACATGCGAAAGAATGAAGTTGGACCTTCACCTAACACTATATGCAAAGTCAAAACGGAAAGAGCTTCATGACACTGGATTTTGCAATGATACCTTGCATATGACACCAAAGACACAGACAATGAGGGAAAAAACAGACAAACTGAAGTTCATTAAAGATTTAAAATTTGGAGATTAAAAGGTAAAAACTTTCAGTTACGAAATCAGTCCTTGGTGTGAAATGTACAGTGTGGACTATGGTCAATAGTTTTGTAATATCTTTGTATTGGATCTCTTGGAAATGTATAAAAATGTCAGGTCACTATGTTGCGTATCAGAAACTAACGTAGTGTTTTAGGTAAGTTACACTTCAGAATCAAGCTCATAGAAAAAGAGATCAGATTTGTTAATACTAGAGATGGGGATCAGGAGAGGGGAGTTGATGAAGGCAGTCAAAAGGCACAAATATCCAGGTTTTAGTGCTGGGGATGTAATGTATAATATGATGAAGATAGTTAACACTGCTGTACATTATATATGAAAGTTTTTAAGGGCAAATTCTGAGTTCTCATCACAAGGAAAAAAGTTTTTTTCTATTTTTAAAATTTTGTATCTATATGAGGTAATGCATGTTCACTAAACTTACTGTGGTAATTATTCATGATGTATATCAAATCATGCTGTACACTTAAAGTTATAGCACTTGTATCAGTTATATCTCAATAAAACTGGGGCAAAAAATTAAAGAAAAAATTTTTTCTATCCATTAGAGACTCTTAAAATACATTCAAAAAAATTTTTGTGTACTCTAAGAAAGACACTCAACAGAAAAGACAATCCACAGAATGGGAGAAAACAATTGCAAATCATATATCTGATAAAAGATTAATATCTACATAGAGAACTCTTATCTATATATTATTTACTCTTATCTGTATATTAATATATAGATATGTTAATATCTATATAGAGAACTCTTAAAACTCAACAGCCAAAACCAAACAGCTGAATTTAAAAATGGACAGTGGATTTGAATGGACATTTCTCCAAAGAGATATAAATGGTCAATAAACACATAAAAAGAGGCTCAATATATGGTATAATATGGGTAAACTACGGGGACATGATGCTGAGTGAAATAAACTAGTCACGATAGGACAAATACTGTATAATTCCATTTCTGTGAGATACTTAGTGTTGTCAGACTCACATACATAGAGCATAAAACAGTTGTTGTCAAGACCTGGTGAGAGGGGACAGTGGAATGTTATTCTTTCATAGGTATAGAGTTTCATTTTTTAAGATGAAAAAACCTATGGGCATGGTGGTGGTGATAGCGTCACAACATTCTCTGTGTGCAGGTATGCGAATACATGCACTCAGTAGTGTCTGACTCTGAGACTGCATGGACTGTAGCTTGCCAGGCTCCTCTGTACAAGGGTTTCTCCAGGCAAGAATACTGGAGTGGGTTGCCATTTCCTATTCCAGGGGATCTTTCTGACCTAGGGATTGACCCCCCCCATCTCTTGCATCTCCTGCATTAGCAGGCAGATTACCACTAGCGCCACCAGGAGAGACCACTGAATCGAACATTTAAAAATAGTGAAGATAGTAAAATTTGTTATATGTATTTTACCACAATACAAGTGAGCTAAGTGAGATTGAAAGTGAAAGTGAGTGAGAGTAAACATAGTAAATAATAGCTTCTTGTCTCTTGAGGGAGAACTTGATTTTTGAAAGCAGCTATAAGTTATGTGGAGCTTGGTTATTATTTGGAGGGTTAAACTTGTTATTAACATTTTTGATTGAGAACAAGATTTAAAAAAGAAAACTTAGTAGTAGTAATTTTTGGATGGCCAGTAATTTTTTAAGATAATTTTATGCTTTAATTGTAGAGTTGCAAACATAGTACCCTGCATTTGTTTGTCATTTCTTACTCTCTTACAGTCTGTGACAGTTCCTTAATCTTTTCTTGTGTTTTCTGACGTTGACACTTCTGATCGAGTTGGTCAAATGTAATTTATTTAGAATGTCCTTCAATTCGGGGTTTGATGATTTCTCTTGATTAGATTGAGGATATGCGTTATAGGTTACCACAGAGGTGAGGTGCCTTTCTCAGTACATCTTAACATGGAGTGTGTGATGTTCGTATGCATTACTAGTGATGTTAACCTTGATCATTTGGCTCAGATGTTGTCTGCTAAGATCCTATACTATAAATTTTCTATTTTTTCCTTTGTAATTACTAAATATTTTGGGAGAGATACTCTGAGATTGTGTTTAAACTTCTACCCACTGATTTTAGCATCCATTTTTCTTGCCTGTGGCAGTTATTTATTGTGGAGCTCTAATGGTGATTTTTATATTTGCCTCATTCTTTCCACATTTATTAACTGGAATTTTTTTTGGTAGGAGGAGTTGTTCCTTTATTCTCCTTACAGATTTCTTAGTCAAGCTTAGTCAAGATCCGATTGAATTTTATCAATGTATTCCAATTTGAGGGGGAAGGGTAGGTGGTTCTTTTGTAAGTTAAGGGCTGAATAGAATCTATAAGCTCAGTTCTCTGTTTTGTGCTTTATAGCATTTTGCTTTTTAAAGTTTACTTTTCTGTGGTTCTTATTATTATTTTTAAATATTTATTTTATTATTTATTTGGCTGTACCAGGTCTTAGTTGTGACAGGCAGGATTGTTGATCTTTGTTGTGGCATGCAGGATCTTTAGTTGTGGCATGTGGGATTTTTTTAGTTGCAGCAATTGAACTTAGTTGTGGGACGTGGGATCTAGTTCCCTGACCAGGGATTGAGCCCCAGCCCCCTGCAGTGGGATCCTAGAATCATAGCCACTGAACCACCATGGAAGCCTCTTATTTTTTTTGTCTTTGAAGTAATTTTTTTATGTGAAAACGCATATAACTATTGAGATGATTTTTCTGATTTCAAATATTGCAAGTCATAAGTTAGGGGGAACATAGTAAAATTGTATTTTGTGTTAATATATGGTTTTAAATTTTATAATTTCTGTAACTCGATTAGAATGAAAGCATACCTTTAACTTTTTTTTCCCTCTCTTTCTTAGGCTTGAAAAGGAATATACTACAATAAAAACTAAAGAAATGGAAGAACAAGTTGAAATTAAAGTAAGCATCTTAGGACTTTTAAAAGTACTGAACATAATTTGATTGAAGTCAGTTATTTGGCAATATATGTTAGGTTATGTTGACCTATGTTGATATATTGTAGATTTAATGATGGTGTTTGTTTTATTTATTGATAAATTTACCATCCCACTAGGTTATAGTTAAAAATAGACATTTCAAAAAATAATGTGACTGAAGTGGTTTTCATTCTAATATGGAAGAAAGCAGCTTTTCCTTTTTCTGGATTTATTGGCAGGTCATCAGGAGAAAATACTTCTTTGGGGGAAAAATAATTATCATTCCTTTTAAGCATGTTTTAAAAAGTTACAGAGAAGATAATCTATAACATGCTGAGACTAAAAGCAGTATAGTTTAGGGGAGACCAAATAGAGGAGATTATTGTATTAGAAATAATTTTGGCTGCTTTAGAGAAGCAGAAAGCTTTGACTAATTCAATCTTCCAATCTCTAAGCAAAGGTTATATTTTAATTACTGTTCAGAGAAACAGGTAGATTTTCAATCTGAAGGACATGTAAATTCACATGTGTATCTTAAAATTGTTTGTATCCCTGTAGGCTAGAAATTGTTGAGGATCCTTTAGCATTGTGTAAGCTGGGTGTTAAGGAAAATTAAATTGGCTCTTATGCTGATATTTCAAGATGGGGATAATGAATGGAACTCAGTGACTGGCTGATCCAATTTCTTACCTTTTATTTTCTCCCTAATTCCTGCAAAAGAAAAAGAAAAAGAAAATTTATTGAATGACTCTACTTAAAAAAAAAAAAAACAACACAGCTGTATGTTTGAATGTGTCTGATTTTTTACTTGGACCTAGCAAGACATTTGATGAACATCTTATTTACAGTTCACTAGCCATGTGTTAATTCAACCTTGCTATAAAATAAAACTTCATTACTCACATCCTACAGGCCCTTTTTACTAAGGAATGAGTTCTGCTAAATTGCTACTCTTTCTTACCATAATCCTGCTCATAAGCTTCCTGGAACACAATCTCTTCCCTCATCAACTCTGTCTCTCTTTTATTTCCATTTCTATCACCTACTCACTATCTATTGGAAATAGATACTTCTAAATTTTTCAGAGAGAGAGAGAGGAAGAGAGACAAAGAAAAGACCCCTGTGGATTTTTTTCCTCTTTTTTTTTTTAAAAAAAAGTCTGTCATCCAACTCCTGCTCTACTATTTGCTTTTCTTTTAGGTTCCATGAGTAAGAGTAATATTAATTCATACCCTCCACTTCAACCTACCGAAAGTAAAAAGTACGTCATCCTGATGACTGGGGCGAGACCATGGGTTATTCGGAACTGCAAATCAAGAATCTGAGGATGGGGAAACCATCCTGTTCATTTCATCATGCTTTGTTGTTGCAAAAAAAAAAAAAAAAAAAAAAAAACCACCTCAGTTCTATGAACAATCCTTGCTCTTGAAGAAGTTTTTTTTCTAAGATTAAGTCACATATGTAGGAATATCAAAAGGCCTTTTCAAAAAGATCTAGCAGACTTTAGCCTATATTTGCAGTTTTTTTTTTTCAAATTTTTATTTTTGGGTAAAGTAATAGTTGACATACCTCACAAAATACTTTAAAATATGTTTTAGGCAAAGCAGATGGCTTTTATAAAGTTGTTTATAGAGAAGAATCTGGGGAAAAAATGTTTAAAAAGTTAGTGGAATGCATTGGGTAAATAAATGCTGATTTCAAAGATAGTTCCTTTTATAAAATCTTGTTTCCACTTAGTTCTTTTTTATTCTTATACTATTTTCTTTCCTTTCCTCATTCCTCCTGTCCCTTAAAGGACACAGCCAAAACAATTTTTGTATAACTGTACTTTTTAAACTTTGTTTGCACATGTCTGATTTTTAAGTTGGATCTGGCAATTATTCTCAGTCATAATCAGAAGACCACCTTATTTACAGTTAATTAACCATGTATTCTTGGAGCCTTTCTTATCAATAGGTAATGCCACTTCTTTATTCACATTCCCTTCCCCTCCCACAAGGTCCCTTTTACAAGGGAATTGATTCTGTTAAACTAGTACTTTCTTGCTTTGGTTCTTAAAAGCCTTTGGGAGATAATCTTATATTGTTCTTTTCACAAATAGTATGATGATAATTATGTGATTTTTTTTTTGCATTTTATTGTAGTTTGTGGATATTGTATTTTTTTTGCTTGTTTATTTTAAATTGGAGGATAATTGTTTTACAATGTTGTGTTGATTTCTGCTGTACAGCAGCATGAATCAGTCATAAGTAAACATGTGTTTCCTCCCTGGTGAACCTCCCCCGACTCCATCCGACCCCTCGAAGTTGTCACAGAGCACTTGGTTGGCTCCCTCCTGTTACACAGCAGCTTCCCACTAGCTGTCTGTCTTACATACAGTAATGTACATGTTTCAGTGCTACTCTTTCAGTTTGTCCCACCCTCTCCTTCCTCCACTGTCCACAAGTCTGTTCTCTATGTCTGTGTCACCATTGTTGCCCTGCAAATAGGTTTACAGTACCATTCTTCTAGATTCCATATATATGTGTTAATACACGATGTTTGTTTTTCTCTTTTTGACTTACTTCACTCTGTGTAAAAGGCTCTAGCTTCATCCACCTCAGTTCAACTGACTCAAATTCGTTCCTTTTTATGGCTGAGTAATATTCCATTGTATATATGTACCACAACTTTTTTTATCCATTCATCTGCCAGTGGACACATAGGTTGCTTCCATATCCTGACTATTGTAAATGTTAATCTCCAAAACACACAAGCAGCTCATTGCAGCTCAATAGTTGAAAAGCAAAAAAATCCAGTCAAAAAATGGGCTGCAGACCTAAACAGACATTTCTCCAAAGAAAACATATAAATGGCCAGCAAACGCATGAAAAGATGCTCAACATGGCTCATTATTAGAGAAATACAAATAAAAACTACAATGAGGTATCATCCCACACTGGTCTGAAGTGCCGTCATCAAAAAATTTGCAAACAGTAAATGCTGAAGCAGATGTGGAGTAAAGGAAACCCTCTTGCACCATTGATGGGAATATAAATTGATATAGCCACTATAGACAGCATAGAGTTTCCTTAAAAAACTAGGAATGAAAGTACCATATTACCCAGCAATCCCATTTCTAGGCATATACTCTGAGAAAACCATAATTCATAAACACATGTACTCCAGTGTTCATTGCAGCACTATTTACAATAGCCAGGACATGGAAGCAACTTTGATGTCTATCAGCAGATAGGTGGATAAAGAAGTTGTGATGATATTTTGATATAGAAGTAAAAGATCATTCTTTGATGTTATGACATATGTTTAAGGTTTGACCTTCAGGTCAATAACTTTTATGCTAAGAATTCTATCTGTTAGCTTCTTGATCAAGAAGGTGACTTTCAAGTATTTTCCATTGTTTCTCTGAAAGTGTTATAGGAAGATTTTGTTAATAATGATTTCATATGGTGAATTTTACATTTTACCATGTGAAATTTTTTGTTAATAGAAACACCTCTGTCAGTATCTTCTTCCAATCTCTTATGTTCTACCCGAGGGGGAGGAGGTAAGACATACTAAAATTCTAGCTTATGTGGGGATAAACCACAGATCTTTAAAAATGAAGAGCCTTTATCCCCTGCTGTATTTAAAATAGACCTATGAATTTATGTTTAAATTTGTGCTTTTGGGCATAGAGATTTAAGTCCTGTGAAGAGGAGTTAGAAATTCTGACTGGTTATTAGTCAGATTTGGATATTTTTTACTTAAAAAATTATGAGATATTCCAGATATGCTGAAAACTAGAGCATATATATATAAAATATATTTTTATACATATATAAAACATCTGTTTTCACTGCCTGACATAAATAATACAAACATGACAAGTGTTATTTAAGTCATTCAGGAATTATATTAAACAATCAATATAAAGTACTAGTATTCACACATTTATTCAACACTTAACATATGAAGGATAATTTATATACATTATCTCCTTTTAATCTTCTGTAACCTCCTGAAATGATTGTTCATCTTTCGGTGAAGAAACTAAGGTTCAGGAAGCTCAAATAATATGCTAGTGGTTATGTTGATAGAGGGCTTCTCTGGTGGCTTAGATGGTAAAGAATCCACATGCAGTGCAGGAGACCTGAGTTCGATCCCTAGGTTGGAACAATTGCCTGGAGAAGGAAATGTCAACCCTCTCCAGTGTTCTTGCCTGGAGAAACCCATGAACAGAGGAGCCTGGAGGGCTACAGTCCATGGGGTCTCAAAGAGTTGGACATGACTGAGAGACTAAGCACGCAAGGACATATTGATAGAAGATTGTCAAGGGTTAGAACTCTGATTTGGGTTAGTGTGAGATTCATACATGTTCTTAAGTGTATACATTGTGCTACTTGCCAAGAGAGACTTTAATGTATTATTATCTAAAAAGGATTTGTATGCCAATTTTTCTGTGGATAAAGCTTTTCATTAAAAAATGAATAGCTACTTAATAAAATCCAGTGGGGAAACCAGTGGGGAAACAAGAGCATAATTTATTGAAGAAATCATTCATTTAACAGATATCTACAGTGCCTACTGCATGCCTAAACACTGTTCTAGGCATTTGAGATGTATTTATGAAACAGACCAATTCCTGCCCTCGTGATGCTTATATTCTAGTGTTGAAAATATACGATAGGTAAAATGTACAGTATTTTAGATGGTGATAAGTGTTAAACAAAGGGGAAAAAATCTTAGGGAAGGGCAAATAAATGGATGGTGTTTGGATTAAAAATTTAGAGTAATTGACCAGGTTTCCTTTGAATAAAAACCTGAAGGAAGTGAGGGAGCTAGATATAAAAGGAGAGCTGAGTCTGGTCAGGAGAGTGCTGATAAGGAGTAGTGATGGGACAGCATGAAAATGAAGGAAGTAATAAGACATAAGATGTTGCATGTTACAAATAATATAGGGAGTTGCTGAACATATGAAGACTTTAGCTTTTCCTCTGGTGAGCCATTGGAGTTTTCAATAGAGAAGGACAAGGTATGACTTTTAAGTTTTCAGTAGTCTTCTGGATGTTGTGTTGAGAGCATATTGCAGAGGGTAGGCACAGAATCAGGGGAAATAAGTAGAAAGCTGTTGAAGTAATGCAGGCTAGAGGAGGTGGTGGCTTGGACTGAGGTGTTAATGATTGGGTGGTGATATGGAGGTGTCAGAGGGACAGGAATCTAGGACTTTGTCCTGAGCAATTAGGAGAATGCAGTTCCCAGTGCCTGCAATGGGAAGGTATGGAGAAGGAATATCAAGAGCTCCAGTTTTGGCTATATTAAGTATGAGATGCCTAGGAGCTGTTCAGGTAGCTCCTCAAAATATTTGAAGTTGGCGTTAAGAGAGCACAGGCTGGAAATACAAATCTGACAGTATTGACACAATCATATTAGTATTAAAAGCCATGAGAGTGGATGAGATTAACTGGGGAATGGATGTAGATAAAACCGAAGAGTTCAAGAATTAAGCCTGACAACATGGCAACATTTAAAAGCTAGGAAGACCAAGAACTAATCAGCAAAGCTTAACAACAGGGAAATGTAACACCTAGAAGTGAAGAGACCAAAAAAAAAAAGTGAAAAAGTGTTTCACGGAGAAAGTGTTTTATTTACTGTGTCAAATGCTAAAGAAAGATTTTGTTTAATGAGAAAGACAAAATAATAATTGAGTTCATCAATGTGGAAATAGATTAGTAAAAGTGCTGGAAACTAGAGCTTGACTAGAATGAACTAGGAAAAATTGGAGTTAGAAAGTATAGGTATTTTTCAGGGAATTTGCTATAAGAGAGAAAGAAGTGGAACAGTATGCTTAGGGTAGTGATTTTGAAGAGATTTTAAATTTGTTTTTCCTTCCTTTTTCATTAAGATGGAATAATTAAATGGGAAACGCTCATGATGTATGATTGTCAGGACAATTGCTGGAATGAGCAGGATTATGAGGTTTAGCGCAAAGGTGGAAGACTCACCCTGGTCTGCTATGTAGATCAGTTCAGTTCAGTTCAGTCACTCAGTCGTGTCTGACTCTCCGCAACCCCATGGACTGCAGCACGCCAGGCTTCCCTGTCCATCACCAACTCCTGGAGCCTACTCAAACTAATGTCCATTGAGTCGGTGATGCCATCCAACCATCTCATCCTCTGTCGTCCGCTTCTCCTCCTGCCTTCAATCTTTCCCAGCATCAGGGTCTTTTCAAATGAGTCCGTTCTTTGCAACAGGTGGCCAAAGTATTGGAGTTTCAGCTTCAGCATCAGGCCTTCCACTGAATACTCAGGAGTGATCTCCTTTAGGATGGATTGGTTGGATCTCCTTGCAGTCCAAGGGACTCTCAAGAGTCTTCTCCAACACCACAGTTCAAAAGCATCAATTCTTCGGCGCTCAGCTTTCTTTATAGTCCAACTCTCACATCCATACATGACTACTGGAAAAACCATAGCTTTGACTAGACAGATCTTTGTTGGCAAAGTAATGTCTCTGCTTTTTAACATGCTGTCTAGGTTGGTCATATTTTTTCTTCCAAGGAGCAAACGTCTTTTAATTTCATGGCTGCAGTCACCATCTGCAGTGATTTTGGAGCCCCAAAAATAGTCACCATTAACATTGTTTCCTCATCTCTTTGCTGTGAAGTGATGGGACCAGATACCATGATCTTAGTTTTCTGAATGTTGAGTTTTAAGCCAACTTTTTCATTCTCCTCTTTCACTTTCATCAAGAGGCTCCTTAGTTCTTCACTTTCTGCCATAAGGGTGGTGTCATCTGCATATCTGAGGTTATTGATATTTCTCCCAGCAGTCTTGATTCCAGCTTGTGCTTCATCTAGCCTGGCATTTTGCATGATGTACTCTGCATATAAGTTAAATAAGCAGGGTAACAATATACAGCCTTGACATACTCCTTTCCCAATTTGGAACCAGTCTGTTGTTTCATGTCTGGTTCTAACTGTTGCTTCTTGACCTGCATACAGGCTTCTCAGGAGGCAGGTCAGGTGGTCTGGTATTCCAATCTCTTGAAGAATTTTCCACAGTTCGTTGTGATCTGTGCAGTGGATAGTCAATAAAGCAGAAGTAGATGTTTTTCTAGAAGTCTCTTGCTTTTTCAGGGATCCAGTGGATATTGGCAATTTGATCTCTGCTCCCTCTGCCTTTTCTAAATCCAGCTTGAACATCTGAAGTTCACAGTTCACGTACTATTGAAGCCTGGCGTGGAGAATTTTGAGCATTACTTTGTTAGTGTGTGAGATGAGTGCAATTGTGTGGTAGTTTGAGTATTCTTTGGCATTGCCTTTCTTAGGGATTGGAATGAAAACCGACCTCTTCCAGTCCTGTGGCCACTGCTGAGTTTTCCAAATGTGCTGGCATATTGAGTGCAGCACTTTCACAGCATCATCAGAATTGTTAGTATGTTGATCCAGAGTGGTGGTTTCCCAGGCAAGTACGCTGACTACTAAGGGAGAGAAGGGATAGGGGAAATAAGAGCAGGGGAGAGTCTGCAGTGATTGGAAATTGAACTTTGGGAAGAAAGGATATTAGGGACTGAGAGACAGTGAAAACTTGGTAGGATCAATGGATTATCCCAACTAAAAAGATACTATTGAATTTGGGTTATTTCATAAAATGGATAAGCTAGAAAGAATAGAGTGAGTTGTTTGAAGCTAATATTCCACGATTTTGTGATATTTAGGTTGTTTTCATCATTAAAAAATAATGCTTATAGTTACCATCTTTGTATATAAAGTTTTGTGATACCTTGTATTTCCATTGTTGTTGTTACTTAGTGGTTAAATCGTGTTTGACTCTTTTGCCACCCCATGGATTGTAGCCCACCAGACTTCTCTGTCCATGGGGTTCTCCAGGCAAGAATACTGAAGTGGATTGCCATTTCCTTCTGCATCATCTTCCTGACCCAGGGATTGAACCCATGTCTCCTGCTTTAGCAGTCAGATTCTTTACCACTGTGCCACCGGGGAAACCTTGAAAAGCTGTAATTGCTAAAATACTGTCAAGGTAACCCTGAAACAGTCTTTAATAACTCATAAAGGCTATTATATATTTTCCATCTCCTCAGGAAGTGGATATCACACAAATGAGGAATTGTTGATTTATTGATGATAAAAGTGATATTTAGATATTTGTGTAGGTACTATAGGGGAACATATTTGTGCAGGGGAAAATGAATTTAGGATTTATTTATAGCAAAATTTCAGAAAATTTAAATGGTATGGGAAGGGAAATCCAAGTGAGTGTTTTTAGTTTTAAATTTTATTATTTTATCATCATTTCGAGTGTAATATTAACTTTATTCTCTCAATTGTCTGGTTGAACTTTACTTCCTAAGTCTTTTAGAGTAAACAAAATGCTACTTTTTTTTCAAGAAACATGTTGAGAAGATACTGAGAATCATGTTTATTTCTTTAGCTTTCCAGACTTTAGCAGCATTTAATAGTTGTTTATTTGTGTAGACCATTATACTATATGTAATATAAGTAGCCAAGAAGTACTTTATTCTCCTCAAACTATTTTGTAGTCTGAGATCACATATAAGGTAATATCTATTCATATCACCTAAATATATTCTAGTGAATAGAGTAAGAAAATTTAATTTGCAAACTATCTTTGTAATAACTCTAACATATGTTCCAATTTATGGTTTACCTAATAAGAGAACAATAATTTATAGTCTTATTTTCTTTGTTATGAGATTTTATATGTTATGTGCTCAGTTGCTCAGTCTTGTCTTACTCTTTGTGGCCCCATGGACTATAGCCTGCCCATGGGGTTTCCCAGGCAAGAATACTAGAGTGGGGTGCCATTTTAGTCCTTACTGACAAAATAATAGGTCGAATCATAGAAAAATTTCTGAGGAAGACATTTTTAGCAGAAATTTAGAGAAAAGTAAGGTTGAAAGAAGGGTGGATTGTGCTCTAGAGCAAATTGGTGCAGGAAGGTAAGAGGAAGTTTGAAAGTACAGTGACGGCAAAATGGAGGGATGACTTATATTGGTAGACTAAACAAGAAGGAGGTGATTTTTTTAATGTAGACTGATTTTTTTATATCTGATTTACAGTGTTGTGTTAATTTTTGCTGTATAGCAAAGTGATTCAGTTTCACACACATATATATTCTTTTTCATATTATTTTCCATTATGTTGTCACAGGATATTAACTACAATCCTCTCTGCTATACAGTAGGACCTTGTTGTTTATCCATCCTGTATATAGTAATTTGCATCTGCTAGTTCCAGACTCCCAGTCCATCCCTTCCCATCCCCAGTCTCCCCCTTAGCAACCACAAGTCTGCTCTCTATGTCTGTGTGTCTGTTTCATGGATATGTTCATTAGTGTTGTATTTTAGATTCCACGTATAAGTGATATTATATGGTATTTGTCTTTCTCATTCTGACTTACTTCACATAGTGTGACCATCTTTGTTGTTGCAGATGGCATTGTGTCATTCTTTTTTATGGCTACTGAGTAATGTTCCATTGTGTATGTGTATCACATCTTCTTTATCCATTCATCTACTGATGAACGTCTAGGTTGTCTCCATGTGTTGGCTATTGTAAATACTGCTGCTGTGAACATAGTGGTGCATATATCTTTTTGAATTACAGTTTTCTCTTGATATATTTGGGGATTCCCAGGTGGTGTAGTGGTAAAGAATCCACCTGCCAGTGCAGGAGATGCAAGAGGTGTGGGTTTGATCCTTGTGTTGGGAAAATCCTCTGGAGTAGCAAATGATAACCTACTCCAGTATTCTTGCCTGGAAAATTCCATGGACAAAGGAGTGTGGCGGTCTACAGACCATGGGGTCACAAAGAATTGGATATGATTGAGTAATTAAGCACACACGCTTGATATGTGTGCCCAGAAGTGGGATTGCAAGATCAAATGGCAACTCAATTTTTAATTTTTGGAGAACCTCCATGTTGTTTTCCATAGTGATTGCACTAATTTATAGAATGTTAGTTTAATACTTAATAGCAGTAATTGGATAGTGTTTTGAGAGTTGGGCATTGAATAATTAGGTGCAGAGTTTTTTTTTTTAATCAGGTTTTACTTTTAACTATAGGAAAATGGTAGTAATTAAGTTTGAAACAAGTCATGATAAATAATTCATTTGATGAAAATAGCTCATTATATTTTCAGAGTGGAAATTTGCAACTTTGCATGTACAGCACATTATAAATGGAGGCTGATCTAGTTTTAAACTGACAATTTGATATTTATCCTATACATTTTTCAGGTTTCTTATTTGATAATAGACAATTGACTATTATTTATGTTGTCTTTGTAGGAGATAAATGAGTTAGAATCTTTTCTATCTAATGGGGATGTTAAGACATGTAAGAAAATACTGGGAATTCCCCGGCAGTCCAGTGGTTAGGACTCTGTGCTTTCAATGCTGAGGACCTGGGTTCAGTCCCTGGTCTAGGAACTAAGATCCTGTAAGCTGCAAGGTGAGGCCAAAAAAAAAGAAAAAATAAATACTGATTATGAGTCCTTTTGCTAGGTACAGAAAAGAAAGAGATTATTTCTGAACATACTCTAGCTTATATTTAAAATTCAAACATAGGCAGAATGATAAATATGGTCATTTCCTTTTCCATGCATTTCTTACTCTGAGCCTTTAAGAATTCCACAGATGATAATGTAGCCATTTCTTAGACTCTTTTCCTGTTTATTAAAGGTGGTACATTTTATGGACTATGATTCAGGTGTCATTTTTTCTTCTCAGGAATGTTTGCAAACAAAGCTTTGTTTTTTTCTGCAGAGGTTACGAACAGAAAATAGACTTTTAAAACAGCGCATTGAAACGTTAGAAAAAGTAAGTAAATTGCTACTTCTGTAAATGTCTGTTGAATTCACAGTAACTTTGCTACTTTAAATAAAGGCTCAAAAATCTAGCACGTCTCCAGAATTGTGGTACTGACTGCTTAGCTTGCATCGCTTCCTACTAAACTAAATAACTTGTCAGTAAAACTGATCACTACTAGTCCTTGAACTCTCAGGTCGAAGTTTCAAGCTAAGGTTATTAATAGAATAACATAGTAATATTACTTGTTTTCATTATATAATCTCTCAAAAGTGTGTTCTTCAGGGGTAACCTAATTGAGAATCCATTCTGTGTAGTATTTTAAAAATGGCTTTCAAATGTTGCTGTGACTGTCCAGACATATATTAAATGTGGCAGTGATTTCTTTAAGACCTAGGCTTGCTTTAAAGTTTAGTCAAAATGACTAATTCCATACATAAAAATTCATCATGAAGTTTGTTGATTTTTCAGTTCAGGAATTGTGCCTAACCTTTTGGTTCTTAGAATTATTTTGATAACACTTGTTACCTTTTCCTCTCTATTTCATATAAAATAACTGGGTAGATGTTGCAATTCTATGTTATTTTTCTTATTATGCTTTTGAAATAACGTCTTTTGTAGTCTTCTTCCTGGTGCTGTAAGAATATATTGAGTAATAAAAGCATAGTCTAAGACATTTGTTTTATTAAAGATGTCCCAATTCACAAACCCTTGGTGTGTTTTTTGTTTTGCTTTTTTTTATTTTTACCAAAGATAAGAATTAGTTGTTTAAAAAATACTCCTCATGATATTGCCAAATATCTTAAAATCTTCCCTGAAAATTGATTGGTCAATATTTAGGAACAAAATGAATGAAGATACAGATTATTTGCATTTTTTCTTTTGTTTGGAATATTGATGGTTTCATGTTAAATAGCATAGCACAAGGACAGGATTTTATTACATACGTATTTTTGTTGTATAATAATTGCAGGTACATTATATTAAGGATATAATGCCTTCATCTTATTAGAGTTGCTTTGAAGATAATTCTGCTTTTTTGGTAACTGCAAAAGGTTGTGCTCTTAATTGTCTTTAAGTCATTTTAATTTTATATACATATATATATTTTTTAAACTAAATATTCAGTTTATAGTAAACTATACCTCTTTCTAGGTGGTCTTTTATCTTTGGAGTAAGACATTTTCACAGAGAAAGTGTTTTTATTTCCTCGAAGCTTGAGAATAATAAAGGTGCTGTTGGAAAATGTTAAGTTTGGATTTTGCTTCTAGAAAATTAAATACTTTTTTGCTGGCTTATTTGGCCTGGGTGTGTTCTTTAGCACTTAGAATCCTGTAAATACTTATAGATACCAATTAAAGTCCATAACCACAATGTTTACTTACTCTGTTATTGCTAGAGTTTATTACAACTGAGCTCATTAATATCATTTGTCATGTTTTCCTTGCTTTGTTTCTTTGGAAGTTGCT
This sequence comes from Cervus elaphus, assembly GCF_910594005.1. NCBI lineage: Eukaryota > Metazoa > Chordata > Mammalia > Artiodactyla > Cervidae > Cervus > Cervus elaphus. Next base: position 73,568,402 of record NC_057834.1, read on the forward strand.
GTTGCACAAATTGCTGTCACACTTTATAAGTGGAATTGCTTACTCAAATTCCTTCTCCCTTTCATATAAATGATTTGACAATATGGATAATGTTAAAAATACTTTAAAAGTATGCTTTAAAAAGAAGATATTGGTTTGTCCCAAATTATGAAAAAAAACCCTCTTGGAATTTGTGTTTGGTTTCTCCTAGAAGTACATGATGTTCTCCCGTTTATCTTTATTTTGATATATTTTTCTTTAAGAATAGAAATACATACAATAAAAAACCATTTTAAAATCTAAATGTTCATTTTAACTGCAATGAAAAGTAGGTGGAATTTGGGTATGTGTTGTTTCTTCTTATTCCTAATTTTATCACCTTTGTTTTATTTCTGTCTCTTATATTCCTATCTGAATTTTTCCTTTTGTAGGAAAGTGCTTCCTTGGCAGATAGATTGATACAGGTATAGTTTTTTTTTTTTTTAAAGCATTTTCTCTAACATCTAAGGGAAGTCGTAAACCTAGAAATTCATATTTTAATGCATGCAATTTTACATGCATTTTTCTGGAAATAATTTTCGGGGTGGTATCTATGGGTGTAAACTTAATTTTTGATAACAATGTGTTACTTTTATTAAAATAAACCCATCTTTTGCACGTTTTAGAGCTAACCTTATTTTAAAGTATTTATTCCAAAATGGCAATCAGTGAATTTTGCAAAATTAACCACTATTCATTGAAAACATTAGTCCTGCATGTACAGTAATATTGCATGAATTGAATTTTTATTGACTGAAAGAGGAATTGTTCTTAAGATTATCAGATGAATTTTTCATTGAGTCTCCCAAAATTTGCTGGAGCAATAATAAGCTGCTGGCTAATGATTACTTAGGTTGTTCTGTTTTCTGAGATGATTTTTTTTTTAACATGTCAAAGTAAGTAATTAAACCTCACAAAGGCAGTCTTTCTTGAATCTATCCTAAATTGCTTTACACACACAAAAATTATGTCCTAAGGGACAAGTGACAAGAGCCCAGGAGGCTGAGGAAAACTACCTCATAAAACGGGAGCTGGCCACCATCAAACAGCAGAGTGATGAGGCCAGTGCTAAACTGGAGCAAGCTGAAAATACCATCAGGAAGCTCCAGCACCAACAGCAATGGGTAAGGAGTCTGGTAGTGTTTTTTCTCACCTTCCTCATCCCCTTCCTTTAAACTTTTTTTTTTTAAGCACAACTTCTGTGCTCTAGTTTTTTAACAATTTTGTTTTCTTCTGTAATTGAATTCTTAATCAATTTTAAGTTTTATAATACTTAGGGGTCTTATTGTGGCCTAAAGACTCCTCGTTCTAACATTTTTTTTTTTCTGTTTACACAGTTTTGTTAGAAATGGGTATTATTTTGTTTCCTTACATTATGTTTTAAGTCACAGAAAATAAGTGGTGTTCATCAGAACTGCTTTTTAGGTTTTAGATATCTGTTTTAATAAAAAGTATTTTTTCATTTTACAAATTAAAAGATTAATTCATAAATCTTTTGCCAGTTTTTGTTAATTGTGTACATGAGATACTACCTAGCATATAGAAAATATGTAATATCTCATTTAGATCTTTGATAATATGGTGATTTATGTCTTAGAAATACTGTAGTCCTCATACATCGGGACATTAAATTATGGGTTCAGTTGTATGCTTAAGTTTTTTCCAGAAGAGAGAAATTGTCAAAATGAAAAAAAAAAAGGATTTTAAAAATATTATGTTAACTAACTTACAGTAGTAAACTGCTACTGCTCATAGAACTATCCTTAGGTATCTTTTGTAACTTAGATACTATTTTCCATTGGCAAATTCAGACCAGTGTGATCTTAATCAAAAATTTGGAAGTTAAAAAAAACCCGACTATATGAGAGTTAAAAAGAAAAGCCAGCTGTTTATCTTTGAGAATATATTATTTCTTATTTCAGCTTTCTGTTTTCAAGTAAGAGTTGGATTGTAACAGGAATAGGAAGAAAAAGTGTTAAACCTAGAACGCTATATGTAAACCAAAGAGAATGACTTCAAAGTTGGATGTTATTTTTATTCAGAAAAATTAAGAAATGGTATTATCTTCTGAGCATGAAAATCAGAAAACTAAAAACAAAAAAAGAAATTGGTAATTGAAAAAAACATACAATTTTTCTTATTATGTTAGTTGAATATGGTTACCAAAAACTGAAATAAAAGAGTGGTCAAAGAATACATTCATTGCTTATTATCTGTGGAAGACTGGTTCCAGGACACCTGAGGATACCCAATTATTGTGTGCTCAAGTCCCTTTTGTAAAAGGCATCGTATTTGCATTTAATCTGCATGCATCCTCTCATATACTTTAAATCATCTCGAGGTTACTTATAATACGTAGTACAATCTATTACGTTGGCCAAAAGTTCATTCAGGTATGTCTGTACCATCTTACAAACCTGAACGAGCTCTTTGGCCAACCCAATAAATGCTATGTAAATGGTTGCCTTTGTATGACAAATTTAAATTTTGCTTTTTGGAACTTTCTGGAATTTTTTTTCCTGAATATTTTCAACCCACAGTTGGTTGAATCTGCAAGTGCAGAACCTGTGGCTGTGGAAGGCTGACTGTACTAAAAAGATGGGAACTCAGTTTTATTTTGTCTTTGAATGAAATATCAGTAATATCAAAGCATAAAAACAGGAAAAAGAGAATTGAGAGGTCATGCTGAAAAATAAGCTGAACTGAGTTATCAGTGTAATCTGATTTTGTCATGAGGAAAGATAAATATTATGTTTACATTTAGTATAAGCTACAGTCTTAATAAAATACATTAGAATCATGAATTATTAGTTTTTTACATAGTTTTTCAAATAATAAGACCTGTGGATAGATGTGTATCAAAGATAAAAAAATACTGGTTTATAATGAAAGAGCTAAGTGGGCAGACAAAAACAGCCAGAATGAACTGAAGCTTTTGAAAATAGTCAAGTGTAACAAAAAGAATCTTTGTACTCTAATTCAGGGACAAGATAGACCCATACTGAGGGCCTATGATACAGCAAGTAGAAAGCAAATCTCTCCTTCAATTTTGTTACCGTCTAGGCAAGCATTCTCTTAAACTGAAATAAACTGTAAAGCAGGCGTATAAAACAGCAATGCACAAAAATAGGTGAAAATATCAGAGCCTTGGTTGAAATTTCAATTTCAAAGTAAAGTGTATATCCCTGGGTAATCAGTAACTTCCAGGATGATCACAGGAATATTACTTTTTAAAAAGGATCTTACAAAATAACAGATACTAAAGGCATGAGACAAGTGCTCAGGGCTGGTGCACTGGGAAGACCCAGAGGGATGGGATGGAGAGGGAGGCGGGAGGGGGGATCAGGATGGGGAACACATGTAAATCCATGGCTGATTCATGTCAATGTATGGCAAAAACCACTACAATATTGTAAAGTAATTAGCCTCCAACTAATAAAAATAAATGGAAAAACAAAACAAACAAACAAAAAATAAAGGCTTTGAGGTTGGCAACTACAGCTAAGTAATAATGGCTGGATATCTCAAAAGATCAGTGACCTTGATAATGCTTCATTAAAAATTTCTGAAGCATCTGGTTTGTGAATAAATAGAAAAATAACTTCTATTAACTGAAAGCTAATTTACTCTGTATAAGTCATAACAAACTAACTTTATTTCTGTAATAAACAAAAATTCTTACAAGTTATTGGTAGTCGGGTCATAACAAACTAACTTTATTTCTGTAGTAAACAAAAATTCTTACAAGTTACTGGTAGTCTCTCTCATGATACCATTCTTGACAAAGTAGAAAAATACAGATGGAAATAGTAAACAAGTGGTTTTACAAGTGACTGTGTCAAAACGGCTATTCATATTGAAGAGATATCAGAGGTCTTTCTCTCCTAAACCTGTGCTTCAAATATATATTATTTAAATCTTCATATACAAGGTATGTTTAAGGTTTGTATGTGAAATATTTTAGGAATGTAGGTAATATGCTAATGGTGAGTCAAGATTTTAAAATATTTAAACAGTCTGTTCAGAATAAGAAACTAAAAGATTATCTCTTAGGAAGAAATCTATAGTTTTTGTCTTGAAGTTTAAATCTTAAAGATATATCTTAGTGATGCTTTATGTAACAAAACATAATTGAAATTGATTGAGAATCAGGAATTACCAGTAATATAATGAGACTCCCCACATCTCTAATCCCAAGTATTGTCTTCTAGAAATATAGTAATCCAGTTCTAAGTAGCTTGTAGAAAATTAGTGGTGTTGTATCTAGTTTGAATACCAAAACTCATATGAAATGTTTACAGACTGTATTATAGCAAGTTTAGGAAGATGTGGAGTCCCTGGATATTTTTAGATTCCACTAAAGAAGGTTTTAAAGATCATCATAGGTATAGTCATTTTTAAGTATTTGGAGGTGAGCTTATGGAAAAGTAGTTAGTCTCTTTTGATATTGCTTCAGAGGCAGAATGTATTTAAGATCCAAAGATACAAAATCTTATTGGAATTTTGACAAATGGAGTAATTTCTTTGCAAAGTACTGAGAATACTATTCCTTGAAACTGACCAACTGACACTGCTAAATGTCTTGATTACAGCCTTCCAATATAACATCATGAAGTCTTCAAAATTCTCTAAGGTTTTCAAGTTTATTCCAGCAGGAGATATTGAATTACCAATATAATCAACCACCACCCCCACCCTCTACTGCCAGTAGTGTCATTTTATATGATATAAATAGCTTTGGATTTCATATAGGGAACTGAAATCTAATCCTGTTTTGCTAGCTTTGTGACTTTGGATACTCAAGGATTGGGTTTCTTTTCTTTTCTAAAATGATTGTATAAGGCTAAACCATGTCAAGTCTTTCTCATTAATTTTTTAAATGAACTTTATTGAGGAATAAATTACATGCAATGGAATTCATCAAATTAAAATTAAAATACATGGTTTGATGTGTTTTGACATTAGTTGTATAACCTTCACAGTCAAAATATAGAGCATTTCCATCACCCCCACAATTTCCTTCATGTCCCTTTTCATTTCACCTTTTTACTCCCGGGAGCCTTTCTGCTTTCTGTCACTGTAGTTTTGCCTTTTTTAGAATTTCATATAAATGGAATTGTAAGGTATGAGGCTTTTGTGTCTGGCTTCTTTGACTTAACATATTCACTCATTTTTTTTCTTCTTGACAATTTTTTTTCTTCATTGTGGTAAAATAGACACAGCATAAAATGTACCATTTAAGTGCTCAGCTCAGTGGCACTGGATACACTTACTGTTGTATGACAATAACTACTGTATTTCTAGAGCTTCGTCATCATCTCAGACAGAAACTTCATACCCATTAAAAAATAACTCTCCTTTCAACCTCCACCTCTTCACCCTTGGTAACCTCCATTGTATAATATAAGTAGATCATATAATATTCATCCTTTTGTATCTGGCATATTTCATTTAGCATAATGCTCTCAAGGCTCATCCTTGTTGTAGCATTGCATTAATATCAGAATTTCTGAAGTTTTTACTGTGGCTGTGTAATATTCCTTTGTATATGTATATGTTTTGTTTACCCACTCATCTGTTTACGGTCTTTTTGGTTGTTTCTACTTTTTGGTTGTCATGAATAATACTGCTGTGATCATTGATCATTAACATACAAATATCTGTTTGTGTCCCTGCTTTTAATTCTTTTGAGTATGTACCTAGAAGCAGAGTTGCTGCCTCAAATGGTAATTCCCTGTTTAACTTTTTGTAGATTCAGCAGACTATTTTCCACAGCTGCTGCATCATTTCACATTCCCACCAGCAATGTACAAGGGTTCCAACTAATTTCTCTACATCTTCAACAGCTCCTGTTCTTTGCTTTGCTTTTTTTCTTTACTGTTTTTTATTTAAAGAAAAAATAGCCATCCTTGTGGTAGATGTTAAGTGATAATTCATTATGGTACATAGGAGTAAATTTAACTAGGAAGATGAAAGACTATGCACTGAAGACTGTGAATCATTGTTTATCCATTCATCTGTTGATGAAAGAAATTAAGGCATAAATAAATGGAAAGACCCCATGTTCATGTATTGGAAGTTTCATATTATTAGGATGTCAGTGCTACCTAATATAGAGAAGGCAATGGCAACCCACTCCAGTACTCTTGCCTGGAAAATCCCATGGACAGAGGAGCCTGGTAGGCTGCAGTCCATGGGGTCAAACAGAGTCAGACACGACTGAACGACTTCACTTTCACTTTTCACTTTCATGCATTGGAGAAGGAAATAGCAACCCACTCCAGTGTTCTTGCCTGGAGAATCCCAGGGACGGGTGAGCCTGGTGGGCTGCCGTCTATGGGGTCGCACAGAGTCGGACACAACTGAAGCGACTTAGCAGCAGCAGCTACCTGATATAATGTATAGATTTAATTCTATTAACCCTATCAGTCTTTTACAGAAATGAGAACACATCCTGAAGTTCACATGGAATTACAAAGAGCTCTAAATAGGGAAAGCAATCTTGAAAAAGAACAGAGTTGGCAGACTCACATTTCCCAATTTGAATACCTACTACAAAGCTAGAATAATCAAAACAATATGGTACTGGCAAGAAGATAGACATATAGATCACTGAAGTAGAAATTGAGAGTTCAGCAATAAGCCCATACATCTATGGCCAACTGATTTTCAAAAAAGGATACCAAGACCAATTGATAAGGAAGAATAGGTTCTTCAACAAATGGTTCTTGGAAACACAGGATATCCCCATGCAAAAAAATAAACTTTGACTCCTGTCATACACCACATTAAAAAATTATTCAAAATGGCTATCAGCCATCTTTGTGCTTTTAAAGTACATAAGGATAAATCTTCATGAGCTCAGATATGGCAGTGGATTCTTAGATATGAATTCTTTGGCACCAAAAGGATAAGCAACAACAACAACCAAAAAACAGGTAAACTGAACTTCAAAAGTAAACTCTTTGAGTATCAAAGAACATTATCCAGAAAATGAAAAGACAGCCAACAAAATGGTAGAGGATATTTGCAAATCACATATTTAATTGTTTAGCATCTAGAATATATAGAGAACTCTGAACAGAAAGACTACTCAGTTTTAGAATGAACAGAGAATTATACAGCATCAACCAAGACATGGAAACCACGTATGTGTCCACCAATGGATGAATGGATAAAATGATGCACATAAACACACATGATACACCCCTGCATGCTAGAATATTATTCAGCCACGAAAACAATGAAATCTTGCTATTTGCAACAACATAGATGGACGCTGAAGGCATTATGCTAAGTGAAATGTCAGATAGTGAAGGCACATATCACATGACTCACTTATATGTGAACCCCAAAAAAGTCCACCAGGCTCATAGAGACAATAGATTGGTGGTTTCAGGGATGGGAGGATGAGTGAAGTGTGGTTAAGGGAATCAAAAGATAGAAATTTCCAGTTATAAATAAATCATGGGAATGTAATATACAGCATGGTGATTATAGTTGACCATGCTATATTGCATATTTGAAAGTTGCTGAGAATAGGTTTTGAAAGTGCAAAAAAGTTGTAACTGCGTATGGTGACGAATGTTAGACATTGTGGTGATCCTTTCACAATTTACATAAATACCGAATCATGATTTTATACACCTATAGTTAATATAATGTTATATGTCAATTGTATTTCAATAAGACATTTTTTTAAGTAGGCAGAAGACTTGAATAGACCTTTTTCCAAAGAAATATACAAAAGGCAACAAACACTTGAAAAGATCCTCAACATCATTAAGCTTTAAAATCACCTCTCAATTACTTAAAAATGACTACCTAAAGCATTGGCTAGTGAAAAATTTATAGCATTGAATGCTTATATTAGGAAATGAAATTCAAGTCTCAAACCAACAATCTATTCTTCTACTTTAAGAAACCAGATTTGTCCGAGAAAACTGAACCTAAAGCAAGTAGAAGGAACAAGTATAAAGAGAGTAGAAATTAACGAAATTGAAAACAGTATAAAACAAAAATAGAGAAAATCTGTGAAACGAAATGCTGGTTCTTTTAAATCATCAATGAAGTTGATAAAACTGTCTAGACTGACTAAAGACAGAAAAAACAATAGCCCATTTAGGGATAACGTTGGCTTTTTACATATGTAACTAATTTTGTCTTGTCTTATACCCTGGATTTGTCTGATTCCTTCTTCGTGGTGTCATATTTTCTATAAACTAGATTCAGTTAAATATCTTTAACATTTAGATTATAGGTGATGTTGTGAACTTTGCTTTAAATCAGGAATCCCATAATGTAAGTTCCCATTATTTAGTGAAGCTGAGTTTGTTTGTCATGCTAAGTTTGGTTACCGCACACCCTCTCCCTTGTAAAGGTATGGTTTCTTCTTTGCAATAATTAATATACTGGGAAATACTTTTGTACCAAATAAATATCTTGTCCTCTGTTCACCTATTACCTAGTGGTTTTAGCATCCTCTGATTAGGTTTCCAAGATGGTGATTTCCATATTTTCTCATTTTTTCCTACTCTGTTAGCTAATATTTCTCTGTAAAAGAGATTTTTTTTTCCCCTTTCAATCTCTCTCTGTTACTTACTTTGAATACTTTTGTATCATTCCAGACTCATGTGCTTTTATTTGTTTTGATGTTTCATATAATTTTTAATGATTTTAATGCAGTTGATACAATGATATATATTAAACGTTTGGCAGTTTTTAGTATAATTTTAATAGATTTTGAGTATATCCTTAAAAAACATTTGTGCAGTACACAACTATTGAGTAAATGTCTTTTAACAGGTCACTGGTTCCATTTCATGCTGGCTTTTTGAATCTGGTATTGTTGGTTTTCAAAAATGATGTTATTTTATTATAATTTTTTAATTGAAATATGCAGTTGATTTACAATATTAGTTTCAGGTATACAACATATTTACTCCATTTAAAGTTATCACAAAGTAATGGCTATATTTTCTTGTGCTGTACAATGATCTGTGTTAATTTATTACTTAGTATTTACTAAATAAAATTTACTTTCATTTAGTAATTTTAAATGATAAACATTAAACTAAGCATTAGATAAAACCAAGCATTTAGATTAAACTATTCCTTGACGTATTTGTTATACAGTGTTACACATCAGTTTTCTTAGGAAGCCCGTAGAGTTAGAAATGATCCAGTAATATTTTGTCCCTTTTGAGTGTGATGAGGCACAGATGTGTTTATGTTGGATGATTTTTCCTGAGAGATCTACTGTCTGAGTCTTGCTTGATCTATTAATATTTAAAAACTTCTTATTCTACACACGACTGCTTATCATTCAGGTGTCCTGAGTAAGTAATCTTTGTCCATCAATTTATTGGCTAGGATCACTGTATACAAGAAGGATTGTAACAGTTAACGTTGTTGACTGCTGAAGTGACTGCCTTTCAGATGGTTGGGACCGTTGTACCAGGAGGTTCTAAACAGGAGGCTAGGCAAGATTTCTTTTGATCTTCCTTCCTCTTCCTATAATTCTAGAAGAAAATATGAAATAATTATGTGATAATTTTAATAATCAAGGATTTGGTGTGAGGAATAAAAACTAATTATACTTAGAATAAACATATGAATAAACATTAATAAACAAAAAACTGTTAGTGCAAGTTGTGAAATTTTTTAGATAATTTATTTTAGAAAATGTGTTTGTTGAGCAGCATTTAGAATTGTGCAACACCTGATTTTACCTAGTGGATTTGTTTTTCTTTATGAATATGGAAGTTAATATCTAACATCTTTTCCTGCACAATAAAAACTTAAACTGTATTTTGGTGACATTTCAAGAAAAAGCCATTTAATTTCTAAAAGCCATGTAATTATTGGTAAATTTCTTTAAATTTCCTAAAAATCCAAAATAGACTGTGTTCTGTTCAGTTCAGTGCAGTCGCTCAGTCGTGTCCAACTCTTTGCAACCCCATGAATTGCAGCACACCAGGCCTCCCTGTCCATTACCAACTCCCAGAGTTCACCCAAACCCATGTCCATCGAGTCAGTGATGCCATCCAACCATCTCATCCTCTGTTGTCCCCTTCTCCTCCTGCCCTCAATCTTTCCCAGCATCAGGGTCTTTTCAAATGAGTCAGCTCTTCGCATCAGGTGGCCAAAGTATTGGAGTTTTAGCTTCAACATCAGTCCTACCAATGAATACCCAGGACTGATCTCCCTCAGGATGGACTGGTTGGATCTCCTTGCACTCCAAGGGGGACCCTCAAGAGTCTTCTCCAACACCACAGTTCAAAAGCATCAATTCTTCTGCGCTCAGCTTTCTTTATAGTCCACATCCATAGTCCAACTCTCACATCCATACATGACCACTGGAAAAACCATAGCCTTGACAAGATGGACCCTTGTTGACAAAGTAATGTCTCTGCTTTTTAATATGCTGTCTAGGTTGATCGTAGCTTTCCTTCTAAGGAGTAAGCGTCTTTTAATTTCATGGCTGCAGTCACCATCTGCAGTGATTTTTGAGCCCCCAAAAATAAAGTCAGCCACTGTTTACATTGTTCCCCATCTATTTGCCATGAAGTGATGGGAACGGATGCCATGATCTTAGTTTTCTGAATGTTGAGCTTTAAGCCAACTTTTTAAGCTTGGTGAATTCTTACACTGTTGGTCAGTATGCCTAGAAATCTGAACAGAAGTTTTCTTCCAAAATAATTTTGGTGTTAGTCTAAGATTAAATGTTTTACATTCATATGTATTCTTTTCTTTTCAGCCTAAATAATAAACGAATGCTCACTTTAATGGAAATAGTTGTTTTCTTAGCATTTTTTTCATCAGAGTATCTTGCGTTTGAGTATAAAAATAATCAGAGATGATCTTCCATCTTAAAGGATGTATGTAATTTTTCAGATGTTGGAAATAAATCATTTAAAAAATGATATACCATTTTTTCAAAAAAGTTTAGTGTGGCAAATCTTTAAATAGGGCATCCATATTGCTTGGATTTTTTTTAAAACAAAGACTACATGGAGCATGTGGTAGGGAGGATTACAAACATCTTTTGGGATCGTATGCTGGGTGGGAGAGCAAGATACAACTTTTTATTTAAATTTTTTTAATCTTCTGATATCGCTTTGCATAGCGTCATATTCTGGACTGTGTGCCTGTGTGGCAGTAGTTTTCTGAGGTGCTTTAGCCGCAGCATTAGAATGTACCATGTGCTGTGCTGTGCTGTGCTTAGTCACTCAGTCGTGTCCAACTCTTTGCGGCCCCATGGACTGTAACCTGCCAGGCACCTCTGTCTGTGGGAATTCTCCAGAAAAGAATACTCCAGTGGGTTGACATGCGCTTCTCCTGGGGTTCTTATTTACTCAGGAATTGAACCTGACTCTCTGGCATCTCCTGCATTGGTAGGCAGAGTCTTTACCGCAGAGCCACCTAGGAAGCTCTAATTCTTAGAACAGTACATATTAAAATTCTTCCCTGGTGGCTCAGATGGTAAAGAATCTCCCTGCAATACAGGAGACCAGTGTTCAATCCATGGATCAGGAAGATACCCTGGAGAAGGGCATGGCTACTCACTCCAGTACTCTTGCCTGGAGAACTCCATGGACAGAGGAGCCTCGTGGACTACAGTCCGTGGGGTTGCAAAGAGTCAGACGTGATTGAGGGACTAATACTTTCACATATTAAAACAATATGTTAAGCTCTAAAAAGTATTATTTTATCCTTTATATGGCTTGCAAGTTAAGAATATGGACTCTGTAATCCATATTCCCAATTGACAGAATTGCCAATTTCTTTTTCCCTTGCTGGGTCTTTTTAGGTTACTTAGGTTAAGTGAGAATATAAAGCACTTAGCATATGCCTGACATACAATGAGCACTCAGTAGATGTTAGCTGCTATCATCATTGTTGTTATCATAAACTTTAAAATCTGTTTTATAGTGAGTGTAACAGGAACATCTTAAAATGAAACAACTGCATCAGAAATGATCAGGGCTTGGGCTCAATATGATAGTTATTAAACCTCGCTTTGAGCTTCTCTTGGCTTTGATGATTTTTAAAAATAATTTTATTTATTTATTTTGGCTGTGCTGGGTCTTCGTTGCTGCACGGTGTTTTCTCTAGTTGGGGTGAGCAGGGGCTACTCTCGAGTTGCAGTGTGTGGGCTTCTCATTGCAGCAACTTCTCTTGTTGCGGAGGGGCTTAGTTGCTCTGTGGCATGTGAGATCTTCCTGGATCAGGGATAGAACCCATGTCTCCTGTGCTGGCAGGCAAATTCTTTACCAGTGAGCCACCAGGGAATCCCCTTGATTTCATTCTTCTCTCGAAAGTTTATCATTCTTTTCCTGACCTCAAGTCAACCTCGTATATAAAAGCCCAATTTTTGTTGATTTGTTTTAAAATTTTCAATTCTGTGTTGTTGGTTTCCAGATTTTCATTGTTTTTTAATTATTTTTTTTTTCTATTTGGTTTGGGAAAACTATAAAGTGAGGTGGACTGTCCGTGCTAAAAAGTTTCCTACTCAGAATTTTTGTTCCCCAGTGTTCACTTGTTTCATAGCCACTGTCTTCATGGCACATTCTCCTGATAAGCAGCTGGAAATGCCCACATGTGCTACAGTTGTTTTTCAGACTGTGTGGCACCCATAGCCTTTCTTGACATCTCTTATTCCACTAGGGGTAGTTAAGTTAAAAGGCTTAATAAAAACAAGAGAAACAAAACTCCTTGTTTTATAAATGACGTTCCCCCCCGCACCCTGTGGGGGGCGGAAATTGAAACAGGTATTTTACAGTGCACAGCAATGTCTTTTAACAGTGACATTTTTATCCCAATTCTGTCACTCACTATTTGTCTGTCCTTTTAAAAATTACCTAACTTCTGTATAGAATACAAATTTTTTTATCCTATATATAATAAAAGATTATTGAGATTTAAGTGAGTTGGTCCTCTGGAATAATGCTTAGCATAGAATGAGTGCTCAATAAGTGGTAGTTATTATTAAGATTAACATTATTTCATTATTCTACCAACTTTTCCACTCTCCTCTTTCACTTTCAACAAGAGGCTTTTTAGTTCCTCTTCACTTTCTGCCATAAGGGTGGTGTCATCTGCATATCTGAGGTTATTGATATTTTCCTGGCAATCTTGATTCCAGCTTGTGCTTCTTCCAGCCCAGCGTTTCTCATGATGTACTCTGCATATAAGTTAAATAAGCAGGGTGACAATATACAGCCTTGACGTACTCCTTTTCCTATTTGGAACCAGTCTGTTGTTCCATGTCCAGTTCTAACTGTTGCTTCCTGACCTGCATATAGGTTTCTCAAGAGGCAGGTCAGGTGGTCTGGTATTCCCCACTCTTTCAGAATTTTCCACAGTTTATTGTGATCCACACAGTCGAAGGCTTTGGCGTAGTTAATAAAGCAGAAATAGATGTTTTGCTGGAACTCTGTTGCTTTTTTGATGATCCAGCAGATGTTGGCAATTTGATCTCTGGTTCCTCTGCCGGTTCATGTATTGCTAAAGCCTGGCTTGGAGAATTTTGAGCATTACTTTACTAGCGTGTGAGATGAGTGCAATTGTGCGGTGGTTTGAGCATTCTTTGGGATTGCCTTTCTTAGGGATTGGAATGAAAACTGACCTTTTCCAGTCCTATGTCCACTGCTGAGTTTTCCAAATTTGCTGACATATTGCGTGTAGCACTTTCACAGCATCATCTTTCAGGATGTGAAATAACTCAACTGGAATTCCATCACAGCCACTAGCTTTGTTTGTAGTGATGCTTTCTAAGGCCCACTTGACTTCACATTCCAGGATGTCTGGCTCTAGGTGAGTGATCACACCATTGTGATTATCTGGGTTGTGAAGATCTTGTCTTGTACAGTTCTTCTGTGTATTCTTGCCATCTCTTCTTAATATCTTCTGCTTCTGTTAGGTCCATACCATTTCTGTCCTTAATTGAACCCATCTTTACATGAAATGTTCCCTTGGTATCTCTAATTTTCTTGAAGAGATCTCTAGTCTTTCCATTCTGTTGTTTTCCTCTATTTGTTTGCACTGATAGCTGAGGAATGCTTTCTTATCTCTCCTTGCTATTCTTTGGAACTCTGCATTCAAATGGAATACTAAAAAGCCTCTTGATGAAAGTGAAAGAGGAGAGTGAAAAAGTTGGCTTAACACTCAACATTCAGAAAACTAAGATCATGGCATCTGGTCCCATCACTTCATGGGAAATAAATGGAGAGACAGTGGAAACAGTGTCAGACTTTATTTTTTTGGGCTCCAGAATCACTGCAGATGGTGATTGCAGCTATGAAATTAAAAGACGCTTACTCCTTGGAAGGAAAGTTACGACGAACCTAGATCGCATATTAAAAAGCAGAGACATAAAAAAAAAAAAAAAGCAGAGACATTACTTTGCCAACAAAGGTCCGTCTAGTCAAGGCAGTGGTTTTTCCAGTGGTCATGTATGGATGTGAGAGTTGGACTATTAAGAAAGCTGAGCGCCGAAAAATTGATGCTTTTGAACTGTGGTGTTGGAGAAGACTCTTGAGAGTCCCTTGGACTGCAAGGAGATCCAACCAGTCCATCCTAAAGGAGATCAGTCCTGGGTGTTCATTGGAAGGACTGATGCTGAAGCTGAAACTCCAGTACTTTGGCCACCTGATGCGAAGAGCTGACTCATTTGAAAAGACCCTGATGCTGGTAGGGATTGGGGGCAGGAGGAGAAGGGGACGACAGAGGATGAGATGGCTGGATGGCATCACCAACTTGATGGGCATGAGTTTGAGTAAAGTCCCCGAGTTGTTGATGGATAAGGAGACCTGGCGTGCTGCGATTCATGGGGTCGCAAAGAGTCGGACACGACTGAGCGACTGAACTGACTGACTGACCAGCATTTTTGGTCAATGGCATAAATGGCTAACAATAATAACCAAAACTTAAAAGACTAAAACTGAAAGGTGAAGTTTTTTATCAGAAGTATATCATTTTCCTGATCAAATTTAGATCTGCACAGTTTTGAACAGCAGAATTCAAAATGTAGAAATAAATAGCAAATAAGAGAATTCAATTGCAGAAGCTCTGAGCCAGATGAAAGGGACCAAAACCAAGCAAGAATAGTAAAACCTCTATAATGAATAAATTTAATCTTACTTATAAAATTTACCTTGTGTTAGAATTCTGCAGAGTAATGAAGGTAATTCCAGTCCAAGGGTAGGAGAGGACTAACGTCCTAGCTCAAGCAGTGGGCAGGAACAGAATGAATCCTTCCTTTTTCTATTACATGTTCTATTAAGGCCCTGAACAGAATGGCTGGTCCCCACTTACGTTGGGAGGGCAGTCTACTAAATCATCTGAAAACACCTTCACAGAAACACCCAGAAGTAATGTCTAATCTGGCCATCCCATGTCCTAGCCAAGTTGATGAAAATTAACCATCACAAGTCCAGCCTTAGTCAATTTGGCACCCATGTGTTTCTCATTAATCTATACTTAATCCAGGGAAAGAAAATAATAAGGTCATAATTCTGCATAACTTCATACAGTTATATCCTGAGCATATCCAGAAATGTACTAATGCCTTCCCCAGAAGAGGTGGTAAAGTTCTTGAGTAATGTTTTCTCTTCTTGATATCTTGTAATTTAATTACAGGGTATACAGTAAAATTAACAATACTTAAATGCTATAATATAAAGTCAGTGCATCTTATGTCACATGATAAGAGAACAAGAGAGGAAAGAAAACACACATATTCAAACAAATTCAAACATATTCAAAACAAAACATTCATAGCAAAATTAGGAGGAAATACTCATGGCAGTTACAGTCCTCATTTATGTAACTGATCATGTGGTAGCATTTGTAACTACCTTCTTCCACTACCCACTCTATTCCTTTACCTTCAACAAGCACCCCAGCTGTTCATGGTTCTTTGCTTGGTGGGTTGACCCAAACCTTGAATCCTGAAGGATCTGGGCCATAAGCAATCCTTCCTGAATTGAATTATTGTAATTTTTTTTACCTTAATTAAAAGGCCTGATAATATTAAGAGACACTTGAAAGGATCTCCTATGTTTCACATATATTCTTCCAAATCTCCATTGTAGTGTAGTGGACTACTCGGTAGTGATCAGTCAGTGAAACCAACACCGTAATTCTCTTTTTTTACTTACTAATTCAGATGCATGAGGACTCAAAGTGGTTTGCCTTAACTTCCAGTTTACTGTCTCTCCATGGAAGCATTCCTCCCTCAGGAACTAAGAAATCTAGACCAGCAGAACATAATGTTGCAAAGCAAACATTTTGTTGGTGAGTCTGTAGCAGTAATAGTGTCACTCCTACTTACACCTCTTGATTCCTATATCTGTGAATTATGGGAGAAAAATGACACTGTATATTGCACAGTGATGCACAGCATATTCATTCTTCTGGAGAACGTTGTCCCAGTCTTGTATTGCCACCTAACTGGCACTGGAAATGAGTTTTCAAGTGGTCATTCCACCGTTCTGTCAGTCCAGCTGCTTGATATTAGGGAATTTGATAAGACTGATGAGTTCCATTAGCATGGGCCCATTGCTGTTCTTATTTTGCTATGATGTGCACTCCTTGATGAGAAACAGTGCTATGTAGAATACCATCACGGTGGAGAAGGCATTCTGTAATTCCACAGATGATAGTTTTGACAGAAGCATTGCATGCTGGGAAAGCAAGTTCATATCCAGAGTAAGTGTGTATTCCAGTAAGAGCAAAACGTCCCTTCCATTTTGGAAGTGGTCCAATATGATTAACCTGCTGCCAGGTAGTAAGCTGATTACCCCAGGGAATGGTGTCGTATCAGGGGTGTAGTATTGATCTCTGTTGCTGGCAGATTGGACACTTAGCAGTGGCAGTAGCCAGATCACCGTGGTGAGTAGAAATCCATTTTGCTGAGCCCATGTATAATCTCTGTTCCAGCCATTGGTCATCAGCTTATTGGGCTTTCTGAGGATAGAGGCTGACTGGTATCCACAGAATGGGTCATCCCATTCAATTGAGGTTTTTTTTAATGACTTGAAATCTTTTATTCCTCTAACTGGAGAGCACAATTTCCCACTTTCTCTATCAAGCAATGAAAAATATTTGACTCCAAAAGTGAAAAACAAGAAACAAAAAATAAAACAGAACTTTTTAGTGCTCAATAGCAAATAGTATTACAGTTTTCAGAGATGAGCTGGAACTGACCTCATAGTGCAGAGAGCATAGTGTAAGAAGCAGATATTATTATATTTCTTTCATCTAAATAGGGCAACACTGCGGCTTTTGTGATTTGTCCAGCCTAGAAGGGAAGAATGAGAATGCTCTTGCCACAAGAAATTTTGGACCACACTTACCTTAGAGCCTAAATCAGAATTTTATCCATTCAACTGATTTTTTAAAACTCTCTGCTGGAAAAAAAAAAATTCTCTGCTGAGGTCACCCTTTGGCGAGCATTCACGTGGGAAGCAGCATCTTCACAGTTTTAGCATATTCAGAAAGGTATGTCTCCATACATCTTCCCCAATTTCTTTGTCACCAGTTTTCCCTTTCTTTACATTGAACCAAGGCATGTCCAACATTTCCAGTTCATTCACCATGGACCACCCTTTGGTCCATATTTCAACCAAACAAATGTTAGTTTTTTTTCCTAACCCCCCAAGTCATAGCACTAATGCAGAATCTCCAGTGAGTCCATATCAGTACTAAGAACTGATCCTAATAAAAGCATTTTTGTTCAATAATGCATATGAATGTAATTGAATAGAGCTAGTTGCTATATACAAAAATTGATAATGAGATGAAATTGGCTTAGTGAAGTTAGATTTATTCTGAATACTCTGTTTAAGTGTATCACTGCTTGTATAATTTTCATTAACATGTTTGTACTAATAAACATGGAATTAAAACTCCTTTAGTCTCAGTACAAAAGGGAAAGAAAACACCTACCTGGGCCGGGTGGCAAAATTGTAAATGCTTCTACTACAATTTAGTGTGAGCTGTAACATAAAATACAGGTGAACCTCAGATTGTGGGTTCAGTTCCAGGCCACTGCAATAAAGCAAATATCACAAAAAGTGAGTCACACAAATTATTTGGTTTCCCAGTGCATATAAAAGTTATGTTTACACTGTACTATAGCCTGTAAAGTATGCAGTAGCAGTATGTCTAAGAAAAACAATGTATGCACATTAATTAAAAGATGTTTATTGCCAAAAATGCTAACCATCATCTAAGGCTTCAGTGAGTTGTAATCTTTTCGTTGGTGAAAGGTCTTGCCTCGATGTTGATGGCTACTGACTTATCAGGGTGGTGGTTGCTGAAGATTGACAATTTATATTTTTAAAAAGGCAAAGTGAAGTTTGTTACAGCGATTTTGATTCCTTTCATGAAAAATTTCTCTGTAGCATGCAATGCTGTTTGATAACATTTTGCCCACAGTAGAACTTCTTTCACAGTTGGGGGTCAATACTCTCAAACCCTGCCAGTGCTTTATTAAGTAAGCATGTGTAATATTCTCAGTCCTTTGTTGTCATTTCAGTAATCCTCATGCATAGTCATCAGAAGTAGATTCCATCTCAAGAAAGCATTTTGTTTGCTTACCCATGAAAAGGAACTCCTCGTGCAAGTTTTACCATGAGTTTGCAGCAAGTCAGTCACATCTTCAGGCTCCACTTGTAGCTCTAGTTCTCTTGCTCTTTTTGTTACATCTGTGCTTACTTCTGCCACTGGTCTTGAACACCTCCAAATCATCCATGAAGGTTAGAATCAGCTTCTTCAGTTAATGTTGATATTTTGACTTCTCCCCATGAATCATGAATTTTCTTAATAGCACCTAGAGTGGTGAATCTTTTCCAGAAGGTTTTCAGTTTACTTTTCAAAGATCCATCTGAGGAATGGCTCTTTTTTGACAGCTATAGCCTTAGAAAATGTATTTCTTAAATAATAAGACTTGAAAGTCAGGATTATTCCTTGAACCCTGGGCTGCAGAATGGATGTTGTGTTAGGAGGCATGAAGACATTAATCTCATTTTACATTTCCATCAGAGTTTTTGGGTGACCAGGTGCACTGTCAGTGAACAGTAATATTTTGAAAGGAATCTTTTTCTGAGCATTAGGCTTCAACAGTGGGGCTTATAGTAGTAAGCCATGTCATAAACAAGTGTGCTATCATCAAGGCTATGTCATTAATTTTTAGAGAGCACAGACAGTAGATTTAGCTTAATTCTGAAGGGTCCTAAGATTTTCAGAATGGTAAATGAGCACTGGCTTCGACTTCAAGCCTCTAGCTGCATTAGCCCCTAACAAGAAAATCAGCCTGTTCTTTGAAACTTTGAAGCCAAGCATTGACTTCTCTTCTAGCTATGAAAGCTTTAGGTGGCACCTTCTTCTGATAGGAGGCTGTTTGATCTACATAAAAAATCTATTGTTTAACGTAATCACCTTCATTAATGATCTTACCAAAATCTTCTGGATAAGTTGCTGCAGTTTCTACATTAGATCTTGCTGCTTCACATTGCACATTTATTTTATGGAGATAGCTTCTTTCTTTAAACCTCATAAATCAGTCTCTTTTTAACTTCAAACTTTTCTTCTGCAGCTTCTTCATCTCTTTCTGCCTTCATAGAATTGAAGAAAGTTAGGTCCTTGCTCTGGATAAGACTTTGGCTTCAAGGAGTGTTGTGGCTGGTTTGATTCTCTGTCCAGGCCACTAAAACTTTTTCCATTATCAGCAGTAAGGCTGTTGCACATTCTTACCATTTATGTGTTCAGTAGAGTAGCACTTTTAATTTCCTTGAAGAACTTTTTCTTTGCATTCACAACTTGGATGTTTGGGACAATAGCCCTAGTTTTTGGCTTATCTTGGCTTTTGACATGCCTTCCTCACTAAGCTTGATCATTCCTAGCTTTCTGTTTAAAATGAGAGAGATGCAATTCTTCCTTTCTCTTGAACACTTAGAGGCCATTGTGGGTTATCAAATGGCCTGATTTCAACAGTGTTGTATCTCAGGGAATAAGGAAACGCAAGGAAAAGGAGAGAAATGCGGGGGATGGCTGGCTGGTCAGTGGAGCCGTCAGAATACACACAGCATTTATCAGTTAAGTTCACCATCTTAAATGGTGTGTGGTTCATGGCACTTGAAAACAATTGCAATAGAAACAGAGCTCACTGATCACAAGCCAAAAATAATAATAATGAAAAAGTTTGAAATATTGTGAGAACAACCAAAATATGACACAGTGACTTGAAGTGAGCAAATGTTGTTGTAAAAACAGCGCCAATAAACTTGGTTTGAAGTAGGGTTGCCACAGACCTTCAACTTATTTAAAAACCAACAAACAAACAGTGTCTTCAAAGTGCAATAAAGTGAAGAGCAATAAAATGAGGTGTGCCTATATTAAATAATACCCACTAAGCACTGTAATTAATAGTTAGATGGTCATGTATGTAAGACTATTGCAGTAGTTCAAAGAAAGATGAGAGCACAAATAAAAACAATGACTGTGAAAATGGAAAGGAGCAGACAAATTCAAGAGGTAGCTGGAAGAAAAACTAAGATTTGGTGATTGATTTGGTGTGGGTTGATATAATAATAGGGGAAGTTTTTACTTGGATGGTTATTAGATGATGGGATCCTTAGCATATAAGAAGGAAAAAATAAGGAGCCCAGTTTTGAAAGGTTGAATGTGAGGTGAGTGTGAGGCTAAACAGACAAAGAAAACCAGTAGGAAGTTGTGAATATGAATCTGTAGTTTATTAGAAAGATCAGGGTGAGAATATGGACTTGAGAGTCGTCACTCTTTATATATCTGTATATCTGTCGATTTCTATCTATATTTATTGTCCTTAGAGTTCCATTATTGTATGTTCCTCTTCCTCTCCCCCCACTTTGTTTGTTTTTTTTTTTTTTTAACTATTTTGCAGATTCTTCCTTGGTGATCTCATCCATTGTCTATATAAAATTATATAGAGTAAAAATATGATATACATTGTATCTGATAATGTCTTTGTATGGGCTGTATTAGACAATAGATGAAATCACATAGGAGGAATCTACAAAATAAGAAAATTAACAGAAAGATTGAGAGAAAATACAGAATATAGAAACCCTGAGGCCTGCTGATTGACACACACACATATACACACATACACACACAGACATGTTTATAATGAAGTAGTGGAACTGACGGAGCAGACAGAGAAGATAGGAAGTAAAACCATGAAAGGGTAACACCTCAGAATCTAGGGGAGGAGAAATTTTTAGTGAGTGGTCAGTTGTTTTAAATTCCGTAGACTATCTGGTGAAGCTAAGAGCTGAACAAAAGGGCTTTCCATTGAGCTTTTATATTGTTATTGGATATTAATACTGTTAGTGATTAGAGCAGTTTCATCAAGAGTTGAAGGCTAAAATTAGTTTGTAGTGGATTGAGGAACAAACTGGAGAGAAGAGAAATAACATGTACACTGTAGAGTGAATCCCTTGAACAATAGAGGATGATTAGAAGTTTTGTAAATTTTATTGCTAAAAATTTGTTCCCAATATTAGTAGTTGTTTTTTTTTTTAACACTTGGTTGGATGGGTTGGTTTACACCAAATCAATGATTCCATTCTCATATTGGCCATTTGGGTTTGATGTGTTCCTTGGGCCCTCCTAATAGAGTCTTAACAAGTAAGCCTGAATTACTGTTGTCAGAGCTTTAAATTAAAGGCAAAAGATTCTAGTATTACTCATAAAATAACTGTGATCTAATTAAAACAAAAATCATGACACCTGCATTTTGGATGCAGCCATTCTAAAACTGTGTCATTTTTCTGTTTGGTAAGGTAAGTATTTGCTAAGGTGATATACCTATTGCAGATCTATTTCTTATATTGAAATATTATTTTAATAGTATCAGAAAGTAACTTGGAGATTTAAAACTGAGTTTAAAAGTTCTCATTTGCCCAGTAGGTGAACTGTGCATTTTTAAAACATGTAACTTTTTGAGTTGGGCAAAGGAGTACTGTATATTTTAATTAAGTATTTAATAGTTTTTAAATAGTTTTAATTTGATATCTCTTTTGTTCCTAAGATATTAAAGAGTAAAAAGACCCATTATTTACTTATGTTAGTTCAGTAGGAGATTATTCTCTGTGACTCTTATTTTGGAATTTTGAGTTGTCACTATTTTTTAATCATGTAGTAATTACTACCTGAATTAAATGTGAAGTGATAGTTTATTTTAGGAAGTCTTTTATAGTGATGAATAAACACCTTTTTGAACATCTTTGTGTACAAACAAGTTCGAAAGGGGATTTCTTAAATAGCTACATTGGTGTAAAGTAGGAAAGGAGATGGAAGAGTTTCATCCTTTCATGGTTAATTTCTTTATGCAGCATCGTTGCTTCTAGCAGTCATTTTCATGAGTATATTTAAAGAGATCAGTACATTTCTAACAGCAAATACATTTTTGTTCTTTTGGGATTTAGGATGGTTTACGTTATTATAGATGCCTTATTTTTATTCCTATTAGGTTAAAATAAAATTTTCAGTAAATTTGTACTTGTCTTCTGTAGTCTATATCAGTGCTGTCTAA
This sequence comes from Cervus elaphus, assembly GCF_910594005.1. Lineage (NCBI taxonomy): Eukaryota > Metazoa > Chordata > Mammalia > Artiodactyla > Cervidae > Cervus > Cervus elaphus. The sequence continues at coordinate 73,591,002 of NC_057834.1, forward strand.
TATCAATATAATGTGAGCCACATGTGCCTTTTAAAGTGCCATAAAAAAAAGGAGTAACTAACAATGAAATTAATAAATAATAAAGTTTTGTTTGATTAAATAAGTATTTTAACTCAGTACATTTGAAATATTGTGGAATTAATAAGTAATAGTTTTATTTGATTAAATCAGTATTTTAACTCAGTATGTTTGAAATATTATTTCAACATACAATAAGTATTAAAATTAATGAGATATTTTGCCTTTTTATTTCACATTAAGCATTCAAAATCCAGTTTGTATTTTACACTGACAACCTTTCTTAATTTGACTAGCCACATTTCAAGTGCTCAGTAACCATATGTGACTGGTGGTATGGTGTTGTTCAGTTCAGGTCTATAGAGCTGGAACAAATTCTTAGTATCTGGATGAATGGACAGATAAAAGAAGATATTTATCTTCTGTGAATTGGATTCGATTATAAACATCTGATAATGTGATCATCATTATAGATATCAAACCTGGAATTTTTTATTTTCTGGAAAGGAGATAAGCTGGAAGTACTAGGTAGATGGAACTTTTACAATCTGGTTACCCTCAATAGCTGTATTGTGTAATTGCACTTATTATATATACGTGTTCAAAATTCTGAAAAATTTCAGTGTATGTCTATAACTTGTAGCATAAATGCAGTTCCAACTACAATGAAGATTTTGTGCTACAGCTAGAGAAGGAATTGGTCCAAGCCCGTCTGAGTGAAGCTGAGTCTCAGTGTGCGCTGAAGGAAATGCAGGATAAAGTTCTGGATATAGAAAAGGTAAGAACAACATAAAGGCTGTCATTCCCAAACTAGAGGGGACATATGATAGATATTTAAGTGCTTATTGAGTGGTGAAATTTGGCATGGTTTTTTGCACATTAAAAATCTTACATGTTAGTTATGAGAGGAAAGGAAAAAATACATGATTCCTATTTAATTTTTATTGTTACCATACTACTCAAAGCCCCATATTTTGGGTAAAAATAGAGATTAAAGTCCTTTTAGAGGGAAACAACCAGGATAATTTTTATATGAATGGCATTTAAATATTGGAGAAAAGAGACTTAAGGAATAGAGATTAACTGTTGTCAAGATAAACAGCCTTTAGAGTCACCCAACTATAGCTGACACAGTATCTCTCAGACTGCTGCTGCTGCTAAGTCGCTTCAGTCGTGTCCGACTCTGTGCGACCACATAGACGGCAGCCCACCAGGCTCCTCTGTCCCTGGGATTCTCCAGACAAGAACACTGGAGTGGGTTACCATTTCCTTCTCCAGCGCGTGCATGCAGGCTAAGTCGCTTCAGTCATGTTTGACTCTGTGTGACCCCGTGGACAGCAGCCCACCAGGCTCCTCTGTCCACAGGATTCTCTAGGCAAGAGTACTGCAGTGGGTTGCCATTTCCTTAAAATCCTGGGGCAAATGGGATGATGTGAACTATAACAGTCTACAACGTAGTAATATTACATCTTGGCCATTGACCGAATACTAACCCTTTTTGTTTTTAGTATATAAAATATGCTGAAAACATTCCTCTTAAGCACATTTCAGTTAATGTAATTAAACAGAAGGCAGCAATTTCCTTCTAGAAGAATTAGATTTAGCTATGAAAAATTTGCCATGTATTTGTTAAATTAATTTATGGAATACTTTTGGGTCAGTGTAGACCACAGTGTATTTTTTAATTTAAAGCCTGTGCTAAACATGAGTAAAATGTGCTTAAACCATAACCATATTCGTAGTTCTTTAAAAAAGGAATATTACCATTTTTATCCCAACAGTATATAAATATATCACTTGCTTTTCTCCCAGTTAAAGGTAAATTTTAAAAATCCACTGTGAAATATGCATCCTGACTAAGCACAAGATGCACAAATATTCATTTTAATCAAATTTCAGCTGAGAAGTGAACATTTTTACTTTGAAATATGAAGATCTGATATATAGAAGTGAATTTTTTGATTGAAACACATTGCAGATGTGTCTTGTTTTTCTTGTAAATTTGTTTAAAGAAAGAAATTAACCATTGTTTTCAAATATTATAATAGTTTTATCTGCAACAAGTGTAGAAATAGACTAGTTAAATACATAAGCATTTCAGGAAAATTTTCATCTGAGTATAACTGTTACAGCTTTCCAAGCTACAGAAAACCATCACAGTTTTTATATAGGAAGATTTTAGCTGGAGATGTACTTACAGAAATTAACTTACCTCTTTTGAAGGTTATTAAAGAACAGATGAGTAGTGGAAATAGAAACACTTTTAGGTTTCTTATAACCTCAGACTTCAGAGTCTGTGTTCCAAATCACAAATTCTGAATCTCTCTTTTCTCATTTATAAAATCATAGATAATTTGGGTTCTGTGTTGAGTTTTTTTCTTTTACACTTAGGTAGTATCTAGCCATTTATTCAGAATCTCATAAACAATGGACATGAAAGAGCCTCAAATTCTTAACTGTTTCTTAATGAAATAGAACAGGGTATAACTACAGTGGAATAATTGTGCCAGAAATCTATTTTCTATTTTTATATTATCTTTGGAAAACTTTTTCTCCTATTTGTTGAGGAAAAAGCCAGCAAAAAATAAAAAATGCCTAATGGGGAGTATTCTGGGCTCCATGATTTAGTTAAGAGTCTGGATCTTTCTGTTTTGAATATTTGGAAGAAGGAAATGTTCTTGGGTCCAATTTAAAAATGGATTTTTAAAGTAGCTTTGTTGGTATTCATGCATCCTATGGTTACTGTCTTCATGCAAGGTAGTTTTTCTTAAAATACATATACAGTAAATTTCTAGTTTTCAGTTGAGAAAATATTTAAAATCCATCACAAAGTATGTGTAGTTGACATGAATAACTTTATTCAGCCATTTCTGTGGGCTAAAATGTTAATGAAATATTTCAGAGATAGAAAACTTTGTAGACTTGGAACTTAGTTTACTTAATGAACTTTTATTAGAGCCTAATTTAGAATTCTTTGGTCATTCCTGAGAGCAGTTCAATATGGCAACCCTATATTCTAAGATGGGTCTTTCAGGACCCATCTTGTACCCTTGAAGGAAATACTTAGATTACCTTAGAATTAATTTCTTGAGTATTGATGAGTCACAATAGTGACTAATGTACAGATATCTTATACTCCTTTTCCAAAGTGGTGTGTTGAAAAAATAAAACAAATTTTGAACTGCTCTCTTCCATAAATCTTTAAAATATAAGTGATGTTCATGCTTTGTTTGAAGTCCTAATCAGAGGTTAGTATGTTTATTGCCATGTTGAAAAACATTTTTAATCTTGTTGCTCCATAATTCTGATTAGTATTTTATTAAAACAGAATTAGACTCTGTGTCCTTAAAATTAAAGACAGTTCCTTCCTGGTGGGAATGTAAAACATGCAACTGCTTTGGAAAGGTTTGCCAGTTTCTTAAGAATTAAATGTAGAATTACCATCTGATCTAGCATTTGTGCTCTTTCATATATACTCAAGAGAGTTAAAAACATACATCTACACAAAAACTTTTACATAAATGTCCATAGCAGTGTTACTCATAGTAACCTCAAAGTGGAAACAACTCACGTTTCCATCAACTGATAAATGTATAAATAAAATGTGGTATATCTGTGCAATGAAATTATTATTTGGCAATTTAAAAAATGAAATTTGAAAACATGCTGAGTGAAAGGAGCTAGTCATAAAAGGCCATAAATAATATGATTGCATTTGTATGAAATATTCAAAATAGGCAAGTTCATAGAGACATAGATTAGTGATTATCAGGGCCTGGGGGTGTAGAAAACATAGAGTAACTGCTAATGGGTATAGGGTTTCTTGGGGGTGATTAAAATGTACTGAAATTAGTTTGTGATGATGGTTGCATAACCCTGTGAATACTCTTAAAAACCTCTGACTAGTGTTCATTAAAAGGATAAGTTTTATAGTTTGTGGATTATATCTCAAGAAGATTGTATCAAATTAAGCAAATTTATATATGAGATGAAATAGCTCTTGTTATTTGCTGTATTGTTGTATATGCTGTATTTTATTTTTTAAATTAAAAATCCCCAATTAAATTCTCTCTTGCTTTAGAGAAACAACTCCTTTCCTGATGAGAATAACATTGCAAGACTTCAGGAAGAACTCATTGCTGTGAAGCTGAGAGAAGCAGAAGCTGTTATGGGTTTGAAAGAGCTTAGACAGCAAGTCAGGGATCTGGAGGAACACTGGCAGGTATAGGAGTATATTTTGTGTGCTTTTTTAAAAAAACGTAAAACCTGAATATCCTTTTTGTGTAAATTTGAAGTAGTTAACGACCAGCACTAGGGTTTGAGTTTAAAGTGAGAAAGACTGTTAGGTACAAAACTGAGAGCTTTTTTTCTCTTTGATTTTTAGAATTAAATAAAATGTGAAATAGAGGCCAAGTCATATTTTTGTTCTCTTATTATACCATTGTGATTTGTGTTAACTTTTTCTAAAGAACTAAGAGAAAATATTTTTTTATATTGTACTTATTTCTTCTGTTGTTAAATTCATTGGTCATTATGAAACATCAGAAGGGTGCATGGCATCAACATAAATTTATGAATTTGTAACTTCTTTTGAAAATGGTTTTATCACAAAATAAAATAGACATTTAGTTGGTTATATGACACAAATTTATTCACATATGAGGGAAACTACTGCTAAATAGCAAAAAAAAGAAAAATAGAATCTATAAGACAGAAGGGAGAAAGGAAAAAAAGTACATATTGTTTCAGAAAGTGATCTTGGTATGAATTCGGGTGGGGAATATATCTAGCAAAGTTCTTTACATTGCCATGGCTTTTTTTTTTTTTTAAAGAAATATCAGACAGCAATAAACTGGAAATTAATTAAAAACAAATGAAAGAATTTTTTGAGAACACTGTTCTTAATTTCTGCTGTTGTTTCCCTAATTCATGAATGCTTCCGTTTTCCCCTTTTCTTGGGATTTCATTAAAAAATAATGTAAAAATCTCTCAGGGAAAAATGAGGATAAAGATTATATTTTTTACAATAATTAATCTACAGAATAAAAAAATATTTGAACCATGTCTGAGTTTATATCCCAAATCTGCCACTTACTGGCTGGGGGACGTTTCTGGAGTTAATCACAATTTCCATTTTCTTTTCTGTACAGTGAAAATAAGAGCATTTAACTTTTAAGATTTTCTGGGATTAAATAAAATGACACATATAAAGTGGGTTATACAGTACTCGGCCTGAAATAAGTGCTCAGTTAATTTGGCTTTTATTTTAGTACTGGGAATATTTGTTGCAATATAATTTTTTTTTAAATTTTAGCGCCACTTAGCTCGTACTACTGGGAGATGGAAAGACCCACCTAAAAAAAATGCCATGATTGAGTTACAAGATGAACTGATGACCATCCGACTTAGAGAAGCTGAAACACAAGCAGAAATAAAAGAAATAAAACAGAGGATGATGGAAATGGAAACACAGGTATGATGAAAAAACCTAATAACTTTAAAAACTATTGTTAACCCATCAAAAGTTTATGCACAAATTGTATCATCCTTACAATAGAGCTAAAAAGTGGACATATGAAACTCTCTCATCTACAATTTTCTATCCCAAATGAAAAGGACTTAAACGTAATACTATACATATATATTTTTTGGCCATGCCATGTGGCATGCAGGATCTTAGTTCCCCAACCAGGGTTTGAACCTGTGCCCCCTGCACTGGAAGTGCAGGGGCAGTTTTGACCAGTGAACCACTAGGAAAGTCCCAAAACCCATATTCCTTGATGGCAGAGATTTAGTGTCTTCTTTAACTCTTTCAGCATAGTTGAAGCAAGTCATAAAACTCTATATGACTTTGTTTCCTTATTGCACAACCTGAAAGGGAATATTCATGTTGAGCAAAATTTCTTAACTAACATTTGGGGCCAGATAATTTTTTATTGTGAGACTGGCCTGTGCATTGTAGTACGTTTAGCAGCATCTCTGGCCTCTTTAACTACTACCACATCCCTCTACCCTCTATTCAGAAGCACCACACTCCCACCTCCCTATGATGGCCAAAAGCACCTCCACACAGATGTCAAATGTCCCCAGGGAGGCAAAATTGCCCCTGCTTGAGAACCACTGATACAGAATGTAATGTGAAGGATGCTTCCTAAAATTGTGTAATGTAGTGACTCTGAGCAGTCAGTTTCAAAGTTATACTTCTTTCTTCTCAAGTCCCCTGTTTCTCTAATAAATATTCTCTCAAATATTCTTGACTTGAAACCTACTAAATCCTTTTTATGAAACCCATTTGCATTATAAAAGTACATTTGGGATATTTGGTTTTTATGTGGTACATCTATTCTTTGTATCATTTGGTTTTCAAAGTACTTTTCAGTCAGTAGGGGGCATAGTTAACTCATGTATCATTCTATATACTTAAATATAAAATCATCATCCCAGCTTGAATGTGATAACATAGATATGTAAATCCTTTAGAATAAATATATCTTATTTTACATTGTTCACAGAGTTATTTTTTTGTGTTTTTCATTGTATTTAAAAATAACAGTAAGATTACGAAAAGTAGAAATCCAGCTTTATGACGAGAGGTTTTAGTTTTATGATCAGATTTTATCTCAATATCTCAATACAGATATTAAATATGCAACCACAACTTTCTGCCAGTGTTCAGGACTTATTTCAGCGTGATTATAGGTAAATGAATCAAACTCAACAAATGTAGTTTTGGGAACTTAGGAATACAAAGCAGTGTGTAGCCATCAAAGATCTTATACTTGAGAAATCAGTCATGTGCAAACTATATTTAAATTCACTATATAAGATTAATGTTAACTAAATTTACTGTGGTAATCATTTCACAATATATGTAAATCAAGTTATGCGTACACCTTAGACTTATACAATGCTATATGTTAATTATATCAATAAAACTGGAAGCACTGTATAATTCAGAAATTTGTAATTAGAGAATTAAATATAAATTGCTATGGAGAATAGGACAGTACAATTAATTCCAACTAGGTGGTTGGAAAACCTAGAAGAAATTTGGAAAGGAGAAAACCTTCCTAAGGAATTTATATTTTGCACTACACTTGACTAATGGATATGGTTCCTAAATGTCAGTGCATGTACTGGTGATGATCCATGATGCTTTCTCATTGCAAAGTGAGAAAAATAAATAAAAATAGTGTGGTGTGTTGGTTATCTAAAGAGTATTGCATTAAACACCCATGTATCCAGCATCCAAATTAAGAAATAGGTCCTTGCTGATACATGTAGCTCTAGTTCCTTCATTTTAATGACGTTTAGAAAAGTGCGCCTGGTAAGTATAAGTTTATGGAGCCACTTTCCTCTTTGTACTGACATTTGCTATTACAGACAGTGCTGCCCTGAACATTCTTGCACGTTTCCTTGTGTATATCTCCAATAGGAGTTTCTTTAGTACAGGGGTTCTTATCTGTTTTGTGTGCCGTGCACCCCTTTGGGAACCTGAAACCTATGAACCTCTTTCCAAAATAATATTTTTTAATACATAAACTAAAATATATAGGGTTGCAAAGAAAACCAGTTGTATCGAGGTACAGTTATCAAAATACAAGTTTGTGATATAGAGTGCAGACACAGAAACATACACAACATATTCCCATTGCGGGAATCAGGTTTTTCATAATTCAGATTTTTTTGTACCTGAATTAGATTGTACTATAGTTTTCTTTTGCGGGGAGACTTTTATCTCCAAGGTTATAGTAAGCTTGATGAATGAGTTGGGTTGTATTTAACTTTTTCTATTCTCAGAAGTTTTTTGTAAGATTGGAATTACCTGTTACTTTCCTTTTCTTTTAACTTTTTTTTTTTGGCCATGGGGCAGTTGGGATCTCGGTTCCCCTACCAGGGAATGGAACCCCTGCCCCCTGCAGTGTAAGCAAAGACCACTGAACCACCAAAGAACCACCAAAGAAGTCCCTGGAATTCATCCCTTTAAACAGCCTTGTCTTTTTGTTTTGTGGGCATGTTTAAGCGATACATTTGAAATTCGAGTGTTTAGATGAAGTGGACAATTTCCTAGGGAAATACAGTTTGACTTGATGTGACTTTTGCTTGTTTTTTCCTTGAGCTTCTGGGACCTGTGAATTTGTGACTGCCATGAAATTTGGAAATTTCTTGGTCATTATTTCATCACATACTTATTCTCCCACGCTCTCTTCTTCAGGGATTCCAGTCATACTTACATTAAATTGTTGATGTTGTCCAGAAACTCTTGGTTATTCTTTGCCTTCCCATTATTTTTCCTCTTTGTATTTCAGTTTCTGTTGACTGACCTATTTCTCTGGATTTATCACTAACTTCATTGATTCTTTCCTCCACTTTGTGAGTTGTCTGATGAGCCATTGAAAGCATTCTTTACGTCTGTTACTATGCTTTTTACTTCTAGTATTTCCTTTTAATTCTTACAGTTTTCATTTCTTTGCTGATATTACCTATCTGATGTTGCATATCTTTCACCTTTCACGTAGAGCCCTTAATTTATTCCCTGTCAGAAAACTTCAATATCTGTGTCATATAAGAGGCTGGTTCTGTTGATTGCTTTATCTCTTGGAAGTGTTTTGTTTTTTACCTTTTCCTATGCTTTGTAATTTTTTTTCTTTAAACTAGATGTGCATCTTGTGTAGGAGAGTAGACTAAAGTAAATGGTTTGTATGCCTGGAAATGGGTACATCTTTCCTTCTACTAGGCCTTTAATGTGGGGGGTTTGAGTTAATACAGTCAGGAGTTGGGCAGGTTTGAGGTTTGTTGTTTCTGTGGTTACCCTCATTGCACCACAGGCTTCAAATTCCACTAGCAATGTCTTATTTTTAGGTTAAGGGCTGGTTTGCCAGAGGGTTTTCTCACTATCTTTAGGTCTTCCCTTTGCACAGCACTTGAGGAGTTGTCAGTCCCCAGCAGTGTCCCACTGTTACTTTTGTTCCACAAGAAACTGGAAGAGCAGAGAACACTTCTGCCGTGTTGTTCTGAGAAAGCCAGAGTCTTTGGCTGCATTAGTGTGTTCCTGGATCTGGGGCATTTGGCCTCATTAGTGCTCCTGTCCTGTGTGTGTTAGGCTCTCAGTCATGTCTGACTCTTTGCGACCCCGTGGACTGTAGCCTACCAGGCTCCTCTGTCCATGGAATTCTTTAGGCAAGAATACTGGAGTGGGTTGTCATGCCCTTCTCCAGGGGATCGTCCCAATCCAGGGATTGAACCCAGGTCTCCTACATTGCAGGCGGATTCTTTACCATCTGGACCATCGGAGACCCTATTCCCAAGCTATAGTCCAGCTCCTTCCCCAGATGCACTTGTTTTCCCAGTGCCCAAGGGACAGCAGTGTTTGTTGTCCTGCTCCAAGCAAATTAAACCTTTGGTTCCCTAGAGGAGATAAGCAAGGATTAGTGCCCTTTTCCCCTCCTTGAGGCCTGTACCATGGAGATCTCTTTCTCAAGACTCTCATCCGTCTTTTTGGTCTGTTCCTGTTGAAGAAAAATGTACAAGAGTTTGTGAACTCTTTTGTCCCCACAGGCTCCATGCTTTCTATCCAGCCCATATTTATGCTCCACCAATTTGATGTTTATTCTAGCTGAATTATTCTTAACAACTTCTAGCAGCATCTGCTGTGTCCCTTCTAAGATTTGGGGCTGGTTAGTTGTCCTGTGACCTCTTGGTTTGTTCAACAGTAGTCATGAACTTAGAGTTTGACCGCCCTTTTTTTTTTTTTTAATTGAAAACCAGTGTTCTTTCTGACTCTCTACATCCTCAATCAGAAATCAAAAGTCTTTATTATGTATTTGAAATTATTTTATTTTATACTCTATCTCTCCCTTTTTTCTGTTTTTTCCTCCTTTCTTGCTTTTTATTGGATTTGTTTTTCTTTTTCCTTCTGTTCAGTTCAGTCACTCAGTCATGTCCAACTCTTTGCGGCCCTGTAGATTGCAGAATGCCCAGGCTTCCCTGTCCATCACCAACTCCCAGAGCTTACTCAAACTTATGTCCGTCGAATTGATGATGCAGTCCAACCACCTTATCCTCTGTCGTCCCCTTCTCTTCTTGCCTTCAGTCTTTCCCATCATCAGGGTCTTTTCCAGTGAGACAGTTCTTTGCATCAGGTGGCCGAAGTATTGGAGTTTCAGCTTTAACGTCAGTCCTTCCAATGAATATTCAGGACTGATTTCCTTTAGGATTGACTGGTTGGATTTCCTTGCAGTCCAAGGAACTCTCAAGAGTTCTCCAACACCACAATTCAAAAGCATCAGTTCTTCAGTGTTCAGCTTTCTTAATGGTTCAACTCTCACATCCATACATGACTACTGGAAAAACCATAGACGGACCTTTGTTAGCAAAGTGTCTCTCTTTTTAATATGCTGTCTAGGTTTGTCATGGCTTTTCTTCCAAAGAGCAAGCGTCTTTTAATTTCGTGACTTCAGTCACCATCTGCAGTGATTTTGGAACCCCCAAAAATAAAGTCTCTTACTGTTTCCATTGTTTCCACATCTATTTGCCATGCGTGATGGGACCGGATGCCATGATCTTCGTTTTCTGAATGTTGAATTTTAAGCCAGTGTTTTCACTCTCCTCTTTCACTTTCATCAAGAGGCTCTTGAGTTCCTCTTCGCTTTCTGCCATAAGGGTGGTGTCATCTGCGTATTGGTTATTGATATTTCTCCTGGCAGTCTTGATTCCAGCTTGTGCTTCACCCAGCCCAGCATTTCACATGAGATACTCTACATGTAAGTTAAATAATCAGGGTGACAATATACAGCCTTGACGTACTCCTTTCCCGATTTGGAACCAATCTGTTGTTCAGTGTCCAGTTCTAACTGTTGTTTCTTGACCTGCATACAGATTTCTCAGGAGGCAGGTAAAATGGTCTGGTATTCCCATATTAATTTGACTTTTATAATTCCTTTTCTTTTCTACTGTTGTTACCTGAAAAAAAAAAGAAAAATGCTTCCCTGATGGAACAAAGTATAACGTTAGTAATTATCTCTGTTTTTTTCCAAACTCTGTTAGGTCCTTAGAAGAACTCCCATGTGCTCTTTCATCTTCTAGTCTTACATCTTACTATTTTTGTACCTCCAAATTCCTGTTATTTTTTTACCTCCAAATTCCTGGACATTATTGTCTTATGGAGTCAGTATTCCTGTGGTTTTGTCTGAAAAGTGAAAGTGAAAGTCGCCCAGTCGTGTCCGACTTTTTGTGACCCCGTGGACCGTATAGTCCTTGGATTCTACAGGCCAGAATACCGGAGTGGGTAGCCTTTCCCTTCTCCAGGGGATCTTCCCTACCTGGGGATCGAAACTAGGTCTCCTGCATTGCAGGCAGATTTTTTTTACCAGCTGAGCCACAAGGGAAGCCCGTGGTTTTGTCTACCTGCATGCTGTATTTTTTGCTCTGTATTCTTTCTTTTATTTAACAGCTTCCTCCCAGTTTCAATCATGAGTTGTAAACTCTCTCACTTTCTTAAAATAAATGTACTTTTCTCTCCTCTGTGATAGTTAGCTGAGTATACTTTTATAGGATGAATTTTTTTTTTTAAGCACTACCAATTTTTCCAGTTGAGATGTCTGCTGGATATTTCACTTTCCACCTTCACAGATACTGTTTTTCCCTTGATTTGCCTGTTTTACTTTAGCATTCTATAAGTTTTGATATAATGTATTTTGATAAGGATTTATTTATATTTATCCCAAATAGTATTTGGGACTGATTGTGCTTCCAACAGTGTAGATGTGTATGTGATTTTTGTTGTAAAGATTCTCAACTATTATCACCTTCTTAAGCCATCATAGCTCACTTTTTTTGAGGGGGGTGGGTAACACCTGTAAAGTGTTTTATACCTCTTTATTCTCTTTTCTGTCTCTTGACATCTTCTGGGACACTAATTTTTTCTTCATTGTGTCTAGTTCTTAGTTGCTTAGTTTTATCTGACTTTTTCTGACCCCATGGACTGTGTAGCCTGCCAGGCTTCTCTGCCCACGGGGATACTCCAGGCAAGAATACTGGAGAGTGTTACCATGCCCTCTTCCAGGGGATCTTCCCAACCTAGGGATTGAACTCAGGTCTCCCACATTGCAGGCAAATTCTTTACTGTCTGAAACACCAGGGAAGCTCAAGAATACTGGAGTGGGTAGCCTATCCCTTCCCCAGGGGATCTTCATGACCCAGGAGTCAAACCAGGGTCTCCTGCATTGCAGGTGGATTCTTTACCAGCTGAGCTACCAGGGAAGTCCAACTCATTGCAACCCCAGGGACTGCAGCCTACCAGGCTTCTCAGTCCACAGAATTCTCCAGGCAAGAATACTGGAGTGGGTTCCCATGCTCTTCTCCAGGGGATCGTCCCCACCTGGGGATTGAACCCGAGTCTCCTGCATTGCAGACAGCTTCTTTACTGATGTAGCCACCAGAGAAGCCCTCATTGTGTTTAATCTCCTGTTTAACCCTTTAATTGAATTTATTATCAGTATCTGTTAATTTTGGAAATTATGTTTGGTTATCTTTCAAATTTGCTGATATTTTGACAGTGACTAATTCTTTGTTTATGCTTCTTTTTATGTTTAATATGTAAATATGTAAACTATTTTGTATAAAATCCTTATGTGATTATTATCTAGAGTTCTTAAGGATCTAGTGTATTTTTTGTCTGCCATTTCTCAACTCATAGTCAATTCTTGGGTTTTAATTATTTGTGTTAGTGTTTCGTAATTTTGGAGCATGGAATGGTATTAGGGGTGCAGGGAGAAGTTTTGGAGTGTATGTTAAAGGTGTGTCCCTCTGAAGTATAGTTGTTTGTTTTAATGGTAAGAGATAAGGCACTAAAAAGAGGTTGTGGAACATTTTGAATATGGTTAACAAGTTCACTCTTAACTTTGTAGAAAGTGTTCATTGATTGAAAGTGAGAAAGAAGAGAGTAGAAGATGGTCATAGGAAGGAGGCATTTCTTCTGTTGGTCGGGAAGATGAATAGTGAAAATGAAGAAACCTGGGAGTGGTAGAAAGTATATGAGCTTAAATCTATCAGGTGATACAGATTTTAAAATGAAAACTGGAGGCAGGGTCATTTTCATAAAATGAGATAGAATAGGTTTAGTAATAATAATAACTGAGTATTTGTTAAATGTCTTCTATTTCAGGCATTAGGAGAGAACTACTTTCATAAACTTTTCTCGTGTAATTCTCACAACACAGCCTTAAAAGTCAAGCAGTAATATCTACACTCCTATCAGTGTACTAAAACTTGATGGAATTAGATAACTTCACCAAGGTTAAAGAACTGTTAAATGAGGAGCCAGATTTTGCCTGTGTTTGGTTATGAAAATGCTTACTGTTTCTTTCAGGCCCCTAATGGAATAATCTAGGATTGAGAGAATTCAAGCTGAGTCAAGCCTGAATATGAAAACTACCTCATGTCAGTGAATTTACAATCTATAATGTTAAGGCCCTAATGTATAGCAAAGGGAACTATATTCAATATCCTATAATAAACCGTAATGGAGAAGTATTTAAAACAGGGGGGGAAATATATATATATAAACTGAATCACTTTGCTGTATCCCAGAAACTAAAAGGGCTTCCCTAGTGGCTCAGACAGTAAAGAATCTGCCTGTAATCCAGGAGACCTGGGTTCAGTTCCTGTGTCAGGAAGATCTCCTGGAGAAGGGAACGGCAACCCACTCCAGTATTCTTACCTGGAGAATCTCAGGAGCAGAGGAGCCTAGGGGGCTACAGTTCATGAAGTACAAAGAGTAAGACCAGACCGAGCAACTAACACTTTCACTTTAAGAAACTAAAACAACATTGTAAATCAGCTATACTTCAATAAAAATAGATAAATAAAAGATCTGTGTTTTATAGCTTGTGCTATAGTTATAATACACTAAGAGGCTAGCATATATTGAGTTCTTACTATATATTAAACTCTGTTACATGTGTTATCTCATTTAATTGTAAAGACAGTTAAATGAGAAATAGGTAGTATTTTACATATGGTTTTCTTTAAAAAAAAAAAAAAAGTGTTTTTGCTGTGTGGTCACTAAGGGTTGTCCAGCTGTCTTGCCACCCCATGGACTGTAGCCTGTCTGGCTTCTCTGCCCATTGGATTTCCCAGACAAGAATACTGGAGTGAGTTGCCATTTTCTTCTCCAGAGGATCTTCCCAACTTAAGGATCTATCCCAAGTCTCCTACATTGCAGGAGATTCTTTACCACTGAGTCACCTGGGAAGCCCTGTGTACATTTTTCAAATGAGGAAATAGAAATTAGATATTAATTAGTTTGTTTAATCACCAAATGGGAAGCCAGAATTCAAAGCTAGTCCATAAGCCATAAAAACAGACTGCTATACATTGTAGGAATGTAGTTAACATAACACAGTTTGTGACATCAGAAAGTTTGCAGTTCAGTAAGTGGTGGTGGTATCTTTTCGGCGGTCTGTGCTTTCTTTTGTGAACTGGAAAGGGGAGTTAAATACATCATATCTCTATCTGCTTATATCATATTGCCTATTTCAGAAGTTAATACCTACAAGTTCTGTATAAGCATCCTTATAGTTTATAGGTATTTATTGTATGAACGGTAAGTGGATCTTTAATGAAAGTTTCTAATGTGAACCTTATGCATTCTTTTGATTTTTAAAGCAGTTTTATAATCTTTTTAAGTGTTTAACTATTTGTTGAATAAAATAGACCTGTAAATAACAATAACATTAAAAATATTGCTGAGACATAATATACACATGTAGAAATTTATAAGTTTTGTGATAGTCACTCAGTCGTGTCCGACTCTTTGCCATCCTATGGACTGTAGCCCACCAGGCTCCTCTGTCCCTGGGATTCTCCAGGCAACAATACTGGAGTGGGTTCCCGTTCCCATCTCCAAGGGATCGTCCCAACCCAGGGATTGAACCCTGGTCTCCTGCATTGCAGGCAGATTCTTTACCGTCTGAGCCACCAGTTTTTTCAGGCCTTTTATCTGTATTCTGCTATTTATATTTTTATCTGTATTCTGTATTTATATTTTTAATTGTTAGAACCAGATCAATAGTAATCATCTTCGAAGAGCAGAGCAAGAGGTGGTCAATCTCCAGGAGAAGGTGCAGTATCTTTCCGCACAGAACAAAGGACTGCTCACCCAACTGAGTGAAGCAAAGCGCAGACAAGCAGAGATTGAATGCAAGGTAAACATATCAACTAGCAAGTTTATGTTTTAGTCAATATAATAATGTTTTTTTTGTTTTTGTTTTTATCTCATCACTGAGTACACTATCATAAAACTAAAAGAAGCTAGTCTTATTTCCTACTTTTCCTGAACTTAGTTTGACAGTTGCTTTCAGGCCAGGTTACCCCATCATGCTCTGGGTAAATTTCAGGCTGGAAACTTCGTTTTCAACCACTTGGTTAGGAAATTAAGTTAACCAAGTGGTTGAAGGTTGGTATCTCTGTTGACCTGTAGCCCTTTAAAACTGAAGCTTTTAATGTCTCAACCAAAAAGATAGGTAATTTAGAGAAGTTGGGTCTACTCTGCTTTGATTGGCACCTTATTAATGGGCTGTCACTGTTGATATATGTTTTCTGGATAGAGAATAAAAGAGCTGTGTGTGTACCCAAAGGTTGGCAAAATTGTGTGCATTTCATGTTATTATTTTAATCAATTTTTAAATTTTTTATGGAGTGTTTGGATTCATAAAGCATGGGAAAGTTTTTGAATGCAAGTATGTTAAATTTATAATACAGCAATGGTGAGAGAGAAGGCAAAGTTGGGAAATGGGGTGGAAGGAGAGGGGTTTTGTGTGTGTGTGTGTGTGTGTGTGTGTGTGCGAAATAACTAAAGACATGACTGTGGTGAACATTAGAATGAATTACTGAGGGCAAGTTTATTTTTTGGCAAGTTTGGTTTTGTTTATGAGATTTTTTAAAAAACTAGACATTCATCTTTCCATGGTGAGAGAGTAGGAATAATGCCCTTTAAAGATTCCAGCCTTATTATTCTATGATAAGAAATAAGACTTTCAATGGCAGATATAAAGCTGTAATTCCATCAACTTGTTCTAGTGTCATTAAAAACCAAAAGTGAAGCTTGAGTGGTTTATCAGTGTCACTGAAATCCAGAGATGAAATTACATCCTAATAAATATGCATGACTGTTACAGTTTACTCTGACAGAAATCTGTAGGCAGTACTGAAATTTGTACTAATGTAAGAGTAGTCCCTCCTGAAGTATGTGACTACGTGTGCTTTTTTTTTTTTTTTTGTCTTGTGGGATCTTAATTCTTGGAAGTTGGATTGAACCCAAGCCATGGCAGGGAAAGCACTGAGTCCTAACCATTGGACTGCCAGGAAATTCCCTAGACTAGTTTAAAAATAAGATAATGTAACATGAGATTACATCAGTTTGATTTATTATACTAATATCTTTTTCAGTTTTTATTTTTCAGTGTCTGTCCTGACTTATTTTTAATAAAGAACTAAATTTAGTATTTTATTATTGATATGTTTTTCTTTAAACATGTTGATAACATTGTTACTGGATTTAATACTGTACCCCAAATACCTTAGCACGTTTTAATCAAAGTAAAGTGTTATTTGGAAATAAATATTTGGGGAGTCTGCCGATGAAAATAATTGTTTCCTTTGAATTTGTGTAAGTAATGGGCCCACATTCAGAATTTTGAGAACTGATATGAGATCTTATTTAACTTTAACTTTTCATTAATACCTCTGTAAAGTATATACAGATGCTGATTCTGAGATCTCCCCTGTGTTTAAGGTGTATATTGATTTATTCAAAGTTTTTAAATGCCTTTTGCAGATTTCCATCATGACCAATGTTGTCACCCTGGCATCTGGCACATTCTGATTAAGTGTTAAATATTTTACTTTATCATATTGAAATAATTCAGCAATAAACCTAACTTTTTCAAGAGAGCTAGTCTTTCAGTTATATAAATCTGATAGTTTTCATTTCATTTTATGTGATTATAGCTTGTAATTTGTTGATAAGTAATTATTAAAGCTCATGCTATTTTTCATTGATGTAAAGCAGGGTACTGTTTTTGTTTGTTTTTAATTTCTTTTGTTTTTTGGCTGCGCTGGGTCTTTGTTGCTGCATGTGGGCTTTCTCCAGTTGCGGCAAGCAGGGGCTACTCTTCATTGCAGTGTGCGGGCTTCTCATTGTGGTGGCTTCTGTTATTGGGGAGCACAGTCTCTTGATACTCACGCTTCAGTAAGTGTGGTACATAGTCTTAGTTGCTACGGCATGTGGAATCTTTCAGAACCAGGGACTGAACCCATGTTCCCTGCATTGGCAGACGGATTCTCATCCACCATACCACTGGGGAAGTCCGGGATACTGTTTTTAATATTAGCATTATTTTCCCTCTGTAACTGAATTTGAATGTTCCCACTTAAAACAGTGTAAGTCTAAGATCCCCAATATGAAAATCCAAAACACTTTGAAACCTAAATCTTTTCATAAATTTCACACAAATTCATTTGGAAGCAGAACCTGATTTGAACTAATACATAGCGATTTATCGGAGAAGGCCATGGCACCCCACTCCAGTACTCTTGCCTGAGAAATCCCATGGACGGAGGAGCCTGGAAGGCTGCAGTCCATGGGGTTGCTAAGAGTTGGACACGACTGAGCGACTTCACTTTCATTTTTCGCTTTCACGCATTGGGGAAGGAAATGGCAACCCACTCCAGTGTTCTTGCCTGGAGAATCCCAGGGATGGGGGAGCCTGGTGGGCTGCCGTCTATGGGGTCACACAGAGTCAGACACGACTGGAGTGACTTAGCAGCAGCAGCAGCAGCAGCAACATAGCCATTTATAATTGTTATTTATCCCACTTGGTTTGAGTACTTACCCATCACTGCTTCATTTTTGTTGAGTATTGAACGTACAGTTTCATTTTGGACGCTGCCTTAGAACCCATTGGATCATATTAGTGTTCCGTTTATGCACCTTATTACTCTTCTAAAGTCTGAAAAATCTGAAATTCCATAACATACCTGGCCCCCAGAATTTCAGTGATAAGATTGTTGGATTTCCTGTGTAAATCTAAATTTGAAAATTATAGAAAGATTTTATACTCTAGTAACAGATACATAATTACGTATCTCCAGGAGAAAAGGTATTATTGTATATTCATACACAAACTTGTAAAATTGTGTAATAAATAATGTTAAGTGAGGAAAGCTGAGCAAAGTATTTTATGATTATAATATTGTGCGTATATGAAATAATGATAGGAAGAAAACAAGAAATTAAACCTGTTGCTTGTATTCCATGTAATTTTTAGTAGCTTAATACTTGTGCATTTTTTCATAATGCTTTGATGGTTTTAAAGCTAAATATAAAGGAAAACATTCGAACTCCTTTTATCTTACTCTCTTCCTGACCCTACCATGTACACCCCTTTATTTTTTCCCCAGATAATGGCTTTTATTATTTTCTGATAACTTCCTTTAGAGTTTCTTTTAGGCAGATACTAGTAATTAAAAGTATATACTTTTTCTTCTCACAGTCTTATGTGAAAGTTAGCAGACAATATATTCTACCTTTTGCTTTTTATGTTAATATGTTTTGTACAGCTTTCAGTTATCAGTGCTTACAGTCTCCTTGTTAGTCTCTAAGATACATTGTTTTCCATTGCAAGTATATACCACAGTATCCTTAACTAGGTCCATATTAATGGATACATGGTTTGTTCCCAGTGTTTTACTACTACAAGCAGTGTATAGTGAATAACTTTGTACATACATAATTTCAGATGTATAGAGGTATATCTACACATTTCTATAGAATAAATTACTATAAATATGATTGTTTGGTCAGAGAGTAAATACCTTGGTACTTTTCATAGTTTTTGTCAAATTACTCTCCTTAGGGTTGTGCTTTGACCTGCAGAGCATTTTTTTTGTGTGTGTGCTTTGACCTGCTTTTTTGTGTGTGCTTTGACCTGCAGGGCATAATGGTACCTGTTTCTTTATCATGTTACTTATAAATTGTATAACAAAATCTTTTCATTTTAATTAGATGGAATTTATATGTTCTAGGACAGTGATTTTCAAATGAGGAATTGGAGGAGGTGAGATTATGAGACTTCAAAGAATGATAACATCAGTGTACATATTTGTCAAATATTTGCGTGTCTTCTTGTAGGTTATTGTTGTAAGCATTGGGGATACAGTAATGGAGAAAGTAGACCTAATGTTTAGCGAGACAATAAATAAAAAATAGAAAAGATCATTAGTAATAATGTTCTGTAGAGTGAGAAGTTAGAGGAAGTGGTAATTAAAATCAAGTGCCAGGAGACGGTATCTGAGCTGAAGAATAAGAAAGAACCAGCCTTATGAAGAGCAGGGGGGAGATCCTTACATGAAAAAGGTCAGAGATCAAGACCCAAAAAGCAGGAAAGAACTTGGTTGCTGAGTCTCATATATAATGCAGAGCTGAATGAGATAAAGCCAGGGAGGTAAGCTAGGACTTAGCTTCTAACAATGTAGATATTTATAGGTCATGGTAACAAGTTTGAGTTTTACTCTTAAATTCTTGGGAGGCCACTGAGAGGTAGGATAAAAATCATGATACATTTTTTTATTTGCTCTGTTTGCTTCAGGTTTTTTTTTTCAGTTTTTATTTAAATTTTATTCATTATTTTATTTTTGTTTGTGCTGGGTCTTTGCTTTACAAAGGCTTTTTCTCTGGTTGTGGCAGGTGGGGGCTTCTCTCTAGTTGTGGTGTGGGGGCTTCTGTCTAGTTGTGGTGCATGGGTTTCTCTTTGCAGTAGCTTCTCTTGTTGCGGAGCACGGGCTTTTGAGCTTGCAGGCTTCAGTAGCGCTTGGGCTCACGAGTTGTGACACATGGCGTGGTTGCCCTGCAGCATGTGGAATCTTCCTGGACTAGGGATCAAACCCCGGTCCCATGCATTGGCAGGCCAATTCTTACATTGGACCACCAGGGGAGTCCTTTGCTTCAGTTTTTTTTTTTTTTTTCTTTGCTTCAGTTTTTTACTTTTACTTTTGACATAATTTTATGTTTACAGTAAAGTGGCAAAGATAGTACGGGGAGTTCCCATATACCCTTTAATTAGCCCCTCCTAATTTTAACCTGTTACATAAACATGACACAGTTATTAGTGCTAAGAAATGAACATTAGTGATAATGTTATTACTGAATTACAGCCTTCATTCAGATTTCCCCATCATGTCTCATTCTTCTTTGATCTGAGGTATGTTGTAGAAATCCCTCAATTTAGGATTGTCTGATGTTTTGTTATGCTCAGACCAAGGTTATGTGTCTTGGGCCCTTTCTCAGTATATTATATCAGGGGCATGTGTGTGTGCAGTTGCTAGGTCGTGTCCAGCTCTTTTGCAGCCCCATGTATGTAGTCCCGCCAGGCTCCTCTGTCCATGGGATTTCCCAGGCAAGAATGCTGGAGTGGGTGGCCACATCTTCCTCCAGGAGACCTTGACCCAGGGATCAAACCTGCGTCTCCAGCACTGGCAGCAGATTCTTTACCACTGAGCCATCTGGGAAGCCCATCACAGGGCATTCTGTATTGATACACCTTACCTCTGGTGCTGTTAACTTTGGTCATTTGCTTAAGTTGGTATCTGCTCACTTTCTCCACTACAGAAGTCCCCCCACCCTCATACTCTGTTCCTTACAGGCAAGTTACTGAGGCTAGACAATGGTTCAAGTGGAGGAAAGGGCATTAAGTTACAACTTCTGAAGGAAAGAGTATCAAAGAATTTGTTACAACCACCACAATAGGACAATAATTAATACGTATTTGGAGGAACTATTTTGAGTTTATGCAAATATGCTTAAGGTTTCAGCAGTTAATTTTAGCTTTATTAGGAGATAATGCATGTAAAAGTTAATATAATTATTTTTTAAGAGAACACACATGCCACTCTGTGTGGATATGGATTTGAGGTGGCTTTGGAGAGAGGTGATGTGAGATCATCAGGTACTAGAACAAGACAGAGGTGCTCGCTTTGGCTCAGTTGTTGGCAGTGGAACTAAAGTAGAGTAGATCAATCCAGTATTTTTATAGAGACTCAGTGATTGGGTTGGAGAGGGAGGAAAAGTAGGAGAAAGTTGGTGCCCAAATATGTGGTGTTTTACTTGATGGATGTAATATTTTTATACAATGTTAATATTAGTAGAGTAAATATGCATTAGTTATCTATTGCTATTTAACAGATAACCTCTAAAATTTAGCAACTTAAAATAATAGTAACGACTAAATACCCCAGAGTTTCTGTGGATCAGAAATTCAGAAGCAGCTTAATGTAGTGATTCTGATTTAGAGCCTCACGAGGCTACAGTCATCTCAGGCTTAGCTAAAGCTAAAGGATGAGGCTTTTTAAGTGGTGCACTCAGTGGTTACAAGGTGGTGCTGGCTGTTGGAGAGAAATCTTTGTCCTCAAGGGGCTCTGTTTTAGCAAAGGATACAGACAAACACACCATTACAATGCAGTATGAGTAGTGCTGTGATTGAGGTGGTACATTGGATCCTGTAATGTGAGTTTAGTTTATGGTTCAAGCAAAGCTCACTAAGGAATGATTAAGCTAAGACCTTAAGGATATGTAGGAGTTAGTTGAGGAAAGACAACAGAGAGTTCACTAGGCGAAGGGAATAGCACATGTGAAGAGCAAAACAGACAAGGTTGTTTGCTTGAACTAAAAGTTCATTCGAGTTGGAGGGGAGTGTGTGATAAGGAATACTGGTAATATATGAAGCTAGAGCAGTAGATAGGGAAGCCAAATCATGGAGAGTCCTGGACACTAGTAAAAGAACCTGTTATCTCAATATCTGTGGAATACTAGTAAAGTGTTTAAAATAAGGGAGTGACAGAGATTTGAGTTTTATTAAACATAGACACAGTGGTGTGCTGGAAATAGCTGGTAAAGGCTTGCAAGAACCAATTGTTAAATTTTCAGGAATTTTGTGACACAATTGTTAAACAGTCATATTAAAAATTAAATTATTTAACATAATTAACAAATTATGATAAAATAATGATAGTAAATACTCAAACTTCATGATTTCCTAATTTTTACATTTTACTATTATGTGTGCACTTCAGGTTATTACACTTATTATGTCTGTATTGTAGAAATACCATGGTGTGCCACTAATGTTATCTTCACTGCTGTTCACTAATGTTATGTCAAGTTGAAAGGAGCCATGATGGGAGTAGTTATACCACATTAATTGGCAAACTACAAATCAAAGCTTGACTTACTGTTTTGTTAATTATCTAGACCAGAAGTTGGCAAATTGTAGCCCATGTTCCAAATCTATCAGGCTGCCTGTTTTTGTAAATAAAGTTTTATTGGAATACATTCATTTGTATATTGAAATATATTCATTTATTTCCTATTCATTTGTATATCGTCTGTGACCACTTTCACACTCCAGTGGCGGATAGAGTAGTTGTAATAGCCTGTATGACCCATAAGTCTGAAATTATTTACTATCTGGCCCTTTAAAGAAAGTTTTTGTCTCCTTCACTAGACTGTTAAAGCTTAAAAATGTGTTGTGTCTTCAGTCTTTACATTATGAATAGCACAATAATATTGAGGAAGTTTTCTTCCAGTATTTGATCACTGTTATCAGAGTGATAATAACTCTATTATCAGAATAAATAACACAAACAAAAATTAGCCAGAGTTTACATCAACACTTTACTTTTCCCTCATTTTCAGCGGTAGGTGACTTATGGACACAAGATTTGGCAAAAATTAGGGAAAGCTTTCTATGAGAGTATATTGGCTAAATAGAATTTATAATAATGAGTATTATGTATCTTAACTGTTATATACTGTACATCTTCTATTTCAGTCTAGATTAAAATATATTGTAAATGCACATACAAACATATTTATACACACACACACACACACTTGCTTGAGAGCTGGTTATTAATTGTGTGTAGAAACTATACTTAGTGGCCATGTACAACTTGGCAAAATATTTAAAGCAATATTTGCTTGAAATGAAGTACCAGGATCATATCAAAAAAGATAAAAGAATAAATATATTTTTATTTAAAAGTTTAATTATATTTTTACTAAGTGTGAAATTTTTAAAAATTTTGATATTACTCTCAGGTGCTAAATTTCTCCTATGGTCACCATGCTGCACATTTTTGATACTGATTGCTAAATTTCAACTGAAGTTAATATTTCCTCAATATTATATATTTTTGTATATTCCATCTTTCTCTTCTATTATCGCCTTTGTAGTATAAAATTAATATTCATTAGCATTCATTGCCTCAAAAAATGTAATTTTAAAAATATTATCTAGCTAACATACAGTGTTTATATTCCCTATCAATCTATTGTCCTAGTTACATATTTGAAAGTTCTCAATAATTGTTCCTGGATAAAAAATTAAGTTTTCACAATCAACAGTAATTTTAATAGTTTTAATTAACTTTTAATTTAAAAGTTTGAGCAATATTTATATACAAGTGCTCTTAAAGATGGAATGCTGTTATATATATTTATTCTTCATTTTATACCAAGTTCAAGTTATAATGGCATTTAAAAAGATTTTTTTTATTGAAATATAGTTGATTTACAATGTCGTGTTAGTTATAATGGCTTTTTTTTTTCTCTCTGATTTAATCAGGGGTCTATTTGTTACTTTCTAAATTTGAGGCAAGTTACAATGTTTGTTTTATTGATGGTTTGGTTTATTGTGTGGTTTGTTTTTGGTTTGCTTTGTTTACCACCCTAGAACAAGGAAGAAGTGATGGCTGTGAGGCTCCGGGAAGCAGATCGCATAGCAGCTGTTGCGGAACTACAGCAGCACATTGCTGAGCTTGAGATCCAGGTACCGCGTGAAAACAGTAAAGTAAATGTAATAATAATGCAGTTATTTCCCTCTCCTCTGCACACGGATAGTGACTTACGTCTTCATCCTAACAACTGTGTTTCTGTTTTCAACACTCCTTTCCAAGTCCAGTTTTTTAAATTGCAATAAAAATATACTTATTGTGGTAAAATTTACAATTTTAATGTATACAGCCTGTTTCATTAAGTACATTCTCATTGTTGTGCAACCAGTTTCCAAAACTCTTCACCTTGTAAAACTGAAACTCTGTGCCTGTTCAACAACTCCCCATTCCCGTCTTCCCTCAACCCCTGGAAACCACCCTTGTACTTTCTGTCTCTGAATTTGACTCCTCTAGTTAATCTCAGGTAAGTGAAATCATAGAGTATTTATTTTCCTGTGACTGGCTTACTTTACTAAGAGTAATGTCCTCAAGGTTCATTGATGTTGTAATGTTGTATCAGAATTTTCTTCCTTTTTTATGGCTGAATAATACTCCATTGTGTGTGCATACAACTTTTTGTTTATCTGTTTATTCATTGATGAACATTTAGATTGCTTCTGCCTTTTGGCTGTTGTGAGTAATGCTGCTATGAATATGAGTGTACAAATGACTATTTGAGCCCGTGTTTTCATTTGTGGGGGGTATATACCCAGAAGTGAAATTGCTGAATCATGTGGTAATTCTGTATTTAATTTTTTGAGGAATTGCTATACCGTTTTCCGCAGCAGCTGAACCATTTTACATTCTTTCCAACAATTCACAGGGGACTAGTTTTTCCACATCGTCACTAATACTTGTTAATTCTCTGTGTTGTCTTTTGTTTTTTTAAATAGTCATCCTAATGAGTGTGAAGTGGTATCTCATTATGCTTTTGATTTGCTTTTCCCTTGTGATTAGTAAAGGTCTTCCCTCGTAGCTTAATTGGTAAAGAGTCTGCCTGCAATGCAGGAGACCCAGGTTCAATTCCTGGGTCTGGAAGATCCCCTGGAGAAGGAGATGGCAACCCACTCCAGTATTCTTGCCTGGAAAATCCCATGGACAGAATAGCCTGATGGGCTACAGTCTGTGGGGTCGCAAGAGTGGGACACAACCTAGCAACTAAACCACCACCAGTGATTAATAATGTTGACCATCTTTTCATGTGCTTGTTTGCCATTATGTCTTCTTTAAGGAAATGGTAGGTTCAGTCCTTTGCCTGATTTTTAAATGGATTGTTGTTGAGTTATGGAAGTTTCTTATATATTCTCAAGGTCAATCCATATCAGATATATGCAAATATTTTTGAAGGTATTTCCTCTCATTCTGTGGGCTGTCTTTTTGTTTTGTTGTTAATGTCCTCTGATACACAAAAGTTTTTATTTTTGAAGTCCAACTTACCTATTTTTCCTTTTGTTACCTGTGTCATATTTCCTTATTGTCAAAGCTGTTTTTGAGAGATAATTCAAAACTTTGAAAATAAGTGTTTTGTCATTTATTATGAACTATTTATTTTACAATATAAATACATTTGTTTTATTTTATAAGTATATTTGCAATATGGGCAAAGTATTATGTTTAAAAATCTTATTTTTAAAAATGTTTTATTAGATTCTCTTCCAACCCATAATACAGTTTTGGCTGCAACACCTAGAATTTTCTTCCCACCTGAAATGCCTTTTTGTCTGTAAATTTCAATTTAAGGTCTGGGTCAAAAGTAATCACAACACATTATGATTTGCAAAAGTTTATAAAACAGTATCCATTTTATGTTCTATTGCTAGTATTCCTCAGAAATTATTGCATATCCACAAAAACTTCAGGGCCTCTCTGATAGCTCAGTTGGTAAAGAATTCACCTGCAATGCAGGAGACCCCGGTTCGATTCCTGGGCCGGGAAGATCCTCTGGAGAAAGGATAGGCTACCCACTCTAGTATTCTTGGGCTTCCCCTGTGGCTCAGCTGGTAAAGAATCCACCTGCAATGAGGGAGACCTGGGTTCAATCCCTGGGTTGGGAAGGTCCCCCAGAGAAGGGAAAGTCTACCCACTCCAGTATTCTCTGGAGAATTTGATGGGGTCACAAAGAATCGGCTGAGTGACTTTCCCTTTCACTTTCAAAGAAAAACTTCAGACAAGAACCAACTGCATAAGATATCTGTAATCAGCTATTTAAGTCATGCTATCATATGCAATTCTAATTTTAGTCATTACTTTTATATCATGAAAATTATAAAATTTTGCCACATTTCTGTACATCTTAGTCACAAAATAGCAAGATTTGAATTACTTTTTGTTGATTCTTTTTTTGTTGTTGTTGTTGATTCTTAAATGCTAATTAAAATGAAGACGCTGCTATGCTGCACGCTTTGTTTAAAATGAAACATAACATGTATTTCACCAGTTTTCAAAAACAAAAGGAGTGCATTAAATTTTACTGTTAAAAATTTTTTTTTTACTGTTAATAGGAGTATGTTAGCCTCAAATGTCTCATAAGTGAATCCTAATTGCTGGTTCATTGGTATTTTTTCAATATTCAACTGGCTGGAACTTATTTCATTTGTCATTATTGACCCCTTTGTCCTCTTAGCTTTTCTCCTCTCTTGGCTTTCCTAGCACCATCCACTTTTGACTCTTTGCTTGTTGAAGTTGTTTTCAGTTCTGTGTGTTTGTATTCCTTTGAGAATCCAAGATTTTTAGGTTTTTAAAAACTATTCAGTATACAGTGAAGGACCTCACTTATATAGTTTCAAGAGCCATCTTTACAACAATAAATTCTAATCTAGCTCCATCCTAGCATGTTTTCTCGTAACTAACAATCTTATACCCTATTAAAAAATTATTTATTTATTTGACTGTGCCAGGTCTTAGTTGTGGCAAGTAGGATTTTTAGTTGTGGCGTGCGAACTCTTAGTTGCAGCACATTGAATCTCTTCCCTGACCAGAGATTGATCCCAGGCCCCCTGCATTGGGAGCATGGAGTCTTAGCAGGGAAGTCCCATAATCTTACATCTTTAAAAAAAATTATGAACATAGTATACAGAAAAGTTCATAAAACACACTACATTATATGTAAAAACAGTATCCATATAACTACTACTTGGGTCAAGATAGAATATTGTCTGTATTCCAGAAGTCTGCGTGATCACACCCTGCTCCCTTATCCTGAATTTTATAGTAGTGACTCCTCTGCTTTACCTTATAGTAATGTCATCTTTGTATTCATCTCTCATCCATACAGTTTAGTTTTCTGTTTCTGAATTTCGTGTAGAGTCATGTTGAATATTTGTGTCTCTTCTTTCTTTGTTCACCGTTACTTTAGTGAGTCATCATTTTTCTCACTGCAACATTTCCATTTTATAAATATATGGCAATGTGTATGTCCATTTGTAAATTTCCAGATTGGGACTGTTACAAACAATGCTGTGATTATAAGCAATCTTATACACTATACTGGCCACAAGTGCACAAGAGTTTCTTTAGCATGTATGGCAGGGTGTGGAATGGCTGGGTCATAAGCATGCAGATCATCAGTTTTATTTTCCAGAGTGTCTGTGCCAGTTTTAACTTCCATCCACAGCATATGAAAGTTCTGTTGTTCCACAGCCCTTGGTGGTGTCAGATGTTTTAATTTATGCCAGTCTGGGGGGTATGCAGTAATATTTCATCATGATTTTAATTTCCATTTGCTGTTTTACTAATGAGGTTGGAAACTTGGATTTCATCTTTTATATGGTGCCTATTACAATCTTCTGTATTTTTTCATGTGGGTTGTTTATCTTTTTCTTAAGTATATATAGTTCTTTTAAGTTTTATTTTATTTTTAATTGGAGGATAATTACTTTACAATATTGTGACGGTTTCTGTCATATGTTATGTGTTGCAGATATCTACTTCCACTTTCTAACTTGTCTTTTGTTGTCGTTTTTAACATATTGTGTCTTTTGATCAGTAGACCAATGTTTTTAATGGACAGTAGAGAGTTCCTCCTGAAAGTTGTACAGGAACTCCAAATTCAAGATGTTTAAAATCAAATGTGTTTCTATTCCATCCAAAATGTTTTTATACTTTTGTATCTCAAGTCTTGTTTGATGGTATCATCTCTTACCGAATTACTCAACTTAGTAGGAACTTCACTTACGCCTTTCTTATTGTTCTGCCGTATTTATCAAGGCTGAGTATGTAAACTTCCAACTTTATTTGAGAATATGAAGTTATTTTCACAAAGAGCTTGTGCTAGTTAACATTCCTACTAGCATTTCAGCTGCTCGCCTACTCATGTAAATTTGCCTTCAGTGCAGTCAGTTCAGTTCAGATCAGTCACTCAGTTGTGTCCGACTCTTTGCGTCCACACACCAGGCTTCCCTGTTCGTCACCAACTCCCAGAGCTTGCTCAGACTCATGTCCATCGAGTCAGTGATGCCATCCAACCATCTCATCCTCTGTCACCCCTTCTCCTGCTGCCTTCAGTCTTTCCCAGCATCAGGGTCTTTTCCGGTGACTCTGTTCTTCACCTCAGGTGGCCAAAGAATTGGAGCTTCAGCTTCACCATCAGTCCTTCGAATGAATAGTCAGGACTGATTTCCTTTAGGATTGACTGGTTTCAGATATTTCTTAATAATTCATACAGATTAAACATGTCCAGCTCTTCAGTTTCTTCAAAACATAAAAGGCATGGGTAAATATAAAACTAAATCAGAGGTAATTTTACTCATTTCAGAAACTTAAAAAAAAAATCTTTCATGGCCTTTCTGTTCCTCCCTGCTACTCCCTAATGTATCTGCATTCGTCCCTACCTGAACATCACAGCTTCCTGTTCAACTTCTTTTTCTCTGGCCTGAGCTCTCCCACGGAGCCACCAGAATTATCTTTCTAAGGCATAAAAACTTTATTGACTGCCTTTTACCTACCAAATCACATCAAAACTCCTCAGCACAAATGCTAGCCTTTTCATTTATTGTTCAAACTTTCACCTCCAGCCTCTTCTTTGACCATTACCACCCTGTCCTCTCTCCCCAGCACCTACACACAAACACACACACTCTCACTCTTTCAAAGTGTTTATATTCTTTTAAAATTTTGTACCATTTACAAGCTATCATGTCTTCAGAAAATTGCTGTTTTCCTGTATCCTCTAGTCCTCTGCTTTTTACATGTTTTCTGTTTATTGAGTTTTCCTTGACCAGTTTGCTATTAATACATGTGATAGATATGTTTTCAATAAACATCTTAATGATTCAACCTTCATTCATTTATTTATTATATACAAGTTAAGATCTATAAATAGATCTTTTGTTAAAATCCTAAACTCCTTTTTCAATTACAAAAACAATACATTTTAGGTTATGTTTAATCATGGAAATATTTTAGATCATTTTCAAGTTCCACTAGGGGGAGAACTCAACTTAGTCAAATATTTTTATACTTCAAATCTCTTCAGACTAATTCTTCCAGTTACCATTGCTCTCTTGTAAATAAAAATTTTACCCACAAACCAAATTCTTTCAAACTCTTCATTTCATAAATTACATGACTATGTAATTAGTTGTTGATAAAAATAAAGACTACTTTTTAAAAAAGTAGTTAAGAAAATTGTACTTTTGTGAATGTCTCATTTAGATGAGGAAATACTCATTTATGTACATACTGTAGCATTCTATAGAAGATATACTTATGAGGTTGAAGTTGATTGTATTTATTTTCAAAGAGTCTACAGTCAACTTGAAACTTTCAGGTCTGATTCATAATCACTACCCTGCCATGTTATTCTGAGTGAACTACATTTGTAATATGCTTAATGTTCTTTATAATAATGCCTTTTCCACAGTCTTTGGAGGAGCTAATTTACATTAGTGCCTCATAGTGAATTTAATTTTTTTTTTTAATGTGGCATCTTTCAAATTTTAGCCATTTTCCTGAGCTATTTGTAAAAGTTATTGCTGAGGTTTCCTCCTCCTCAAGCAGAATGACATTTATTAATGGATTTTAGTCACTTGTTTGAAGCAGATCATACATACCCCTATAGAATTAAGGGGTTGAACTCTACAGTGACATTAAATATAAAAAATATGATATCATGTATATCATTTTAATATTTTTCAGAGTAATCATTATGAACTTTAAATACTATATAATCTCACTTCATTCAGGTCTCTATAGTTTTCTTAGATAAAGCTCCTGTTGCCAAATTTCTATCTAAAATAATATTCATATCCTAATCACTGTGCTCTTATGCTGCTTTATGTTTCTTCAAAACAATTGTTTCTTGCCATAAATTATGCATGTTTGTTGTTGTCCACATTCTCCGCTAGAGTGGAAGCTCCATGAGAGAGAAATGTTTGCCTGTTTTATTCAGTCACTGTCTTTCTAAGTGCTGGTATATAATGCTTAGCATATAACCATCATTCACATATTTGTATTTGAAGAAGTTAAATTAACAGTAATTTGCTCACCTGTTGTTTCTTCAGTAAGTGGTTTTTATTTTATATAATTTGAGTATTAGATTTTTTTAAATTCAGCAGTTACCACTGTATTCACACTTGTATGAATATGTATTTTTTGATCATTAGGTCACTACTGGCTAGGAAAGATAAAATGAATGCAGATTCTGCCTAAGTGCATTTGTCATTAGACAGAAGGAGTGATTGAGCCTGGGTCCCTTCTTTGCAGTATCACTGAGTAGAATTAAAGCTCTGAAAATGTATGTACATTATTGGTGTTAGTAATAAACTAACATTTATTAGTTAATAAGTGTTTTGTTAATAATAAATATTTTAATTAATAATAAATGTTTATTAACTAATAATATTAGTAATAACTAACTAATGTTATTGGTGTTACTAATAACACCAATAATAATAAAAAAGTTGGACATGACTGAGAAACAGAAAAACAATTGTTAATGGCTTTAATTACATGTGAGATGATGCCATTGTTATCTTTTAAAGGAGAATTTTATTTTTTTCTTGCTATCTGCACATATACTTTACAAACTAATTGAATGGCTCAGGTTAATGGAATTTCTATAAGTAGCCTGCAAAAATAAATATGATATACCTTGATCAGAATTAAAAGGGTCAATAAACTTAGTTTTTATTGGAAATGAGAATTTTAGAATACTAAGTAACTCTGTGGTCACAGTTTTTGTCTTTCTGTTTTCTTGTAATTGCTAGAGATTTTTTTGGTTGGTTGACAGTATAGATTTTGAAGACAAACAACTTCTTAACTATCTTGTCTGCCAAGTTATTTAACTTGATTTTGAATTTACTCATTCAAACCTAAAGTTATCTGCTTTAGAGTTGGTATTAAGTGAGAAAGCATGTATCAAGTTATCAAGTGTTCTTTCTTCCCTAACTAGTTTCCAGAAAATCAGCTTATCAATGACCTTTTGTAAAAGATCACACTCAGCATTGTAAGGGCTTCCAAAAATTACAACCAAAATGCAGAAAGTCTTCTGAGTTCCCTTTAAGATAATTTTTATCCACTCCAGATAACGAATTTATCCCTTTCCAAGAATTAGATGTGGCTTCAAATTAAGAATTGCTTTGACTTTTTTTTGGGGGGGGGTGAACTTATTTCTGTCCACTCTCAGTCTTCATTTTTGTGTATTTAAAGTATTAATAGCTGGCATCATTGAATATTTAAAACTTGCCAAGCATTATTATTAGCAATATATTTGTATTTGCTTATTTAATCCTTGTAGCAGTCTTATGATACTGTTGTTAATATTCCCATCTAATAGTGGAGGAAACTGAAGCATAAAGATTTTTTTTTAATTAACTAATTTATTTATTTTACTTTACAATATTGTATTGGTTTTGCCATACATTGACTTGAATTCGCCATGGGTGTACATGTGTTCCCCATCCTGAACCCCCCTCCCACCTCCCTCCCCATCCCATCCCTCTGGGTCATCCCAGTGTACCAGCCCCGAGCACCCTGTATCATGCATCGAACCTGGACTGGCGATTCGTTTCGCATATGATAATTTACATGTTTCAGTGCCATTCTCCCATATCATCCTGCCTTCACCCTCTCCCACAGAGTCCAAAAGAGTAATATTCCATTGTGTATGTGTACCACGGCTTTCTTATCCATTCATCTGCTGATGGACA
Source organism: Cervus elaphus (assembly GCF_910594005.1). Taxonomy (NCBI): domain Eukaryota; kingdom Metazoa; phylum Chordata; class Mammalia; order Artiodactyla; family Cervidae; genus Cervus; species Cervus elaphus. Next base: position 73,622,996 of record NC_057834.1, read on the forward strand.
TCTAGGTTGCTTCCATGTCCTGGCTATTATAAACAGTGCTGCGATGAACATTGGGGTACACGTGCCTTTTCAATTCTGGTTTCCTCGGTGTGTATGCCCAGCAGTGGGATTGCTGGGTCATATGGCAGTTCTATTTCCAGTTTTTTAAGGAATTCTCCACACTGTTCTCCATAGTGGCTGTACTAGTTTGCATTCCCACCAACAGTGTAAGAGGGTTCCCTTTTCTCCACACCCTCTCCAGCATTTATTGAAGCATAAAGATTTTTAAATGAGATTTTATTGTAAGTTTAAGAACCCACTCTGTAACTTAAATTCCTTCCAGAACTAAAATGAAATTTTTTTTCTTTAGTTTTACAAGTACTGTCATGTTAATTATATGGAGTTTCTTGATAGACTCCCCCCTACAGCTTTGTTACTACTAGTTCCCTGTTCTTCACCTGCATCTTTTGATAGCTCCCATGGCTTTCAGGATGAAGTTCAAATTCTGGCTGTTCTCACAAGACAATTCCTGCTCTGATTCTTACCACCCTTTCTGGCTTCATTTCCTGCTTTTCCCAGCATATACCTGTGCTTGAGCCACCATAAACTATTTAAGAACTCTTTGAATCTGTCATTGAGAATCACTCTGTTTTTCTTCTCTCCTCCTTTGATCTTATCATTTCAAAGGGCTGATTAAGCTTGACATATTGTGATCAGCCTTCCCTGATGATGCCAGTCCAGCCAATTTTGTTGTGTCTCTGCTCTCATAACCCCCTCTGTTATAGAGCTCTGTTATTTCATCTCATATTATATTAATCATTCTCATTTAAAAGCCCAGATTGTGGAGAACAGATTAAATTATTTAAATGAAGTATTAGTTTCAATTCAGCAAATATTTATGGAATACCTACTATGTACTAGTCACTACTCCAAACACTTATAAGAATTAGTGAACAAAACGCATAAAAAAGATTCCTTTCCTCATCAATCAAGCTTACTGGGAGAGGAAGAAATAGGATGAACAAAACAAATGAATCTTAAAGTGTGTAATTCAGAAGATGATGAATACAATAGAGAGGAAAATGTAGGAAAAGGAGAGTGTTGGGGTGTTGAGGTAGGCTACCATTGCTATTTTAGGTAATGTGATCAGGAAAGGCTCATTAGAAGGGGTTTTTTTAAACAAAGATTTGCAATGCAGATTTGTGATAGGAATGCCCTGCTAAGGGAATCTTAAGAACAAAGGGCCTAATGCCAGGGGCACGTCGTCTCAGTCCCTGAGTGGAGTAAGAGGGGATGTTAGAGGAAGTCTGAGAGGTAAATAGGGCCAAATATGTATGGCAAAGGAACTTCGGCCCTTCTCTGAGTAAGGCAGAAAATCATGGGAGGGTTCTGAGCATAGGAGTCATCAGTTAGATGACATTTAACCTTTTAAAAAGATTAATTTGAACTTCATTCAGAAAAAAATATGCTTGTAGGAATTCATAGTATTTAGATGGGAGGAAATGGTGGTTAAAAATTGTTTCCTTCTCTTCGTGGAATTTTCCACCTTTATTTTGTTGATCCAAATGTTACTTACTAGTTGAGGACTATATTTTTGCATTAGTACTCTCTGCACTTTCCAAGTGGTAGAACAAAACACAGAAAAGTTTTTGCTCAGTTTGTTGAGGAAAACAGATGAGAATTGAATCCAAGCCTTCTGATACTTAAGTGGAATTGAGTTTGTGTTTTGATTTTTATAAAAATAAATGTATTAATTTGTCATAACCATATTAAAAGCTTCTGTGAGCTAAGCACATCTATAAAATTAATGCTCCTTTGTTATAAATAATGAAAAGTTTTAAATTTAAAACAGTTCTATTCGAATCCAAATTTGCGTTCCTTTCCTGGTACCCAGTAACATTTACCCACTTTCGTTAGTTTGCCCAACATATCACCTCTAGGGATGCCTCATATGGGCAATACCCCAACCACTCTTGGCTTAAAAACACCCACTCAGAATTCTGTTCTGACATAAAATGAGGGAGTTAGATTTAAATCAGTGTGCCCAGATCAGTAGGCAGTTTTGACAGAGATAGAGAGGAAGTGATAAAAATCTTTACCATTTAACTTAAGAAAGTGTATCTTAATAATGTAAAATTACAATGACATAACTAAATGATAGAGTTTATCATGAAGCTTTGTGATTAGTTTGTATTTCCTAGTTTTCTGAGCTAATTTAACTTGTTAATAGTTTCACAGCAGGTGGTAGCTTATATGCCAACTCTTGACTAACAGACTTCTTTTTGGAGAACTTTTTCCCTTTTAAGTACAATGGTTTCTGTTTCAAGCAAGTTATTTAAATATTAAAATATTTTTCATTTTTCTTTCATGATCTTGCTTGAATTTTTAAGCATTTTAAAGTTAGGAAAATAGCTATTTTGTAATCTTATCTGGTCTTAATACTAGTTCTCAACAAAGAGAGTTAATGTATACAGAGTATTTAATTCAGTTTGCTATCTGGTCATTAGATATTGTAAATTATGTCAAAATTCTTTTTTTAACTAAAGTGCTCAGAGTTGGTTCTCTGATCTCTAGCTTTAGTATGCAATTAAATATAAAGGAATTAAGTATCCAGAGGTTTTTAAGATATTGCTGTATCTAGGAATTAAGGATGTCATTCACTTACCTGAGACCAGCTCTTAATAGCATCTAAAGAATTAATGAAAGAATTAAGAATTAGATCCTCACTATCAGTGATCATCTTGGTGTTATTAAAAATTAGGTTAGGGAATTCCATGGTGGTCCAGTGATTAGGACTTGGTGCTTTCATGCCATGACCAGGGTTCAGTCCCTGTGTATGTATACTCGATTGTGTCCGACTCTTTGCCACCCCGTGAACTGTAGCCTGCCAGGTTCCTCTGGCTATGGGATTTCCCAAGCAAGTATACCGGAGTGGGTTGCCGTTTCCTTTTCCAGGGGCTCTTCCTGACCCAGGGATCAAATCCATATTTCTTGCCATCTAGTGCATTGGGAGGAAGATTCTTTACCATTGCGCCAGCTGGGAAGCCCTTCTAGGAGAACTAAGATGCCGTAAGTGGTGTATTGTGGCCAAAAAATTTTAAAAATAAAAATTAGTTTATGTTCACTTAGCACATAGATTTTGATTTCTAATACCATTCTCCAATAAAAGAAACCAAGGCTCCTCAGAGAAACAGCTGATTCCAGGCCTGGAACAGGAAATATAGAAGATGAGCCTGGATATCTTACAATGTCAGAAAGTAAGGAGGTGCTCCAAAACAAAAGAAAATAAAACCCTACATTAATGGAATAGAGAGGGGCCAACTGAAAAAGCTCCCAATGGCCAAAGGTAGAACAATATTTAAAATAGGGAAAAATTATTAACATAATAGTAGATTATAGATCAAGGTGCAGTGAGTTAATAAATTAATAAATGAGGAAGAAGAGATAAATCTCTATGCAGAAGAATTCCAAATAATTTTTGTAGATACTCTGCCTTTAAAAGGGAATCATAAATTTCTACTCTTTAAATGTAGGCTGTGCACAGTGACTTCCTTCCATGAAGTCCAGAATGGAAAGGGTAAGGAAAAAAGACTTTTTTTAAAAAAAAATTTTATTTATTTGGTTGAATTGGGTCTTAGTTGTGGCGCTCTGGCTCAGTAGCTCTGCAGCACCTGGGATCTTAGTTCCCTGACCAGGAATTGAACCTGCATCCTCGACACTGGAAGGCAGATTCTTAACCACTGGACTACCAGGGGAGTCCCCAAGACTCACTTTTTAAAAGAAACCTGACAAAACACTGCCTAACCCAGATAATCAAATCAGCATCAACAGTTGTAAATCACACTGATAGTATATAGTCTTAATAGGATGTGATGAAATGGCACTTTACCTCTGTGGTCTTCCAGTAACCCATAATCACATTCTTACTATGAGAAAAATATCAGACAAATTTCAGTAGTGGGGCATCTGACAAAACATCTGACCAGCATGCCTCAAAGCTGTCAAGGTCATCAAAAACATGGAAAATCTGAGAGACTCACAGCCAAGAGGAACCTAAGGAGACACAGCAACCAAATGTAATGTGATATCCTGCATAGATCCTAGAACAGAGAAAGGACCTTGGGTTTAAAACAAAAAACAAAAACATCTAAGAAAAACTGAATAAACTTTAAATGTTAGTTACTAACAGTGTATCAGTGTTGGTTCATTAATTGTAACAACACAGAAGATATTAATGATAGGGGAAACAGTGCCAAGGAGTATATGGTACTCTTCTCAGTTTTTTGTAAATTTAAAACTGTTTGAGAATCAAAGTCTGTTATAAAAAAATAATTTATGGGAATTCCCTGGAGGTCCAGTGGTCAGGACTCGGTGCTCTGTCTGCAGGGGCCTGGGTTCAATCCCTGATCAGGGAACTAAGATCCCACAAGCCATGCAATGGCGGGGGCGGGGGGGGGGATTTTTTTTTTTTTTCAATTTTTTAAAAATTAAAAGTACTTTATAAAAATTCTATAGTTTTTAGAAACCCCTGAAATTTGATAGAATTTTAAGTATTAGTCACAAAATTGATCTAATTAAATGGATTTATAAGAATTATTTTCTAGCTTTTGGACCTTGTGCAAATGCTTATTTTTTTCATGTGTATATTTAACTGATCTAGTAAGAAACATCACTTTAAAAGTGTGTTTGTGTCAGTAGGGGAAGAAGACAGTGGAATGAATTGAGGGAATAGCATAGAAATATATATATTACCATATGTAAAACAGATAGCAAGTGAGAATTTGCTATGTGACAGAGGGCACACAACCCAGTGTTCTGTGACAACCTAGAGGGATGGGATGGGGTGGGAGAAGGGAAGGGAGTTCAGGAGGGACGGGGCATATGTGAATACCTGCGACTGATTGATGTTGATGTATGGCAGAGGCCAACACAATATTGTAAAGCAATTATCCTCCAATTAAAAAAGGAAAATGCAATTAAATCAATCTTAGTAGTGAGAAAAAATTTTATTTTCTCCTTTCCATACTTTTCAGCTTACTTTATTATTTCTTAAAAATATTTATATGTACTTTTTTTTTCTAGTTACTAAAACATAAAAGAGTATTCAAACCTTTTTGTCTGTGACTTGAAATTACAGGAAATTGTTTTAGAAACTTACCAATAGTACATGATATGAGTATGATTTGTTTTTAGATGTTTCAAATGAGTCACCTTGAAGTCATGGAGAGGCTACCATTTACCACATTTACTATTCTGAATAATTGTTCCTAAGGCAAAGTACAAATCAGTAAAAACCTACTAAAGCTTAGTGGTTGCTATTGATGTTTCAGTAAGGTTATGTTGATTAATCACAGTGATTGCTTATCAACTGTCACGGATTTACTCAAATCATTGTATTTTCTGCTACTATCATAATTTCATATGTAGTTATAATTTGCTTAATATATTTTGCTTTAACTGAAAAATATCACATTAGGACTTAGAAATTGTTCCGCTGCTTGCTGCAAGTTAATATGGTTGCCTCTGTGACCGTTGAACATAGTTTCATAATATAGCCTTAAAAAAAAGTATTATTTAACCTTTAAAACAATCAAGATAGTGCCTTTTAAGGGTCTCTAAAGTGGTTTAATTTTTACTGGATAGAAAAAGAGCTCATATATATCTTTATGTAGCATAATCTCTCTTTTTGTTACATTTTTTATCTTTGGGTATAATTTAAAATATTTTTTAATGTAAGCTTTACACTTGCATTTGAGACTAAGCAACCTGCATTGTGTCATGACCCTTCTAATACCACAAACCTTCTGTAATACTACTCCGAGCAAAAAACCCACATCCTATGTATAACCTTAGATTTATTTTGAAATCTCTATGAAGAGAGCATAGAGAGATTACTAATTGTTTCTGTTATTTCCTTTAAGGGTGTGATGTCTATTTGTAAACCATGTTTTAAGTTTTACTTTGTCAGGCTTAAAATGTTAAAGTATATCAAGTACTGATTTCCTATTCAAGAGTTCCTGTATAAAAGTTTAAAAACTAAGAATTGGGTAGTATGTTAGATATCTGTACGGCATTCAAGAAAGGAGAAAGCAGTGGAACTGACAGTAGCCAATATTTCTAATATCACTGGCCAGCACAATACTAACAAACAATTGCAGTTTAAACAATAAGCTACCCCCCCCCCAACTCCGTTTTATTCCCGCTCTTCTATTGCTTCCTATTTTGGTTTGTATTCTTTGTGTAACTTCTTAAGATGGATGCATAAATCTAGCATTTTTAGTATTTAAAAGCATGGTTAACTACTCATCATAAGGAGAATGGTTAAACCATAGTAGATGCATATTTATAAAAGTCTGTATCTTTAAGAAAGAATAAGGAAAGTTCTGCAACACATAATGAGAAAAATTATAGACAGTGTGTGTGATAATTCCATTTGTATATGTTAAAAAGTATCCACGTGTGTGTGTGTAAGTACACTGGGATGTATGCTGTGATATCTATCAAAGCCTGTCTGTGGAGAGTAAAGGGCTTGGTGCAGAAGAGTAAAGAGCACTCCAGTTTTTTTTTTTTTTTTTTTTTAATTTTTTAATTTTTTTTTTTTAATTTTTTAATTTTTTAATTTTTAATTTTTTTTAAATTTTTTTTTAAATTTTTTTATTAGTTGGAGGCACTCCAGTTTTTATACCATATGAAATTATTTGATTACCACTATAATTTTTTAATGTACTTACATTTAAATAACTTTTGAGGTAACCATTGCTAGAATGGAAATAAGAATTAGAGCCTCCAAATAATTATAGGAAAATAGCAATGAAGAATACTTGGTCATCCTAGCAAAAATGTCACTTTTCTTCTCTGGCTTTAAAGTCTTTGGTCTGGGTCCTGCCTACTTCTGTGACTGAATCATAAACCGCATTCCCCTTCATGTCATGCTCTAGCAGCACCAACTTTCTTTTTGTTTCTTGAACCAAGCTTTTTCACTCTTACAGGTTTTTGCTCTTGCTCTTTCCTATATTTGGAATGCTATGCTCCCTGATCTTCCCATGGCTGATTCCTTCTCATCATTTATATCTAAATTTAAAAGTCACCAACTCATAGAGGTTTTTCCTGACCACCTTTGTCAAGTAAATCCCTAATGCTGTTACTCTCTATTTCATCATCGTGTTTTATATTATTTGTAGCTCTTATTAATGTCTGAAATTACCTTCACTTTAAAAATTAACTCACACACACATGTAATATATTAGAACCTTGTTTGTCTTATTAACTGCTGTACACTGTGTACCTGGCATATAACGGGTGATCAAAAATTAATTGTTGAATGAATCTTAGGGAGCAGGAAGCAGCCATGTGTATGAAAACTTAATATTCCTATGCCACAAGATTCAGTGCAGTTCAGTTTAGTCGCTCAGTCGTGTTCGACTCTTTGCGACCCCATGAATCACAGCACGCTAGGCCTCCCTGTCCATCACCAACTCCCAGAGTTCACTCAAACTCATGTCCATCAAGTCGGTGATGCCATCCAGCCATCTCATCCTCTGTCGTCCCCTTCTCCTCCTGCCCCCAATCCCTCCCAGCGTCAGGGTCTTTTCCAATGAGTCAGCTCTTCGTAGGAGGTGGCCAAAGTACTGGAGTTTCAGCTTCAGCACCAGTCCTTCCAATGAACACCCAGGACTGATCTCCTTTAGGATGGACTGGTTGGATCTCCTTGCAGTCCAAGGAACTCTCAAGAGTCTTCTCCAACACCACATTTCAAAAGCATCAATTCTGTGGCGCTCAGCTTTCTTCACAGTCCAACTCTCACATCCATACATGACCACTGGAAAAACCATAGCCTTGACTAGACGGACCTTTGTTGGCAAAGTAATGTCTCTGCTTTTTAATAAGCTATCCAGGTTGGTCATAACTTTCCTTTCAAGGAGTAAGTGTCTTTTAATTTCATGGCTGCAATCACCATCTGCAGTGATTTTGGAACCACAAGATTAGGTAGGTTCAAAGTACTGTTTTTTTTGAGATATAATTGATGTACAGTATTATATAAGTTTCAGGTGTTTAAATACTGAACAAAATTCATTGGTTTAAATACTGTATTTAGGTGGACTAAAACTGCTTTTATAATTTCCTACCCCAACCGTCTAACAAAATAATAATTTTTTTTAAGGCATATGCTTTCCCACTAAACGGATCTTAGTCTTTCAAATAAACTTTCAAAGCAAAAGCTAAGGAAAGAAAGAAAACTGTTTTACAGCACTGCTGCTGCTGCTGCTGCTAAGTTGCTTCAGTCGTGTCCGACTCTGTACGACCCCATGGACGGCAGCCCACCAGGCTCCTCCGTCCATGGGCTTTTCCAGGCTAGAGTACTGGAGTGGGGTGCCATTGCCTTCTCCGGTTTTAGAGCACAGAGGCCTACTAGAGCTCAGCTTCTGACCTGAACTATCTTCCCCTCTCCTTTGTCACCATGCTGTATAAGTAAGTCAGCAAAACCCTCAGAGCATTCAGTCATATCCCAAATGTGGCCAGAAGGAAAATGAGTATGTCTGACTGAAATGTTGTAGAAACTTTTAGGAGTAACAACCCAGTGAAAGAGATTAGAAAGTGAACATCTGAGTCTTAATTAAAGTGAAGGCCTTGGAACAACACACTCTATTTGGGAAATTATCTGAATCCTGAAGCCCAGGTTTTGGCCTGTATCCCCCCAGTTATGTAATACGAAATATCCAAGAAAATCTCAGAAGAATAAACAGAGCCCTTGTTTAGGTAGGTTCTTCCTTTCCCCATGCTATCCCTCAGAGCATGGAGAAATGAAAACAAACTTGAGCATGGAGGGCACATGGTAGGCTCCGGCAGTTGGTGACGGACAGGGAGGCCTGGCGTGCTGTGGTTCATGGGGTCGCAAAGAGTCGGACACAACTGAGCGACTGGACTGACTGACTGAGAATAACTGAGCAGTCACCTGGCCTTGAGTGTGATGAGAAGAAATGGCACAGCAGCTTGGTATATATTATTACAGCAGAGAAGAGAGAAATACCATTCAGAAAGATCTCCAACCAAGAAGAAAGATAATTCAAGAGAGGCGCTGCAGTTACTTCACACTGTAAAACAACTAAATGTGAATTTAATAAAATTAAGAAATCAAAAAATAATTTACAAGTACAGTGAGGTAAGAAGGAAGATTGTAGCACTAAGGAAATAAATTAAAGCCCAATGATGCTTCTGAATTGTGGTGTTGGAGAAGACTCTTGAGAGTCCCTTGGACTGCAAGGAGATCCAACCCATCCATCCTAAAGGAGATCAGTCCTGGGTGTTCATTCACTCTTAATACTTTGGCCACCTGGTGCGAAGAGCTGACTCATTTGAAAAGACCCTGATGCTGGGAAAGATTGAGGGCAGGAGGAGAAGGGGACAACAGAGGATGAGATGGTTGGATGGCATCAACAACTCAATGGACATGAGTTTGGGTAGACTCCAGCAGTTAGTGATGGACAGGGAGGCCTGGCGTGCTGCAGTTCATGGGGTTGCAAAGAGTCAGACACAACTGAGTGACCGAACTGAACTGAACTGAACACCATTGCAGAAATCACAAAAGAATCACCTAATTCAATGGACCACGCTGAAAATTGGACTATTGGCATAGAAGAAAAGCTTGAGAAAATATTCACAGTCAATGTAGAGGTTAAGAATGTAAAGCATATTAGTTAATGGTTATAGATGACAGACAGATACTCTTTAACACTGAGGATAATTGGTATCCCACTGCAAATGGAAAGAAGATATATGTAAAAATAAGCAAGAAGAGGGCCTTGAAATTAATGAAGATACAAATATACAAATTAAAAGAATACCCCGTGTTCTAGGAAAATTTGACACAATGCTCCATAAACACTTAAAGCAAATTATCTACAAAGTTGTATGGGAAGATTAAAGACTTGTCCTCCAGATTGCTCACAGCATATTCAGTGCCAGAAATCGACAGAGCAATGGCTGTGCTGCAGTCTTCAGTACGATAGCCACTAGCCAGTCTCTTGTGGTCGTAACCTCGTGTTGCACAGTAGCTGCTAGCTACCATATTAGATAGTGCAGATAGAGAACATTTCTATCACTGCAGAAAGTTATCTTAGTGCTAGTCTACAACATTTTGAGTTTGGCTGACCCAGAAATATTATAGCTAAACAATGTGTAAAGCAGACAAACAGGTTGACATTTTCCAGTGTAAAAGGTTGGTAGTTTACTACTCTCATAATCTTGAAAAAAATTACTAGATAGTGAAATCCAACTTAAAACAAGTTAAAATAAATAATGATGAAATACAGGCACTATTTGGGAAAATGGAAAAATACTGAATCTGTTTAAATATAGAACCAACACCAAAAAAAATATGGGAATAATGGTTACAAGTGAGAGAGTTGTTTTTATTTTTTTTAATAAACTTTGACAATGTAAAAATAACATAGCTAATAAAAATCTAAAAGTGGAGGAGAAGGAGACTTGAAAGCAGGTATGAATGCAACTCATATCCAAGCAAGATAGTCGATCAACACCACATACATTAAAAACGTTAATAAAAAAGTAGACTCTAACATCTTAATGATTTTTGTAATCTCTTTTATTTTGAGGTTTTCTAAAAAAGGAAATTATCTCATACTGAAGACATGCTTTGCATTCACTGTATTTTGTTTTCTTGTTAATTTCAGCTGTTTAATTTTCATTTTTGTATTTTTAGCTTTTTTTTAATTGCTTAAAGAGAACATGTAAATTTTACAGAAACAAATATTTTTCTTAAAGTCTGGCTGCACATATTACATATTCCAAGATTAACATTGATCAATTCTGAGGAGTATGAATAGAAATAATTGTTACTCTCTTTGTTTTTTTAATTAAAATTCTTTTCCTGCATTTTCCTCCTCAAGTATTTAAGTTCCAATGTACAAAAGGTGAACTCCAATCCTAAGCTAAAGGTGATTAATATTTGATGGAGGAATATATGCAGAGGAAAAATGACTCTGGAAGAATGTAACTGCGTTATTCACAGCCAAGCCAAACCACCTCACTGAAATTGTTGAGAAAGGAAATGAATTTTATAGTTCAGTTCACTCGCTGAGTTGTGTCCGATTCTTTGCAACCCCATGGACTGCAGCACGCCAGGCCTCCCTGCCCATCACCAACTCCCGGAGTTTACTCAAACTCATGTCCATTGAGCTGATGATGCCATCCAACCATCTCATCCTCTGTCGTCCCCTTCTCCTCTCATTTTCAGTCTTTCCCAGCATCAGGGTCTTTTCAAATGAGTCAGTTCGTCACATCAGGTGGCCAAAGTATTGAAGTTTCAGCTTCAGCATTAGTCCTTCCAGTGAATATTCAAGACTGCTTTCCTTTAGGATGGACTGGTTGGATCTCCTTGGAGTCCTCGGGACTCTCAAGAGTCTTCTCCAACACCACAGTATGAGTTACTAACTTGAAATTTATAAACTATTATTGACATTATGTGACTGTCTTTGGTTTATCTTTATTTTCTTGTACCTTGGTCTCCCTTGACTTCACAAGGGATGGGATTACTGAATTTTTAAGTAATATTTTAATTTTTTCACACTGGCCCTCTATACTTAAAGTGTCTGGCTCCCTGTCAAGTTCTGTCAGGGGTGGGGAGGAGGCGCTGTACCACGTGGTTTGCAGGCTCTTAGTTCCCCAACCAGGGATTGAACCCATGCTGCCCACAGTGGAAGTGCAGAGTCCTAGCCACCGGACTGCCAGGGAAGTCCCCCTGTCAAGATCTAATAGGTTGATAAAGATGCTTCTTAGCAAAATCATCTGTATGTGTATGCTTTAAACAGGCCACAGAAAGGCATGTCTTATCCTTGAGATGAATATATAATATAGGAGTCATATATATGGTCATCTGATGCTAAGGAAGTAACATGAGAAAATTTGATGGCTAAGGACTGAGCTCCCCAACTTTTGGCTTACTAACACTCTTTACAGAGGGTCCAGAAAAAGATAAATGAGTAACATAAGCAATATTGTTTTTGGAAAAAAACAATTCTAGCACATTTCCTGTTGTGATTTATCTTAGAATTAAGGTACTAGTAGTGAAATCTGATTTCTATTCTTGGCTAGCCATGTGATCCTTGATAAGTTAGCCATGAGTCTATTTAATCTTCTAGTGCTGTTACCAGGCTGTGCTTAGATCAAGTCTTCTATGAGGACAATACTCTAGTAAAGCACCTTACCAAAAAAGAACACTTATTATGAGTCTATCAGTCTGGAGAAAATCTGGTCAAGAGAAAGAAGTGCTGATATAAGAATCCAGAGGATGAAAATAATTGGTCTAGATCATAATTATCATCAAGCTGGGAAAGCACAATCTAGAGAAATAAAAGTGATGGATAGCAAACTGACAGAGTGTTGAAATGATGTTTGCATAGATCTGGGAAGGCTTTTTGTAACTAATTCTTCAGAAATCTTGGTTTCTTAGATGGTACTCCCCAAAGGATTTGTCCGGTATTAACTCAGCCTAGCATAACAGTGTTTATCTGTAGTAAATGGATACATCATCATATATCCTTTCCTCATAGGGGAAAAGTGAAACAAAAGCTGCTCTACCATGCATAAGAGTACCTATTTGGAGTAAAGTTTGTGGTATCAAAAACAAAAAGCCAAGAAACAAAACAGAGATAAATCTTTCACTGAGATGATAACCCCCATGACATGAAATTTAAAGGAAATTAAAATATGACAATTTCAACTATCCAGAAGATGAATCACGTTTTCTTCAGTTACAGTTTTCTAGCAATGAGCACTCTCTCAGTAAGCAAGATAAAGCTTAATGAGTGGTTGTTTTATGGTTTTGTTTTTTTTTTAAAAGGTTAGGTAGGACAGTTACTAATTCCTGGAGGGTGCATGCTGGAATATATAGTAGTAAAATGTCGTACTAGCAGTTAACATTCAGATGGTTCAAACAATACATATAAATAGAACAAAAGCAAATGTGGCAAAACAGTAATTGGTGAATTTAAGGAATATATGGATATTGTACTGTAATCAGCTCTTCTGTAGATTTAAAACTTGTAAAAACTAAAAAGCTAGAGAAAATTTTTGTAAGAAGTTAATGATAGACTACATGGTTTTATATTTGATCTAGGGTGCTTTCTACTACCTTATCTACACATCTAGTATATTAAGTAGGTGTTAACTGGTTAAATTCTTTAAAAAAACAAAACCTTCTAAGCAGATTATCTGGTTGTAAAGAGTATGAAAAAACCTATGACTTGAAACACAGCTTTTAAAATCTGCTATCTTCCTGTCTAAGGAAGTGTCCTTCCTGTGGCAATATAGGGTAAGTTATAACCAGCATTAAAAACATAGATAAAGAAACAAACAGGAATGGACTCTTAGGCTTGGCTATTACAATTTCTCTTTAAAAATGAGACTAATTCATGAATTTAAACAAACCTGGACCCCTGCCTCTTTTCTTACTGCCACAACACTTTTTAATGTTGTACACTGCTAAACCACACTTTTCTCCCAAACACTTGTTCAAAGCAACTTAACAACATATTTATCTCAGTTTGGTTGCAGCATAACATGCAAAATCATGCTCCTTAGAGCTATAGAGCATACACTTCACATTTTCTCTTCCATCTTTTACCTTGATATGCATCACCATACTTAATTGTTAAACCTTTTAAATAGTATGTTGGAGTATAGTAGATATAGGTGAAGATATTTCTCATTAAAATGTCTACTTTCTGCTGTGGCTTGCACAAATACATAATTCATTTTTTCCCTGCTGACCACAGCATCTATGATTTTTCAATCAATAGGTTGAAAATATTCCAGTGACAGAATATTGTCACATCCTGAGCACAGTCCGACTCTAGCTCGTTCTTTCTATGATAAAAGCTGCCAAAAGTTGCAGTACCAAAACAGGTAAAGACATATGCCTACGGTTGTTAATCAGCAGTCTAGGTGGCTGAATACCAGAATCACTACTCTAAGTAAAAGATTTCTCTGTACACATTTATGGGTTATATTAAAGAACATAACTCTGGGGCTATAACAATCTGTTACCTGATTAAAAATTTACAGAATTGGACTCCATTTTCTCTTTATTTTTTGCTGTATCTCCTCATAAATATTAGGGTTTTTTTAAGTTTTAAAAGAATTGTTTTCTTGGTCCCCAGATCTTTGGGTTTTTTCTTCATTCTTTAGAACAATTAGTTTTCAGTCTTACGGGTCATATGTGTAGAATTTTCTCAGATCCTAAACATTTTATTTAGTTCCTCATCATACATTACCAAACTTTAAAATTATATTTTCTGTTTGAGAGCTAGGTTAACCAAGAAAGGGATTTGAGTTCAAAATTGAACCAACCTCTGTAGACAAGGAACTGACCAGCTGAAACTATCACAGAAATAACGTGAAGTGAAACTGATAGCAGAATTGAAAGAAATTAAAGAACCCTTGACAGCATTCTTCTGTTTTTGCTTTTAAGTATATTTGTTCTGGAAACATAGAGACTATTTGTAAATGAGTTTATGAGTCTTGGTCATTTACCTGAACATTCACTATTGTTGTAGTTTAAAAAATATCTCCTTTTTTTTTTCAATATATAAAATTAAACTATATAAATTCTGTAATGAGTATCAACTCATAAAATATTGAGACTTTTTAAGAAATAAACACTTTATACTTGGCATATAAATTTTAGATTTGTGTTTTTTAAAAAATAGTTAATTTTCAAAGGTAGTTCAAACCAGTGCGTTTCAGTGTAGTTTTGTCACACTGATTGTCAGAATCACCCCTTGTTTAACTCTCAGAGTATACTGATTTCAAGCTCCATTCCCAGACATTTAGAATTCAGTAGATCAGAGATAAATTCTCTTAATCTGTAAGTTTACAAAACTCCCAAAGTAATGTTTTTTTCATGATCATCTTTGGGAATCATTGTTTTAAGCATTTCATAGGTTGTGTTGTTTACATTATATGGTGTTTGTTTCCTTGGGCTTCCCAGGTGGTGCTAGTGATAAAGAACCTGCCTGCCAATGAGACATAAGAGACACGTGTTCAATCCCTGGGTCGGGAAGATCCCTGGAAGAGGATACAGCAACCCACTCCAGTATTCTTGCCTGGAGAATCCCATGGACGGAGGAGCCTGGCAGGCTATAATCCATAGGGTCTCAAAGAGTCGAACTTGACTAAAGTAACACATGTGCATTTACTTAGACATATTTTTAAAAATATTTATTAGATAGGATGTTTTATTGCAGGTAACAGAAAATCCAATTCTGGTTTTGTTTATGGCATAAATAATGTGGCTTAAATACTAAATGGTATTTATTGGCTTATGTGCCTGAAAAGTCCAGAAGTAAGTTGTGCTTCAGGAAAAGTTGAGTTTGAGCTCCATCTTATATTTAACCATGATTCTTAAGGCTCTACCCTCCTGATCATTTTTATCTTCTAGAGGTTTTCCTTATTGTGTTAAAATGGCTAACAAGTGAGCTTTATACCCATGTGTCATAATATCCAGAATAAGAAACTATACCCCATACTTTCTGGCAAAAGTTTTGAGTGTCGCACTTTGAGAAACTCCTGAACCAATCACTATGCAAAATAGATGTGTTTATCTTGTTTGGGTTAAACTCCACCAATCAGGGCCTACCTTTGGAGTTGAGGATCCAGTAGGATAATTCTAGTCCTATTACCACTAATAATGAAGGAGAGAGAATGGATCTTGAGGTAACAACCATAAAATCTACTGTATGTTATTATAGAGATGAACTATAACTTAGCCTGCTCCAAAATTATATTCTATTTAATGAAGTACTAATTGTATGATTTAATCATATTCCTTTTTCATTTCTTGAGTTTTCAGTAAAATGTGAAGAAAGCAGTGTCCATTCTAGAGCAAAACGTAGATTTCTGTTTTGCTTGTTTTACTTTTTGTCCCCACTGCTTGGCATGTGGAATCTTAGGTACCAGGGGTGGAACCCACGTTCCCTGAAGTAGAAACATGGGGTCTTAACCACTGGACTGCCAGGAAAGTCCCAAAACATGGAATTTTAAGTGAAGAATCATGAACTTTGGGAGATGAGTACAGTTTGGACCAAGTGCTTACATTTTAGCAGACTGGGAAGGGAGAGGAAATTAGTTGTTTTTTATTGATGACTTCTTCCAGTACTTTATTATGAAAAATTTCAAAAATACAGAAGTTGAAAGAATTGTATAGTGAACACCATAAATTCACCACCTCCATTCTAAATTAATATTTTGATATATTTGTTTTATCTCTTGCTTCATCAGATACTTACCTATCCACCATTCTAGCGAATTTATTTTTTCAGTGCATGTCAGCGTAAGTTAAAGTTTTCATACTTTACCCCAGTCACTTAAGCTTGCATATTATTAACTAGAATTATTAATGACCTTTTGACTAAGAGGTTCATATATAAAGCTCAGTTACTTGAGGCCTTAATATGAATTAACATTATTTCAGACATCATAATGATAATTCCTAAAATTATTTTTCAAAAGTAGATCCAAGTGTGAAATGTACATTTAAAGCTTTTATAAATGTTACTTTATGCTCTCTTGATGTAAAGTTTCTTTTGCTGTGTGACAAAAAGTATTTAAGGTCTGTTCATTGAAATTACTGAATGCCAAAATTGTTGACACGTTGGATCTGTCTTCCTTTAAGTTTGTTACTTACTTATTAGTTTTGCTTAGGAAACCAGTTAACTGGCAATCTGTTGTTATCAGCTGGACCAAAACAAAACCTCAAGAAAATTCAGGTTCCTGGTAAGTTTACCACTGTAGCTGACATTTTCCCACCATCTTATCAGAAAGAACCATGTGGACATTTCTCGAAAATAAAAAGGTGTAAAAATACTTTTAAAAAAACCCCTTAAACATTAGATAATTGAAGGAACTGCCACAGAAGTGAAATTAAATTGATACCTACTTATTAGACTATAATAGTTAATTATATATATATTTTTTGGTGGTGTAAGCATACAGTTATTCAGTTTTTATATTTAAAAAGAATCTTTGAAAGACTTTATATTAACATATTTAAATGAGACCCTATTTGTAGAATATAAAATCATAGACTTACAGATAAAACGTCATTTTTATACATTTCAGTTCATTATATAGCATTCAGGACATCTCTTACATAACTCTGTTATTGAAATATCAGCTATGTTCCCTTAAAGCAGGCTATTGAATCAAATACCCCAAGTGGAGCTTTCCACTTGTATCTGTCGCCCTGGTGTGCCCCTGATGTGTGACGGTGTGCCTGGATGGTAATTGTCTTCTCCTGGGGTCACTGCTAAAGCCTGGAGCTGCTTAATCACCCCTCCTCTTTCTTCAGTTTAGCCAGTGCCTTACAGGTTGTTTACTGGGGTCTCTGTCCACAGAAACAGTGATTTAATAGGCATCAGAATGTTTTTATTTGTAAAAGTTTTTTTTTTTTTAACTAATTTAATCTTTAAAAAGAGCAACTATATGCAGTTAGATTTCATCAAATATATAGTGTTTCTCTTTGAAATTCTCCCTTTTTTCCTACAATTAATAGACATTGAAAGAAAACCTATTTTTTAACTATAAAATGTAAAAGGGCTTCTTTGATTTTCACAAGTATCTTTCAGGAGTCTTCTTTTTTTAAGTTGAAAGCTTTCCATTTTTTATTGTAAAATTTCTTAACTGCTCTGTTTTTTCATTAAATACTACCTTTCCTCCAAAGAAATCAAAGTGCTATAAAAAACTTTTTAGCCAAACCCTACAATGACCCACCTTTGGAAGAAACAAATCTTTGGAGTCATTTGATCGTTTTTTATAAAACGGACGTAATGATTTCTGTCTTGCCAAACCTTTTTTTCAGTGGTCTTAATTATTATTACTGGTCATTCTACAGCCATTCAGATCTAAAGCACTCCTGCATTCTTACAGTTTTAGCACTTACCTTGGGCTTTGTCATTTTTTGTTGTTGTTTAGTTGCTAAGTCGTGTCCAACTCTTAGTGACCCCATGGTCTATAGCCTACCAGGCTCCTCTCCCCATGGGATTTTCCAGGCAAGAACACTGGAGTAGTTTTGCCATTTTATTTACCCTGAAAATTTTACATGATCCCACATGATAACATTGCTCTGTGATGACCAAAATCCTCAAGACTTTTACCTTTATTGAGGACTTAATTAAAAATCACCTTTATCCAAGTATGATTCCAGACCATAAACATTTAGTTTATTTAATTCAGAAGGATATCTTCCAAGTAGTAGATTGCGCTTACCATTTAATCACCTATTTCAAGAGAATTAATATGACATAGTTGTAAAATTAGGCTAAAATAAAAAGCCAGCTGAACACATGTATTAAAATGGATAATTCTTATCAGATATCCTGACTTTGGAAATACAGTTACTTACTAAAAATATGCTCCCCTTTCTCATGTCACATACAGGATTTAGAAAGTACATTCTGTAAGAATAATGGCTTTATTTGATTTATATTAATATTCTCCCTCCAAAATTTTTTTTTCTACATTCTTTCTTGTCTTCCTTCTTCTTTCAGTTACTCACTACTTAATCCTTTCTACCTGACATCATCTTTTCCATCTTTGAGATATACAGGACTAAAGGTGGAGTAAGTCTAAAGCCAAGGAAAATCTTAGAATGAGATGTAGTCATGCCACAGACTGAATTTAGGTGGTGGGTTCATTAGTCTTTATTTTATTACACTGTTGTTCTTATTCTTCCTTTGAAATGTTTCATTTAAAAAGTGGATGATTAAAAATAAGATGCAGGCATAAGAACATGTAAGTCGTATTGGACAACTGTAAATTGATAATATGGATCATATTAGCTTAGGGCCATAGATGCAAGTAGCTATAGCATTTTAAATTCTTTCGGTGTTGCAATTCCTGTTTAAATCGGCGGAAAAAGTGCAAGTGTTAGCCATTTAGTCATGTTCTACTCTTTGCGACCCCATGGACTGTAGCCCACCAGGCTCCTCTGTCCATGGGATTTCCTAGGTAAGAATACTAGAGTGGGTTGCCATTTCCTCCTTCCCAACCCAGGTATTGAACCTAGGTCTCCTGCATTGCAGGCAGATTTTTTTACCATCTGAGCCACCAGGGAAGCCCTTAAATCAGCAGAGGCTAAAATAAGTATTTTTGTAACAAATCCAAGGAAGCTAATTTGTGAATCCTTTTCATAAATCTCCATACATTCTGTTTCATTATTTCTCATGTTCAAAGTGCTGTAATTTAAGGTAGAAAATGTGTCATCTATTGTTGTGACTCTTGAGCATCCAGTTCACTCAGTCTTTCATTTAAGTGTTCTTATCTAGGAAATAGGAATAAAAATGGCATCACCGACTCAATGGACATGAGTTTGAGCAAGCTCCAGGAGATTATGAAGGACCGGGAAGCCTGGAGTGCCTCAGTCCTTGGGGTCGCAAAGACTCAGTTGTACACGACTGAGGGACTGAACAACAACAGTTATACACGGTTGTTGTGATAATTACATGTAAAGGGCTTAGAACAATTCCTAGCTCATTGTAAGCCTGTCTTTCTCTACTACCACTCCTCCAATAGAGAAGCTCTACAGAAAATTGAGTAGCTATTTTCTCAATTGTTCTAAGGATGATACAAAGCTAGTACCATTTTAGATGCATAGGAGGTAAGTTAGATCATTACATACAAGGATACTTTAGGCATTAGGGCTTAATTCCTGTGATAGGTAATATGAGTTTGTATGCTCAGTCATGTCCAACTCTGCAGCGCCGTGGACTGTATGTAGGCCCACAGACTCTTCTGTCTATGGAATTTTCCAGGCAAGAATACTGGAGTGGGTTTGCCATTTCCTTCTCAAGGGCATCTTCCTGACCCAGGGATTGAACCTGTGTCTCCTCCATTGCAGGCAGATTCTTCACCCACTGAGTCACTGTGGAAGCCTGTGGGGGAACCTCAATTGTGAAGGCCTAATAAGTGCTCCAGATATGTTAGCTTTTATTTTTTTGGTTGCAAGTGACAAATCCACATTCAAACTGGTTTAAATAATCAAGAGATTTTATTGGTTTATATAAATTAGAAAATCAGTAAGGAAGGCTTCAGAGATGGTTTGATTAGGATTCTGTTTTGGTATCCTTGCTGTTCTATTGGTTCTGCTATCATTTCTCTGGGCATCGTATTAATATTTCTAACTTAAGTTTTCAAAAGAATTTTTATCTTAAATGTGGGAATATGGCTAAAAACCATAAGGTGTCTTTTGTATGTATTTTGAAGGCCTTGCATGTTTGAAATACAGTCATTGTTAAATTAATTCTTTTTTTAGATGATTATATGTGATATCCATGTGTTTAAATGTATAAGAAAAGTTTTAAAGCCTGTGGAGTAGGGAATGGCAATCCACTCCCGTAGTCTTGCCTGGAGAATTCTGTGAACAGAGGAGCCTGGTGGGCTACAGTCCATGGGATCACAAAGAGCAGACACGACCAAGCGTTAACACTGACTAGACAGAAACAGTAGTTGTTCTTTTGTTGTTGTTTAGTCACTAAGTCATTTCCAACTCTTTTGTGACCCTATGGACTGTAGCCTGCCAGGCTCCTCTTGCCAGGAAATTTCCATGGAATTTCTCAGGCAAGAATCCTGGAGTGGGTTGCCATTTTCTTCTCCAGGGTATCTCCCCGACCCAGGGATCAAACCCGCATCTCCTGCATTGCAGGTGGCTTCTTACCACTGAGCCACCAGGGAAGCTCAATTGTTTTTTTACCTCTGTACAAAAACTAGTTACATCAAACTGCTTCAGCAGGCCACATTCCAATAAAAGGTTTTTAAGTCAAATTGCCGTAAGAAAAAAAGGGAAGGATCGTATAGGAATAACTTGATGAAAGGCTTGCAGAACAGAGTAGAGGGTACATAAGGATGAAATGAAGGTGGCAGGAACAGAGTAACACAGAAGAGCAGTCTTTTTTTTTTTTTTTTTTAAGTTTAGAAGAGCAATCTTGTTGGGGTGGTTGCCATTACTCTGCAGAGGAGCTGCCCATCCTGTTGCCGAGGCAGTTCTGGCTAGTTCTTCTTTTTGCCAAGGATGTTAGGGGAGGGCATGTGGAAGCAAAGTAGAGGCTGCGTGTGGTTACAGTCAGAGTTCCAAACCAGATTATGTCCAAGGTCCCTTCTTCTTGTGAGTGGAAAGACATTTTCCACATTGGAAAATGCTCTTCACTATAACCGATCATACTCAAGGTAATTGTATAGAACCTAAGGCACCTTTTAAAACTTACTTTTAAGTAACTGATAAATGTTTAGATACCACTAAGATAACTTCTGCAGGAACTCCAGAATTCTCTCAAATCACAATGTATTATCCTGCTGCTGCATGCTGATATTGAATGATCTTCAAGTACTATTCTTGAGATAATAGCAAGTATAGAACAGCTTGTATGGTGTCTATCGTATGAGTAAAAATATGTGTGTATACATGTGAGTTTATAAATGTGTGTATACATGTGAGTTTACGCATGTCTGTACAAAATACCATGGGAAGACTACATGAAAAAAACTGTTAACAGTGGTTGTGTCCATGAAAAGAAACTGAGTGGTGACTATTGAAGGTAAATTGGTACTTTTCTGGCATCAGGAGTTGCTCAGTAGTTTTCAGTAGATGTCTCCGGATCAGAGCTTCTTAACATTTTAAACATCAAACATGGCCTCCTAAACAAATAATCTGAAGACACCAAAAACAATCCTGTTTTTTTTTCCTTTACCTTAAAAGTTCACATTTGTTTTCAGGTAGTGTAAGAAAAAGGCAGTTCCTCCTCTTTCCAGTCTGTCTCCCTGGAAAATGATTCCAGCATGATTCTGTAACTAGTTCTCAGGATTGGAGCACCTTTTAATCTCATTCCTGAGCTAATTAAACAGAAGCTATTCAGAGCCATCTTCCCCTTGTAAGAGAGTTTTGAAGAACCTTTTCTCTTTTTTTTTTTTCCTTTCTGTTCCCCAGCAAAAGCAACTTCCTACTGTAATTGTAGGAGGCTTACCACCTTCCCAATTAAGCATTGAATCTCTTATGGAATGGATAGAAAAGTATTTACCCTCAAAATGACTAAATGCTTTCAAATTCTAGGGTAATTTTTTTCACTAGTAGACCCTTTCAATTATTGATTTCTAAGAGCCTCTCAAAAGATACAGTTTATAAATTGTGTTAATTATATTAATACAGTTAGTTAAAGTTAAGTCACTCAGTTGTGTCCGACGCTTTGCGACCCTGTAGACTGTAGCCCACCAGGCTCCTCCATCCATGGGATTCTCCAGGCAAGAATTCTGGAGTGGGTTGCCATTTCCTTCTCCAGGGGATCTTCCCGACCCAGGGATAGAGCCCAGTCTCCCGCATTGCAGGCAGACGCTTTAACCTCTGAGCCACCAGGAAAGCCTGTTAATACAGTTAATCAGCATTATTTAGAAATAGTATAGTTTACTATTAACTTTACAGAAATAGCTTGAGAATATATTTGTTCACAATTTAGCCAGTTAAAGGATATGCCTTTATGCTGTCCTGTATCTTCAAATACTTAAGTACATGCTGTGAAAATTGTCTCTTGATTTTGCTTTGTTATATTGTCACAAAACAGAAAGAAGAAGGAAAGCTTCAAGGACAGCTTAACAAGTCTGATTCTAACCAGTACATTAGGGAACTGAAAGATCAGATAGCAGAGCTGAATCATGAGGTAAGTGATAAATTTTGATCTTCACATATTTCTTTCTTCCTTCCTCTGTATTGTGACAACACTTTATTATTGCTTATGATTGACTCTTTCATGGTAAATATTTTTTGTGAATCTTTGATTATTACTAATAATAATATTTTAGAAGATTATCTTCTGTTTAACACATTTTTCTGTTCTAGTATTGAGGATTTGATTTCCTTAAACCTCTTTAATTATATCTGAAATGATCAATTAATGTTTGTATGGCAAATATTTTATTTTTTTATTGAGATCTGAAAACACTTTATAGTTTGCCTGGGTTTCCAAGTTACTTCAATTAAACTAAAATTTTCTTTTTATCTTTATAGTAGATTTGTGGTATTACCGTTGTGACTAAAGGGAAGTCTTTTTTACTCTTGTCTTCTTTCTCACTTCATAGCAGTATTACTGAGATTGCAAAAAAGGATACTTGCCTAATATCAGTTAACAGATTTCTTAGTATCTGAATACTTTTTAAACTGGCACTAACTTGAATCTGTGAGAGTCAACTCATGAAATTTTCAGGTAGTTTTTACTAGATAGTTTTATTATACTAGGTAATTTAAATTATTTAAAATAATGTATTTTGACTAGAGAGACACTTTTTAATTAATGTGATTCTAGGTCAGTTTCCTTGGGTTTTTTCTAATGATAACTATCTGACTAAACATAAATGGAAAAGTATGCTTCTTATATTGAACTATTTGTACAATAATGTTTATTCACAGTCATTTGAAGGGGTAACATAAACCTCGCTTCTTAAGAAAGAAACTCATTTTCTTCACTAAATTAATTTAACCTCAAAGGAAAAAGTTTGGACATTACCCTTTCCTGGTATTACACTCTTCAGTTAAAGTCTGTGTTTTGGGTAATACCTCCTGGAGGCAATCTAAGTAAATTCTGAATGAAAAGAAAAGCTAACAAAAATGATAAATCTTAGATGTGGTTTAATTTAATTTGCCTTGAAGTTTTGTAGGTCTCTCCTATAAATACCAATTTTTCAGCTGTGGTAGCATTTGAGGGATCCAAGATCATGTTTATCTTATTTATGTTAATTTTTTATAATCTGATATGATAGTAATACATGAAAGAACAAGTTACAAATAAGCATGTTCTAGAGATTCTTATTGAGAACCCTAGGGGATTATTCCTTAGGTTCAAAAGATTTTCTCAAAGGAAATTATGGCTGAAATAAGTCAATCTCCCATTTATAATTTTGACATCTAGTGATAAGGGAACGTACCTTAACTAAAAATAATGATACTCTCGCCTCATCAGGAATGGCAGAAAATAGTTAACTTGAGGTTTAACTTTAATGTCAGATTTTTAGGTGTGGCTTGTGAAAACAATCTTTAATTTTAGAACAGTTTGTAATAAGATGCTAATTGGGTGATTGAGACTAGGCCAGAGTCCTGGGCTTAAACAAGTCCCAGTTAGAAAACAGTAGAGAGGAGAATGACTGTAGTTGGGGACCACACTCCCAACCCACTCCAGTATTCTTGCCTGGGAAATCCCATGGACAGAGGAGGCTGGCCGGCTATGGTCCATGGGTCGCAAAGAGTGGGACACAGCTTAGCACCTGAGCAGCAGCAGGAGACCACAGAGGCAGACAGAGGTGAGAATGAGTATAGGGTTGGGAGTTTAGAGGAGGCCAGGTTTGATTAAGTAATGTGACCGAATTGTGGAAATAAAGTTAGATTGAATAGAATCAGTTTATGGTGAATCTTCAAAGCTAGAAGAGATTAAGTTTGCTAGATATTGTGAAACCACTATAGGTCTTTAGTTGGAGACTTATTTTCACTATGTTTTTATTCACCTGTTCAAAGTTTTATAACTAAAGAAAGGATAAGGGAAAACAGGTGAAAGTTTAAGATACTGGCTCAAAAATTACTATTTGTTGGCCAGCTTCTTGAGAGATTTAAACAAGTTTCACCTTTTTATTCTAGTGATTTTGGTTTTTTTTTCTTCATTCTTGTGTATAGCACTTCACAGTGGGGGGAAAAAACAGATAAACTAAATTCAATCTAATTGCTCCAACTTAACTTTTGTTTGTGTTCTAGAATTTGCTAGAATCTTTGACTTTCAACATAAGAATTGACTTTTAAGTATTAATGTTGTATTTGAGCATGTGACTGTTTATAATAGTTACTGTGTTAGCTGATTTTTGTACTTCTCTAAATGTTGAAGGAAATATTGAAACAGCTTTGCAGATTCATCTTCCTGAATACAGCAATGTTTGCATGTTATAACAGCTATGACCACTTAGCATAGTTAACTGTATGAAATGGTAAAGAGGATTAAACAAGTTATTTTTCATGAATGGCTGAATATATTGTTAATCTATAAAGTAGCAATAATATATACTGTTTATTGGTCTGTCGCTCAAGCATGGTGTTGGACACTTCATATTTATTATTACTAATCTTCATAATAATCCCATATGATGGTAGTATCCTCAGTTGAATAGATGTGGAAACAGACTCAGAATGATTAAGTAACTTTTCCCAAGATGATACAAATAGTAAACGATTGAGTCAGGATTTAATCCAGAATGGCTTATCTTTTCTGTGCTACTTACAGAGCGTTTAGATTAGAAAACAATGTTTAAAATCTTAAGAATATCAATTAATGACCATATTTTAACTGTGTTGTCCTCCTTGACACATGAATTCGCATATATCCTGTAAGTAAATTCTGCAGTTGACTTAGTCACAAGAGCTCCCTATCTCTCTCTGTCACTATTGCAAATAGAGATCTATATTCACGTTCTGCAGTTTACTATCATCCATCCACACACCTTCTCTGACTTCCAACCCCTGTGATTCTTACCCTTACCACCTAATTAATTTTGCTCCTAACATTACCTACCTACCATAGAAATCTTTTAATTTGAAGCCTCTTACCCTGCCAAGAGCTTCACAGAAGCCACTGTGGAAGCTCTTGCTGCCCCAGACCTGGTAGGGGCTGTGATTAAATCCTCTCCTAACCCTACGTTCTGTCCTTATGGCAGACATAGAAAAGACCCGAGGTCCCAATTTAAGTGCTTTCCTTTCCCTATCTTCCCGCCTACTGCCCTTTCACCCATCTATCATCACAGCACCTACTCTGTACTAGGCACTGGGCTTAGAATTGAATATAAAGGAGATTGAAATACAATTCATAGCCTCAAGGGACTCACAGTCTAACAAAGCAGATTGTTGTTGTTCAGTTGTTCAATCCTGTCTGACTCTTTGCAACCCGGTGGACTGTGTAGCATGCCAGGCTTCTCTGTCCTTTACGGTCTCCTTCATTGTTTGCTCAGACTCATGTCCTTTGAGTTGGTGATGCCATTTAACCATCTCATCCTCTGTCACCTCCTTCTCCTCCTGCTCTCAATCTTTCCCAGCATCAGGGTCTTTTCCAGTGAGTCAGTTCTTTGCATCAGATGTCTAAGGTCTTGGAGCTGTAGCATCAGTCCGTTCAATGAATATTTAGGACTGATTTTCTCTAGGATTGACTGGTTTGATCTCCTTGCAGTCCAAGAGACTCTCAGGAGTCTTCCCCAGCATCATAGTTTGAAAGCATCAATTCTGCTGCGATCAGCCTTCTTTATGGTCCAACTCTGACATCCATACATGACTACTGGTAAAACCACAGCTTTGACTAGACAGACCTTTGTTGGCAACGTGATGTCTCTGCTTTTTAATATGCTGTCTGGGTTTGACATAGCTTTTTTCCAAGGAGCAAGGGTCTTTTAATTTCATGGCTGCAGTCACTGTCCACAGTGATTTTGGAGCCCAAGAAAATAAAGTCTGTCACTGTTTCCATTTTTTCCCCATCTATTTTCCATGGAGTGGTGATGAGACCAGATGCCACTATCTTAGTCTTTTGAATTCTTTAGCCTTCATCATGAGACTCTTTAGTTCCTCTTCACTTTCTGCCATTAGGGTGGTGTTATCTGCATATCTGAGGTTATTGATATTTTTCCCATCAGCTTGTGCTTCATCCAGCCCAGCATTTCTCATGATGTACTCTGCATATAAGTTAAATAAGCAGGGTGACAATATACAGCCTTGACGTACTCCTTTTCCAATTTGGAACCAGTCCGTTGTTCCATGTCAGGTTCTAACTGTTGCTTCTTGACCTACGTACAGGTTTCTCAGGAGGCAGATAAGGTGGTCTGGTACTCCCATCTCTTGAAGAATTTTCCACAGTTTGTTGTGATCCACACAGTCAAAGGCTTTAGCATAGTCAAGGAAGCTGAAGTAGATGCTTTCCTGAAATTCTCTTGCTTTTTCTGTGATCCAACAGATGTTGGCAATTTGGTCTCTGGTTCCTCTGCTTTTTCTAAATCCAGCTTATACATCTGTAAGTTCTTGGTTCAAGTACTGTTGAAGCCTAACTTGAAGGGTTTTAAGCATTACCTTGTTAGCATGTGAAATGAACACAATTGTGCAGTACTTAGAACATTTTTTGGCATTGCCTTTCTTTGGGATTGGAATGAAAACTGACCTTATTCAGTCCTGTGACCACTGCTGAGTTTTCCAAATTTGCTCACATGTTGAGTGCAGCACTTTAACAGCACCATTTTTTAGGATTTTAAATAGCTCAGCTAGAATTCGATCACCTCCACTAGCTTTATTGGTTGTAATGCTTCCTAAGGCCCACTTGAGTTTATACTCCAGGATGTCTGACTCTTAGGTGAGGGATCACACCATCATGGTTATCTGGGTCATTAAGACCTTTTTTGTACAGTTCTTCTATATATTCTAACCACCTCTTCTTAACCTCTTTTGCTTCTGTTTGGTCCTTCCCGTTTCTGTCCTTTATTGTGCCCATCTTTGCATGAAATGTTCCTTTGGTACTTCCAATTTTCTTGAGATCTAGTCTTTCCCATTCTGTTGTTTTCCTCTATTTCTTTGCATTGTTCTCCTAAGAAGGCTTTCTTATCTCTCCTTGCTATTCTGTGGAACTCTTCATTCAAATGGGAATATCTTTCCTGTTCTCCTTTGCCTTTCACTTCTCTTTTCTCAGCTATTTGTAAGAAATAGGCATACAAATAAACAAATTATAATACATAATGAAAAGTATACATTATAGTAGATACCATTTGTTCAATAGTCATTCTGTGTCAGACACTATACTAAGTATTAAACTTCCTTTATTTCTTTTAGCCTTCACAGCAAACTTCTGAAGTAGGTAGCATCATTATTATTCATGCTTTACATGTCATAAGGACTTCCCTGGTGGCTCAGATGGTGAAGTGTCTGCCTACAATGCAAGAGACCCAGGTTCCATCCCTGGTCGGGAAGATCCTCTGGAGAAGGAAATGGCAACCCACTCCAGTACTCTTGCCTGGAAAATCCCATGGATGGAGGAGCATGGTAGGCTACAGTCCATGGGATCACAAAGAGTCAGACATGACTGGGTGACTTCACTTTCTACATGTCATAAAACTGAGGTTCTTGGGTATTAAATAACTCCCCATGGTTATACACTAGTCAGTGATAGAGGTAGGAGGTTAAACTATATAACTTTAAGCCCACCTATCCACTAAATTCCCATATGCTATATAGCCTCCTTTGAAACATAGTGGGATAAGATGGCAACAGCATCTGGGCTGGGTTTTGAAAAATTAAAACTTTTTCAGGCAGTTTGGACATCAGGAACATTTAAGTCAGAAGACATAAAGCTGTAAGTTCCAGAAGTGAATGAGCTGTCTGCTTCAGCATTTGATCCATCTTCTTACAGCTGCCAACCATTAAAGACAAAGAATATCTTCTAACTGCTTGGAAAGGGAGATAGAAGGAAGTAGAAAGTTAATCTCATTTAGAAGCCAAAAGAAATGTACTCAGAAGTCATTTAAGTATTGACATATTGAGAAGTATAATCATACAGTTCAGCCACAGTATCAATTGATGAAGCTTCTCTGGGTTCCTTTAAGCCTTGCTGTCATTTTCAGTATTTTTTCATGTGAAAATGCTCACCAAACAGCTGATCTGGAAATGTTTTTGGAATACAAATTTTATGTTTTACCTTGTTCTTGGTGCTGGTGTGTTCTGGTAGATTTAGGAATAGGTAGATTTATTCCAGACTGAAGACAGTCCACTTATACTAAAAATTAAATATTTCCCCATTATAGAGCTTTGCTGAATTTTTATGATGTATTAATAAAATAGTTTTAATGAACTTTATATCCTTAAAATCCCACAAAAGTAATTCTAGTCTAATCACTTAGTAGCTTTTCTTTTTGATTTTTTTTTAGTAGCTTTTCTATATAAAGCAGATATCCCCTGTTTTTATTAAACTTTCTGTGTGGTAGTTGCTAAACTAGATATAGATCTTTTGGATAAGTATTTTAATCTTTACAGTTATCTTGTGGAAATTGTTAATATTTCCACTTTATAGGCTCGGTGAGGCTAAATAATTCATCTAAAGTTACATAACCAGTAAGTGGCAGAAGCTGGAATTCAGGGTCAGGACTTCTAGTCAGATTACAGTGCATTAAACAAGAATGAAGTAAAACCAAACATATTGAAGTAAAACCAAACCATATATTTTTTAAGAGAAAGAAAAAAATTAGAGCATTTTTTATTCACTAATACCATGCCTTGTTCCAGATAGGATAAAGGAAGTTTGCAAATGATTTTAAAAAAAAAAAGCAAAGTGTAATTTTGTGAGAAAAAGTAAAGAACACTAGGAATGTAACATGGAACCTTGAATAAGACCAGTACAAAATAGCATACCACAAAAGTATCTTATACATTTTTATTCATGGGCCTCAAGCTTGGCTCTAAAGTTTTCAGCGGAAAGGGGAAAGCTGGTCACTTTAAACTTTTCATAGTGTCTTTGTGATAAAACAGACCAGTTGGTTAGAAGAGCCACACCTGTTCCTAATACTAAGACCAAGCAAAAGTTTCTTCATTGCTCTTTCATATGGAGACCTTCTAGAATGAGTCTACCAGCTATTATCCTTAACATTCTGCAGTCGTATGGGTTCATAGTCATAAAAATTGAACAATCTAAAGAACACAAACTTCTAAAACTTTTCTGTAGAAGTATTACTTACAGAAAAGTGCCCAGGTGACAAGTTTATAGTTCAGTAAGTTATCACAGAGATCACATCCATGTAACCACCACCCAGGTCAAAGAGATAGGCTGCAAAGCTCCATTCATACTCTCTCCCAACCTCTCTTCAGTCATACCCTCCTCCCCAGAAATAACTATGATCTCAACTTCTAATACACTGGTTTAAGTTTTCAAATTTTATATAAATGTCTTCTTATGGTATATCTTCTTTTGTGCCATGCTTCTTTTGCTCAAAGTTGCTAGTGAAATTTGACCATGTTATTCTTAAATGTAGCCCTAGGTTATTCATTCTCATTGCTGTGTAACTTTTCTTTATATAAATATACCACAATTTATTTATCTTTTCTGTTGGTGAATATTTGAATTACTTCTGTTTTGGCCTTTTAAGAACATCGCTGTTATTTATTGGCTTCCCACATGGCCTCAGTGGTAAAGAATCCACCTGCTAATGTAGGAGACATGGGTTTAATCCCTGAGTCAGGAGGATCCCCTGGAAAAGGAAATGGCAACCCACTCTAGCATCCTTGCCTGGGAAATCTCATGGACAGAGAAGCCTGGTAAGCTACAGAGTCAGACACCACTTAGTGACTAAATGACAACAACAAAGTATACTCCCATGAGCCATAAAGACAGTTTTCATTGTTCTACATTCTCATCAGCATGTGGGATTGTCCGTCTTTATCTAATTTTAGTGACTCTTTGACTGTGAAGAGGATTCTCATTACAGTTTTAATGAGTATTTCCTTAATTACTAATAAGACTGAGGACCTTTCCCCTAGCATCCACAATAGTGTTGGCATGTGGTCGGTACTCCATGAAAATGTTTTTAGTGAAGAAATGTTTGTGGAAGGCTTTGCTGATAAGGTAACACGTAAGTTGTGATAGGAATGCTAAGGAGCTTCTGATGTGCAAAAAACAGTGAAAAGATCATTCCTGGCAGAAGAAACAACTTGCACAAAGACCCTGGAAAAAATGAAGTGGACTTTTGAGAAACCATACTAATGTGGCTCGAGTGTAGTAGAGAATGGGAAAAAATACAGTATGAGGTAAGACTAAAGAAAGAGAGTCAAAGCCTATATAGTGTTCTATAAGCCAGGATAAATCATTTGGACTTTATTTTTGGCCAAGCAAGAATGATGTGATCTGATTTGCCCTGCCTGCTATGTGGGAATTGATTGTAGGAATTAAGAATGGAAATAGGGAGGTTCATTAGGAGGCCATTAAAATAGTCCAGGTAAAAGCAGAAGTGGAAATCTTAGCATGGTGGATGTTTTAGATGTAGAGAACTTGCTGGTGGATTGTGTGAGGGACATGAGAGAGAGAGTAGTCAGTGACTCCAGAGATGTTTGGCTTGATAGTTGAGTGAATGGTTGGTGCGACTTACTGAGGTTATGGAAGGTAGAAGATCCAAAGCTTTGTTCTCTTTATGTTAAGATTGAGATTCCTATTAAACATTGAAATGAAAATAGCAGGCAGACAATGGATGTGAATATGAGGCTCTAAAAAGAGATCAGGGGCTAAAAATAGGTTTATTGGTCATTGGCATATAAACAGCATTCATCAATAAAGAGAAGGGGGTCTAGGAGGAAGTTTGTGGTGCTCCTCACCTTTAAGGTCAAGAGAGCCAGCAGAGGAGACCAAAACCACCAGTGGGCTAGGAGGAGATCTAGGCAAGGGTGAAGTATTCAGGAGGCTCCCAAAAGGAGACCTTCAAGAAGGAAGCATTTCAACATAGTTGTTTCCTAATCCATCTGAAGAATGAATTTATTTAAAGTGATTTTGTCATCCTTTCCCACCATTTATCAGAAAAATTATTTATGAAAGAACTTGAGAAGGAGCTGTAATTTGTCAGTTGACAGCTTCTTGAAGAAATTGGAGAAATGTTAGCTATTTCAGGACAAGATTGGCCAGAAAATAAGAAAAAGGAAAGAATTATTACAGGGTGCTCCAAACAACTTACAATCTGGGTAAACGGAACCAACTTTCTTTCTAAGGATAGACATTGTGCTGTCTTCCAGAAAGTCTTCTGTCTTCCTGTCTTCTCTGTTGGGGAGGCAGGTTTTTAAGTTAAGTCATCGTATGTCACTAGAATCTTCTTTTATATCTTCTAGCCAAGTAGGAAATTAAGAGTTTCTGTAAATAAAAAGAAATCTAAACAAAGCCCTTACTAAAGTTTGGCTTTAAAAATGTTTATACATATACTCTTTAAGTTTTTAAATTCTGATAACTGTTTATGTACACCTGAGCTATGGGTTTATTACTTAAATATCTATCAAAATGTATTTTTGTTTTATTTTTATTCATTTTTAAAGTTTATTTGTTATTTTTGGCTGCTCTTCATCTTTGTTGCTGTTGCAGGATTTCTCTAGTTGCAGTGAGTGGGGGGCTACTCTCTAATTGCTGGGTGCAGTCTTCTCATTGTGGTGGCTTCTCTTGTTGCAGAGCACCGGCTGTAGGGCTTCAATAGTTGTGGCTTCTAGGCTCAGCACTTGTGGCACACTGGCTTAGTTGCTCTGAGCCATGTGGGAGCTTCCTGGACTAAGGATAAAAACCCATGTCTCCTACATTGGTGGATGAATTCTTAACCATTGGACCACTAGGGAAGTCCCTAAAATGTATTTTTACTGTTCTAAACATTCTTAATATGTTTAGTATGTATACTCACTTTGTTATCCAACTAGAATTTTTAAAATAAGAATCTTTGAGAGTCAAATGACAGATGACCCTTTGGTACTGTTTGAGTCTTTTTATTTCCCCCTATATTCTTCAGTTTAAGAATAGGTAATAAAAATCACTTGAATTTTATTTTAAAAGATGCAGCAACAACAGCTTTTTAAAAGACTCCTTGACTTTCATCTAAAATCAGAATAAAGGTAGAAAGACCTTGAAGCTGGGAAAGATTGAGGGGAGAGGGAGAAGAGGGTAACAGAGGATGAGATGGTTGGATGGCATCACCGACTCAATGGACATAAGTTTGAACAAACTCTGAGAGATAGTGGAGGACAGGGAAGCCTGGAGTGCTGCAGTCCATGGGGTCACAAAGAGTTGAATGAACATGGCTTAGCAACTGAACAATAAAAGTAGAAAAAACTTAGTCATTTGGCTCTGTAGGTATGGGCAGCTTTTTTTTTCCCCTCTCTCTCTCTCCTTTTGATCTAACCAAATGCCTTTGTTTTTTGTTTTCTTCACTGGATGCTCATTCCATATGACTGTTTCTACCAGTCTTTATTTCCTTTTAAATCTTGCAAAACTCTAGGTATATTAGCTAGTTTACAGAGTGGTAACCTAGAATAGAATTTACATTCTTCCAAACTGCTTTGATAACAACAATCTGTATCTGGAGGCAGAAATAAGAATCAAAAATAGTGTTTTCTCTTTGTACTGATGGCCATTGATAATTTTAATTTTAGAATTATTGTTTAAGAACTTTTTCAAAATGTGAAATTATAAACCTTCATGAATCTTTTTGTAGAAGGGCATGGTAACCCACTCCAGTATTCTTGCCTGGAGAATCCCTTATACAGAGGAGCCTGGTGGGCTGCAGTCTATGGGGTCGCAGAGTTGGATACGACTGAAATAACTTAGCACGCATGCATGCATCTTTTTACAGTGAAAAGTGCTAGTTTTCTCAGTGTAGGAACTTCTTAATAAAATAAACTATTTGCTTCAACTTGTTCTTTCTTTAGTTAAAGGAATGTGAAGTACCATGGTGGAGCTCACATAAGCCTCAATGCAAGTAAATTCATTTTCTCTGCTGCGCCCCCCCCTGCCGCCAAAAAGGTCCTGTGTAAATAATGATAGAGCATAATTGTACTCCTATGAAAATTACTTTAAGGCCCTTGAATGAAATGTGTAGCACTGGTTTTTAATATTACCTCCATTTATCAATAAAAAAATTGATTCTTAATGACTTCTTTAAATGACTGTTATTACTCTTAATATGTTCCATTTTCTCAGGTAAACAGTTCATCTTATTTGAAGTTATAAGATTAAAAATGTATTTATTGAGCAGTGTCCAGTATTCTATGTCTGGAATAAATAGCACTATGTAAAAGACTTGAAAGTAAGATTTCAGATTTATATATATATTTTTAACCAGACTTGTTCTTAAAGTTTATCTAGTTTTTCACTTAATAAATGAGGAACCTGAGGACCCAAGAGTTGAAGGGACTTACCCAAAGTTGTGCAGCTATTTAGTGGCAGGGACGGAACTACTGCCTGGGCACCGTAGCTTCTGATCTACTCCAATCCACTGCCCTACCAATCCTGTCGACCAGTTCAGCTGTCTCATGGTAGACAAAGTAAGAGTTTCATAGGAGTTTAACTGAATTAAAATTAATTATCTCTCTCAGATGAGAGTCAATGTTTAGGTAGTAGAAATCTATCCTTATTTAGTATTCTTTACTTTTCTTTCTTCCTCAGGTTTTAGACTTCTATATGATCTGAGACTGGGGAAGTGGTCTGACTTGACCCTTCAATTCCGCTTTAGTTTCCAGTGGTTGCCACTAAAATCTTAGCTTTTAAATATTAGCTGATTTTCTGGAAACAGAGGCAACTGAGATTTTTTTAGCCAAATCTGACATCTCTAGAAACCTAGAATTAAGTAAAAATTGTCAACCCATTTCCATATATACATATTATTTAAGAAATACAAGCTTATTCAACTATGTAAATTAGCTCAGCTATTCAATACATTCTGTTTCAAGAATCTAAAAGTCAAATATCATATAATATCACTTGTATGTGGAATTTTTAAAATTATACAAATGAACTTCTTTAAAAACCAAAATAGACTCACAGACATAGAAAACAAGTCTTTGGTTACCAAAGAAGGGAGGGGGGAGTGAAATTAGCAGTTTGGAATTAACATCTGCACACTATTGGTACGTATGAAGGGAAGTGAAGTCGCTCAGTCGTCTCCGACTCTTTGCGACGCCATGGACTACAGCTTACAAGGCTCCTCTGTCCATGGAATTTTCCAGGCAAGAGTACTGGAGTGGGTTGCCATTTCCTTCTCCAGGGGATCTTCCTGACCCAGGGATCGAACCTGGGTCTCCCGCATTGCAGGCAGACGCTTTACCATCTGACCCACCAGGGAAGCATCCATTGTATGTATCATAGGTAGCAACAGGGACATACTCTAGAGCACGGGGAACTCTCTCAATGTCTTATAATGACCTATAATGGAAAAGTAATCTGACCAGTGGCCAAACTTCCAGCAGTTGTTTCCAGATTATTTTTTAAATCTCCAGGGATATAGTTACATTCATTCTTTGCCTCGTAAAAGAATAATATACCACATTCATATAAAGAAAAACAATAATAATCCAACACAGGACTTTTAGACAATCTCCTAGTTTTATGTTACATTCATAAAAAGAGGGTGTTCTACTCAACTACATACATCTGTGTATCCTGGTTGCTGTAGGTAAAAAGAAAAAGTTTGATTTGTTAGTGAATAATATGTTTATAATAATGGTAGTTTCATTAAGAAATTGGAGTTGAATTGTGAGACTACGAAAAAAAAAAGTTTCTGGTAGGAGAGGGTAAATTGAAATAATTAAATCACTTAGAAAAGAAAAATTAAAAATATAAAACAATTAGCTGTATACCTGAAACTAACACAACATTGCAAATCAACTATACTCCAATATCAACTTTTCAAAAACTAGAAAACAAGGCGAGAGAAGGATTTAGAACCCAGAAAAGATGAGATACCAAGGAAAGAAGCCTTTTAGAAGTATTGACTAAAGTAGGACATGCCTCTAGAAGGGTTTCTTTACAACATTTCTAGGACAAAATCTGGGTGAACTGCCAATTTACAGAATAAAGAATCAGTCTGGAACTAGGAATTCAGACCTGGTACTCTGAATTAAAGGACAAAGTAAATGTCCTCAAGAAATAATTTGACATTGGCCAAGGAACAGAATCAGTTAGAAGTGTAAAGTCAGGCTTGAATATTAAGCTGAGTCACATGGAATTTTTTCTGATATTGTGCAAGACATTGTAGGAAGCATACTTTTCTAGGCAAGAATACTGGAGCAGGTTGCCATTTCTTTCTCCAGGGGATCTTCCGAACCCAGGTATCGAACTCGCATCTCCTGCGTTGGCAGGCAGATTCTTTACCACTGAGCCACCAGGGAATCCCTGTATTTAGAGATTACTTAAATTATACAGAAGGATGTGCACAGGTTATATGCTAATACTACTCCATCGTATATGACAGACTTGATCATCTGTGGATTTTGGTATCCACAGGGTCCTGATCCAGTCTCCCTTGGATACTGAGGGACAACTGTACTGATCTGTAAACTGTTAAATAAATGGTCCCAACAATTACTCTGTGGCTGTTAGATTGGAAACATACCTCACAAGAAACCACTTCAAAGGAAGCTGTGTATACCCAAGTGGTCAAATGCCACTTGGGTTACAAGAAATAAAGGCAGAAAGCATTTTTAAAGGAAATAGAACTAACTATAAAGCCTAGAGTGACAGTTTTTTATAGTTACCTATTAGTACTCCTTGGGAGAAAAGTTATGACCAACCTAGACAGCATATTAAAAAGCGGAGATGTTACTTTGCCAACAAAGGTCCGTCTAGTCAGGGCTATGATTTTTCCAGTAGTCATGTATGAATGTGAGAGTTGGACTCTAAGAAAGTTGAGCACTGGAGAATTGATGCTTTTGAACTATGGTGTTAGAGAAGACTCTTGAGAGTCCCTTGGACTGCAAGGAGATCCAACCAGTCCATCCTAAAGGAAATCAGTCCTGAGTATTCATTGGAAGGGCTGATGTTGAAGCTGAAACTGCAATACTTTGGTCACCTGATGCGAAGAGCTGACTCATTTGAAAAGACCCTGATGCTGGGAAAGATTGAAGGTGGGAGAAGAAGGGGTCGACCGAGGATGAGATGGTTGGATGGCATCACTGACTCAATGGACATGAGTTTGAGTAAACTCCAGGAGTTGGTGATGGACAGAGAGACCTGGTGTGCTGCAGTCCATGGGGTCGCAAAGAGTCGGATATAACTGAGTGACTGAACTGAACTGAAATGGATTTATTTCAGTAAGGGTGGAAGAGACTTCCTTTTAGCCTTTCATGAAGAGGTCATCTAATAGTATACTCTTAGATCTAAGACATGAGGAAAATAAGATATAAATGCCTAAAGACATTTCAGTCATATGTATGATACCAATAAGGTTTTAGCATGACTACAGTATTGTTTGTTGACATTTGGAATGACACTGGTAAGATGTGCTTGAAGATTTCATTCAACCTGATATGGGGCAACCAAAATGAGCTATGACTTTAAAATTCAGTGAATTTATTTGTGTACTCAGGGTTCAAGACTTTAGTGTTCATTTTTTAAATTTATTTCATTTATTTGAAAGCTGATTATCCCCACTCTTCATCTAACTCTGACTTTCTCCTTCACTGTCATGCCACTACTGCTAAACACATTCATAAAATAAAGAAGAGGGGGAAATAGGTTCTTAATAGCATTCTGGATTTTGTTGTTCTTTGGGTGTTTTCTTTTGATAAGTTTGGCTTTGTTTCTAAATTTTGTGTCTTTGCTCTCCATCTTACTGCAGGTGGTTGAGAAATGGTCATCCTGGATTGTAGGGCTAGTTCTGCCACTGATTAACTGTGTGGCCTTAGGATGCCTATTCATACTATTCATTCAGTCAGTGAATATTTGAACATCTTTTAACTCTCAGGCATACTTCAGGCCTTGCCTCTATTTCTGCATCCCAAAACAGTTATTTAAATGGTTATTATAAAGTCCTTTCCATCCCAGTCCTGTGCTAGGTGTATAAAAGTCACAATCCCAATTGTGAAGGGATTCAGACTGGTAGGGAAAGCCAGTCAGTATGAGCAGTGCTGTGGTAGAACCGTATGGTGCCACAGCCTAGAAACTGAAAAGGTTTCTGGGCATGGGGCTGCCTAAACTCTTTATTGAAGGATGGATAGAAGCCAGGAAAAGGAGAGTAGAAAGCTATTTCAGGCAGAGAAACCATCATATGCAAAGGTTCAGAGGTGTGTAAAGAGCTCAAGAAGAAATAACTAGAAACCAGTAAAGAGGGGCACCTCTAAAACCAGAGTGCCTTCTGATTAGTCCGTTTTAGTGTGTGGTAGTGAAGAAAAGCACTTACAGAGATTGAGCTGATGGCTGAGGGTAAAGCTTTCTTGAACAAGAGGAAGTGCATTAAATATAATCTTCCTTAATTATGTTTTAAGTTATATTCCTATTAAGGCCTTGGTTTAGATGATGCATTTCAGAGCCAATTTGGATTTTTTTCAGTCTAATTTAGATATTCTTGTGCTATTTTTTTACCAGGCTACCCAGTACTTCACATTTGTTTGTTAATGCTATCTATTCTTAAATATTAATCCAGTTTCTTCAACTACACTAAGATTTGGAAATATAATCAGTTACTTTAAAAACCTTGGAGGTTTTTGGGTTTTTTTTGCATCTTGTAATTCAATTTTAAAGAAACAATAGTATAGTATTGATAGTGTTTCAAACTAGGAACATTTGAAAATGTGCTCCACGAATTTACTGTCGATTAAGGAAAACTGATACAAGATGAATAATAGCTAGCTCTCTCAGATTTACAAAAACTAAAACCTTTACATTGTGGTTGGAAGTTTTAGTGCAGTAAGTCATGTGCTTTTCATGGGCCATATCTCACAGATGCAGTTGGACATGAGATAATCAGATTTTCACTCCCCACAAGCTGGACAGCTGAAAATGTCATACCAATAATACGTGTCAAAGACTCAGTGCTACTTTCCTGACTGTCTGATTTAAGTTGTTGTGGTCAGTGTGAGGAACCTGTGATATGATAAGATAGCATTCATGAGGTCATGTGGTTTGCAAGTACCCAATCTTAACTAAGCAGGCTGTGAGCACCTCCAAATGAGGAAGAGAGGATACTAACCTTGTCTGTTTGAAAGCTTATTTTGTGTTCAGTGATAAAATAGCATGGGTTTGTGGCTATGTATGTGTATTGTATATTTTTTAAATTATTTTTCCATCAGAAGTTTTAGTTTCTGAAAAAAAGTATATACTATAAATGAATTCATCTTCTTTAACTTCAGTCTAAAGAAATAAACATTTTATTTTGAATATTTTCTGCCTGTTTAAAATGAAGCTGTAGAAGATAGCCATCATTTCTTTTTATGTTGAGGAAAAAACTGAATGTTGAAGGTTAACATTGTTGGTGAATTTTTTTTAATCAATTAAGTTTTCTTCATTTCCTAAATAGAAAATTATTTCTTTTCAGTCTGGCAATATCTCTGTTGAAAATATATCCACAGAATGGCTATCTGACATAAATGTAAATAGATATAAATATTTTGCGTGTGTGTGTGTATATATATATATATATATATATATATATATATAAAACAGCTTTATTGAGCTTTAATTCACATCTAATACACTTTACCCACCTAAAGTAT
The DNA here is from genome assembly GCF_910594005.1 of Cervus elaphus. NCBI lineage: Eukaryota > Metazoa > Chordata > Mammalia > Artiodactyla > Cervidae > Cervus > Cervus elaphus. The sequence continues at coordinate 73,662,243 of NC_057834.1, forward strand.
ACAATTCAATGGTTTATAGTATATTCACAGAGTTGTGCAACCATCATCGCAATGAATTGTAGGCCATTTTTATCATTCAAAAGTTAGTCACATTCCCATTAGCAGTCACTCCTCATTTCCCCTCAAGGTTCCCTTCCACTAGTTCTAGGCAAACACTGATCTATTGATACTTTCTGTCTCTTGATTTCTCTGTTCTGGATATTTCACTTAAATGGAATGATACAATATGTGGTCATCTGTGGTTGGTTTCTTGTACTTAGTATAGTCTTGTCAGAGTTCACCCTTGTAGTAGCATGTATCAGTACTTCTTCATTCATAATGCCTAATAATATTCCTTCATACGGATATACCACAATTTATATATCCGTGCATCAGATGATGCATTTGGATCCATGCATCAGTTGATGACATTTGGGATGTTTTCACTTTGGGGCTACTTTAAATAATGCTGTTGCAAGCATCTATATACAGGTTTCTTTGTGAACATTTTCATTTGTCTTGAATGTGTACTTAAGTATTAATGATATTGCTGAGTTATATGATAACTCTACCTTTAACCATTTGAGGAACTGCTGTACTGTTTTCCAAAGAAGCTGTACCATTGTGTATTCCCACCAGCTATTTATGAAGGTTCTAATTTCTTCACATCCTTGCCAGTACTTGTTATTCTCTATTTTTTGGGCGGGGGGGGTGGGGGGAATCAATAGCTATCCTAGTAAGTGTAAATGTTATCTCATTTTGTTTTTTTGATTTGTATTCTCTCTATAGTTAATGATAATTGAGCATCTTTCCCTTTGCTTATTAGCCATTTGTATCTTCTTTAGAGACATATCTACCTAGACCTTTTGCCCATTTCAAATTGGGTTATCTTTTTATAATTTAATTGTAAGAATTCTTTATATAGTCTAGACACAAATCCCTTATCAAATAAATGATTTAAAATTTGGTTGATTGAATGGACTGATAAAACCTATGATTTAGCTTTAGAGAAGAATAATTCCTCCTAGGAATTCAATCCAGATAGAAAAAAAAAACCTTGTTTTTATGAGGATGTTTTGCTGAAGATTTGAATTTTTTTTTCAGTGCTCCAGCTAAAGGTTAAATCATATGAAATGTACATGGTACTTTGATGTAGCTTTAAAAGTTCAGAGTGAAACAAGTGTGAAGTGATTTATTTCCTGTAATTGGTCATAAATTTACATAGAACCTCATATATTCCTAACCTCATCACCATTGACATTAGAATACCTTCTAAATAATGTTAATGGTTTCAATTTTATCAAGATGTGTCAGCTGCCAGGAAGAGAGCAATGGCAGTTTCATTTTGTTTGCCTCAGTGTACTGAATAAATCTAAGTATGCACTAGAGAAAAACTAACAGTTCTTTGTAAATGGCTTTTATTTCTTCCCCCTCTGTCCTTCTCTCGTAACAAGTGCACAGTATAGCTTTCTTCAGTTCCAAACTTTACTTTCCTTCTTTTTCATTTATTAATGTATATACATATTTTTTCTTTGCTTCTAACCATATGAGTTTTAACTGTTGCATTTTATACATTTAACATAGACTCTATATATATTTTTAATTTTAAGTGTTTCATCTGGCTTTAAGGAGATTTAAATAGATTAATGCCAAAAACATTGTCAGCATTGTCTATTTTATATTATTTCAATAAAATTCTTGAATTTTTCAACTTAATCTGAATTTTAATTACTGTAAGTCTGAATTTTGGCTCTTGTCTATGTAATGCAATGATCAGAAGGTCATGACCTCCAATTGATCACTTTTATTGGTTTCCGGTTCTGATTCACTGGAAATCTTTTGGTTTGTGTGCTTGTCACTAGTTTTAATCTTTGTCATATGTGTAATTCAGTTTTTAAAGCTGATAATTGAGAATAAATATACTGTCTCATTTCTCATTTACATGTATTTAAAATTTTGAAAATTATTTTGTAAGGAATCCAACAAAATCACTGGTTAAACTTTGGGGGAAAAAAAAGAGTAAAGCGTTTATAACTTAGAAATACAAATCTGTTAATTTGACTTTATATCTGCTCATATAAGATAATGTATAGTTATTTTTATATATTATAGATCACTTATAGAAGTGTTACATTTAGCTTTAAAAGCTATAGCCCTGTGTTTTACAAAGATTGATTGTAGAGACCTAAATGTACAAATAGGAGCTTTTATAATCTGATATGACTCAGTCTTGGAAACTTACTGCAACTGTTTTGCAGTTCACTTGGTATCACATGACTCACTTCAATGGTTTAAACCCTGTCTAGTAGTGATCAAAGTTCATTTGGTTAGGGGTTTTTTTGGTGTGTGGATGACTTTTTTCCACTTTGTTGTGGATTGATTGTCTTTCAAAATACTCAGTGCAGTCCTTCTTACTCTTTTGAATCTCAGAAAGTAGTAGTTGCCTGTACAATTCAACCTCCAAGCAGACACATGGGGGAAAAATTTTAACTTGAAATAATATACACAGAAGCACTTTTAACTGTAAAGCATTATATCAGTATAAGTGTTCATTATTAATTCTGTTACCTCTACATGTTGAAAATGGCAGAAGATTAACCTGTTGTGTTGCTTTAAAATCAACTGTAAAGTTAACCCTAATGTTTTTCAAGGCACCACTGTTCTGTAATGTGCAGAAAGAAAGCAGACACATAGAGAACATGTTGTGTCCTCTGTCTACATGGCCAGCAGCCCAAATGAGCAAGTTTTCTTAGAACAGATTTCCGTGTTACTTATTAAGAAGTTATATTAAAAGCTGTATATCTCTAAAACTATCACATTTTTCTGTTTTACGAAAGAAATTTCTGTCTTAATAACCTTTAGTCATTTAGTGAATGAAGTAGACCAAGGAAAAAATTACAAAAAATACTTCTATATCCTTCATAATCATGAAGTCCTTTGAGGCTTCAGAATATTCACCCCTGCAGATTCTCCCTGCTTTAAAAATTTAATGTAATTTTTATGTGAAATAATTGTAATAGTTTTTAATACTCTTTTTTCAGTCTGAATTTTTACTGTCTTGCAGTTAGAAACGCTGCTGTTTCCTGTCAAAACCTATGTTCATCAGACTGAACATGACAGTTTCCTGTTTTCTTATTAACTATACTGAGTTTTGTTTTATTCTTTATAAGTTGTGTCTTATCACTTTCCTTTTCAAATTACTAAATGCCTTCTTTGGTAAGCATCGCTTAATATGTGCAGAGAAATCCTTAAGTCCAATCTCTTTGTTGATAGTGAGAGTTTAAGATTTTGTTAACTTTTTTTAAGTTGTAATGTGTATATCATAATGTCTTAAGTATTCTTTAAATAAATTCTATATGTTTTTACTTTTTTTACTCTGTCTCTTAATGCATAACATGATGAAGCAGTCCACATCAGGTAAGAAATAGTACATTATTTGGGTCTTGTATATTAGTACTCCCATCTGTATGCTTACTAGTTTTCTCTTTCAGCATTTAAAAGGACCGGATGGATAATCAATGCCTGAGAATTTTTTCAAGAATCCTGCTGTCTTTTTAGTGTAGTTTATCAGCATTCTTATGTGCCTACCCTGGTCAAGCCAGAAAGCTCAGTTCTAGGATACACAAATGATTAAGAAATAATCCTCATCATTAGGGACTGACAGAAGAGGTAAAGTGTATGTACAGCAACCAATCATTCCATATTTTCCCAGATGGTACTGATTTTAAATATTTGATTCCAGTGTTAAATCATATAATTTGAAAAAAAAAATCTATAAAAAATTCAGGGACTTCCCTGGCTGTCCAGTGGTAAAGACTCTATCCTTCCTCTGCAAGGGACACATGTTCAATCCCTGGTCAGGAAGCTAAGATCCCTGATGTCGTGCAGCATGGCCAATAATAATAAAAGCTCAAATATGCATATATATATGTGTGAATCACTATAGTATTAAAGTATTTATGCTTGTTGATTTATTTAAAATGCTATGAAAGTTATAAAAATGGTTTATAAAATGCTAATATTTTAAACTTAATATCAAAATAATACTAGAAAACAAAAGAAAATTTTTTTTTAATGAAGCAATTTTTATTTTTTTGTCTTTATTATTATTGGATTATTTGGGAATTTTGTTCTGGTGAATGTAAATACTTTATTATCAAATTGGTCAAGTTACAGATAAATTTGGAAGCATATTTGAGAGGTTTTATTGATCACCTAGTCTTGGGATACAACTAAACAAATATTTGAAACTGAGAAACTTAATATGCATGATGGGAAATGTTTGTTTTTAGATTTATACTCCTCTTTGTTCCCTAAAGATTTTGAGGCAGTTTGCATGAATGTATATAATGCAAAAATAACCAAAAATTAGGTTAATTAAATATAATTATTTATAAATATGTAAATCGACACAGCTATGTCTGACTCTTTGCGACTCTTTGCGACTGAATACTGGGGTGGGTAGCCTTTCCCCTCTCCAGGGGATCTTTCCAACCCAGGGATCAAACCCATGTCTCCTGCCTGCATTGCAGCAGATTCTTTACCAGCTGAGCTACAAGGGAAGCCCAGGAATACTGGAGTGGGTAGCCTATCCCTTCTCCAGAGGATCTTCCTGACCCAGGAATGAACTGGGGTCTCCTGCGTTGCAGGCAGTTTCTTCACCAACTGAGCTATCAGAGAAGCCCAGTTAAACCAAAGGAAATTGCTAACACTTAACTTTCACTTACAAATATGGTGGTATCATATGGGTCAGTCTAATAGTTAAAATAATTCTAATCTAATAGAATCAGAGTTATTATTAGCATGCAGAAATGCCTACAGTATCAAAGTGGGCTGCATAAGTGGCCAGCGTAAAGCATGGAACATAATGTATTAAAGATTCATGTTGTCTAGTAAGACAAAACGAAACCAGTTATTCCTTTTCCTGCTTCTTAACTTTTATTTCTTTTATGGGTTCACATATGGTACTAGAAAATACACTGGAAAAAAAAAAAAAAAAGAAAATACACTGAACAGAAAAGTGTTAGGCTAAGTAAGTGCACTGTTATAATGGACTAAAATAGTGGAGTCCAGATGTATAACTAGTGATTGTCTAGTTAGAGCCAAAGGTAGAGTTTAGAAATACTAGCAGAAGAAAGAAAAAAAAAAAGAAGAATGAATGGCAATTGCATGTCTTTCCAGCAATCTTCCATAGATATTATTTCTTGGACTTTTATTTAATAATAGACATTTTATTCTTAAAGTATCAGTTATATACAGAAAAATTCATGAATCCTAAGTGGTCCAGCTTGATACATTATTGCAAAAATAAATATGCTTATTTAACTTTCCACCAAGGTCAAGAACTAGAACCTTGCCAGCATTTCAAAGGTTTCTTTGTCACTCTCCCACTTACTGCCTAGTTTTTAACCTTATACTAATGGAATCATACGAATGAATTATTTCAGGCTTCACATATTTTGCTCATACTGTGAGATTTATCCATATTGTTCCATGTAGCAGTAAAAGTTCATTTTCATTACTGTATTATATCAATTATATGAATATACCATAACTTATTTACTCATTCTACTATTATTTCTACTTGGGGTTATTATGAATAAAATTGCTATGAAACCCCATTGTAAATGTTTTTTTAGTATATTATACTTAATTTTATTGTTCATATACTTAGGAATGGAAATGCTGAGTGACTTACTATTTATGGTTCAAACCAGGGCACTTTTGAGAATGAAAATAGTTTGTCCCAAGCAAACTGTAGTCTATGGTTATTTTAGGTGTAAGGTGTATAGGTGTTCAACTTTAGTAAATACTACCAAACCATGTTCAAAAATACTTTTACTGATTTACACTTATGCCATCAGTTTACAAGAATTACCACATTACCATGTGATTACAAGAATTACATGTCTCTGCTAATGTGATTGAACAGCTGAAAATTCAATGTTGTATTTTCTAATAAGAGCCTAGAATGAATTTAATCAGGGTGACCAGTTAAGGGAACATTAATTTGCTTTGACAATCAATCTGGCAGAAGGCAAGGCCAAAGTTTTCTTTCAAAATTTAAAGAGCTTATGTTATAATACTTTGGGAAATGATTTGGCAGCTTATTAGAGCTTAATAATACAGTGATCCAACTTAATAATACAGTGACCCAGCAGTTATACTCCTGGGTGTATTCAAGAGAAGTGAGTGCTTATACTCACTAAAAAACATATTTAAGAATGTTCCTAGCAGCTTTGTATGCAGTAGGCTGGAGACAGCTCCAAAGCCATTAACAGTAGAATGGATATTTAAATTACGACATAGTTAAATTCACATAGTGGAATACTACATGGCACTGAAAAAGAGTGAACAACTGCTATACATGCGAACATGGATGAATCTCACAAACATAATGTTGAGTAACAGGAGCCAGACACAAATGAGTACATGCCATATGTTTCTTTGTTTAAGTCTGAGAACAGGCAAAATATTCTGTGGGGTTAGATGTCAGAGTAGTGGCTACCTTGAAGGAAATGTAGGGTAATCACCCAGATAAAAGAGGACACAAGGGGGCCTCTCAGGGTGCTGGAAGCATTCTATATCTTGATCCAGATGGTAGTTACATGGACGTGTACATGAGTAAAGATTTATTTGTCTGTACACTTAAAATCTGTGTACTTTTACTGTGTTTTATTTTTTAAAGAACATGAGCCTAAACATTGTCTTAAAACAGACATACTCTCAAAATTTGCTCAAGCAATTCTGACGTTATAGACAAATATGGTCGTAGACAGATATCACAGAACATCTCATTTTTTAAAAAATTGATAGACTTTATTTTGGGAAACAGGTTTGCAGAAAAATTGAGCAGAAAGTACGGAGAGAAACCCCCTCAGCACCTTCCCACAATTACCCCCAGGAACGTCTCATGTTAGTGTCATACATAAGCTAATATTGACAGATTAACTAAAGTCTGTTTTTACATTAGGATCCGCTCTTTGTGTTGTACATTCTGTGGGTTTTTATAAATGTACAAGTTATGATGACTTGTAACTGCCATTACTGTGTCATACAAAATAATTCACTGCCTAACAGTCCCCTGTGCCCTACCTATTCATTCTTCTCTCTCTCCCTTTTAACCTCTGATAACCACTGGTCTACTTACTGTCTCTACAATTTTGCCTTTTCCAAAATGTTGTATAGTTGGAATTATACAGTATTTAGCTTCTTCAGATTGACTGCTTTGACTTAGCAGTAGGCACTTAAGATATTTCCATGTTACTCCTCCAACCCCAGCACCCCTAACAGCCTAATATTAAACTGCTTAGCAGTTCTTAAGACCTCTCTTTGGCCTGCATACTTTTATACATGCTTCATCTCTTTAATGGAGCCTTTCAAATGTGTGACACCATGAAATACTGTTTAACCAGAAAGAATTATTGGTACAGATTCAGTCATTTGGGAAGAAACCTGGATCCTACTTAAAGATTTGGAAAGGATCCACTCTTTCAAAAGGTATGTTGTGTGTGTGTGTGTTAAAGCTCCTGAGTTTCCTTGGAGGCCTCTCCTCCAGAGTGGAAACCAAAGGCCTGGAAAATCTTATTTTTAACAAGTTTCCAAGGTAGTTTTATCAGGGAAGTTTGGAAAATAATGCTTTGGGGAGGATTTGTTTGCTTTTCTGGCTCTAGTTATTAATATTTTAAGCAGATTTATTGAGGCATAACTTACAAATCATAAAGTTCTTCCATTTTAAGTGTAAAATTCAATAGCTTTTAGTGTATTTACAGAGTTGTGTGACAATAACCACAATCTAATTTTAGAATATTTCTGTCACCCCAAAAAGAAACCTCATGTCCACTTTCAACCATTGTCTTTCTCCTCCCCTCTTCCCTAGTCATAGGCAGTCACTAATCTACTTTGTCTCTGTGGACTTGTCTATTCTGGACTCTTTGTATAAGTGGAATCATGTAATATGTTGTCTTTTGTATTGGCTTTGACTCAGGTTAATGTTTTTGAGGTTCATTCATGTATCATTACTTCATTCCTTTTTACTGCCTTTCAGTTGTACAGAACAGTGTCTTGTGATTATTTTACCTGCATACATTTATTCAAATGATTGTCTTAGTTTTTTTCATTTTATTGGTGCGTTCTCTTATGTTTAACTCTCCTCTTGTTGTTCAGTCGCTAAGTCATGTCTGACTCTTTGCTACCCCATGAACTGCAGCATGCCAAGCTTCCCTGTCCTCCACTATCTCCCAGAGTTTGCTCAAGTTCATGTACATTGAGTCAGTGATGCTATCTAACTATCTCATTCTCTCCTGCCCTCTTCTCCTTTTGCCTTCAATCTTTTCCAGCATCAAGGTCTTTTACAATGAGTTGGCTCTTCGCATCAGATGGCCAAAGTATTGGAGCTTCAGCTTTAGCATCATTCCTTCCAATGAATATTCAGGGTTGATTTCCTTTAGGATTCGTTAGTTTGATCTCCTTGCTGTCCAGGGGATCTCAGACAGTGCAAACTCTCCTCTAATACAGTGCAAAGCTCCTGTTATCTGTTAGTCTCTTCTTTCAGTTTAGGTGTACTGTTAATTTTACCTTTGTTTTAAAAATTCATCTTTGTCTTTGCATGGTTTGACAGCTTATTCCTTTTATTTATTTACTTATTAATTTATTTATTTATTTGGCCGCACTGTGTCTTAGTTGTGGCACATGGGATCTTTGTTGTGGGTGCGGGATCTTTAGTTGCAGCATGCAGACTCTTAGCTGTGGCCTTAGTTCCCTGACCAGGGATCAAACCCAGGCCCCCTGCATTGGGAGTGTGGAGTCTTAGCCACTAGACCACCCAGAAAGTCCCTGATTTCACCTTCTTGAAGAAATCTTTCCTCTGGCCTGCTGGTCTACTTCAAAGGATGTCATCATGTATAGGTGGAGGCCTCCTGCATAGCTGTCATCATGGGAACTTTCTTTGTTATCCTAGGGATTCCTTTTGCCTCACTTCTGCAGTAGACTTCCTTTTTCCTGGATCAAAAATAAAAGCATGTCTTTCTTGGGGTACTTCATTTTGGCGGACATATCACTTACCTTTCTGGGGGAAAAAAGATGGGAGATAAACTATAAAAAAGATTTATCTGATTTTGGTTCTCATGATTGACCCCAGATGTTAAGTCCTTGAAGCTTTTAGCTCATACTTTAGCCTCACATTTAATTGATAGTTTGTATGGGTATAAAAATTTTGTTAAGATAATTACAATTTTTTAAAATAACAGAAATTTTTTTCTCAGAATTTTGACGGCACTAATCTATTGTCTAATACCATTCTGATTCTTAATCTTTAATGTAAAATTTGTTGGTTTGGGCTGGATACTTTTTCTTTTCTTTGTTCCCAGTGTCCTGAGATTTCATTGTGATATACTGTGATATAGGTTTACTTTTAAACCATTGTCTTGGACACTTGACAGGCTTTCTCAATATCAAAGCTCATATCTTTCAGGTCAGAGAAATTTAAGTCTTAAAACCCCTTTTTAGAATATCACTTTTTCTTTTTACATGGATGCAGTGTCTTCAGAAGCAATGAGTAATGCTTTTTTTTTTTTTAGTTTTTTTCTCCCCAAATAGTCTGCCTTTTTTATGGTTTCTCTTAAATGCTTTCCTTAAATGTCTGATAATATTTGACTCTCTATTCAGACTTAAGACTAGAGAACTTTAAAACCTGACAGGAAGGTCTGAATGCCTGGGTAGGATGCATTAACTAAAACCACCATTTTATCATGATCCTGCTGAGATCCTTCTTTGAGGAATTCAAAGATTTCTCAGAAAGAATCACTTTACATACAATTCCAGAGAGTCCTGGTGCCTTTCTTTCCTTGTGAAATCTCAGAAGTACTTTGAGGCACATTCATTGCCTTTAGAACCTATGTCTAATTTCACCTGGAAAAATAATACTTTCTCTTTTCCATGATATGAGTGCATTGTTGGCATTTCACAATTTAAAGTTTTTGTCTTTGCTTTTAGTATTGTGAAGATATTCCTATAGTTTTTATAAAATTAGAAGACGGTGGGCCTCAAAAAGGTACATTCAAGAATATATGTGTACTTTTCAAGACAAGAGTCAGTAGCTTTTATCAATAGGTTCTGTATCCTGTGAATGACCCCCCAAAAAATGTCAAACAAAACCAAACAAAAGAAAAAAGTGATGTTGTGTAAAGGGTGGTCCTTACCCTTGAATGTACATCAAAATTATTCAGCTTTTTGAGCATCTACATTTCTAGACTCTACTCTTATACCAGGAAAAAGTTTCAGGAAAAGATACTTCAATAGACTACTCCTTGTTTCAACCACCAGATGGTAGAATCGGCCCAAAACGGCTTGGTTGTACTACTGAAAGACGGTGTCCATTTGTATATACCAGATACACACACAGGCAGGTAGATGTTCATAGTTCAGCAGCGCTTTTGTCCTGAATAAATAATAGTTCCATTTTGGGTAACTCAGCTCCTTTCTGAGTCAGCCTCATTTGGTTTGAACAGAGGATCTGCCACAGTGATCCTCTAACTGAGCATGTCAATATCTCCTGAAGTGCTTTTAAAATATATAAGTTCTGGATTTTCACACTGTGGATTTAGGTTCATTAAATCTGGGGAGTGATTCTACATTTTTCGTAGGCATCCTCGGTTATTCTGATGCTGATGATCAGTGGGCCATATTTTAAGATATGCTAATCTAAATTTGCGACCAATATTATCCCTGTAAGTTTTTGTAGCAGGGTTGGGTTGAGAAGGTTAGTTGTCTGCTTTCTGTTGTTTTTTAAATATAATTAGTTCCTAGAAGTCTAATAAAAAGGGTGAGCAGTACAGTTCTTAGACACAGACAGCAAAAGCAGTACTTTAGAAGGCCCAGCTCTGGGCTTCTCCCGGGCAGACTCCTTTTCAGAGGATGTGGAGTCCCAGAGGACATCCCTGAAAGTGGAAGTGTTAGTCGCTCAGTTATGTCCAGCTCTTTGGGACCCCATGGACTGTAGCCCGCCAGGCTCCCTTGTCCATGGAATTCTCCAGGCAAGAATACTGGAGTAGGTTGCCATCCCCTTCTTCAGGAAATCTTCCTGACCCAGGGATCAAACCCAGGTCTCCTGCATTTCAGGCAGATTCTTTACCATCTGAGCCACCTTGAAGTCTAACCCATTTGAGACCACACTTTGGTCTCAAATACCTCAGATACCTGAGGTACCTCTCAGTACCCTGGAATTCCTTGCCCAGATGTTTACTTTCAGGGCCTGCATAGGCCTCTACCCTCTCAGAGCCAATATGCACACTCCTAGGTCCAGGGGATAACTAGATAGCTTCAGTTTTATCAAATAGTCCCTTACCTTCAGATTTTTCATCTCTCCACCAAAAACTTTCTCTATGCCTTTGCTATTCTATATTCAGTTCAGTCACTCAGTCATGTCTGACTCTTTGTGACCCCATGAACTGCAGCACGCCAGGCCTCCCTGTCCATCAACAACTCCCGGAGTCTACTCAAACTCACGTCCATCGAGTCGGTGATGCCATCCAGCCATCTCATCCTCTGTCGTCCCCTTCTCCTCCTGCCCCCAATCCCTCCCAGCTTCAGGGTCTTGTCCAGTGAGTCAACTCTTTGCATGAGGTGGCCAAAGTATTGGAGTTTCAGCTTCAGCATCAGTCCTTCCAATGAACACCCAGGACTGATCTCCTTTAGGATGGACTGGTTGGATCTCCTTGCAGTCCAAGGGACTCTCAAGAGTCTTCTCCAACACCATAGTTCAAAAAGCATCAATTTTTCGGCGCTCAGCTTTCCTCACAGTCCAACTCTCACATCCATTCATGACCACTGGAAAAACCATAGCCTTGACCAGATGGACCTTTGTTGGCAAAGTAATGTCTCTGCTTTTTAATATGCTATCTAGGTTGGCAATTATCAAATAAGAAAGCATTTTTTAAATTGTATCTCTGATGTTGAAGAAATGACCCTTCTATCTATAGTTTTATTTCATATAATATTGAGGTCAATGATTACATTTGATATGAGGCTGCGGTGTTTTAATTGCAGAAAATTTTGTTAGAACAAAGAAAAGCTACAGCTTTCCCAACAATTGGGAAGTTTTAGTTCCTCTGCCACAATCCTCCTTTATAGCCAGGAAGAAGGAGGACACGCGCTCTATATTATTTCTTCAAAAGGGTCTGGGGACAAGAGAAAGGAAGAGATTAACTGACTTAACTTTATATTTGGAGCTATAAATCATGTTGCAATTCGGTGATAGGATGTTGCATCAGAGCATGGCAGTTGTAGTAATGCAGTGGGTATCACAACCACGGGGAGGTCTTTGTGGTGCTCTATGCCCTTTCCCTGGAGATTCAACTCGAAGTTTATCTCCTTTGTGCTATGCCAAAGAGGAGGGTTTTACTTCAGTTACATAGTAACTCACAGTGATGTTCTCTTAGCCTAGGGCACAGGAATTTCTTAATGTCTGAGCTTTCCCTGAGGCAGACATTGCTGTGTTGAGCCCCAGCATCCTTCTTGTTTCCCATTATCACATACCAACAGAGATTTACTAGGGTTTCTTCACTTCTTCCGGGATGTCTATCAGGAAAGCTAGGAGGTGTTATGGCAAAGCTGTAATGTCTTGACTCTCAGAACCGTTAGTTTTGAAAGTGTATGTAATATTTCCTGACTATTTCACATTGCCTTTATCTCAAGATTTGAAAGATAGTTAGTGACCAGGAATTTGTCCCTAAAGAACAAATATTGCAGGTTGATAATACTGATAAGGGCAAGAGATATGAATTGTATTTTTAGCAAATTCTTGATAGTCAAAGTAGATTTGGGTAGTTATTTGTTCAAGTGATAATATCAAGATTGAATTTTATATTTTTGAAACAAATTCTTGAAAAGAATTTGATGTCTTAATTATATGGTAGTGGACATGATAGTATCTTTTGAGGAGGGGTTGGGAATTTGAAGAAACAGGCAAAGAAGGGGCAGATGAAAAGAAAATCACTCTCAATACTGATAAAACTGGTTTGGGAGAATGTGGTTTTTGATGTATGACAACAGTGGGTTTTTCAGTATTGAACTTTAGAGTTTGTCTGACTTGCCCACCCAGTAATAGGTAGCATTTGATCTCCATAGCCCTTCCCACACAAGAGTATGGCCCTGTGAGACTCCAGGGATGGAGATGGAACGGGATGGTTCCCAGCGATGGAAGGAGAGGGAGAAGAGCTGAGCAGCACTTGCCTTCCCTCTCCCCTACCCCTTAGTGAGAGAAGTCACTCTTTCTCCCTGGGAAGAATAGGGGAGAGAAGACAAAAATATTATACGTTCCCTCTACACAGAAGAACATATCGTGGTGGGAAGAAAGCATCTCTGTTCTCACTGAGTGATAATGGTATGGTGGTCTTTAGGCTGTTTTAACAGGATGGAGACTCAGCAAATGTTTTTGATTTGTAAACCATTATCATCATCATCATTCACAAAATTATGGAGACATGCTCTAAGACAGGGTGTGTGATAGTTCAGAGTATTGTCTTTATTAAGTTCATTTCTTCTACAGACGTGCACTGAAATATTTACAGATGAACTGATAGGATGAGATTTACCTCAAAATAATCAGGAACATGAGAAGTACATTGTAACAAGATTGTCCATGATGTGTTAGATGTTGAAATTAATGATGGGTACATGAGGTTTATGTTATTCCTAATATAGCAGAGGTTCATTTTGAATCTAAACTTGACTGTTAGTTGTGTGTCCTCAGGAAGCTATACCACCTGAGTCTCTTATTTCCTAATCTCTAAAATGAAGACAGTAAAATCAACCACATAGGATTGTTGTAATGATTTCACTAAAAATAAATTATGTGCCCATTGCATGACATTTAAGAGTCACTAAAAAATGTGATAGTTACTATTTATATCCATAAATTGAAAAAAGACCAAGATATCTTCTTGTTTAAATATGAAATGTTTGCTTTCTTGGAGTGTGTGTATTTCCCCAAGTTGAGTATATTAACTTGGATTTTGTTTTGACAGCTCAGGTGCCTAAAAGGCCAGAGAGGCTTCTCCAGCCAACCCCCTTTTGATGGAATCCACATCGTCAACCATTTAATAGGAGATGATGAATCATTCCATTCCTCTGATGAAGAGTTTTTAGATAATTCCTTACAGGAAAGTGGCATTGGTTTCCCTTTGCACAGAAAATCTGGTCCAATGTCTTTGGACCCCACAATGGCAGATGGTAGTGAAAGCGAAGCAGAAGACAGTGCGCTGGGGACCAGAGAGGGCAGTCAAGTGGCTCAAAAGGAGCAGCCCCTGAGAAGAGCGTCGTACTCAACCACTGTCTGACCATCACTGTGACCTAGACTGTGGATTTTTTTTAAGGGATCAGTTATCATGACTAAGGATTTTTGGAACATATCTGTTTCATATGTATATGTGTGTGTGTATATATATAAATATATATTTTACAGTCTTATCTGCCTTTTTATCTTTGCCAAATCTTCACCACTGACTTACCATTGCCATAAAGTAGAATGGAATATGGTTAATGGGAAAAACGAGGTTCTAACAGTATTACTAAATATTAACATTTCTTGTTTAGAAAATGCAATTATATCTATATGTGGGGAACCATTTTGAAGTTCAGAACTATGGAAAATTGAATTTTCTTCAGACAAAGCTGTTCTCGTGCAATATTTTATGCTCAGTGAACAAATTGTATATTTATATTTATCAATTTGTTTTCAGAGCAGCTGTCTACACACATTTAACCAAGGCACATCTGAGTTATCTTGGTATTTTGTGTTTGGAAACTTCTTTTTTTTTTTTTTTCAACTAAAATTACTGCTCTATTAGTGGGCCATTGAAAATTCCCAAATACAAAGCCTTTTTTCGCATAATTTTATAAACACAAGTTAATGGTTGTCTTAAGAATTTTAAGTTTTGTTTTAATTTCAAATTTTTATGTGCATATGATGCTTCCATATGTTGCCTATCAGAGTACTAGTTAGCTACAAATATATTGGGTTTTTGTACATATTTATAAATCTGTACCACCCAACACTGAACATTTTATATGGAGAATGTACTTGTTGAAAAATGACTGCCTTCAGCATTATAACTGGACCTCTGTAAATAATAGGTTAAAGAAAATTGAAAATAAAACCAAACACTAATATTGCAATAGCTTTAGTATTTTGCTTATTAGCATTCAACACTAGCAGATTCATAACTGATGCTTATTCAAAGACACTACTGGTGAAATCTTTTACTTCATGTGTATGTAACTACTAAATTTTTCTTGATTAGAGAGGTTATAGCAGGCATCACTTAGTGCTAATATTCTACTTAATGTAATTTAAGCAATGGACTGAGGTCCACGATGCACAACAATTATATCTGCAAATAATCTGTGAATATTATCTTCAGATTCTCTAGTTACTGATCTATAGATGAAGCAAGCCATATGAATCCGTTCCTACCAGTTCTTTATCATCTAGATTTTTTTTTTACCCTAGAAAACTGATGCCTGTCATTGATAAATTAGAGGAAACACCCAAACTACATTTCCACTATGGAAAGACTCCAGAAATGTGTTGGCTGGATGCTTTCTACTCTTAATTTTCCTCAGCAGCTTATGAAAAGAAAATAATCCTCAAGACTTTAAGAGGAAGGCAGAATTCAGTAAATACAGAGGTAAATTTTGTACAATGTGTTGCATGCAGGAAAAAAAATACATGATAAAATAGAGTAGAAGAGACAAAAATAGTTTTCTAAAACAAGGAGGTAAGCCTTATGGTACATTGTAAGCAAGGCTTTCTCAGCAAGCCCTTTGTAAGCAAGCTCTTGAGAGACAAGATTGAAAAGATGCCTCCTGTGTCCATAGCTCCAGGCTAAATTCTAGTGGTTAAGTAATTTACCTGTGGCCACAAGTTAGTAAATATCAGCTTAAGTTTTAATCCAGATTGCTCATCAGAGTGTTTGAAAGATGCTCCAAAGCATTTGAAAAGGCTCAGCTAAATGATTTTATCAATTCCCTGCTTTTCTGGCAATTAATGTGATTTAAATAAATTTGATTTAAACTGTTTCCTGGATATATTACAGAGATATATATATCTATATGTATAGATATGTGAGTATCAACATTCATAAGCTGCATAAAGCTTTTGAATGTAGGTACTACTAGAATTGTCTGACTGGTGCCTTTGGGATTCTCTTTTTGGGTTCATTGCTGTCATTCTTGAGGTTGTTGATGCCCAAGTGAAGTGAAATGATTTATGGCCACATGATAGCTTTGTCCCCCACATCAAGAAATCCGAATGGTCCAGCCCATAAGCTAGTTCCAGCCAACAGCCTATTTTTACATGACCCACAAGCTAAGAATGATTTTTATATTTTTAAAGAGTTGAGGGGAAAAAAAATCACATGAAAATCATATGACCTTCAAATTTCAGTGTCAATAAAGTTTTATTAGAGCATACCCACGCTGCTGCATTTGCATATTGCCTGTTACTGCTTTTGAGCTACAGTAGCAGAGCAGAGTAGCTTAAAATATCTGTCTGTCACTTTAGAGAAAGTTTGCGGATTTTAATTTAGATACTGTAGGTTTACCTCTTCAGTTTGTCTCAAGTAGAAGATTTGCTTTTCTATTGAGCTAATGGTTTGGACCTAAAATTTCTTGGTGGATCCTATACTTAAAACTATTCAAAATGGAGAGGGTGCCAGCTATTTTAGATTATGAAGTGTTTGAAGACATAGAAAATTCGGAAGGATATCTATGCCTTTGGAAATGGAGGGAAAAAGGAAAGAATTCCAGAATCTTGGCACCATTCTGTAAAGCATGCATCATTGACCTTTAGGGTGTGCTTCATTGAGTCAGTGTTATAATTTGACTTTAAAAGTATGAACATCCTTTTAGAATCATGTTTCAATTCTAAACTTTGAAAGATATCTTTAGAGAATTTCCTAAGTACTGTTTCTGGTTAGGAATTAGTTGTTAAGTAAACCTTAATCTGTTGGGACTCTTGTAATTTGAATAATGAAAAACTAAAAACAACAATCTTTTCTTTCAAGATCTTTGATTCAGATACTTCTTAGAAGGGTTTAAAATCTTCCTGGCCTTTAGGATGTAATAGGATAACTTGCTCCCTTGGAATAGATTATTTCTGGTGTCATTGTTATCCTGGGTTGAAATGCTGAGAAGAGGTTACAAGTCACTTGAATAAAGTGAAAATTACATTGAGGTGATTAAGCAGAGACCTTACAGACCAAGAAAAGATTTCAATAGGCTATTAAAAAATAAGTGGAAAAAATTTTTGTTCCTGGAAAAATATGTTGAAGATATAACTACATGATTTCTACCCTTTTTGTTGATAGGGTTAAGCATTCAGTCTTTGATGACTAACTGAGACATCAAGTCCCAACCAACTGGCTGGATATATGGGGAAGGAAAAAAAAAACTTTTTCTTAGCTCTGAATGCAGCTTGTTACTCTCCAGATAGTGCCTTTGATTGAAAACAAGGTCTAGACATTTTTAAGTATTTTATTTCTGACGTCATTAGAAATGACATGGTTCCTCATGCTTCTTTTTCTTTACATAATGCACTATAATGTTCAGATTTAAAGTAAAATGAGTATATGAATTGTGTTTTAATAAAGCCCTTTCACGGCCAGCTTGATTTTTGTGTAAGTACTAGGCATCAACAGCTAACGTTTCATTAAATCAGTGATTTACTTTGTTACAACAATGAACTTTAGCCTGAAAGTTATTGCTGCTCTGTCATTAATGAAACAATAAGTTTTTTAGTTAATTTAATTCATTCTACTGAAATTAAATTTTCTGATTAAAAATGGAGTGAATGCTATTTATAATCCAAGTTTTTACATTACATCCATTGATCTGCCTATACCTTCTTTTCATTCCAAAGAAGAGAAGATAGAATAATACATTAAATATACTATAGAGATGCAAGATTACTATAATGTATTTCATTTTACTGTTGGAATTTCTTATTGTAACATTATATGATAACCTGAAATGTTTACTTGTGCCTTTGCTTTAAACAATTAAAGTTTTCCATTTTATAAGAATTTCTGTTTCCTTAAACTATTCAACGTAAAAGGGAGTAGACATCAAAGGTCTGTCTAAAAATTTATAGCCTAACATCAGGTATTCATGAGTGAGGCCTGTGTTCTCTGGGTATAGGGACCATATCCACCTGGTCCACCCATGTGTAACTAGTGCTAAACAGAGAGCCTGGTATATATTTTTCAATAATGAAAGCCTAAAATACCCGGATTTGTTATTTCCTTCAGAAACATTGTTATTTTTTGAAGATTGTAATGGCAGTATTTTTATCTCACATTGTGTTTTAGGTTATTTGATTAGTAACTGATTCAATAAATATATTTAAATATATAATTTGAGTATATATACAGAGGTAATTATAAAAAGAAATTTATGCCTTCTGCATCATTACAATGTTCAGTTCAGTTCAGTCGCTCAGTCGTGTCCGACTCTTTGTGACCCCATGAATCGCAGCACGCCAGGCCTCCCTGTCCATCAACAACTGCTGGAGTTTACTCAAACTCATGTCCATCGAGTCGGTGATGCCATCCAGCCATCTCATCCTCTGTCGTCCCCTTCTCTTCCTGCCCCCAATCTCTCCCAGCATCAGGGTCTTTTCCAATGAGTCAATTCCTCGCATGAGGTGGCCAAAGTATTAGAGTTTCAGCTTCAGCATCAGTCCTTCCAATGAACACCCAGGGCCGATCTCCTTTAGGATGGACTGATTGGATCTCCTTGCAGTCCAAGGGACTCTCAAGAGTCTTCTCCAACACCACAGTTCAAAAGCATCAATTTTTCAGCGCTCAGCTTTCTTCACAGTCTAACTCTCACATCCATTCATGACCACTGGAAAAACCAGAGCCTTGACCAGACGGACCTTTGTTGGCAAAGTAATGTCTCTGCTTTTTAATACGCTATCTAGGTTGGTCATAACTTTCCTTCTAAGGAGTAAGCGTCTTTTAATTTCATGGCTACAGTCACCATCTGCAGTGATTTTGTATCATTTAATTCAGAAGCAGTAGTTCATTGTGTATGCTGCTTTATTCCCAAAAGGATTTAAGGCACTTCACAAGGGTACCTGAACTATGACAGGATAATTATAATCCAGGATTTCTTACCTTGGCACTGTTGACAGTTGGGGCCAAGTTGTTGCAAGTGGCTGTCCAGTACCTCCTCAGGTATTTGTCAGCACCCCTAAGCTCTATGCACTAAGTGTCATAGCTCCCCCTCCTTCAGTCATGATGACCTAAAATGTCTCCAGTTGCCAAAAGCTGGGAGGACTGAGAATGAAAATCACCCCTGGTTGAAAATCTCTGGTATATATTTAGAAGTGAGTCAGAAAACAAAAAGCCACTAGGACCAAAACTAAAAATATTTGCACCTATTGAAGATGGATAACAAATTTGACTGTTTCTAGTAGCCAATGAGAAAAGTAAAACCTGAACCACAGTGAGATGTCTCTTCACACTTACAATGGCTATGAAGACACACACTAACAAGTGTTGGTTAGGGTATGGGAAAATTGGAACGCTTGTCCATTGCTGCTGGAAATGTAAAATGGTGCAACCGTTGTGGGAAGGTTTTGTCAGTTCCTCAGAAAAGCTAAACACAGACTTACCATATGATCCAGCAATTCCACTTCTAGATAAATACCCAAAATAAGGCCTCAAACATACTTGTACAATGGTGTTTATAACATCATTTTCACAATAGCAAGAAGGTAGAAGTGACAAATGACAACAGATGAGTGGGTAAATAAAATGTATACACACATGTAATGGAATATTATTCAACTATAATAAGGAATGAATTTTTTTTTTAATGCCATATCTTGTGACTTGCTGGATCTTAGTTCCCCACCTAGGAATTGAACCTGGGCCCCAGCAGTGAAAGCACCCAACCACTGGACCACCAGGGAAAATCCTAGGAATGGAATTCTGATACATGGTACAATATGGATGAACCTTGAAAAATGCTAAGTGAAATAAACCAGACACATAGTGTATTTCCACTAATCCAAAGTACCTAGAGTAGCAGATTTATAGACATATATACAAGTATTTCTGTACTTGGCCAACATGTCTAATGTGTAGACATCAACCATGGGATGGGGGAAAGGGGAGTCATTGTTTAATGGATACAGATCTTCTGTTTGGGATGATGAGAAAGTGCTGGAAATGAATAGTAGTGATAGTTGCACAACACTGCATGTATTTAATGCTACTAAATTGTACACTTAAAAATGGGTGATGTAGGGACTTCCCTGGTGGCGCAGTGGATAAGAATCCCCCTGCCAGTGCAGGGGACACCAGTTTGATCCCTGGTCTGGGAAGATTCCACATGCCACAGAACAACGAAGCCTGTGTGCCACCGCTGCTATACTTCAAAGCCCGTGAGCCGCAAGTAATAAGCCTGTGTGCCAGAAGTACTGAAGCCTGTATGTGGAGAGCCTGTGCTCCTCAACAGGAGAAGCCACTGCAATGAGAAGCTTGCACACCGCAATGAAGAGTAGCCCCAGTTCTCCGGAACTAGAGAGAGCCCACACAAAGCAAGGAGAAGATCCAGCACATCCAAAAATAAATAATTTTTTTAATGGTTGAAATAGTTTTTTAAAAATAGGCATGCTGAGGACTTACAGTTGGCTTATAAGTTAAATATGTTCAAGTGAGGATATATAGGAGGGAAGAAACCTAAAACCTAAGAGTCGTAAGATTTGCAATGCCCATGAAGTAAATAGTTTTTTAGGTGTAGAGTTCTGACACTAGACTGTGACTCAAGCTTTGTGTTGATGAAACCTGGACAAGTCACAGAACTTGGCGGCTTC
This sequence comes from Cervus elaphus, assembly GCF_910594005.1. Classification (NCBI taxonomy): domain Eukaryota; kingdom Metazoa; phylum Chordata; class Mammalia; order Artiodactyla; family Cervidae; genus Cervus; species Cervus elaphus. Next base: position 73,683,103 of record NC_057834.1, read on the forward strand.
CTTGCTGCTCCCGGGTCACCAGACTCCCGGGTCCTTTCCCTTCCTGCAATGGCCGTTGGCCACATCCCACAGTCCTCACTCCCTATCTCCATTTGAACTCTGTTCACGTATCAGCTGCGTAGGAGGCCTCTTCTGACCCTTCCTTTCTAAAAGCCCCTTCCCAGCTTTATTTTTCTCCATTGCATTGATAATTATCTATGTATTTTATATTCATTTGTTTTTATTCATCTGCCCACACTAGAATGCAAGCTTTATGATTTTTGTCCCTATCCCCAGTATTCAGGACGACATCTTAGCTCACAATACATGGTTATTGAGTGAGTGAATGAACAGTTGAATAAATCACTGTACCTCTGTTTGTTCACTGTTGAAATGGGATAACATCTGCAAAATACGAGTGTCAGTGGAAAACCCAGAATCTCCCAGTGCCAGTGCACCACCCAGCTGACTTCAGAGTCCTCTAATTACTCAATAACTGCTTCAGCAAAAGACATCCACCAGCACTGTTGAGGAGGCAGAACCAGACCACCTCTGGTCCTCACACATGGTAGGAGAGATAGAAAAGTACAGATACAGTGCTGTTGGAGTCCGGAGATTACGTCCGACTTGCGGGAAAGGGCCTGCTTCATACCCCTTCCTCACTCTCTGCCATCTGAAATCCCCACCCAGCACCAGGGCCGGGCCTGTGATCACTGCAACTACTGCGAGTCCCATCGGCTCCCGTCCAATGACTTACTCCCCCCCAAGCACTAAGGTCTCCTGATCGGGGACTTTGGCTTCATCTCTTCTGCACTCTAGACTTTACCAAGGATGTCTAGAAATGAAGAATCGTAAGCCAGAGTGGGGGATTTCAGGCCCAGAGTATTTTTTTATATCCTGAGTTGACTCTTACAAACTAGCGACTGCTGCAAGGGATCTTCTTCTCAGGCTGTCCTCAGAAAAAGGAAGAGCAGGGCCAGGTGGAAGGAGCCTGGTTGACTTTCAAGATGTTTCTCTGATTTTTTTTTAAAGGAAATGCATACTGAACACATGAGAGACTCCAAGGCTGAGAGAGGCCGTGGCAGTTGAGGTGCACCTGGGAGCGCCTAACTGCTCCTGCCTCTGCCGCAGCGGGTGGGCCAGGCAGCCCCTGCCCACAGCCCTCCTCAGCAGACGGACCAGAGCCGCCCAGCAAGTCTCAGCTCCCTGTCTCCTCTCCTGCCAAGGACTCTTCTTTCTCTCCAGGCGAAGGCTGTCCTGGTCTCTGGTGTCTCCTCTGTCATGCCCACCCAGGTCTGGTCTAGGCGACCCTCCTTGGTGTTCACTGTACTTCTATCTTCAAGGCACAGTTGTGTGTGGACCTGCCTAACCCCAGCCAGGCCGATGCTTCTCCGTGGGTAGAAGAGCCAACAGCTGTTCCCCAGAGCCTTGCACTGTCTCTCTGTTTTGTACGTCTAGAAGTCCAGCTTCCTCTATCCTTGGGCCTGGCGCTCAGGACTGGGCCAACTACACTCCATTTACAAAGAGAGTTTTAAAACTTTTGGTGCATGAATAAACATTTGTCTCCGCAGCCTTCTCACAACAGATAAACTTCTGGTCAGGCTTAGTCTGTCAGTTTAAAGCCATCTCTGAGCCACTTACCTCCCCCTGCCTCATCACCCCACTGAGCAACTGCCAGAACTGCAGAAGCCAGCTCCCAATAGAGGAGGTGGAAACCCCAATGGCGAAGAGTCGTGATGGTCAGCATAAATTCATAAAGAAAAGTGTCAGGCATTTCCCCCCCAATTAAAGCCCAGTCAATTCAAAGGCGAAGGCCAGGTCCAGCTCTGCCCTGTTCCAGCAAACTGCCTTCCAGCTGTGCTCTGAGGAGGGTTGTCCCAGTCAGGCAGCGCCCCGGGCCAGTGCTGGGATTTGAGTAATCACAGGCCCAAGTCGGGTGTGTGGGAAGGTGTATTGTTTGGCCTGGCTCACAGCCCTTAACACTGCAGCTATTTTAAACGGATCCCACAACCTTTTATTTGCTTCACTAATTTCTCTAAAATAGAATTGTTTATTTGTGGGTCAAAATTGGAGAAGCTTCTTATTCATCACCAAACTGCTCTTTGATGAGACTGGAGACTACCTAAGCCCCAGAGCCCAGAAGGACTTGGCCCTGAGTCAGTAGTCAATCAACATTAGCTAACAGCAAGATCGTGTGTGGTGTCTCCGAATCCCCAGAACCAGAACAGGCCACTCAGTTAGTAGTCATGGATTTGCAGGTTCCTTCATCTGCCCTGACCTTCCCTGGTGGCTCAGATGGTAAAGAATCTGTTTACAATGTGGGAGACCTGGGTTCGATCCGTGGGTCAGGAAGATCCCCTGGATAAGGGAATGGCTACCCACTCCAGAATTCTTGCCTGGAGAATTCCATGAACAGAGAAACCTGGCAGGCTAATCGCAAAAAAGTCAGACACACTTTCTCCTGCCCTAACTTCTCATCTGTAGTCCAGTTCTCTATTTTCACTGTCTAAATGGTATTTCCACATAAATACGTTTGAGGTGATGGGCCAACACTATTTCCTAATTTCTGCCAGTGTTGGTAATTATACTAGTTTTTGTTGTTGTTATTAATACATGGCCTAGAATCTCATGGCTTACAATGTCAGATCTCATTCATGCGACATGTCCATCGCAAGTTGGCTGCAGCTCTGCTCTACATTGGTTTTTGTTTGGTTTTTATTTATGCTTTCTCTAGCTGCAGTGAGTGGGGGCTACTCTCTAGTTGTGGTGCTGTGGCTTCTCTTGTTGCGGAGCACAGGCTCTAGAGCATGGGCTTGAGGAGTTGTGGCTCATGGGCTTAGTTGCCCTGAGGCATGTGGAATCTTCCCAGACCATGGATCGAATCTGTGTCCCCTGTATTGGCATGCGGATTCTTAACCACTGGACCACCAGGGAAGCCCTCTGCATTGTTTTTACTCTAGGAACCAGGCTGGTGAAGCCACTTCTATTTTGAATGTTGCTGACTGCTACAGCAGAGGGGAAAGTGATATGGTGGCTCCCAAAGCTTCCAGAAAGTGATATACATCATTTTCAGTCACATTTCATTGACTAAGGTAAGTCACACAACTAAAACTTCTCCAAGGAGAAGCAGTAAATGTTCGGAAACATAGTACTTACTTTATGCCAGCAACTATTCTAAATACATCTTTAAAATAACAGTTTTATTGTGATATAATTCACACATCATAAAATTTAGCCTTTTAAAGTATATGATTACATAATTTTTAGTATATACACAGTTTTTCAGTCACCACCACTAGTAATAATGGTTCACACCAATTTCAGATTATTTTCATCACTCAAAAAAAGAAACCTCATGCCTATTAGTGGCCTCTCGCTATTCTCTCCTCCCCAGCCCCTACTGTTAGTAGGCAACTCTTTTTGTCCGAATAACATTCCAGCATGTGAGTATACTGTATTTTGTTTATCCAGTCATCAGTTGATAATGTGGGTTGTTACTAGCTCTTTGCTATTGTGATTGATGCTGCTGTGAACATTTGTGTCCACATTGGTTTGTGAACATAGGTTTCTAGTTCTCTTGGGTATATACTTAAGAGTGGAATTTCTTTCTCATGTGGTAATTCTGTTTAACATTTTGGGGAACTTCCATTCCGTTTTAAGTGTCTACAATATTTTACCATGGTCCCAATTTCTCCACATTCTCAACTCTTATTATTGTCTGTCCTTTTTATTTTAGGCAACCTAGTGAGTGTGAAGTGGTGTCTAATTGAGGTTTTGATTTGCATTTCCCTAATGACTAGTAATGTTGAGCATGTTTTCAGGTGCTCATTGACCTTTTGTGTATTTTCTTTGAAAGTGTCTATTTAAATCTCTTGTCCATTTTTTAACTGGGTTGTTTGTTTTTTTATTGTTGAATTAGTAACAACATTTTGTATATTCTGCATACCAGTCCCTTATCAGATATATGATTTGCAAACTTTTTCTATCCCATTAGCTATTTTTTCACTTTCTTAATGATATCCTTTAAAGCATAAAAGTGTTTAATTTTGATGAAGTCAATTTTGTCTATTTTTCCTTTTGTTGCTTGTGTTTTTGGTATTATATCTAAGAAACCATTGCCTAATTCAAGGTAACTATGTTACAGTTTTATGTAAAGGAATTTTATAATTTTAGCTCTTACATTTAGGTTGATGATGTATTTTGGTATGAAGTAGGAGTCAATACTTTTTTTTTAATTAATCTTTTATTTTGAAATAATTTTAGATTTGCAGTACAGTTGCACAGATAGTACAGTTCCCATATACCTTTCACCCAGCTTCCCCTAATGTCTAATATAACTATAGTACATTTGTCAAAATAAGAAACTTTAAATGATATGATAGTTTTAACAAAATATAAACTTTATTTGGATCCCATCATTTTTTCCACTTCTATACTTTTTTTAATTCCAAGATCTAATCCAGGATAAAATACTGCATTTAGCTAAATACATTTTTATATATTAAGTAATTTAATCCTCACAACAATATAATTATCTTCCCATTACAGAGGAATTGAGAGTGGCTCAGACAGTAACAAATCTGCCTACAATGCAGGAGAGCCAGGTTCAATCCCTGGGTCAGGAAGATCCCCTGCAGAAAGGAATAGCAACCCACTCCAGTATTCTTGCCTGGAGAATCCCATGGACAGAGGAGCCTGGCAGGCTACAGTCCATGGGGTTACAAAGAGTCAGACATGACTGAGCGATCCAACACTTTCACTTTCACAGAGGAAATGAAGGCATAAAGAGCTTAAAGTAATTTACCCAAGGTTATATTGCTAGTAAGTGATGGAATTTTTCTCATCTTCATTGTCAGTCCAAAATTCTAGGTAAATTACACTGCTTCCTTCAGTCACCTCTCAAAGAAGGTGCAAGGGAGTTGAATGTTGTGAGATGTTGTCAGTCTGAAAATTTTTTATTGTTTTTATTCTATTTGACTGGCAGTTTGGGCAATGTGATAGACTGTCTGATGTACTCCCATATCTCAGGGTTCTGAAATTTCACCCTGGTATCTCCTGATATAGGGACTTTTTTATTCATTGTGTTGAGCCCTCCCTGAGTTTCAATAGGGAGACTGATATCCTTTAGATTTGGAAATATTGTTCTTATTTCTGTGATAATTTACTTTCTATTCTGTTAGTGGGATGGTGGGACCCCACCATCTAGGGGACCCCACCATCTAGGGGACTCTACCATCTAGGGGACCCCACCATCTAGGGGACCGCACCATCTAGGGGACCCCACCATCTAGGGGACTCTAATTTCCCTGTCTTTTTCTCTCCTGTTTTCCTTTTTTGTGTTTTTATTTAGTTATTTTTTAAACTTGGGAATATATATACATATTGTCATGTGTCCTGATTTTTAAACTTACTTTTTTATACATATTTTAATGGCTGTACATCATATGAACATTCTTTATTTGACCAGTGTTCTTTTATTGGGCATGTGTTCCCTATTAGTGCCATGTACCTGGTTAAAATAAGTTGTAACAAAATTTTGCTTCCTTATGAAATATTACTAAAAGTGGAATTCCTAGATCAGAGAGTATGTATATTTTAAATACATTTTTCTGGTACATGTTAGCAATTTACCCTCCACAAATTAACATTCTCATTAATAATACATAAGGATATTTAATCATTTTCCTTATAAAGCATACTTTTGGGAACAGATAAGCTAATTTAAACTGGAGACATATATTCTTTGTAAATAGAAACTTGTAATATTGAATACATTCGAGGGAAATTTTCCTCTCTAATCTGAGAGGTTACTTTATATGTGTAGTTTTAACATATATTATCACTATTATGCTGCTAACCATCCTTAGAACGAATACTCTAGTTTCCGTATAGAGTTATCTCTTCTCTGGCTTAACTAAGAGCATCCTCATCATACAGCCGTAATACCTAAGAATTAGATCAGGGTGGCCAGGGCACTGAGAAGAGCAACACGGCTAACAGCTTTGAAAGCCTGGCAATTTGTCATTAGGTGAATTTTACATAAGCCACTTTGGATGCAGAAAACTCATAGCCAGTTTTCCTGAAAATGAAGGTTTTACCTAAGAAGGTAGTACATGATTTGGTAAGGACCATTGGTTAGCCAAGAAAACCTTCATAGGGTTAATGATGAAAAAGCAAAGATCTTCTATAGTTTTTCTTTGCTTCAAAAGCTATTGCTAAGAAGAATCCTTATTTTTATAGAGACATTGAAATGTTTATAGAAGAAATGATATGATATTTGGGGTTTATTTCAAAATAGATGGAGCAAGGGAGCAGTGGGTGGGAAGATAAAAGATAAAATGCAAAAAGTTTGGCCGTAGATTTACTGTTGAAACTGGGTGACCGGTACTTGGGGTACATTTTACCATTCTATCTGTATATGTTTGATATTTTCCATGAAAACAAAACAAAAACAAGGAAACCTCCTTCACTGTGGTCTTTTGGGAGAAACTGAGGCAAGCTATTAGATTTGGCAATTTGAACCTGATCCCAAGGCAAGATGATGGAGTAACACCCCAGATATGAGCTGGCTCAGGTAGGCTCACTTGACCTAACTCTACAATCCATGGCCAGGTGCCTGGATTTTTGTAGCTCCCAAGGAAATCTTAACCAGAGCTCAGTCACATCCCCCCACTTTAAGCAACTGGTTAAAAAATAGAAATTCAATATAACACCCAAAGTGCTGAAAATAATCTAGGTCTTGACTTGGGTATGTAAAAATTAACCAAGCTATATACTCTGAAGACGTGTGTATATATGTATTATGTATATATATATACATATATAATATTATATAATATGTTTATAAATATAAATTATATAAAAATAAAAATTTATAAAAGAGAATAAAGTATCCAAGACTTTATTTCTAGAGCTATTTAAGAATTATTGTGAATCACAAGCTCTGATCCTTATAAACAAGAGGTATTTCTGACATGTTCCCTTTGCAAACATGATCATACCTGGCAGAAAAGCAGCATTTATTCTGTCTTTGAAAAAGTCAGCCTAATTTAAGGATCATCTAGTCTGCTTATTAGAGGGGGCAGCAAAAACAGAGTTTAAAAGTCTAGGCTTTAATATCAAATTCACTTAGGTTTGAACCCTACTAAGTAGTGGCATTATTTTGGGCAACATTACCTTTCAACTTCAGTTTCCTCACCCTTAAAATAGCAATAATAACAATAATACTGCCTACCTCACAGAGCTGTTGCAGTCAGTGAGATAAAATGTGAAAAGAACTCATAGTCAACAACCAAAAAAAATGAGTTATTATAGCTCTATTGACAAATTTTGAGCCTGGGTTTTTCTAGCTAGTTGTACGTAAGGAATAGGCAGACTTTAGATATAGCTTATATAGTATATGCAACATTATATTCCTTTGAAATTTTTCTCAGACTTTAGAGCTGTTGGCAGGAATTGGGTATGGCACCATCTGCACAGGTTCAACACAGATACACTCTATCCTGCTGCCCACCTACTAACACTTACGTTAAATCTTAAAGAATCTGAGCAATAAAACAGTTTTTATAGATGAGCTTGAAAACTCCTTTCTGTTGTAAAAAACAGAAAAGTAAGCACTTTTCTATATGCAGATAAAATGAGTCATTTCAAACTCAGAGCTCATGATAAAACCCTCTTGGTAATCACTGCTGGAGAAGTTAAATATTTGCAAAATAAATTTACACTTGGTATGTGTTTGGTGGGTATGTCTCATCTTCTAACTGGTTCATAATGTTAAACCAATGTTATGTAAGTTTCTTTGTTTATCTTCATATATATCATAAATCCTCGACATATATCAGAAATATGTAATACAAATACCCAGAGGGTAGATATGGCAGAAAGTATCCTTACTAAAAGTTTTGACTTCTGGGAATGCTTAATTAAGATTTTCTTGGGCTTCCCTAGTAGTCCAGTGGTTAAGAATCCCCCTGCCAATGCAGGGGACATGGGTTCAATCCCTGATCCAGGAAAATTCCACATTTGGAGTGACTAAGTCCCTGTGGCACAGCCACTGAAGCCCACACGCCTAGAGGCTTGCTCCGCAACAAGAGAAGCCACCACAATGAAAAGCCCACACACCGCAACAAAGAGTAGCCCCCACTCATCGCAACTAGAGAAAGCCCCCACACAGTAATGAAAAGAAAACCCTGTACAGCTAGTAAAATTTTTTAATTAAAAAAAGATTTTCTTTTGATGTTAACATTTTCATTTAATTCTTTTGTTAAGGTTATGTTGGAGTTGAATCTAATTAGAATTATTTGGATGTTCATTGTACTATTCAAAGTTTTCTGTATTGAAAGTATACATTTGGAAAAATATCATTTTGGCCATGTTCTATGGATGTGACCTTTTAGAGTCTAATTTGTGTGCTACAAAGACCTAAAACAATCTCCTCAGGAAAAGTCTACACCTGACTGTTTTTTTCTTGTAGGTGAGAAAAGCCTTTTACTTAGGTACCTCAGCTTTCACAATAGGTCAAACTCTACCCTTGAATTGTCTGTTAAGGCATGTATGTCTGAATTTAGACAACTCAGGATTTACATTCCAGGATTAGGTTGGTAATATAATCTCGTCACCCAATATTTATTAAAAACTCAGTAGGGAGAAGCAATTTTCAGGAAGTGCACGGTGCATGCATGCTCAGTCGTGTCTGACTCTTTGCTACCTCGTGGACTGTAGGCTCCTCTGTCCATGAAATTTTCCAAGCAAGAATACTAGAGTGGGTTGCCACTTCCTTCTCCAGGGGATCTTTCTGACCCAGGGATCGAACCCACATCTCTTGTGTCTCCTGAATTGACAGGCGGATTCTTTACCACTGCACCACCTGGAAAGGATTATACTTTTTCAGACAATCTAGTCTAAGACATATCCATGGATTAAACCAGATAATTAGACAGCTGGTGCCTTGCTGGACAGTGCCATAGCTTCTCAAAGTATAATTCTTTGTATATACCAATTTGTACTTTTGTATGATATCAACATTGTATAATAAGTGTTACATATATTATAAGGAAGTATGAGAATATTGTTCATTTCTATCATACAGTTAACCACTTTTTAGGATTCCAGAGATAAATATAGTTGGTCTTATAATATATAGCTGGTCTTATAATACAGCTTAAATATAATATATATATATATAAAATTTATATATATATATATAGCTCATCTTATATATATATATATATATATATATATATATATATATATATATAAGCTCATCTTATAACTACCAAAAATAATTAATAGTAATAGTCTCAACTTTGCATTAGAAAGAATGAGAGAGAGAGAGAAGAAAAAGAAGTAAAACATTTTCATCTTCCCTTTCTGACTCCTTCCCAGAGAATCCAAGCAAAAACATGGAGAAGTTTGGTTAGATAAGCATCATGGAATATGTCAAAATCAAATAAGTGATTTTCTACAATCCAAACTATAATATTCTTCCCAAACCAGAAGCAAAAAGGTGTGTGCAAAGCGTAGATCACACTCTTGGGTTTCCCTGGTGGCCCAGCGGTAAAGGATCCACCTGCCAATGCAGGGACACAGGTTCGATCCCTGATCTAGGAAGACCCCACATGCCTTGGAGCTACTAAGCCCATGTGCCACAACTACTGAAGCCTGTGCGCCTAGAGCCGGTGCACCACAACAAGAGAAGCACCGGAATGAGGAGCAGCCCCCGCTTGCCACAACTAGAGTAAAGCCCACACAGCAATGAAGACCCAGTATAGCCAAAAATAAACAAATAAAATTATAAAAAAAAAAAAAAACAAAATTCGAACCCCAGCTTCATGTATTATGTGAGTCTCAGATCTGTAGTAGAAACTCTGCAATGGTGCTGACTGGCAGCACTTATCAGGGTTCTCCAGAGAAACAGGACCAGTAGGAAATATCTAGATATATATGAGAAAATTTATTATAGGAATTGGCTTACCCTGTTATGGAGGCCAGGAAGTGCCATGATCAGCAAGCTGGAGAACCAGGAGACCAATGGTATAATTCAGGCTGTGTCTAAATGTTTGAGAACCAGGACAACTGATGGTGTAACTCCAGTCTGAGGCTGAAGGCCTGAGAACCAGAAATTCTAACATTCAAGCCTAAGAGCAGATGGGGTGGAGGGTGGAATTCACCCTTCGTCTCCACCTTTTTGTTCTCTTAGGGCCCTCTATAGATTGAATGATACCAGTCCACATTGTTAAGGGCAATATTCTTTACTTTATTTACCTATTCGAAGGCTGATCTCTTTGGGAAACACCCTCACAGATACATCCAGAAATAGCATTTTGCCAGCTATTTGGGTATCCCTTTTTGTGTCAAGATGACACAAAAAGTTAATCATCACACTGGTCAAAAGAAAAGTCCCTGGGGAATTCCCTGGAGTCCTAGTGGTTAAGACTCTGCCTTTCACTGCCATGGACAGGGGTTCAATCTCTGGTCAGGGAATTAAGATCCCACAGGCAGCATGGTCATCTCAGAGGCCTGGAGTAGGACAGAAATATTCTTCATTCATTAATTTTATCTTTTATTTACCTTCCATGCTATAGTCACTTCTTGGTTGGTAAAAGAGAGCAGAGACTCCCATATCCATCTCTATACCCAACATGGGGCACAATATGTGAAATTCATCCAGTATTCACTAAATATATGTTGAATTAAACTGAATCATGCTATTGGGACTTCCCTGGCAATCCAGCGACTAAGATACTAAGCTCGCAATGCAGGAGACCCAGCTTTGATCCCTGGTCTAGGAAGATTCCACATGCCTCACCGCAACTAAGCCTGTGAGCCACAACAAGAGAAGCCACCACAATGACAAGCCCGCATGATCGCCACAACTAGAGAAAGCCCATGCAAAACAATGAGGACCCAGCGCAGCACCTCCCCCCCCGCCAAAATTAATAAAAATAAAACGCTTCCTGGCAAGTCCTGGGCATTGTCTGGAGTATGAAAGCTACCCTGCTCCCACACTGTGGGTCCTACCTCCCTCCAAGAGCCCTCCTGCAGGGTCTGTGGCCAGGCTGGCCTGGATTTGAATCTTGGCCCTGTCCTCTGGCCATGTGATCTAGGAAAGACAAACCTCTTCAAGTCTATTTCCACAGCATGTTTATTGGGATGGTTAAGGACAGGGTATGAAAGGGCCTCAATAGTGCTCTGGTATATAGAAACAATAACTAACAGTAAATGCCAACTTGATGCCTCACATCTATTAACTTGTTAAGTCTATGCAGTGCAACAAACTATGAGGTAGGTGCTATTCCTATAAGCATGTTCACAGATAAAGAAACTGGGGGACTGAGAAGTTGAGGAACTTGCCTAAGGCTAATAAATGAAAGAGTCAGAATTTCTAGATTTTAGAAACCTGGCTCAGAGTTCATGTCTTTAATGACTACATTCTGCTCTTCCTTGGCTACTATGGTCTTTATAATTTTTCTTGGCAGAGGTGTAACTATTGTATTCATTTGGGAAAATAATTTGTCAATATATGTTCATAAACTTGAAAAAATTCTTATTCTTTGATGCAATAATTCCATTTCTGGCAATCAATCCTAAAGAAAGAATTATACATACATAAAAACCCAAATGCACTTTAAAAAAATCACAGGGACTTCCTTGTTGGTCCAATGGCTAAAAGACTCTGTGCTCCCAATGCAGGTGGCCCAAGTCAGATCCCTGGTCAGGGAACTAGATCCCATATGCCACAACTAAAGATCACACATGCCACAAATGAAGACCCAGTGCAGCCAAATAACTAAATATAAATATTTTTTTAAAAAGAAAAAAAATCACAGAATCATTCATAGTAGGGAAAAATAAATAAAATCATAACACATCATTTAAATGGAAAATTATGCAATACGATCACAGTATACAAAATATACATTATACTTTAAGACTGAGAAAAACATTCCAAAATATTGCTAGTGGTAAAACTTAGGTAATGGCATATGGAAGTATGCTTTAATATGTTCTTTTATCAACTTTACAAGTGTTCTGTCATACAGCTATTCTGATTTTAGTAAGTTACTCACTTAATGCTGTTTTCTAGGCTTGGAGCAGGAGGTGAGGAAATGTGTCCCCTTTCCTCTACAAAAATTATCAGCTTCATCTCCCCCATCCTTATCACTTCCTAAGGCTCTAACAGGCACACGGCTTTTGGCTCAAGGCTTTTCCTCCCCGTGCTGGATGTGGAATGATTAGCAGGGTTTGGTAGAAAGAGACAAGAATGGAACAGATTTGGTTGAGTTTACAAAAGCTGCTAGTTATCAGAACCTAGGCTTCTTAAACCACTGGTGTCCTTTTGGGCAGGAAATAGAAACAGCTCTAATGTCTGCCTCTGAGAAGTACCAGCCTTTTTCTCTTTTCCACGAGGCCAGTAAGCAGGAGAACTAGAACACCCCAGCGGGTTGCATCTGCCTAAATACGAGTCATACTGTCCTTCTACCAGGGACCTGTCTCTGAGCTTCTATGCGGGCTGATCTTCTGAGCTTCACAGACTGCCTAAGTTTTCCAGGGGTCTCAACTCCCACCTTACTTCTAGGTCAGACATTCTGTCTGGCAGAGCTATGCTTTATGAGTAATTTTTTAAAGTTACAATATATAGGCTTTACTGTTTGAAAGTGAAATGTTTCATCTAGGGTAAACACAGGGTAAAATGATCACCAAACATCCTGGAGGAAATGATGAAAAACTCAAAAGAAAAATAATATTATATTTTCTCTCTCGCTACATTTTCCATTCACCAACTAAAATCTACTTTTTTTTCCATAAAAGTTCACGCTGGGTTTGTTTCTATGAAGAGTCATTTCATGCAGCCCACACATAAGATGACACTTTATTCAGTCAATCTGTTCTTAGGAACAATGTAAAAATATACGTGGTGAGGTTAACAATTTTCTTATTTGAACTCTGAACACCTAAGCTGACAGCTGCCTCCCTCTTTAGATGTTTGAAATCCTTTATGTAAATGTTTAAATTTTTATAGCTAAGAGAATATATTTTATAATGTGACAAGATTTAAATATATTAGTCCCAAAATGTTTATTAAAGGAAAATAGTGTTCTTCTTTATGGTTGCAAAGGTTCTATATATTAATACAAGATTGGGTCTTACTCATAGGATGTCTTATATTAATTTGTTTATCTCTAAATTTCTTCTACCCATTTCCCAACTTTTGCATACGTTGGTAAAAAAGCATTACCCACTTTCCATAAATGATGATACCATCAAATCTTATTCTGACTTACTGTATCATTTGAATGTTATTTTGATAGCTTGATGCTTATAAGGGTGGAAGTGAGACAAATATATTACTTCACAGAATTATCATTCTGCATTTATATCCCTTTAATTCATACAATTTAGAAAAATACATATTTCCATCTAGTTTCACCAACTAAAACAGCTAGTCCAAAGACAAAAATTAGATAGTTTTTTAATACCATGAGAACAAAATCATAGCAGCATGACAGGGTGCGGCCACGGTCTAACAAATACTTTTTGTGCATAAAATAAAAACTAGTTCTATGTCTAGTCTTTTATCATGGTCTAACTTTTCCATAGTTGAATTTTAAATCTTTTAACTGTTTGCTACTTATTATGATTTTTTTTTTTTGGCTTGTGCATTACACAAACTTTCTATCCCAAATACTTTTTCTGGTATGTAACAAGAGCTATAAAAAATATTCCTTGTTGGATCCAGAAATTCCACCCCTAGAAAGATATTCTGAAGAAACAATTTAAAATATGGGTAAATCTATAGTCATAAAACTTGTCACTGCATTATTTAAAATAGTAAAAAATGAAAATAAGCTAAATACTAAGACAGGCATGATTAAGTAAATTATAGTAACCTAGTTGATAGATTTTTTATGTCAATTATCAATTATCAAAAAAATAATATAAAAGCAATGAATATGATTGTCATGATTTCTATTTAAATAGTTTTACTATAAAATAGTTTTGTTCAAGTAAAGAATTTCTGAAAAAATAAAGAGAATAGAAGAAATATTATCCACTGCAAAAAAACAGAATACATATTTGTATTTGTGATATGATTCCAATCACTTTTTTTTAAAGAAGTAAAGCAAAAATATCAAAATGTTGTCTTGCTGTGGTTTCTTCTTCTGTGTCTTTATCAAATTTTATCTAATATAATTTATAATGAAAAATATATTTAAAAAATAAAGCATCACCTTTTTTGTAGACAAAATCTCTTGTCTGATTTACAGAGGAGCCCCATGCCTAATTCCATCCTGTGATTTTTTTTTTTCTTTTTACTCTGTGTATTAAACATTGATTTTACTCTCAGTATCTCTCCCACATCTACTCCTCAGTCAAAAGTTCATGGTATTTGATACATATGAGGCATTTCTTGCTTTAAATATGGGAAAACTAAGTTCTGAAATAAGTTAATTATTCATTTAACATCACCCAAGTAAATCCATAGGCTATCTAGAAAGGAAAATAGATACTTGATTCATTTTTTTCCCTGACCTTTGCTTTTTAAAAAATCCAAATCTCTGCAACATGCTGTCACAAAGTTCACTTACTTGAAGTTGAGCAAACTGAATCAGAACAAGGAGGTTAAACCTAAGACACCTTCACAGGGAGCATTCTTTCATTCTTGGTACTCAGAGGAACCTGTGAAGAGTGGAAATCAGAGGACTGCTCCACGGTCTTGCAAGGTTGGTAGGTACTTGGACTTTGCAGATGAGAAACAGGCTGGGAGAATTGAGCTAAATTGTTCAAGGTAACAGGGCTAGTAACTAGCACAACAGAGATTGATACGACAAATGGCCATCTACAAAAAGCCCAGACTCTTTCCCCTCCTGATAGCATCGCTGTGATGATAAAATGATGCAAATGTCACAGAAATGTGTGCTGGAAATGGAGGCATTACCTCTCCTCTGAGGCTTCAGGATCACCTATTTTCCTATGCCTCTCACAAACAGAACAGAGATGGTAACTGTAAAGTTTTGTGAAAAAAAAAAAAAAAAAAAACTAAACAAGAAACTGGTAATATCCTGTTACAATCTTCTTTCTAAAAATGTCTCAAATCTTTTGTTGAAGGGAAATTCTGATCTATGAGATGGTGCTTGAAATAAATGGGTCACTGGCCAGAGCTCGGAAATGTTTGCCATATGAAGAAGGTCATTTGGCATCTGTAGATATATTATTATTGTTATTTAATAATAATTAGTAAATTACTGACAAAATTAGTATATTTAACATCTTTTTTTGAGAAAACAAGCGTTTATACAAAATTACGCCCCACATTCTGCTTACTATTTTATCCAGTTCCAAAAGAATGTTTGGGGAGACACATTCTTCCTAGATCTAAAAAAGTGTACCTTTCAAGGGTAGGGGTTACCTTACTTGCTTCACTCTCCATTTAGTAGTGAATGAGAGGGAATTTGGAAGAGTGGGAATCAGGTTCATTCTATCATCATTTCTGGCCCTGGCTCTATGCTGCTCCTTGGCAAGTTTCTTATCCTTTCTGGGTGCCCCTCTTCTTACCTTTCTCCTCTGTCCCCCTCTAAGTGTGAGAATCATATTCTAACACTATACACCTGAGAGATGCCTGATCTAGATGGTTGAATATTTTTAATGTGTATTTATTTATTTGAATTAGTAATACATCCACATGGCTCACAACATAAAATATGTAAAGGGGGATTCAGTGCCAACTCCCTCCACCTGGTCCTTTCTGGGGGCCCCTGTCCCAGTCCCAGTTTTATTTTGCAAACTTAGAGGTTATGAAAGGCAAAAAAGAAAAAGGCAAGATGACTAGATTTCCTCTGAATGAAAGGGATTTATTCTAAGGTAATTATCTGTTCCCTTCATAGTCTCGGCCATGCTTTCTGAAACTTTAAACAGCATCACTCAACCAAATTACTAACTAATCACAGTGCCTTTTCAAGAAATTTTGACTTTGAACTTACTAATGTGCAAAGGAAATGGTTCAGCCATTTCTCTAGAACTTGGTTGATAATAAGTTTTCTTTGGTCCCATTTATCATTAAAATTTGTCTTTTTTTTTGCTGTTGCATAAAATAGAAGGAAAAAAAGAAAGATGTGTTTTGACTGCTTTAAGATTTTTATATCTTAGGCAAGGACAAAGTACACTAATAAAAACTTCAAAATGACCGTGATTTTCCCTTCAGCTAATTCAATATTTGTAGTCCTTCTGATTAAGATTGCTCGCTTCTGCATGTATTTATAAAGGAAGTGTGTTAAGCAAATGAACAGTAGTGTAAGGAGGACAGCTAGTCACACAATTAAGATGTGTGTATGGTCCCACACCTGTTACATAGTAGGTGTGCAGCCACTGGTGTATAAAATGTCTAAATTATTAAAGCATGCTTGAAGCATGGCAATAGTAACCAAATACTTTCCACAAACCTTTAGATTTACAACGCAAATTAGAAATCACTTTAAAAACTTCTCTAAGGACTTTTTTTCCATGACAACTTTGGATTAATCTAAAAAATAGTAAGTTTATGTGCAATAACTGAGGAACACCAATCTCTTCTCTGGAGATTTATTGTGCAGAAAGTAGTGATCAAAATTAACTCAATTCATTTAGGAAATCAAGGTAATTATAACGGCTATCAATCCCCCTTAGGAAGGTTTAGGCTTTAAGTACACACCACAGGCCACACTCTTTGGATCATCATATACAGTCTAGCACTGGAGGTTGTATTTATTTATGGGTGAGGTTTTAATTCTTTCCTTTTCTACAATTAATTAGTTAATTAATACAATTCATTCAGTCAGTCCGTCCACAGACATTCCCGCCAGGATGTAATGCTGTAGATCCACTGCCTGCCCTCGTGGAACACACAATCGCAGCGAAGACTGACTTTTCAACAATCAGCAGGGTGGTGCTTTTATGGCGCCCTGCGGCTCCCCTCCAGTCCAGGTGCCTGGGTTGACCTTAAGCGTCGACGGAGCCCGCGCCTGGGGTACGGCTCTCCCTGGCTTGTCCCGGCAGGGCGGGGTCAGCCGAGCAGCCGCCGTCGCTGCCCCCGCGCGCTCCCTCCCGCGCGGCCTTTAATTTTGCAGCTCCGACCACCGGAAATTAGCCGCCGGCAGAGCAGACCCTGCCCAGCTCAGAGGAGCGCGGCGTGGGGAGGGCGCGCCCGCCAGCCCAGTCGGGCGCCCGCGGGACGCGCCGCCTGCACCCTTTAGGCCGGGGGCTCGGCGCTCGCCCACCTCTTCCAAATTTAACCATTACCTAAATCCGAAGGGAAATGAGCAAACCTCTGGGATTGGGTGTCAAGGTATTTTCAGCCTTGTTGGGCGTATTTATCCCGAAGTGTTTCCACAACAAGCTATTTCGGGTCTGCGGGGCAGGTTTCGCTCTGCCGACGCCGCGGCCACTCGCCGGGCTCCAGGCCGGCGGCACCGCGGGCGGGTGATTCACGGCCCCGACCCGGGGGCGGCGTAGCCCAAGCAGGCGGCGGTGTTGGGTGTGTGTGTGTGTGTGTGTGTGTGGTGGTTGGTCGGGGTGGGGGGGAGTGTCCCGGACCAGATGGGTGGGGAAGCCTCCTCGGAGCTGGGCGCTACCACCCCCGGCGCTCCAATCAATCTGTGTCCTGAATCTGTGACTTCTTCTCGCTGCGGAAGTCTCCCAGGAGCCAAGAATAGTTCTTTTTCTTTCGAGTCATTTCTAGTGCCCGGGTGTTTGGGCCCTCTGGGTCTCCCCATCTCCTGCCGTCCCACAGAGAAAAAAAAAACAAAAAACGGAGAGGGCCGCGGGGGAGGGCAGTAGGAAGGCCGGGCCCCGTGTCCACCTCCTATACACCCTTGCGCAAAGGAGGAGCGCGCCCTGCCGCCCGACTGGGGCTTGGGGGTGGCGGGGGAGGCAGGTCTGACTGGGCTAAGCGAGCTGCTCCTTAACGCTCAGGAAGTGAAGCTTGTGGTTTGGGGGCTGAGCTCGGAAGGAGATTTAAAAAAAGAGAGAAAGAGAGACAGCGCGGTCTCTCCCGAAAGCAACTCAGTTTGAAAACTCTCGGAGCGCTGTGCCCGCGCCCTGACCCCTCAGGTAGGTCCGCTGCGCCTCCCTCCCTGGCGGGGGCGTTCGCGGGAACTGGCACGGCGCTGGCGCTGCGGGGAAGCCCGGAGGGCGCTACCGGGTTCCCACACGAGGCCGGCAGCAGCTTGGGAACCAAAAGGGCTGTATCCTCTTGGTCCCCGCGCGACCCATACGGAGGGGCTGGGGATCTGGTTTAGAGGACGCACGCCAGGCAGTTTGATGGTGGTTCTGCGAGGGAGCGGGATCCACAGGGAAGGAAACATTTGGTTGGGAGACGGCGGCAGCTGAGCTCAACAGCTCCCGCCATCCCAGGCCCTGGCTGCGAAGAGTCTCGGTCGGCCCGCGTGCGCCGAGGGGACCGCCCCGCCCCTCGGCCGCCAGCTGCTGCGAGAGGTCGCCTTCCCACGCGATCAGCCCTTGGTCCTACGACCGCTCTACCCACTCCACCCTCCCGGGAACGCACGGAGCCTGACAGGCTGAGAGGCGCGCGGCTGTGGCCCGAGTCGGGAGGTTGCTTGCGTGCCTGCCTGATCCCGCGCTGTTCCAGCCAGTCCAGACTCGGCGGCGGTGGGGACAGTTCACCCCCTTCATCCCCGCCCCACCCCCGTCCCGCTCCGCCCCGAGCCGCAGCAGGGCCCCTCGGGACATTTTCACCCTCTTTTTCCTTTTCCTCCGAGTTTCATAGCTGTTTAAGGAATTGATTTTTGGTTTTGTGGTATCTAAGTAGACAACCGACGGAGCGGCTCACGCCGGGGCTCAGAGAAAACTGAACTGACAGTCGTTCGCCCTAGGGCAGCCGAGCACCCCGAAGCCTCCTGAAGCCCCGATCCTATGGGCTGGCCGGGACAACGGGCGGGCGGCACCCTCACCCCTAGGGGCCTTCTGGCGTTTAGGACACGGGAAACATCCCTTGGGACTCAGCTACACTTCCTAGCGGTCTTTTTCTCTCAAGCCTATCCTATTCCTCATCCGGGGAAGGGGACATGGTGGGGGCGTGGAGCGAGAACCCGTCTTGATTCCGGAGCGCCCTCCGGCTGACTTTAGACCCTGTCCCTTGTCTTGCCCCGGGAGCCGCATGACTCCTAGGCTGGCAGAATAAACCGGGCAAAGCCCAAAGACGAGCCCTGTCCCAGCCCGGGATCCCCAGCGCCCTTGTGTCTGAACTAACCAAGGCCACCGAGAGCTGCCGTGCCCGAAGAGCCTACGGCTCGCACTTGAACCCGGCCCCCATCGCCTTCACCCAGAGAGAAAGGCACGTTCTTTTTCCCCGGACCTCCTAGCCCTCCTAGCCCCGCCCCCGGAGTGAGCCCCGGGCAAGAACGGTAGGCGCTGCCCCGCCTCCCCGTCGGGCTCAGGTTTCGACCCCGGGATTAGGTGAACTGATTGTGGGGGTTAATGAGAGCGGAGTAGCGGGCACGAACTCCCTCCCAGGCCCGCGAGCCCGGACCCCGGCTCTCCTGCTGCTGCCAGAGCAGCCTGCGCTCTCCCCGCCTGCTCTAAAAGGTGGGTTCTCCGCGGACTCCCGGACACCGTGCGTTTCCCAGCCGTCGCGCACGAATCCGGCTGGACTTTCCCTAGGGCGAGGTTTCTGGTGAGCAGAATGGAAAGTGCTTCCCCGAGACTTTGTTAGGTCTCCATGCTCCAGTGTGTCTTGCCCGGATACCTGATTCTTCTCTGCGCACCCGCGTCGCCACTTTTTCCCTGCGTGGGGGCACAAGTCAAGGACGTTCAAGATCACCGGGAAGCGAGTTTTTCCCGGGACCTTGCTTGGTCCTCTGCCACCTGCTTCCCTACCTTCCTGCCTTCTTTCTCCGGCCTTTGCTTCTCAACCTAGTCCTTCTGTTGCAGTTCCCCCGACCTCGCCTCTCAGCCAGCCAGAGCCCTCTAGCCCCAGACCCCTTTTCACTAGTCTGTGAGCCTGCTCTTGGAGGCTTGGCTCTTTGACCCAACCGGGTTCGCGACCGTCTACACATTCCCCTCCCCGCCTCCCTAAATTGATTGGCGCGTCTACGCCTTTCTCCCCAGACAGAAAGCAGATCCATATAGGCAGTGTGTGATCCAGTTGGGGTAACTGGCCCGCTGGGGACTTCAGCTCTCCGAGAGGGTGATACCACAATGAGTTTTGCTAGGGAAGGGGAGGGGCCGAGGGGCGTGGGCAGGGCAGAAGGAAGAGGCCTGAGTCGGAGCCCGGAGACGGGTAGAGCTACGGCGGCAGCAGCGGCGGGCTCGAGCCACCTGTCCAAGTGCCACCTGGTGAGCGCGGCGCAGCGAGGCCAAGCCCCTCCTCCCGGGGGCCTTCCTCTCTCCTCCCTCCCTCCGTCCTCCCTCCTCCCTGCCCGAACGCTCTCGGCTCCGCTGCCCAGTCCCGGGGCCCCGGAGTGTGCTGACCCGCGCGTTTCCACCCTGTTCTCCTCTCGCAGGTCTCCGCCTGACTGGGGCTGACGAACTCGGGTGAAGGTGGGCTGACGGCGGCTCCAGCGACCCTTGGAGAGGAGCGGGGAGCGCGCCCGACCACCATGCCTCGTTCGTTCCTGGTTAAGAGCAAAAAAGCTCACAGTTACCACCAGCCGCGCTCCCCGGGACCTGACTATTCCCTCCGCCTGGAGAATGTACTGGCGCCAGGCGGAGCAGGTGCGGGGCGGGCGCGGGCCGGGAGGGGCTGCTCCCGGGGCCGTAGATTCTGCGTCCTGCCACGCCATCCCCCAGGAACCGGGGGAAGGGTTCTGAAGCCCCTTTGCTGCCTTTTCTTGTTACCAACCGTTTGGGTTCCTTTCGGGCTCGTCGCCTAGATTGCCAAGGCCTCCCTGCTCTCGCCCTTGGATCCGGGAGGGTTCAGGCCAGGTCTGGGGAGAGCCGAGAGAGCCCAGGTGCCACCGTCTGGGGGGACGCACTTCAGAACCATCGGAACCAACCTGAGCCCCTATCCGGCCTCCTTTCCGCAGACGGCATCTCGAGCACAGGCGGGGCGAAGGCGGAGCTCCGGGGCCGTGTGTCCCCCGAGTCTCAGCTGACCGAAGCCCCCGACAGAGCCTCCGCGTCCCCTGGCAGCTGTGAGGGCAGCGTGTGCGATCGGAGCTCGGAGTTTGAAGACTTTTGGAGGCCTCCGTCGCCTTCTGTGTCTCCAGGTAGGGACTTGGGGGCTCCGGGGCCCGGGGAGGGAGGCGGGGGCAGGGACCCCGCGCTGAGGAATGAACCCGCTCGGCTTTGGGCACAGACGTGCCAAATTGGTTGCGGAGAATCTTTTCGAGAGGGGGGATTTGTTCTTGGTTCCCGAGGCGAGGCATTGGCTTCTCTAGGACAGCGTCAGCCTGCTCGCGGGGGTCGGTTGCTTGGATCCTAGTCGGCGGAACCTGGGCTGTTCATCCCTAACATTCATTGGCACGGGGCCAATGAGCGAAAGAAAATAAATGAGTAGTTTCTTTGGGCAGCAATGTTGACATTTCGTTTTCTGACCAGAGGTGATTGTTTACAAAGAGCCAGGATTCCAGAATACAGACCCCTCCCCGGGTCTCAAGCAGAGACCTGGGCAGTCAGTGAATAAAGAAGTGTCGTTGCCTTTAAAAATTAAGCTCGTTTCCGCGGCGTTGGGCCTGGCAGATATGGGGCCCCAAGCCGGACAAAAATCTGGGTCCCTCGCTAGGTCTTCGCAGGCGCAGATTGGGGGCCTATTTTATTTTTCGTTCTGCCGGGTTGGCCCGGCGTTGGGGACCAGTGCTTGTTGGTTTCATTTCCAGCCAGCAATCGAGTTTCGCGCAAACTGAGTGACTTGCACGTTGGGTGGGGGTGAGTCTCCTGTTCCGGCGGAGGGGCATGGAGAGCGCAGGACCGGGATACTGCTAAGGACCGGTTATTTCCAGATTTCATTTACCAGTTTTAAAAGATACCCCCAACCCCATCCCACACTCGGTGTGTGGACCTGGCTAAGTGAGGGCGTCTGGGAACAGGCCACCGGAGGGTCCTTCTTGGCTGTGCTGGACACCACCCCTCAAGGACTGGGCGCCGCCGGAATCTCCGACGGAAATGAAGTGAGAAGCCACTTCTCACTGAAGTGGCTAGCCTGAGCTGGATCTGTTCACAGAACTGCAGTGTCTGTGAACAGATCTGTAAATCCGTGTGCACTTAGGGGAAAGTGTATGTTAGTAGCTGGTTTTAGCAAAATTCTCAGGGGTGGGGGTGCAGAAGGCCTCTAATTCGACAAGTTGTTCGCCTTGCAGGTGGTGGCTAAACCTTCAATTCTAAATTATTCTCTAAGAAATTCGTGTTTTGTTTTCTTTTTTGTCCCCTGTCAAACTATGATATGAATGGGAACGGGGAGTATTTTGGCAAACAGATCAAGCCCCAAACCCACTTCCCGCTGCCTCTTCGCTACCTGCTAATACTGTATATTTAATAACGTTGAGAAGTGCTAACACCTTCCCGTTGTTTTTTTTTTCCCCCAGACACAAATGTCTCGGATAGGTCGGGCCATATTTTATTGGTCCTCGTCTCCCTCCCTCCTTATAGATCCCAGAAAAGAAAAAAGACGCAGTGGGAACACGTAGGGGCCGGGAGAGCGCCGGCGCTGGGCCCTCTGCCCGCAGGCTCGTCCAGGTCCGGAACAGTGGCCGCTTTCTCCTCCGGCACAGCTCGGCTCTGCTCCGAACGTTTGTAAAGCGTGGCGCGCCCTTCTCTACGGGGCCGCCAGATGTGCCGGTCCAGTCTAAAAAGACCCTGTTAACGTCATGCGCTTCGGCTGTCCTGGCACAGAAAATCCTCGCCCGATGTCATTTTAAGTTTCTATGTGCTGCCTTGCCGCCTCCAGTGGTTCTCGGAGGCCCCAGGGACCCGGCCAGGGTTTGAGCCTGGAGGCGTCCCTGGCACCCAGCGCAAGGCCCGGCGCCCCGAGTGCTGCCCCAGGGATGGGTGCCTGGCAGTTCCATAGACACACCGACTGGTTGACCTGACCCGACGCCCTCTTGTGCCTCCACAGCCTCGGAGAAGTCGGCGTGCCCGTCGCTGGACGAAGCTCAGCCCTTCCCTCTGCCCTTCAAGCCGTACTCGTGGAGCGGCCTGGCGAGTTCCGATCTGCGGCACCTGGTGCAGAGCTACCGGCCGTGCGCGGCCCTGGAGCGTGGCGCCGGCCTGGGCCTCTTCTGCGAGCGCGCCCCGGAGCCAGGCCATCCCGCGGCGCTGTACGGCCCGGAGCGAGCTGCGGGCGGCGCGGGGGCCGGGGCGCCCGGGGGAGGCAGCGCAGGAGGCGGAACTGCCGGCGGCGCGGGCCTGGGGCTCTTCGGCGACTTCGGGCCCGCGGCGGCAGGACTGTACGAGCGGCCGGCCACCGGCGGACTGTACCCGGAGCGCGGCCACGGGCTGCACGGTGACAAAGGCACAGGCGTCAAGGTGGAGTCGGAGCTGCTATGCACCCGCCTGCTGCTGGGCGGCGGCTCCTACAAGTGCATCAAGTGCAGCAAGGTGAGGCTCCCGCGCGCCTGGCTTGACCGGCCCCGCGCCCGCGCCCCCCGGCCCGCGCCCAGCCGGCGTCCGCGCCCCTCGGCCCCTCTCAGCGGCCCTCTCCCCGGCCCCACCCGCCTCAGGTGTTCTCCACACCGCACGGGCTCGAAGTGCACGTGCGCAGGTCCCACAGCGGCACGAGACCCTTTGCGTGCGAGATTTGCGGCAAGACCTTCGGGCACGCGGTGAGCCTGGAGCAGCACAAAGCCGTGCACTCGCAGGTAAGCGCGGGGCGAGCGGCCGCGCGCCGCCCTGCTCAGGTTTTCGCGTTCGGGGACCTCCTGCTTCTCTGCGCGACACCGGATGCTCTCCGCCTGGCAGCTTTCGCCTTGGACTTACCCCGGCTGCCCCCAGTCCTCTCTGCCACGTCCCCTGGCTCAGACGTAGGCGAGGCGAGAGACGTCGGGGGTTGCCGGCCTCGAGGCAGCCCTGGAGTTCGGTGTCACATTGTTTGTGAGACTCCAGAAAGTGATCTTGATCATTACTTTGGGTCTGAGGAAGGCTTGTATGCACTCTTGCGGCTGATATGTCAAATTTGTTAGCTCTGTTTCTTGGCCTCTTTCTTTTCACCATATGGCTGATACTTAACCTGTCTTGACCTCTCCGGATTGAAAAGGAGGAATCTCAGCTCATTTAGAGCATCCAGTATTTGTCCCGCTATTCTTTCATTTATTCATTTGTAAATACTTGTTGCTCAACTTCCAGATACTAGGTCCTTGAGAATCCAGTAGCACACCAGCTTCCTGACAGGATACCCTCACAGAGATTACGCTTTAGCTGAGAGAGGGTAGATACCCAAATAAGTACACAAGTAACGATGACAGCAGAATGCTTATTTACAGACTCATTTGCTCAAAAGTATTCTTCTGTCTCCTTCAACACCCACACTGGGTGGGGATGGGGTGGGGGAGGAGCATCTCAAGAGATTGAGGTCTAAGCCTCCTGTTGAGGAGGGTGGAGAAGTGTTTGTAAATGGGTGTCAAAAAAGCAGGGTGTGGATACGGTTTTGCCAAGGGGTGTGGAAGGTTGTGGCTGAAAAGTGTTTGGGTCGAAAAAATGTTAAAGGGGTAAAAGATAAGAGTGGGAAGGGTGGAGGCTGGAAATAAACTGGGAGGAGAGAGGATAATGGAGCACCCTATGTGGATGGAGAGTCTGAAGGAGGGGACAGTCCTGGTTTGGGGGATTTCAGGGTCAGTTGGTGATGAGGAGAATGGCAGCCTAGACGATTGCAATAGGAGTGCCACGTCTTTCTCCCTGCAGGAACGGAGCTTTGACTGTAAGATCTGTGGCAAGAGCTTCAAGAGGTCATCTACGCTGTCCACACATCTGCTCATCCACTCAGACACCCGGCCCTACCCCTGTCAGTACTGTGGCAAGAGGTTCCATCAGAAGTCAGACATGAAGAAACACACCTTCATCCACACTGGTGAGCGAAGGCCCTTGCTTGTAGGAAACACCTGGTGAGGGGTGGGAAATGGGGGGAGGGCGGTGGGGGTCCAAGTGTTTCTCCCTGAGGCCAAGATAATTCACCTCCTCTGTGATATTCTTGCAGAGAATGGTGGTAGGTGGGACCTCCCAGATGGAGTTAATCGGTGCAGTGTGTTAAAGAAAACTGAGAAGGCAGACTCTCTCAGGTTCATTTACATACATGGTTCCCCACAGAGTCTTTGATTTGGGGTTCTATCTAAAGAACCACTCAGCAGGTCAGCTGCAAGCTTTCTATCCTTGCAAAGAATATTTTCCTCTAGGTTAGCAGCTGCTCCAACTTCTTTCTGCTGTAGGTGAAATATGAAGCTCCAGGTCCTTTCAGAGCGTTGCTCTAAATGTTTACCTGGAGATGGAGATTTTCTCTAGGGCTACCACCTTTTCAGGGGGAAGGGTCTTATGTGTGACCTCTTGGCTGCATTTTTAGGAGTCTGACAGCTTATTCTGATTGAGCAAGGGGAAAAAATGGTAAATATTACTAGGCTTTTTCAGCTAAGCACTTTTAAAATGCAGTATCTCATTTTATGCTCACAACAACTCAGGGAGGTGAAGACTATTCCTTATCCCCATTTCAGAGAAGAACAAACATAAAGTCAGGCACAGAAGGGTTAGGTATTTTCTCAGAGTCATATTGGTAGCAAGTGGTAGATCCAGGACTTAAATTCAGGTCTGTCTGCTCTCAAGTGTCTATGCTGTCTAACACTGTTTATTATATTCTGTTTTCAAAGTCAAAAGGATTGGTGGATATAGAACTCCTCTATTCACTTATTGCCCTTTTTAAAATATAAGCCAAGTTTGTCATAATAATGATGATTCTTTACTTATTATAATGCTTCATAATGTACCAAATGCTTTTGAATCTGTCTCCTCATTTGATTCTTACTGCTGTCCCATAAAATAGAAGGAGCTGCTCTTACCGTCATGAAACTCAGAGAGATGGAATGATTTGCCGAAGTTCAGACTGGAAGTAAATCATCAGGCTGTGGAATGCTTCTGGCTTCCAGTCCTGGATTCTAACATTTTGGTTATGTATAGGTGGCAGTTTTAATGCCAGGAGCACTCTCTTTAATAATCAACAAGACATTTACATGAGAGCCAGAATTTTATTTCAGAATATGAATACTGACTTAATTTGCAGTGTGTTCCAAACAGTCACCATTGCTGTTTTTAAATATGCTTGGATAGTGTAGATGCCCCCATCAGAAAACCCAGAAAAAATATCCTACTTTAGTCATGTTCTCTTGCCTCAAATTTCCATGCAACTCACTCCTTTTGCGTAAAGGTATTCAAGACACTTACCAAAATGCAACTAGGATCTTGACTGAGTGAAACATTAAGCCTTTATCAGACATTTACATTATAGCTAGAATTTGTTTCTCAGATTTGTTTGACCCTAAAGGGATAGGATAAGTTTTGATGAGTGGTTCCTTATCAAGGAAATCTGAAGCACAAAGATAGAAAGGGGTATAGCAAGAGAAACAGAGAGTTCCTCAAAAACAAACTTCATCTATTTTGCATGTTTTCCAAGGCCAAACCTGACAATAATGCCATGCTGAGGCAATTTGAAAACATCATACTGCTTTTCCAAATGTTAAACAGCACATGGATTAGGGGGGGAAACGAACACTTTTCTATCTGTTATTTATTAATCTATGGTGAAGGAGCTGTTGATATATAAAGAATCCTGTGATTAGCCTCATTAAAAAAAAACGTAAAATCAAGATAGAAAAGGATCAGCTGCCTTAAGAAATACTGTGACCCAGATGTGGATTTTTTTAAAAATAAGACTTTGAGAAATACCCATCCTTCAGATACATTCTGTTGTCCTCCAAGGGCAAGAAAGAAGGCAGCCTCACTGGTCCACACAGACCAACACAGACTTGGAAATTCAGATTTGAAAACTTCCTCTCCATTAGAACAGAGTCACATGGTTTGAAAGACTGCACCCCACCCCACCCCCCCACCGCCCTTGTGCTGAACATCTGCTGTGGGGAGCTTTCTACTTCTGAAGTCGGGGGTGTTCTCCCAGGGTGGATTCAGCTGCAATTCTGGGGAGGGCACGTGGCCTGTGCTGTTTCCGTTTAGCAGGAAACGGTTTGAGGCCTCTGGCTGGGAACCCCCATGCAGAAAGTCTGCCTTCCACCTGGTGCACCTATGGCCTCCCCGGCCTTGCATTGCCACACACCTCACCTTCCAAACTGCTCAAAGGCCTTAGACTGTGGTGTAGCCAGCTGCTGCCAAGATCCCGTGGGTCACTGTGAGTCCCCGCTAGCTTTATCATGGACTCCTGTTTCCCCCTCTCCCTTCCATCCCTGTAGGCGAGAAGCCCCACAAGTGCCAGGTGTGTGGCAAGGCATTCAGCCAGAGCTCCAACCTCATCACCCACAGCCGCAAGCACACAGGCTTCAAGCCCTTTGGCTGCGACCTGTGTGGAAAAGGCTTCCAGAGGAAGGTGGACCTCAGGCGGCACCGGGAGACGCAGCATGGGCTCAAGTGAGCACCGCGCCTCATTGGCGTGTGCAGTTACACAACACTACGGAGGGCAGCCTCCCCACTTGCCACCAGCCACTTCCGCAGATCTCTCTGGGGTGAGACCTTTTCCCTTTCCTCGCTGGAACTGCCAGAGGGGATGTTACCTTTTCAAAGTCCAGCCTGGAGGGGTACCCGAATGACTCCCTGGGCAGAGGACTCGCCAGATAGGCTTCTCTACACCTGAAGACTCCAGGTGGAAAAGAAATCAGCTGAAATCTTCGGCCTGATAGTCCTTCCCATACCCAGACCTGTTCCACAGATAGAAAGTTCCTTGGGTTTCTTCCCTTCTCTTCTTGTCTGACCCCAGATACTTGTGTGGAAGAGGAGGAATCATCTCTCACAAGATAGACACATATTAATGTTTTTATCTGGAATGGAGAATGAGTGTTATTTTTTTCCTTCTGGGGAGTTTTTTGACCCCTTTTTGTTGGGTGCTGCCTATAAAGCTTGGAGGAATTGTTTCTTGCATTTGAAAATTGGTTCAGAAACTGATTTGGGAAGGGAATTTCATACTTTTGAAATTACAAAATGGCACTGTAGAGCCTACCCAAAAAGAAGCAGAAGGAAAGTGGGCTTGGTGAGAAGACATTCAAGGTTCTCCCTCCAGGAGACTTGCGAAGGCTTCTTCAGAAGAATGGACAAGACTGTCACCACTCAGCGAATGTCTTTTGACCACCAGTTACCATGGTATCACGCACTATGCTAGATACTGGTGAGCCAGAGAGTAAAGTCTCAGCCTCTGTCCCTGACCTGCATCTCCAAGTAGCTGGGTCTGTTCTTCCCCACAAAGGAATTCTGAGAAGATAAAACAGGATCTTGAAACTTTCCTTCAGGTCATTCGGATTTTATCAAACATACACCAAAAATAGCTGAATAGATACTTCAAAGATTCACATCTAAATTAAGTTTTTTTTTATTGTTAAGCTGGTATTTTTAAGATGTCTAAGCTAGCAGGCATGTGGGAATGAAGGCTCTGTCTTCAACTCTTTTGAACCCTCCATGTGTACCACAGAGGGAAAAAAATGATATTTTTACTTTGATGTAAATGTTTTTAAATCTTCTGGAGTGTATTATGTTTGTTAATACATATTTATTAGAGTGATGTTTTAAGTTAATAAAGTATTACGACTCTTACATATTGCTTTTCATTTAGGCAAGGAATTTGGGAAAGACCTTTGTTTTGGTCTGCATGGGGAGTTGGCACTGCAGGACACTGGAATTAAGTACAAAGCAGATAAGACAACATCCAGAAGAGAGCAAAATCCAATAGCTCTGGTTTTCATGTGTTTCTTCTTTTTTTTCTTTCATTCTGTGCCTGAGCACCTTCTTTCTTAACAGAAAAGCTAGGGTTACAAAAGTAAGCTGCTACCTTGCCAAGTCCCTGATATCCCACATAAATGTGCTCAGTCACTCAGTCGTGTCTGCATCTTTGCAACCCCATGGATTGTAGCCCACCAGGCTCCTCTGTCCATGGGGTTTTCCTGGCAAGAATACTGGAGTGGGTTGCCATTTCCTTCTCCAGGGGATCTTCCCTACATGTTTTTGGGCTCTTTATTCTGAGAGTTTCAGGATTTTTTTTTTTTTTTTTTTAAACAGGCCAGAAGGCCTCCTGATAAATAAAGACATTAGGAACCTTAGGTCTAGAGATTGAGTCAGTCACGACCCTGTCACCAGCATACCGGGTGACTTGGACAAATCATTTGACTTTCCAGATACTGATTTCCTTCACCATAATAATGAAGATATGATTCCGTCATCACAGTCCAAACCTGACTACTTCTCTGGAGACTGGAGGGAAAGAAGTATCTGAGATTGATTAGCTACCTCACCTAAAACAAGTTATAAATCTGAAGACTGATGAGAGGCAGTAAAATTGGGATCTGGGTTATTTCTGGCTCTCTCCCACCTGTGAGAATTTCTGGCATAGATCAGTCCTTGAAAAGAATGAACCCAGAATAAGCTTCTAGCCTAAATCCCAACTACCTGTACTCTTTCTAATACTTGGTCAAGATCGTGCACAGCCCCCGGTGACTGTCAGCAGATTGTCCCATTTCCGTTCAAATCAGTTTCACCAATATTGGTATGTGCCTGGCACTCTTCTAGGTGTTGGGGATTCAGCAGTGAACACAATGTCCTGTGGAGCTTTGTATATTTGGTCAGTGCCGAATCTTCAGCTCCCAGAACAGTGCCTGGTACATAGTAGGAGATCAATCAATATTTGCTGAGGTGGTTTAAGTGAATAAGCAGAGAAAATAAAGTCCTGCTTCATCCTGGCTGCTCTGCTCTCTCCAGCAGAAAGGGAAGAGAAATCGCTTGAGGGCCAGAGAAGCAAATAGAACACGTAGGACTCTCTCTGGCTTGGAGAGTAAGGGGGGTTTTGACCATAGTTTTCTCTGGTCTCTCCAAATCTCGGTGCTTGGCTATCCTTACTTGGTTTTCAAGACTCTTATCTTTTCATGTCAGTTTACTCTGATTCAGAATTGAAACATGTACACTCTATAAGACAGTTTAAGATAATTTTCGAGAACTGTTGGATGAACAGCTGCAGCATCCAGGAACCTCCTTCTAGTGTCCTGGGAAGCAAGGTTCCCAGTGAATAAAGATCACAGAATGATCTTCTCACAGGATTCACGGTGCACACTGGTTGATAATTTCTAACTTGGTTTGAAAAGTAAAGAAGCTACATTGTGGGGTAAGTAGAACTGATTGAAATCTAGTGAACTGCTCTGTCCTGCGCTCTCATTATGACTTTTAGAACTTTGGTCCATTTTTGTAATCTATATGCAATAAATGTGGAATTTTAATTTTGATGTTAATAGTATGCATTTTTTGGGGAAAAAACATATCTTAATATCCTCAGTTCAGAATCAAAACAAATTACTGTGCCTGTTACTGTGTGAAATTTGAAGATTGCAAATATCTCTCTTAATGTTATTACTTGACTCCATTAAAAATAGATTGTGAATATTCCATGTCACATTATTCATGAAGCAGGCCCTCTGCCTTTTGTCCGCGGGAGTAACAGTAGAAAGGGTAACAAGAGACACCAGAGCACACCTTTGTTTCTTTCACTAAATTTTTAATAACACCTCCAGCTAGCCAGTTGGTGAAGCTCAGCTCTTGCATAAAAGTGGAAAAGCACAGCTATCTCAGAGAAGACCAACTCTTTCAGTAGCTAATTTGAGTTTGCGTTCATCTACACCAGAGATGATTAAATTACCTATCAGGTGTGCTGAGCTATCAGGATTCAGGCCATGTAAAAGGTGAATTTCATCTGATTGATTTGAAACACAAATGGAACAATTGAGTTTTCAAAGCCCCACCTTAATTAAAGGCATAGGAAAGTATCACTCTGGGTGGGTTCTTAACTGCCATTGCCCTTGAAAACTGGGTGTTGAGAGTGATTTTTTTTTTTTCCCGGTTTAAGTGTCGATAGTGATTTGACCTGTTCATTTTGTCGTGTGCCTGTTTAACCTGATCATTTAACAGAAAGAAATGAATTCAGAGTAAGGCCAAATGACTTGATTGCTTTTTCTGTGCATTTCTAGAGCACTATTTAAATCTCTCCTGCTATATTATTTCTGAAGTAAAAATTTCTCAGTTGCATATGTAATAACTCAACATTTCATTCATTGAGTTTTTTTTTTAAAAGGAATATCATCTCAAACTCTTCTCACTTAAAAGTTTGTTAATTTTTTAGTGCTCATTTTCAGTCTACCCACATGTGTGTATATATTTATGTATTTTTTTATCCTGTGATCAGTTTATGTCTACATAGCGCTTTTATTTATTGATTGATAATATGGACACATATTTGCTTAAAATAGAAATATTTATGTTTAACAATGAGAATTTGACATTTTATGGTTAAGTTCTATTGAAATCATTTATTAGGAATTTTATCAGTCATTACGATAAAGTCTTCTGAAGTTTTATTTCAAAGTTATTCACTTTTTAAATAAAACATTTCAATCGCGTGGGAAATTAAAAGAGTCTAATACAATAAACATCAGTGTACCCATTGTTCTGCCATATTTATTTCAGATTTTATTTTAAAATAAAATATTACAGACATGGTTCAGTAACTCTAGAATATGTTTTTCCCTAACTACAGTCCCTTTCCTGTCTCATCAGAGGCATCCACTATACCAGAATTGGTACAATATCATCACCATGAATATTTGTATACCTTTTCTTATACAAAGTCCCATGAAGAATATGTGATACTGTTAGGTATATTTTAACTTATTATAAATGGTGTCATAGAGTATATATCTTGCATCTTGCTTTTTTTCCCCTCAGTACTTTGTTTTTTGAGATTTATCCATGTTGATACATGCAGTTTTGTTCAGTTATTTTAACTGCTGCATGTAGGATTTATTGTATGAATACACGATGATTAATTAGGTATTCTCCTGCTGAGACAGTTTTGGTTATTTCCAGTTTTCCCCTATCACAAACAATTCTGATGCAAGCAGCCTTTTATATATGTCCTTGTGAAAGGGATTCTTCAGGTTATGTTCCTGGGAATGGAAATGCTGGAGATGTTGGCTCTCCCAATTTACATCCCCATCAATAGTGTGAGAGAATTCCTGTTGTGCCACATTTTGCTAACACTTGGTATTTTCAGACTTTAAAAATGTTTACCAGTTGGATGGATGTGAAATGTTAATGTAATTTGCATTTCCTGATTCCTAGTGAGATTGAGAATCTTTTCATAAGTTTTTTGGCCTCACAGGTTTCCTTTTCTGTGATATGCCTGTTAATGTACTTTGTCCATTTTTTAAAATTTGGGCTGCTTGTTTTATATCAATTAATTTTTCTATATTCTAGGTACTCACTATTTTGTTAGTTAAATATGTCACACATGTCTCCCAGACTGTAACTTGCATTTATTTTGGTTGACGAGAGAATGTGTTTGTTTTTGTCTTTGTGTTTATGTTTTTAAATGTATTTGTCTTTTCCTTAATGGCTTATGCTTTTTATGTCTTAATTGAGAAATCCTTCCGTAATTGGTGATCATAAGCTTATCCCTTATATTTTCTTCTAAAAATTTTAAAATGCTTAATTATAATATTAGCCTTTTAACCCACTTATATGTGTATGATATGAAATAAAATCTAATTAAACACTTTTTTCCCACATGGATAACCAATTGCTCCAACATTATTTATTGCAGATTACATCCTTTTCCCTCTGATTGTAATACAATCATATGTATTGATATTTTGCCATCATATGTCAAATTTCTCTTTCTATATAGTTCTGCTCTGGCCTCCCTGATCTGTTCCACTGGTCATTTTGTCTATCTCTAAGCCAAAGCCATGGTGTCTCAATTAAACTTGTAATAAACTCTTAGTAGTTAGTAAGGAAGGTTTCCTTTGATCTATTTCATCCTCTTAGGACATATCTTGGCTACCCTTGGTCCTCTGCTCTTGCTTGTGAAAAACTCAATTGGAATTTTTATTTATACTGCAGTTACTATTGGGAAGAACTGAAACCATTTTGATGTTGATGCTTCCCGTCTATAAATATAGCATATTGCCTGTTTTTAAAGTTTTCTTTTATGTCTTTCAATAACCCTTTATAATTTGGGGCATAATTTTCTGTCTTTGGTTCACTGCTTTCATATTTCTTTTTTAAAATTGTACTTTCTAACTGCTGCTGGTGTATTGAAGCAAAATTATTGTTTTTGTATGTTGATCTTGTATTCTGCAATTTTGCTAAACCTTCTTTTTTTAAATATTTATTTTGTTTATTTATTTATTTGGCTGCCCCAGGTCTTGGTTGTGGCCTATGGGATCTTCCTTGTGCATGGGAACTCTTACTTGTAGCATGAGATCATTCCCTGATCAGTATCATACCTCGGCCTCAGCCCCCTGCATTGGCAGTGTGGAGACTTAGTCACTGGACCACCAGGGAAGTCCCTAAACCTTCTTTATGGTTTGTTGCAGATTATTTTAGATTTTCAATGTAAGGTAATCATAGAATATGTAAATCATTATAGCTTTGTTTCGGTCTTTCCAATGCACTCTCCTTGACTTCACTGCAGTAACCAATACTATTAAATATATTAAATAGGGGCAGAATAGTAGGCATCCTTGTCTTATTCCTAATTGCCAGGGAAACGCTTTTAATTTTTCACATTTTAATTTTGTTTTGGGTAGGTTTGTGTTCAGTTCAGTTCAGTCACTCAGTCGTGTCCGACTCTTTGCGACCCCATGAATCGCAGCACGCCAGGCCTCTCTGTCCATCACCAACTGCTGGAGTCTACTCAAACTCATGTCCATCGAGTCGGTGATGGCAACCAGCCATCTCATCCTCTGTTGTCCCCTTCTCTTCCTGCCCCCAATCTCTCCCAGCATCAGGGTCTTTTCCAATGAGTCAACTCTTCATATGAGGTGGCCAAAGTATTGGAGTTTCAGCTTCAGTATCAGCCCTTCCAATGAACACCCAGGACTGATCTCCTTTAGGATGGACTGGTTGGATCTCCATGCAGTCCAAGGGACTCTCAAGAGTCTTCTCCAACACCACAGTTCAAAAGCATCAATTCTTCGGTGCTCAGCTTTCTTCGCAGTCCAACTCTCACATCCACACATGAACACTGGAAAAACCATAGCCTTGACTAGACGGACCTTTGTTGGCAAAGTAATGTCTTTGCTTTTTAATATGCTATCTAGGTTGGTCATAACTTTCCTTCCAAGGAGTAAGCGTCTTTTAGTTTCACGGCTGCAGTCACCATCTGCAGTGATTTTGGAGCCCCCCCAAAAATAAAGTCTGAGACTGTTTCCACTGTTTCCCTATCTATTTGACATGAGGTGATGGGACCAGATGCCATGATCTTAGTTTTCTGAATGTTGAGCTTTAAGACAACTTTTTCAGTCTCCTCTTTCACTTTCATCAAGAGGCTTTTTAGTTCCTCTTCACTTTCTGCCATAAGGGTGGTGTCATCTGCATATCTGAGGTTATTGACATTTCTCCCGGAAATCTTGATTCCAGCTTGTGCTTCTTCCAGCCCAGCGTTCCTTATGATGTACTCTGCATATAAGTTAAATAAGCAGGGTGACAATATACAGCCTTGACGTACTCCTTTTTCTATTTGGAACCAGTCTGTTGTTCCATGTCCAGTTCTAACTGTTGCTTCCTGACCTGCTTATAGGTTTCTCAAGAAGCAGGTCAGATGTAGTCCCATCTCCTTCAGAATTTTCCACAGTTTATTGTGATCCACACAGTCAAAGGCTTTGGCATAGTCAATGAAGCAGAAATAGATGTTTTTCTGGAACTCTCTTGCTTTTTTGATGAGCCAGCGGATGTTGGCAATTTGATCTCTAGATAACTTAAAATACCAGATTAAGGATTTCTATTACTATTTGATAAGAATATCTGTTTGTGTGCATCAGCATTTAATTTTAATGTATGATTCTTAGGCATCTGTTGAGAAAGGCATGTGTTATTTTGTTTCTAAATCTTATGGCAAATGAGAATTTATAAGTTTCCAATGGCAAATTATCCTTCTATTGCTGGGAAGGACAAATCCCAACGTTTTTATTTATTTCTACATCTTAGCTAAAAAGATTTCTTCCTTGACAGATATTGTTTAGAAGTGCATTTAAATTTCTAATCATGTTTTTGCAGTAATTTTTTATGAATTATAATTTAATAACATTTTGATGAGATAACATGACCTCTGTGACATTAATTTTCTGATACTATTTGTTGAGATTTATTCTGTAGCCTTATCCATGGTCAATTTTTATAAATAATATGTTCTTGAAAAGAATGTATGTTTTCTGGTTGATGTTAATATAGTTATACCACCTTCCTTTTGGTTGGTTTTTATATTTACTTCTTAAAGTCTTTCTGACATGAGTAAAATATAGTTTCCAATCAAAATTTTAATTTCTGATACTGTTTGATTTTGTGTGTGTGTGTATGTATGTTAAAGCACCTAACATTTCGATCACACCCACCCACACACACTTGAGAGGAAAAAATGCTCAATAGAGTACTCTGACCAAAAGACTATGTATTGCTTTACTCTGCCAGTTCATTTTCTGGTGTTTGAGGAAGGATACTAATTTGCAGGGTTTCTAAAGCCTGAATTTATTGTAACTGTAGAGGAAAAACAGAAGCAGGAAGTTAGACTTGCTCCTTGATGCTAGTTATACAAATTTCATTGAGAATTTTTTTATTTTTGGCAAATTAGGAAGCATAGTTTCAATTCTGTCTTTTAACATGAATTAGACAGTTTCCTAGGCTGCTTTTTTGAGAAGTAGAACTGATTGACACGCCTCTCTAAGATTTTGCTGCAGTGGCAATTCCTTATTTGTTCTTAGAGTAAGGCAGGCTGACTGGATATTTCTCATCAGCTGACTTTTAGAAGAATCGGGAACCATTCTTTCATTACCTTTCGTTAGACTTATCTGTGTTTCATTTCTTGGACATACCTTCCCAGAGATTTCACACAAACTTGACTTCCTCTTTCCTTGTACTGAAACTAGTATTCATGGGACTCTAATAAATAAGAAGGACAAGTTCTTAACTCAGCTGAGGGAGTCCCACCACAGTCTCATATTTTTGCACGCCATCTTGCTGATTTATCTTTGTGTGGTCACTGGTTACATCACATGTTTAGGCACTAAAGTGCATATAAAATAAAACATTTTGAATAAAGAATCAGATGAACTTCAAAATGTTTTAATTCAAAGGTACTCTGATTTTAAGTTCTTCCTGTTTTTCTGAGAGTTCATCTAAAATGACAACTTCAGAAGTATATTTCAGGTATGTCCAACTAAGTCCTTTCACTGAGAAAAGAGTTAACATTAGGAAGCTCTGGAAAAAAGATCCAGTTTACTCCATTTAACCAGTTGCCCAAGGATGGAAGCTTTGTGATTAGCCATTACATCTGATAGTCTCTCTCCATCAGGTAATCTGTCTCTCCACCTATAGCTCGGAGAAAGTGAAAGTCACTCAGTCGTATCTGACTCTTTGGGACCCCATGTACCATACAGTCCTTGGAATTCAGGCCAGAATACTGGAGTGGGTAGCAGTTCTCCAACCCAGGGATCGAGCCCAGGTCTCCCACATTGCAGGTGGAGTCTTTATCAGTTGAACCACCAGGGAAGCCTGTAGCTCAGAGAAGACAGGAATAAACAATTCTAGTCAGCAGATGGCCATAAGTTTGTATTAATGGACTGTGGGTTTATGTTGGTACCATGTATAGATTATTACATTAAAAAAATAAGATTATAGTAAAGTCATATGCTATTAAAATTTTAATTTTATTTGATGATTGACAATTCAAGCCTCAGGTGATAATTAGGTATGTAGTAGCACTGATCAAGATAGAATTCTCCAACGGACAGACTCCTGGGCACGTGTGCTCTTGTTAGGTACATGAAATAACATGCAGTAGACTGGGAGACACATTGTAGTCCAAGCACTGGTACCAGAGGTTTAGCTGATCCCAGGGCACCCAGAAACTTAGACTTTGTGCATTGCTAAGGATACCCTGGTGTTCTCGTGGGGATTTATTTTTTACTCTTGGTCCAAGACTGGAAGGTTCTAAGTATGGGAAGTGGATGTAAAGTTTCCTAGGGAATCTTTCTATTTCTCAGAGAGACATATAGTTTGGTGAAAAACAGCATTGACTTCCAAAAACAGCACTGAATTGGGAGAGAGAGGACTGATACAATCTCTGTATCAGTCCGGGTTCTCCAGAGAAACATAACCCATCACACACACACATACATGCATAAATAAATAAGGAATTGGCTTCCATGATTATGGAGGCTGAAAAGTCCTGAGATTCGTAGTCAGCAAGCTGGAGACCTAGGAAGACCTCTGGTATAATTCCAGTCTGATTGCAAAGGCCTGAGAAGCAGGAGGATTGATGGTATAAGTTCCAGTCCAAGAGCAGAAGACCAATGAGCTAGCACACACCATCATGAAGACAAAATTTCCTCTGAGCCTTTTGGCTCAATTCAGTTGGTTTTGTCTTCAACTGATTGGGGAAGGCCTACATACAATAGGATGGCAAATCTGCTGTACTCCGTCCACCAGTTCAAATGTTAATCTCATCCAGAAACACCCTCACAGACAACCCAGAATAATGTCCGGGCACCCCTTGGCCCAATTACACTGACGAATAAAATTAACCATCACAGTCTCCAAATTGCCAGTGTATTTGTCAGAGTAAAGATCACTAGTTGCTGTTACAACTCCAAAGCTCAATGGATTATAAAATAGTTTATTTGTCATACATGTCACAATGGGTTTGGGTGTGTTCAGGTTCCTGCCTTCACAGGTGATTGAGAGATCTCAGCTTTTTCTATCTTGTGGTGGTTTTAGGGGGCTGTCATATTCTAGTGATTGCTTGGAGTCCTCTGCTGGATTATCTGTATTTAGCTGGTTGATGAATGAAGCTAGAAAGTGTACAGAGATCATATGCATATGAGACCTTTACAAAGACAGACTGGGCAATGAATTTTATCACTCCTGTTCACATTCCATTGACCAGAACATCAACACATGATCTCCATCTTACCTCAAAGGAAGCAAGAAAATGTGATCTTTTGTGCCAAGGAAGAGAAAATGGGACTGGTGAGCATCTATCTAGCCAGTCCTTGCCAGAGCCCTAAGTGAAACTGAAAGCGTTAGTCGCTCAGTCGTGTTCAACTGTTTGCCACCCCACGGACTGTAGCCCACCAGGCTCCTCTGTCCGTGGGATTCTCCAGGCAGGAATACTGGAGTGGGTTGCCATTCCCTTCTCCATGGGATCTTCCTGACTCAGGGGTTGAACCCAGGTCTCCAGCACTGGAGGCAGGTTCTTTACCATCTGAGCCACCAGGGAAGCCCAAATGTTAGTTGTTCAGTCGTATCTGACTCTTTGTGACCCCGTAGACTGTAGCCCACCAGGTCCCTCTGTCTGTAGCTTTTATTTTTTTTTTTTCTTTATTTTTTTTTTTTCTTTTCAAAAATATGGAACGCTTCACGAATTTGCGTGTCATCCTTGCGCAGGGGCCATGCTAATCTTCTCTGTATCGTTCCAATTTCAGTATATGTGCTGCCGAAGCGAGCACTGTCTGTAGCTTTTAAACTTGAGCTTTTCCCTTCTCTGAGTCTGTTTCCTTCCTCATAAAGTGAGGAGGATGGAAAAATGCCCTCTAAGGGACTTTCCAACTCTGACCATCTAAGGTCTACAACACTATCAAACCCCTGACTGGGTCTTGTAAACACTCAGCTTGGACATGGTCTTTCTCAGTCCAAGAGGGAAGAACAATGCTCAGTGTTCCCCCAAAGATTTTCTGGTCTACACCTGCAGTCTCTGAGAAGTTTATTCACTTCCTAGAATTCCGAAGAATCAAGATAACCCCCTGTCTCAGGGCATAGCCTTACCCTAGGTCATGGTACCAGTCCCTGCTACCTGGTGTGTATGCAAATACTAATGTGACCATGAAACTTCCTCCTTATCTTCTCTTACAATTCTCAGGCTGTGGGAAGTGATGATGCCCTTGGGCTCCTTCCCTAAGATTCTAGAGTACCGAGAGAGAGGGGTGAAAGCTATATACACCCCAGCCCCAGACATCCTAGAAAAGGACTTCACAAAAGGATAGGCTATGTCAGAGTGATTGTGTTCATGGGTTTTCTTCTTTTGTGCATTTTCTGATGTTTTGCAATTTATTTGTCTGTTATCTGACTCCTCATTGGAGTTTTTTAATTTATTTCTTTAGTTGAGCAGAGTCTTAGTTGAGGCAAGTGGGATCTTCAGTGTGGCATGTGAACTCTTAGTTGAAGCATGTGGGATCTAGTTCCCTGACAATGGATGGAACCCGGACCCCCTGCATTGGGATCATGGAGTCTTAGCCACTGGACCACTGGGAAGTCCCCCATTGCATTTTAGACTCCACAAAGTCAGAGATCATGTCTACTTTATTACTGCATCTATAGGGGCCTATAATGATGCCTGGCATAAAGTAAATATTTTTGAGTGAAGAAATATTACTTAAAATCTTTTAGTCTAAGTTCACGGCAATAGAATTTCTTGGGGGAAATTATATTAGTAATACATTCATATATTTGCCTACTTAGTAATGTTTTAATCTTATCAAAGTCTACTGTCAACACTAGGACTTTTAGAATAATGAGCAAGAAGCCAATAACAGAGTATCCTTCATGGTTTAACCTAAGCTTGGGGTTTCTTGGTGGCTCAGATGGTAAAGAATCTGCCTGCAATGCAGGAGACCCAAGTTCAATCCCTGGGTCAGGAAGATCCCCTGGAGAAGGGAATGGCAACCCACTCTAGTATTCTTGCCTGGAGAATTCCATGGACAGAGGAGCCAAGCGGGCTACAGTCCATGGGGTTACAAAGAGTCGGACATGACTGAGTGACTAACATTTTCACTTTTCGTTGGGGGCTCAGAAAGACTAAAACAGGATATAAGTGCTGTTTCTCCAGGCCGGGAAGCACCTTCTCTGAGCATTTGGTTGAGCGGCACTTTGTCCACATAGTAGAGTGTGTGCCAGATTGTACTTATGTTGGACAATGGTCAGTTTCAGAGTATGAGCATGTGTTTCTAAACTAGACAGTCTCTTTTTAGTTGTCTCTTTTAGTTGTACCTTAAAAAGCTGTCTCTTTTTAGTTCCATGGAGTATGGCCAGGAGCTTTACTCCTTATTTGTTTATCAAATAAAATCCGCTCATCCTGCAGCTCCACTTGTCTCTGAAGAAAAGATGCGATGGATCTCTCCGCAGCTTATGCTTTCAGTTTCACTGTGATCATTGTCTCTTTATTTACCACCCCACTTTATGAATTAAACACAACTTGTAAGATAAGTCAGGCTTCCCTGATAGCTCAGTTGGTAAAGAATCTGCAAACAAAAGGAGCAAAAATATCG
Source organism: Cervus elaphus (assembly GCF_910594005.1). Taxonomy (NCBI): domain Eukaryota; kingdom Metazoa; phylum Chordata; class Mammalia; order Artiodactyla; family Cervidae; genus Cervus; species Cervus elaphus. The sequence continues at coordinate 73,723,560 of NC_057834.1, forward strand.
TATCATGTAAGTCAAGAATCTAGTGTGGAATAGAAACTCAGTAAATGGCCCTACCATTGTTAATAGTTGTATCATTATTGGTATCTTCTCATATTAGTAACTGCTACTTATTAAGACTTTACTCTGTGCTAAGTGTACTGCATGCATTTTCTCATTAAGCCCTGACAATGTTCCTATGAAGTATTATATTAGTCAAGGCTCTGCAGAGAAACAGAACTAGGCAGTCTGTCCGGCTCTCAGGGCTGACTGACCTCTGGTTATTTGCACCCTGCTTTGGGGACAGATCATGTCATTGGTTGGTTTTATTTCCCAATTAGAACATGACAAATTTTTATTCTAGAAACCCTGCTAATTTACTATTAAATCATGTACATTCAGTTAAGAGAAGTACATTTCTTTTTTCAAACAATTCACAAGAATGTTTAAGAAATTAGTCACTCATTGTGGAGGGCTGCAATTTATAGACGGCCTCTCCCAAGCCTGAGACCATTCCATTGCCTGATGTCCTTTGATACCATCACCCAAGTTGTTTCAATGTACCTGATGGAGATCAGACTTTTCTGTGACCCTTAATAAGCACAATTGTATGAGATACCTGATTCAGCAATTTATTGATGTCCAGAGATAGAGCTGGCTTCCTTGGTGGTTCAGTGGTAAAGAATCCCCCTACCAATGCAGGAGACACAGGTTTGATCCCTAGCTGTGGAAGATCTTCTGGAGAAGGAAATGGCAATGCAGTCTAGTACTTTTGCCTGGGAAATCCCGTGGACGGAGGACCCTGGAGGGCTACAATCCATGGGGTTGTAAAAGAGTCAGACACAACTTAGCAACTAAACAACAACAAGAGGTAAAGCTATACTCAATTTTTTCACTAGCTTACTGATTCTAAAATCCAAAATGCAAATATGTTCTCTGGCAGCATTTAGGAAGTGGAATTACACATAACATCTTTGATTTTGGACAGACTCTCCTTGCAGATATTGAATATTCTCTGACTCTAGCTTTTTTTATTGCTGTGAAACTTTCAATTCACTTAAAATTCTTTATTATATAACATTTGTTCTATACAGAAGAATATATGTAATGAAAGTGTAAGTTGTGAGTATAATAATAAAATCAAACAAGTATGATTCCAGCTCAAACTTAAAAATGAGAATTTTATCAGTACCCATTGACTCTACCTGTATACTCCTGTCTTGTCCCATTCCTCTCAGAATCACTCTTTATTACTTCTTTTACTTGTGTACTTTTTTGGTAAGACTAGAAAGACTTGAGACATTTTGTGATTAAAAAAAAAAAATCAGAGGGGCTCAAGAGGGAGGGGGTATATGTCCCCCATGCTGATTCATGTTGATGTATGGCAAAAACCATCACCGTATTGTAATTATCCTCTAATTAAAAAGAAAGAAAAGAAAAGAAATCAGTTCTAGTTCTCTCTACAAACTGAGAAATAAAAAGCATGATTTCCATGGCAGACACATCCCCTCCCCAAACCCTTGCTTCCCGTACACTTAAATATAGGCTACAATTATTACTTCTCTATTTAGAGATTATTGTGGTTTCAGTTTTCATTGTGTCCTTGTGGGTTTTTTCTGTTTTGGTTGCCATTATAAATGTCTCTTTTATTCCCCCATGTGGTCACTTTCTTAAAAACCTTGTTTAGCACATCTTCAATGGAGTGCGGTTTGACTGCATATCTACCAGCCTCAAGGATACTCAGATACTTTTGTTCCATTCCAAGTATAGAAACCAGGCAGTGATAATTTAGGCTCTGTGAACTGTGAGGGAAGCAAACAGCACATGCATCTCTTAAGTGCCTATAATGTGTCAAGTTTTTTTTGCCAGTTTCTTCCCAATTCAGAATTCCTAATGGTCATTATGTCCTAGTTGTGTTTGTCCTTATGTCTATATTACAGATGAGAAAACTGAGAAGTAATTTCCCAGGGTCACACCAGTACTAAGTAATGAAGCCAGTTTTCGAATGCAAGTCTTTTGTGGGTATTGTGGGTGGGGGAGACAGTTCAGCCTAATGAGAATCAGGCAGTCTCTTTCCTAGATATCTGCCCCCCTCCTTTCTTGTGGAAATGGTAGTGCCGGTCCTCTTAATGCACTTCACGGGGACTTTGTGGGGCTTAGTGCAGTAATGCCTAGAATTTCAGAGGACAGATACGATAACCATCAAAGGCATTGCTTATTTTAGTTTCTGGTGGTCAGGCAGTGAGTGGACATTTAGTTCTGGATCCTCATTTACGGAGACCAGCAGAGCTGAACGCCTCTAATTCAGACATGATGCCAAGTTTCAGGTCACCCCTGTGTTCACCCATTGCCATTTACCAAATCCACTCACACAGACCGATTGTGTGTCTGGCCCTTCCCTATCCCTGCAGGTCCACTCACCAAACTAATGCAAAGGCAGGACCCTGAGCGGGGAGGTTGAGAAACAAGACCCCAAGCACATGGACTCAATAATAAGCTCACAAATATTTAAATAATGTTTTAAAATAGTATATATTTTATATCAGTAAATATAAAATAGGTTAACTCATCACAGAGCTCCAAAGTATAGCACCAGGAAAATAACTTTGAACACAGAAAACGGTCACAGCTCTGAGAGCCTTTCACAAATGAAAGAGCTTGTATATGACCAGTGGCACCCACCAATGCCATTCCTGATTCTATTTCTTTGATCAACGAATCTGACTACCTAAAAATGATGATTCTTTTCTAACTTCTCTCTGGTTCTGGTATTAGATTGGTTTTCTTCAACAACCTGCCAATTAGTCTTGGCCACGAGGAACAGTGTGTGCGTGTTAGCATTCTGAAGGTGGTTTGGAGATTTTCTCCCACCGAGTTGATAAACTTCCTCCTTCTTAACGGTTTTCTGAGAGTCCAGTCCTAATCATTGCCTTCTTTCCAAATTCTCCACATATGTTGCTCAGGAAGCACCATTAGCTGCTAACCACAGAGGTTGGCTCTCACCAAGTGCTGGATGAAACCTGTAGAAAACTGGACGAAGCGTGGCCCAGCCCCTCAGGAGCCAAGAGCAGCTCCAAAGTGAAGAAAGTGAACTCAGTCTGTATTGTGTAAATTGCACCCCCTCAAACAGTCTCAGGAAGTATCACAGCTTCCTGATTGCAAACCCAGATAAAGTTGAAGGCCACAGCTGCTAAGGACAAAAGCCACCAACCAAAAAAATGAAGAAAAACGGCATCTAAAGGCTGCAGTTGTGAGAAAGTCCCACTAGATATATCGTGGACTGAAAGAGCATTCAGATGATGGGGTCTGTGTCACATGAAAATAAAGATCACCTGGTGCTTTGGAAGAGTAGAGAAAAGGGGGGATCTGAGAGCTCTGAATATTGATATTGTGAAGTCAGTTCTGCATGACCCTTTCACTGAAGAGCATTTTGAATCTGATGAAGAAGCATGTCAGGGATATGGTTTGAGATGAGCCTATGAGCGTAGTTGTAACACTAGAAAGGAAAACCTTACCCCTTAAACTATCTTCTCTGCTCAACTTGCTTTCAATGCCTGCTGTTAAATATAAAAGTCACTGTGTACCCCCAATATTAAGAAAAAAAGACTCTGGGAATTCCCTGGTGGTCCAATGATTGGGAGATTCCACTGCAGATGGCACAGGTTTGACCTCTGGTCAGGAAACTGAGTGAAAGTGAAAGTCGCTCAGTCATGTCAGACTCTTTGCGACCCCATGGACTATGCAGTCCATGGAATTCTCCAGGACAGAATACTGGAGTGAGCAGCCTTTTCCTTCTCCAGGGGATCTTCCCAACCCAGGGATCGAACCCAGGTCTCCCGCACTGCAGGCAGATTCTTTACCAGCTGAGCCGCAAGGAAGGCCCAAGAATACTGGAGTGGGTAGCCTGTCCATTCTCCAGCTGATCTTCCCGACGCAGGAATCGAACCAGGGTCTCCTGCATTGCAGGCAGATTCTTTACCAACTAAGCTAGCAGGGAAGCCCAGTCAGGGAACTAAGATCCCACACACACAAAAAAAGAATAAAAAAACAAACCACTGCAGGTTGAAAAGAAGATCAGGATTGATTGCAAAGGGCAGAGTTCAAATTCCTTTGCTGGTTGGTTGTGTGACTTTGGACAATTTAATCCTAGTTGCCTTATTTGTTAAATGCAAAGAGTATTATCTACTTGTAAGGTTATTGTGGGAATTGGGGATTATACGTGTAAAAATACCCAAACAGGGGCAGGCATTCAACATGTAATAACTTATGTTACTATTGTTAACCAGTGTCTCTGAAATTTATCATGCAGCACCCGATTTGAAACAGGACAGGGCTGGAAACTTCCACTTCTGGTAGTATTATGGGCTAGACACCTGAAACAACCCTCCAGAAGGAGGTAACTAAATTTCTCGATAAAGTACTTTTAAAGACTTGTAAATACACTCAAAGTAAAGAATTTGTTGGTGCTTCCCAGGTGGCACAGCAGTGAGGAATCCGCCTGCCAATGCAGGAGACGCAGGTTCGATCCCTGGGTGGGGAAGCTCCCCTGGAGGACGAAATGGTAGCCCAGTGCAGTATTCTTGCCTGGAAAAATCCATGGACAGAAGAGCCTGGTTCTACTACAGCCCATGGGGTCACAAAAAGTTGGACACAACTGAGCACACACACACAGTGAAAGTAGGAAATCTGGTCAGGAAACAGGTGCCAAGCTGGCTATCACCTTAAAGCATTTTTTCAGACTTCAGAGAATCCTTCCTTCATGATGCCTGCATGAAGCAGAGCATGGAGTTGGGAGTTAAAGCCTGGGATGACCACGGTGGAGACGAACAGAAAATCTGCCTTATTACACCCTCAGTGTAAGGGATGAATAACAAATCACACTGCACAGGAGGTAATGAAGAAATGTCTATTTTCACCTTAGTGTTGGCAGAAATCATCTTTGAGGATTCATAAATCATGTTGGTCCTCATATGTGTTCTCTGTTAGGATTCTTTCCTTTAAATGCTAATTGTTAGGTTAAAATTTTAATCCAACTATAGTCCCAGATTGGTAGCCCTCCAGGCAACTGATAGAAACAAATGGAAATTTCTCTGTAGGAACTTAACTTTAATTCAGATCTCAAAGAATCCCTGCCAGTTTAGTTCTAAGGAAAATGGTCATCTAACAATTTTTTATTTATTTATTGACTTACAATTAACATACAATATTATATTAATTTCAGGCATATAGTATAGTGATTTGATGTATTTTTAAAATTTTTATTTATTAATTTTTATTTTTTGGCTGCACTGGGTCTTCGTTGCTGTGCATGGGCTTTCTCTAGTTGCAGTGAGTGGGGGGCTACTGTCTAGTTGTGGTATGTGGGCTTGTCATTGCAGTGGCTTCCCTTGTTGCAGAGCACAGGTTCCAGAGCACAGGTTCAGTAGTTGTGGCTCATGGGCTTAGTTGCTCCTTGGCTTGTGGAATCTTCCCAAACCAGAGATTGAACCCATGTCCCCTGCATTGGCAGGAGGATGCTTAACCACTAGTCCACCAGGGAAATCCTGATTTGATATTTTTAAAGATTATGAAATGTTCACCACAATAAGTCTAGTAATCATCTGTTACCATACAAAGTTATTATAATAGTATTGACTGTAATCCCTATACTGTGTATTACATCCCTGTGACTTACTTATTTTATAGCTGGAATTTCTTTTAAAATTGAAGTATAGTTGACTTATCATGTTCTCTGCTGTACAGAAAAGTGACTCAGTCATATATGTATATATACATAGTTTTTTATATTCTTTTGCATTATGGTTTATCCCAGGAGATCGGATATAGTTCCCTGTGCTATACAGTAGGACCTTGTTTATCCATTCTAAATGTAACAGTTTGCATTTACCAAACCCAAACTCCCAGACCATCCCTCTTTTTCTCCCTATTCCCTTGGCAACCACAAATCAGGTCTCTATGTTTGTGAGTCTGTTTTGTAGATAGGTTCATTTATGCCATATTTTAGATTCCATGTATAAGTGATATCATATCGAATTTGTCTTTCTATTTCTGACTTACTTCAGTTAGTATGATGGTCTCTGGTTGCATCCATGTTGCTGCAGATGGTGTTATTTCATTCTTTTTTATGGCTGAATAGTATTCCATTGTATACATGTCCATATCCTTTTTAACTATTCCTCTGTTGATAGATATTTAGGTTGTTTCCATGTTTTGACTATTGTGAATAGTGCTGTTATGAACATAGGGATGCATGTATCTTTTATATATATGTAATTTTGTTTATTTTGTTATTTTTGGCTGTGCTGGGTCTTTGTTGCTTCCTGGGCTTTTCTCTAGTTGCAGCAAGTAGGGGCTGCTCTCTAGTTGCAGCATGCAGTCTTCTCATTGCGGTGGCTTCTCTTGTTGTGGAACATGGGCTCTAGGACACTCAAGCTTCAGTAGTTGCAGCTCCAGAGCACAGGCTCAATAGTTGTGGCACATGGGCATAGTTGCCCTGTGGCATATGGGATCTTCCCAGACCAGGGATTGAATGTGTATCTCCTACATTGGCAGGCAGATTCCTTACTGAGCTACCAGGGAAGCCCTGCACATATCTTTTTGAATTATAGTTTTGTCCAGGTATATGCCCAGGAGTGGGATTGCTGGATCATGTGGTAATTCTATTTTTAATCTTCTGAGGAACCTCTATACTGTTTTCCAAAGTTGCATCATCAACTTACATTCCCACCAACAGTGTAGGAGAGTTCCCTTTTCTCCACACCTTCTCTTGCGTTTGTTATTTGTAGACTTTTTAACAATGGCCATTCTGAAAGTCCCAGATTTGCCAAAGCAATCCTGAGGGATAAAAACAAAGCAAGAGGCATCACTCTCCCAGACTTCAGACAATACCACAAAGCTACAGGAATCAAAACAGTGTAGTATTGGTACAAAAATAGACATGTGGATCAATGGAGCAGAATAGAGTGCCCCAAAATAAACCCACACACCTATAGTCAATTAATCTCCAACAAAGGAGGCAAGAATATAAAATGAAAAAAAGACAGTCTCTTCAGCAAGTGGTGTCGAAAGTTGGACAGCTGCATGTAAATCAATGAAATTAGAAGACACCCTCAGACTATGCACAAAAATAAACTCAAAATGGCTGACAGACTTAAATGTAATACATGACACCATAAAACTCCTAGAAGAGGGCATAAGCAAAACATTCTCTGACATAAATTGTACCAATGTTTTCTTAGCTCAGTCTCCCAAGGCAATAGAAATAAAAGCAAAAATAAACAAATGGACCTAATTAAACTTAAAAGCTTTTGCACAGCAAAGGAAACCACAAAAAAGAAGAAGAAAGAAAGGCGACCTTCAGAATGGGAGAAAATATTTACAAATGATGTGACCAACAAGGGCTTAATCTCCAAAACACACAGATAGCTCATACAACTCAACAACGACAACAAAAACTAAACAACCCTATCAAAAAACATGCAGAAGACCTTAACAAACATTTTTTCCAAAGAAGACATACAGATGTCTAGTAGGCACATGAAAAGATACTCAACATCACTAATTATTAGAGAAATGCAAATAAAAACTACATTTAGGTACTGCAATTTTTAAAAAAAATCATAAGACAAACACTGAAAACAAGACACCATGAATGAGAACCGCTGGAAACAAATTTCAGCAAATAGACCCACAGATGTATCAGATATTGGAATTATTGACACTAAAAAAGGAAATATGTGTTTTTTAACTTGTCATTTGAATTGTTAGGACAAGAAGTAACTACTTTCATTATTTTTAACATTTGGATATTCAGCAGTAACAGAATTAAGTACCTAGAGTATTCTTAGAAATTTAATAGAATTTTTTTTACAGCTTTGACCTTTCGCTGTCACATTAGGAGTGGTTGGTGATTCTTTCTATCCCCACAGGTTACTGAGGCAATAAAAAGAGAAAGGAACTAAATACTTAGCAAATTAGATGCATTATATGAAAAGCCCAAAGAGGAAGTCTATGGCTTCATAATTCATGGAATGTATAAGCTATCAAGGGCTTCCCTGATAGCTCAGCTGGTAAAGAATCCACCTTCAATGCAGTAGACCCAGGTTCGATTCCTGGGTTGGAAAGATACCCTGGAGAAGGGATAGGCTACCCACTCCAGTATTCTTGGGCTTCCCTGGTGGCTCAGCTGGCAATGCGGGAGACCTGGGTTCAATCCCTGGATTGGGAAGATCCTCTGGAGGAGGGCATGGCAACGCACTTCAGTATTCTTGCCTGGAGAATCGCCATAGACAGAGGAGCCTGGCAGGCTGCAGTTCATGGCGTCGCAGAGTCAGACATGACTGAACGACTAAGCACAGCACATAAGGTATCAAACCATCTGGATGACAAGGTGTGTAGTAAGTGGGAAGGTAGGGGGGTGCTCTTTTAAATTTTAATTTAATTTATTTTTGGCTGTGCTGGGTCTTCATTGCTGCTCAGGCTTCCTCTAGTTGTAGCAAGCAGGGGCTACTCTCTAGCTTCTCATTGTGGTGGCTTTTCTTGTTGCAGAGCACAGACTCTAGGGCACATAGGCTTCCATAGTTGCATCTCCTGGGCTGTAGAACACAGGTTCAATAGTGTTGAGTAGTTGTGGTGCATGGGCTTAGTTGCTCCACGGCATGTGGGACCTTCCTGGACCAGGGATCAAACCTGTGACTCCTGCATCGACAGGCATATTCTTTACCACTGAGCCACCAGGGAAGACCATGGGGGATGTTTTCAATCCTCGCTAATAACAGATTTGTTAAACTCTTAGAATTCAACTTCAAAATAATGTTTTACATTCCAGTAATCTAGGATCAGAAACAAAGATGTTTCAGGGGATTGCTGAAAGCACTCCTTTCCCTTCTGATGCCAAGGAGACAGCTCTGATGAATGCTGCCCTGTAAAGACTGTTCAGTGCCGGGGACTGAAACTACCTTGAGGAGACTAAAGCGGGAGGGACTGTATTAGGGCATATATTAACTCTGATTCATTCTAATTAAAGACAGTATTTTTCTTCCTGCTTTCCCATATAGAAGAACAAAACAAAACAAAAAATACTATATTAATTATCTGCCTGCCCCTCCCATCAACATCTCTGGCTCACTCTATATCAGAGTATTTTATACCATGTATAAAATACATACCAGAGTAAAATACCCTGATGTATTTAAAAATTTTTGCTTATATGGAAGTGTTTAGCTAACTTCTTAAATTTTTTGTTTATTTAGCTAACTTCTAAGTAGCTGACTCGACTTTAATATATTCATGTTGCTAAGGATTTGAGTCATATTTGCAAAAAAAGTTTACATAACAGGGTAAAACAAAATAGAAGAAATATCAAAGTGATATTTAGGTGATAATATTGATAAATCTTTTATGGGTAACAAAATGTGTACATTCTTTGTATGTTGAGAATAACAGGAAACTACTAACCAAATAGTTCAAAACAGACATTCTCTCTTAAATCAGATAAGGAAATATCTATATTTAATATTCTAAAGAAATTAAATTAATGTTTGACATTATGAACAGAGAATAATGACAATAAAGAATGACTACACAGATTTGAAAGAAAATAGAACTTGTAGAAGTAAAAAGGGAACAAAGAACAGATGGGATAAATAGAAAACAGTTATTAATAGCAAGATGTTAGACGCAAACCCAGCCATATCAGTATTCTCATTATATAGAAAGGTAAACTATTTAAACCAGTGCTGTCCAATACAGAAGCTACTAGCCACATGTGGCTATTGAGCATTTTAAATGCAGTTAGTGTGACTGAGGAACTGATTTTTAAATTTTAATAATTTAAGTAGGCATAAGTCCAAATTCACTGCAGATGGTGACTGCAGCCATGAAATTAAAAGATGCTTACTCCTTGGCAGGAAAGTTATGACCAACCTAGACAGCATATTAAAAAGCAGAGACATTACTTTGCCAAAAAATGTCCGTCTAATCAAGGCTATGGTTTTTCCAGTAGTCATGTGTGGATGTGAGAGTTGGACTATAAAGAAAGCTGAGCACCGAAGAATTGATGCTTTTGAACTGCGGTGTTGGAGAAGACTCTTGAGAGTCCCTTGGACTGCAAGGAGATCCAACCAGTCCATCCTAAAGGAGATCAGTCCTGAATATTCATTGGAAGGACTGATGTTAAAGCTGAAACTCCAATACTTTGGCTACCTAATGTGAAGAGCTGACTCATTTGAAAAGACCCTGATGCTGGGAAAGACTGAAGGCAGGAGAAAGGGACGACAGAGGATGAGACGGTTGGATGGCATCACCGACTCAATGGACACGAGTTTGGGTAAACTCCGGGAGTTGGAGGCTCTAGGACAGGGAAACCTAGCATGCTGCAGTTCATGGGGTCACAAAGAGTCTGACATGACTGAGCAACTGAACTGAACTGAAGTGGCTGGTGGCTACTGTATTGGACAGCACAGTTCCAAACATTCCTATTAAAAGGCAGAGATTATCTGAGTAGATGACAAAGCAAGATCTAATTATATGCTACCTACTACAAAGATCTATCTTAAATATAGACAAAAATAGGTTAAAAGTAAGAGAATAGTAGCTATATATCATGGAGATATATCATGATAAAACTAATTAAAAGAAGGCTGATCTACCTGTATTAATGTCAGACCAAACTGATTACAGAGCAAAAAATCACCAGAGATAAAGAGAATGATTCATAGGGACAGAAGGAACAAGAACTCAAGAAAATGTCATAATCTTAAATATTATGCAACTAAAAGCAGGGCTTAAAAATATATGTGGCAAAAACTAATAAAACTGAAAGGAAAAATATATAACAATTATAGTCAGATTTTTCAACTCTATTCTCTAATAGACCTCCGTGGTGGCTTTGATGGTAAAGAATCTGCCTGCAATGTGGGAAACCCGGGTTTGATCCCTGGGTTGGGACGATCCCCTGAAGTAGGAAATGTTAACCCATACCAATATTCTTGCCTGGAGAATTCCATGGACAGATGAGCCTGGCAGGCTGCAGTCCATGGGGTCGCAATGAGTTGGACACAACTGAACAACTAACACACACATATTCTCTAAATAATTGGTAGAACAAATAGACATAAGTAACAGTATTCAATAAACTTAGTCAACTGACATATATACAGAACATTCTATCCAACAGGAGCAGAATACATATTGTTTTAAAGTACACATAAAACACATATTCTAAAAAAAAAAAAAAGATTATTTACCAACATAGACCATATTCTGAGCCACAGAAGAAATACCAATATATTTTAAGTGATTCAAATATACAAATTTTATTTCTGATCATAATGGAATTAGATTACAAATCAATAACAAAGATATCTTGAAACATCCTAATATTTAGAAGTGAAATATCATGCTTCTAAATATTACATGAGTCAAGGAAGAAATCAAAAGGGAATTTAGAAAGTATTTTGAATTGATAAAAATACACATCAACATCTGTGGGTTTCAGCAAAGAGTGCTTAGAGGGAAATTTATATAATTGAATACCTATATTAGAATCTTTATATCCCCAGAAACTAGAAAAGGAAGAATAAACTACACTGAAAGTAAGCAGGAGGAAGGCAATAAAAAGATAAAACCAGGACTTCCTTGGTGGTCCAGTGGTTAAGAATCTGCCTGCCGATGAAGGGGACATGGCTTCGACCCCTGGTCCAGGAAGATTCCACATGCCATGGGGCAGCTAAGCCCGTGCACCATAACTTTTGAGCCCATGTGCCCTAGAGCTGGTGCTCTGCAGCAAAAGAAGCCGCTGCAATGAAAAGCTTGTGCAGTGCAACTAGAGAGTAGCCCCCACTTGCTGCAACTAGAGAAAGCCCACATACAGCAACGAAAACCTAGGGAAGCCAAAAAATAAAATTTAAATAAAATTTAAAAAACCACAGTGTAATACAACTACATATCAACTAGAATAGCTACAAGCAAAAAGCCTCACAAAGATGTGGAGAACTGGAAACTCTCATTCACTGCTGATGGAAATGTAAAATGGTACAGTCACTTTGGAAAACCTTTGGCAGTGTCTTTAAAAGAAGTTAAAAGTATGTGTACAATATAATTCAGCTATCCTATTCCTAAATATTTATCTAAGAAATGAAAGCATATGTCCTTAACAAGATGTGCATGAAATGTTCATAACAACTTAATTTGTAAGAGCCAAGAACTGGAAATACCCAACAAGTGACAAGATAAACAATGTTATATCTGTATAGTGAAGTACTACTCAGCAATAAAAACAGCAACAACTGATAGACCTAACAACATTGACAAATTCTCAGAATAATTTTGTTGAGTGAAAGAAATCACACTTAAAAAAAAAGAAATCATGCTGTATAATTCCATATGTATAAAATTCTAGAAAATGCAAATTATAACGATAGAAGCAAATCAATGACTGTTTGAAAAGAGGTAGCAGTAGGGAAAAACTGGAGAAAAGAATTACAAAGTGGCGAAAGGAAAGTTTTAGGGATAAGCGATTTACTTATTATTTTGGTTGCCGTGATGATTTCATGAGTATATCTGTATGTCAAAATCCATCAAAGTGTACACCCTGAATATGTACAGTTTATTTTGTTGATTATGCCTCAATAAAGCTGTACCACAACCCCTCAATGCATTAAAAAGAAGTTAGTCATAGATGAAGAAAATCAGAGAACTGAATATCTGAACATATTTCCACATGTATTAGACTGAGATAAAAAGAGAATCATATTATAAAGAGGCTAGTTCAGTTGAGTTCAGTTCAGTCGCTCAGTCGTGTCTGACTCTGTGCGACCCCATGGACTGCAGCATGCCAGGCTTCCCTGTCCATCACCAACTCCTGGAGCTTGCTCAGACTCATGTCCATTGAGTCGGTGATGCCATCCAACCATCTCAATCCTCTGTCATCCCCTTCTCCTCCTGCCTTCAATCTTTCCCAGAATCAGGGTCTTTTCAAATGAGTCAGTTCTTCTCATTAGGTGGCCAAAGTATTGGAGTTTCAGCTTCAACATGAGTCCTTCCAATGAATACTCAGGACTGATTTCCTTTAGGATGGATTGGTTGGATCTCCTTGCAGTCCAAGGGACTCTCAAGAGTCTTCTCCAACACCGTAGTTCAAAAGCATCAATTCTTCGGTGCTCAGCTTTCCTTATAATCCAACTCTCACATTCATACATGGCTACTGGAAAAACCATAGCCTTGACTAGATGGACCTTTGTTGGCAAAGTAATGTCTCTGCATTTTAATATGCTGTCTAGGTTGGACATAACTTTCCTGCCAAGGAGTAAGCGTCTTTTAATTTCATGGCTGCAGTACCATCTGCAGTGATTTTGGAGCCCCCCAAAATAAAGTCTGACACTGTTTCCACTGTTTCCCCATCTATTTGGCATGAAGTGATGGGACCAGATGCCATGATCTTAGTTTTCTGAATGTTGAGTTTTAAGCCAGCTTTTTTGCTCTCCTCTTTCACTTTCATCAAGGCTCTTTAGTTCCTCTTCTCTTTCTGCAATAAGGGTGGTATCATCTGCGTATCTGATGTTACTGATATTTCAATAACCTAAGATGCTAATGTATCTTAGGCTAATGTAAAGGTCCAATAAGCAGAGTTCTAGGAAAATATAGTAAGAATGCAAAAGAGCCAGTATTTCTTAGATCCAGGAAACAGTGAATTTCAAGCAGCATATATTAATATATATTCTCCCCTAGATATATAATAGTGAAATCATAGCGAAACAGTAGAATACAAACAAATTGAAAGAGAGCAAGAGATTGAGAGTGAGATCTTAAAGTACCCAGAGAGAAGAGAAAAATCACCTATAAAAATGAGCAATTAGACTCATAATTCACTTTGTAAGAACAAATCTCGAAGAAAACACATTGTACGAATTTCTTCAATGTGCTGAGAAAAGATAGCTATCAGTCTAGAACTCCATGTCCCATAAAGCTTTATTTCATGGAAAGGTATTACACAAGAAAATATTTCTAGGAAATCAAAACAGAGAAAAGCAATAAAAACATCCTATCCTGCTCCCAGTAACCTGAGAGAGGATATCATAATAAGACCCTCATTAAAGGGGATCCTAATGGATGTACTTTAGATACAAAGTGAAAAACTTGAGGTACAAAAAGGAATGTTAAGTAAACATATTGGTAAATATGAAGTCATATCTCAAATATAGACCATGGTAAAACATACTATAACAAAGTCTAATTTTTGGAGGGAAAATAGACTAGGGTGAAAATACTGGGCTTATAGTAGAATTAAAATTGTCCAAGGTCCTTGGTTATTTAGGAGTAAAGTAAGGAGAATTACTTTATTTATTTATTTATTTTTGTGGAAAGGCAAGCTTTATTTCAAAGCAACATGAAAAGAGCAGTCAGAACAGTGTGGAGATTCCTTAAAAAACTGGAAATAGAACTGCCATATGATCCAGCAATCCCACTTCTGGCCATACACACTGAGGAAACCAGATCTGAAAGAGACACGTGTACCCCAATGTTCATCGCAGCATTGTTTATAATAGCCAGGACATGGAAGCAACCTAGATGCCCATCAGCAGACGAATGGATAAGGAAGCTGTGGTACATATACACCATGGAATATTACTCAGCTGTTAAAAAGAATTCATTTGAATCAGTTCTAATGAGATGGATGAAACTGGAGCCCATTATACAGAGTGAAATAAGCCAGAAAGATAAAGATCATTACAGCATACTAACACATATATATGGAATTTAGAAAGATGGTAATGATAACCCTATATGCAAAACAGAAAAAGAGACACAGATGTACAGAACAGACTTTGGGACTCAGTGGGAGAAGACGAGGGTGGGATGTTTCAAGAGAATAGCATGTATATTATCTATGGTGAAACAGATCACCAGCCCAGGTGGGATGCATGAGACAAGTGCTCGGGCCTGGTACACTGGGAAGACCCAGAGGAATCGGGTGGAGAGGGAGGAGGGAGGGGGGATCGGGATGGGGAATACATGTAACTCCATGGCTGATTCATGTCAATGTATGACAAAACTGCAATGTTGTGAAGTAATTAGCCTCCAACTAAAAAAAAAAAAAAAAGCAGTCAGGGGTCCACAACCACAAACTGGTAGGAAGGAGAAACAGTCACACATCCATTTGGCAGTGTCTTAATGGAAAGTCTCACCAATTCCTGCTGATCGCCCAATACCTGCTCAGTTTCCTCTTCAGGCTGAAACTAAAAAGGTTGACTTGAAGATGCCCATTATATCTCTGTTATCCAAACACACTTATTTCAGGATGGAGGATACTTGGACTCAATTTAATTGAGGGAATCCACTTAATTATTAAATATTTTTACTGAGAATATGGTTAAGTTAGTAGCTTTCTTCACATTTTCACATTTTTAAAAGAGCCACAGAGGTTCCATTCACATTTTAAGCAGTTGAGTTGGCAAAAATCCATTTCATAGGACATAGATCACATTCAATTACTCCTCACAACAGCCAACTGGAAGACTATTCCATAGCTTATGAAGCACTGGTTGGGTTGACATCTGCGATGGTAGCCAAATAAATGAGATTTCTGTGTAACACATGCTGGTACTGGACGTACTCATTTGCCCGGCTTTTGTTCTGATATTTTGCAATACAGTGGATCAGCTGGTCATTCTCCTCCAGGAGCCGCTGGATGGTCTCCTGATTGACTTCTGCCTTCCCTCTCAGCCAGTCCAGTACGAAAGCCACCAACATCCCAGCAAGCCAGGGTGGAACTTGGCCTCAGGCCCGGCAGATCCCCTCTCATCTAGACCAGAGTGGACCTGCAGCTCCAGACGCACTACGGCCGCAGCGGGGACCAAGATAGGTCAGGAGAATTACTTTAGACTTTAAGTCAGCATGCTCAACCAGCTAGTGGAATCCCTGAAATAATAAACAGTGGCTATATTATTATTCAAACAATTAGAGGGAAATGGAAGTAGAAAAAAAAAATCAATTCAAGAGGAGGCAAAGCAAAGGAGTTCCAGGGTGATCCAGTGGTTAAGACTGTGCTTCCAGTGCAAGGGCCACAGGGTCAATCCCTGGTCAAGGAACTAAGATTCCCACATGCCAAGTGGCATGGCCAAATTTAGTAAGAGGAAGCAAAGCAAGAAAGAGGGGGAAAAAGTAACAGATAGTAATAGGATCTAGTGCATTTAGAATGATGCCTTACATATTATCATTTTAATAATAATTATTCTTTTACTAACAAATAATGATATACAACAAATAACAGTTATTGTTATAACTGTTATTTCTGTGTTGGTAAATCTCTCTGTGGCATTCAAGACAAGGACCTTTTTAACAAGCATGTTCTACTAATTCTCATGGTTCCTTGATATTAACAAGTCAGTAATACTAATTAAAAGACAGACTAATTAAAATCTGTAGGAATTTAAAAGCTCTATTGTTCTCAAGGTGTATAACCTTAGGCTAGGCATTCACACTTGGGGCCTTAGTTTGCTCATCTGTAAAATGAGGGAGCTGGAGGGAGTTGGAAGACAAGTTCAAATTGGGTGGTTCTGTATTTTTAAATCCTCATTAACCAAAATAACGAGAAAATCTTCTTACTCAAACCAAAAACAAACAAAAAATGGGGTGTGTGTGTCAGAAATAGTTTGGGTGAGTGGTCTTTTCACAGCAGTCACAACAGACACAAGAAGTTCAGTCCCCATGGAGTAGGTAGCAGTCAAGTCTTTTTTGCTCTATACCAGAACTTGACAAGCTTGGAGGCCACTGACTAGGGACAAAGGAAAGCCCCCATTTAGAGAAGACTTGTCAAAGGCACCGGGCCCAGCTAGGATGGCAGGGATTCTGGAGACTCTCAGAGAAGCCAGCAGGCTCACATTTCTGCACCAAAGCCCTGGGGTTTGGCTGCCAGATAGCCTGAAGCTATCAATCAAACCCACTTTCTTTCCCCCTAATTACAAAAGACTTTCAAATGCACCCCTGTCAGATTTTTTGAGTCCCCCTCCCTGACATTCTCCTAATTCACAAATGTGTGCCCTTTATGCATTTTACACACACATGATGGTGTTCTCCAGATTTAGGCATTGCCAAGGAAACTCAGGTATCAAAGATAGCTGGCTCAACTTCCAGAGATAAACCTGGTCTGTGTGATGGCTGCTGAGAGAGGAAGGCAGAGAGCCTCTTGCAAAGTTCCCTTGAATTTACGTGTGGCATGATTCCTTCTGTTCCTAAGAAGGGTTTTATCTAATCTGCCTAGAAAGTGCTCCATTGACTGACTGCGTTATCACTATAAAAGAATCTATTGAACTAAAGTTCCTCCTCTGCAGTTTTTGAACATGGGATCTGCCCTGTCTGAAAGCAGTGTCATAAGCAAAATGATATGTGTACAAGGATGTCTACCAGAGCATTGTTTAAAATTGTGAAATATCAGTAAAAACCCATCAGTAGAGTCGTGGGCTATATATTGTAATGCTAGGAATTCAACATGTAGCAAAGCAAGTCTTTGATTGGTATATAAAGTAATGATTCCATTCTGATAAAAATCAATGGTAACAATAATAATTTTAGCATATGATTGAAGGAATGTGGGTCAAAAGGTTAACAATGATACCTGGGGATGGGTGAAGTGGGACTGAATTTGGAGAGACTTCACTGAGTGTTGTGTTTACAATGTTTCAATTTTATATAACTTTGTTTTCCTTTTGGATCAAAAGAAGGAAGGAAGGAAGGAAGGAAAGAAAAATAGTATTAGAAACATTTCTTCATTCCCTGGATCCCTGGTCTTGATGTTGTACCCTCTCATTAGCCAAGGTGAGGATTAGGGCTGAGGTGCTTGCATGCAAAGCTTTTTTCCTGGAGAGAGGCAGTCTGTTTCCGTAGTTGAGGTTTTATTCCCCAACATGCAGCAGCAGCTTATTGCCTTCACTCATTTGTAATGGCTCTGTCCTCAACAGGACCTGTTGTACCAGTAGGCATTTATATATTAAAATACTTGAGGTAGCTCACTGTGGTATTTGACCACTGAGGAGTTTGAAATTCATTTATATATCACCTTTGGTTAAACTGATAAAGTCTTTTTTTTTTTTTCCTGAAAGTAAAACTCTATTTTAGAGTTTACTTTTTTAAAAAACTACTCAATTTGTGAGGATATTTATTGCAACAGAAAGAATGGAGAACTTCCAGGTGCTGAGATTAAAATCTGATGTAGACTATCCATCCATTGAAAACTTTAAGGTTCCTATGGCTTTTTATATCTTAAACGTGTCTATACATGCACAACTGGAAATTTTGACCCCAAATATTGCCTCAGTTTACTGGATATTTCCAGGTAGTATATATGTTCTTTTACTTTATGTCTCCAGACTTAGCCTAACAAAACTTGGCATATTTGCATAGATTTTTTTGTTTGCAATTTATTTCATTCATCCACTCATTCAATAGACATCTATTATTATTACATATTACATACATACATATTACATATTATTACATCATTAAAACATAGCTTACATTTAAAAAAATAGCTTACGTCTAATAGGTATGTACTACTTGCTGGCAGTTAACACAAGCTAACATTTAATTCCCATTTATTACCTGCTGCTCTTTAATGCCTTCTTTTTGTGTGTGGCATTGGAGAGGATAGAAAGATGTTACCAAGACCCTGAAAGTGTATACTAATAGATGATCCAAATATGGCTCTGTGCTCCCAAGGAGGGTGAGCTAGTAGCTGATTAGATGATGCAGTTGCTAGACTGAATAATAAATCCTGGTTCTCATACTTGAGCATCCAGTTAGCCTGGGACAGATTAAAGAGTGCCTAGAATGGTAGGCTAGAGCTGGGTGGTCATCTCAACACAGAGGAGAGTCACTGCAAGTTTTGAGGCATATGTGAGTAGCTGAGTAAGGTGAGATAGGCGCTAAGATGATTTGAAGTTTTTTGTTTTTAATGATTTTATATTTATTTGGCTGTGCTTGGTCTTCGTTGCTGCCCAGGCTTTTCCCTGGTTGAGGCAAGCGGGTGCTGCTCTTCCTTGGGGTGCACAGGCTTCTCACTATGGCAGCTTCTTTTGCTGGGGAGCACAGGCTCCAGGGCATGTGGGCTTCAGTAGCTGCGGCATATGAGGCTCAGTGATGGCGGCTCCCGGGCTTTAGAGCACAGGCACGGTAGTTGTGGCTCACGGGCTTAGTTGCCCTGGAGCATGTGGGATCTTCCTGGATAGGGAGCGAACCCATGTCTCTTGCAGTGGCGGGCAGATTCCTTACTGCTGAGCTGCTGCTGCTGCTAAGTCGCTTCAGTCATGTCCGACTCCATGAGACCCCATAGAGGGCAGCCCACCAGGCTCCCCCGTCCCTGGTATTCTCCAGGCAAGACACTGCTGCTGCTGCTAAGTTGCTTCAGTTGTGTCCGACTCTGTGCGACCCCATAAAGGGCAGCCCACCAGGCTCCCCCATCCCTGGAATTCTCCAGCCAAGACACTAGAGGAGCCAAATTTGAAGGTTTTTAGGCTAAGAGACTGGGAATCCAGAAATTATATTTTGATAACTTTAATTTGATATCACATAGTTTCTGTTAACAGAATCAGATCTAGGAAAATAATTAGTTCAATTTAAAACAGTTAGTTGATCTAAAAATCAGTTCTCAAAGTAACTATTTGATTGAATATAAACTCTTTTAAAAAGTCATGTTTTTAGACACAGATTCTAGTTTAAGATTATGTTAAGGGTGGTTGGAGAAAGTGGGTCCAATATGTAATCGATCCCAGGTATTCAATTTGCCTCCGTTGAGGCTTTGTTTCTTACGTTGAGAAGTGAAGACTGTTACTTGAGTCCAAACCCCCACATACCCTTTATTCTCTTTACATTTGAAAAAGAAATCAAACATTGACTCCTTTTTTTGAATTCTTTACTAGAGGCTTATTTTAGTTACATTTAAGTTTTACTTTCCTCACAAGCAGCATCTTCCAGCGCCACATATGATAGCAATAGGGATCAGTGAAAGAAGTTATCTTTGGCTACAGACACAAAGCCTCCTAATTAGCAGCAGGAGTCTCATTCCCTTCAACTGTAGAATTACAGGCCAGTAAATGCACCTCGAAATCACTGACGCTCTCAAGGGGAGGCAAAGAACCTAGTCAGACTAAGTTTCAATCCCAGTTCTGCCCCTCATGAGTCTTGAAATCTTGGGGAAGTCATTCAGTGTTTCTGTAGCTTATTCTCGTCTACGAAATACAGCTAACTAGTAATAACTCACCCCAGGTGTGTACTGGTTGTGAGAATTGCTAAACAATGGGCCAGTGGAGTTGACTACAGTGCCAGGCATGTTGTCAGCATCTTGTTCAAAGTTGAGTATACATTGTCTCACGCACACCTCAGGACAGACAAGCCGCTCAGAAAACAGCATTTCTAATAGGAGTTGTTGGTTCCCAAGCCCTAGTACCGTGCTCTTACTTTAGGTGAGCTCTAGACGTAAAAATATAACAAAACCACTTCACAATTTATTCCTCCAGGGTCAATTGTTTTGAGAGCATTACTAAGAGAGGAGCCTGGTGGGCTATAGTCCATGCGGTCGCGAAGAGTCGGACGCGACTGAGCGACTAACGAAGATGCAATTTCCACATCTTTGATTTTTGTAAAACTATCCGCCCCAAACCAAAACTGACGCTCTCTCTCTCCCAGTCTGGCCTGCTTCACAGCTGTTCAGATTCCCTCTGGGATTTTCAGAAGCTCCACTTGATCTGCAGGAGCCAGAGGAAAGTAAACATCTCCGTCAGGCAGGCACCCCACCCACCATTTTATTTTCCTAAATCACTCCTTTAGCTAATAGTTCTGGGACAGACACGCGACGCATCTGGCTCCAACCAAATATTTTCAGTCACTCGGATTCCAAGGTAAATATTTGCCAGTTCGATTGCAGTAACATTGGTAGCCAGAAGCAAGGAACCATTAATCAACTTTCAATCAGGGTCACGGCAGCTGTAGGGGTGTCGAGGCCCCGCCCATTCCCGTGAGCCCCTGCACGGGCCCCGCCCCTGCATTTCCGGTCCTGCGTGCTTGGGGTCTGAGCGGTTCTAAGGCCTGTGAAGGCAAAGCCCAGGGAAGAAAGGTAACTGGTGTGCTAACTTGCCTCCTTCTGCGAGAATGTTTCTTTTTCAGTCAGGTGTTGTCTTTTACTTACTCTCCACGACTTGTCACCTTGTGAGATGGTGTTGGTTGTGGCTATTTGGAAGTGTTGAGACACACCAGGGAAGGGTTAGGAAGACTCTGAGGACGTGTGATAATGGAAGGGATTTGAGGTGGAAGGCCAGGGAGAAGCCGCCAAACGCTTGTTCCTATTATTTAAATTGCTACCTTAAGAGACTCTTAACATTGGCCGACGGTCTTTTTTTTTAAATTGGAGGCTAATTACTTTACAATATTGTAGTGGTTTTTGCCATACAGTGACATGAATCAGCCATGGGTGTACATGTGTTCCCCATCCTGAACCCCCCTCCCATCTCCCTCCCCATCCCATCCCTCAGGGTCATCCCGGTGCACCAGCCCTGAGTGCCCCGTCTCATGCATCGAACCTGGACTGGCGATCTATTTCACATATGATAATATACATGTTTCAGTGCTATTCGGCTTTTGAGTGAAATGAATAAACAGGGATTTGTGTCTTACCAAGTCATTTGCACTTCGGTGAGAAAGTCTTTTTTTCTCAAAGGGCTGCATTTAATGCAGGAGGAATAATGAAGGAGAAATGAGGAGTCAGGAAAATGAGGAGAGTAGGGTGGAAGTATATTAGAAGCAGACTTCCTCCCTCGTTCTGTGGCAGGGTTTCTTAATCTTTTGGGGGTCCTTTTATGACTATGAAGACTATGAAAACTAAGGCCTGTTTGCTGTGTTTCTACTGTGTTCATCCCAAGGAGGTTCCCCCAGAAGTGTGTGTGTGTGGGGGGCTTTTCCTTCCATCCCTGTGGCACAGGTTGGCGGTGCCAGGTTGTGTCCTGCCCCCGCCTCAAGGCAGTGTCTCTGGCCTGAGACTCGCTGCACACAGGAGCCTGCCTGGGAGCACACCCTCACTTCTTCACGTGTTGCCAATTTATTAACAACAAATAAACCAATTAAATGGAAAAAAAATCTTTTCCCCAGGGAAAGGTTTGTGAACACAACATCTTGACTATAATCTGAGGAAATTCGTGTATTCTCAAAACCCATCCCTCTCCCAGATTCCCTTGCGGGAGCCTTCCACCCCAGGCCAGGAAACCTGGGGTTTTTAGGTATAGTATGCCCTGGACCTGAGGATAGGGATATTCCTTGTCTTGCCCAGGGGCAACACTAGGATGTAAAGAGTAAGACATTCCCCATAAGTGCAAAATTTAAGGGGACATCAAAAAGATCAGAAATCAAGATAATGTTTTAATGCAGTATTATAAACAAATGTGCAAACTATAGCTGTGGCTAGTCACCTTCTTTTGTAAACAAAATTTTATTGTAACCAGAGTTCCAGTTGGATGAGATGGGTGAGGCAGGTTTGCACAAGTGCAGAGTCCAATTCTGTCTTTCTTTAGAATTTTGATATTGTGTGTTTTGTTAATGGATTTTTAATTTTTTAGATAGTGCATTAAAATATTATGTTTTGAATGCTGAGTTTTTTGTGTTCCCCTTTAAATTGGCACCTGGCAGTAGTACCTCCTTTGCCTTACCTTAGCCCCAGCCCTGCTTATGTGCAACATACTGTTCAATTAAAAATCATATCTAAGTGAATACTTACTATGTGCTAGGCTCTTGTGGCCTCACATTTGCAGACAGCAGGGATAGTGGGAAAAACTCTGACCTGTTAAGAGGGTTGAGGTCTCGTCTTGGCTCTTCCATATTGCTAAATGACCTTGGCCAGGTCACTGAACTTTTCTGAGCCTCCTGTTATCTGCAGAATGAGAAGATGAGACTGGATACATTCCAGTTTTGGCAGTCTGTGGTTCTGTGACTTTGAAAGAGGCAACTAAGCCATATTATTCCCTAGAGAACATCCCTCAGTGAGCACCCAATTCCACATCTCAGCCTTCCAGGATTTCCTTGTCTGACCTCCTTAATGAAAGGATTATATACTACAGCATTTCATTTACCTTAGTGTGAGGGCCGTGACTATCAAATGTCTCCTAAATTTGGTTAATGATTGCCAGAATCAAAGATTTTGACAGCAGAAGAGAGTAAGGTACAGAGTAATTTTGTTTTAAGAAAATGAGGCTCAGACAGGTGAAGTCAGTTGACCAAGGTGGCACAAGTGTTAGATTTAGAACCAAAACCCCATTCTCTGACTGCCATCCGGTTTTCTTTCCACTTCACCGTGATGAGATATGATGCTTAACTTGCTGTTTCCCTCCAGAGAATTTCCTAAAATTACTTTGAATATTCTCTCACGATGGTCTCTCCAAGTCCTGTGTTTTGCTGGTTTCCTTGTTATGATGTTGCTCCCCAAACAACTCTGGAATTCACCCACTTCTGAGGGATTGGGAGCCAGAATTCTTCATCAGTGCCTTACCCTCAAGACCTTTTCTCTCCCAACCCCATCTTGGGTGATTTAACTTCTATGGGGATTTTTAAAAAACTGATACAAGGTATATAATCTTAGGAAGTGAATTTCCTCCTCCTTTCTTTTGAAAGATATTTTTAAACATGGACATACAGATGGCTAACAAACACATGAAAAGATGCTCAACATCACTCATTATTAGAGAAATGCAAATCAAAACCACAATGAGGTACCATTACACACCAGTCAGGATGGCTGCTATCCAAAAGTCTATAAGCAATAAATGCTGGAGAGGGTGTGGAGAAAAGGGAACCCTCTTACACTGTTGGTGGGAATGCAAACTAGTACAGCCGCTATGGAAAACAGTGTGGAGATTTCTTAAAAAACTGGAAATAGAACTGCTATATGATCCAGCAATCCCACTTCTGGGCATACACATCGAGGAAACCAGATCTGAAAGAGACACGTGCACCCCAATGTTCATCGCAGCACTGTTTATAATAGCCAGGACATGGAAGCAACCTAGATGCCCATCAGCAGATGAATGGATAAGGAAGCTGTGGTACGTATACACCATGGAATATTACTCAGCCGTTAAAAAGAATTCATTTGAATCAGTCCTAATGAGATGGATGAAACTGGAGCCCATTATACAGAGTGAAATAAGCCAGAAAGATAAAGAACATTACAGCATACTAACACATATATATGGAATTTAGAAAGATGGTAACGATAACCCTATATGCAAAACAGAAAAAGAGACACAGAAATACAGAACAGACTTTTGAACTCTGTGGGAGAAGGCGAGGGTGGGATGTTTCGAGAGAACAGCATGTATACTATCTATGGTGAAACAGATCACCAGCCCAGGTGGGATACATGAGACAAGTGCTCGGGCCTGGTGCACTGGGAAGACCCAGAGGAATTGGGTGGAGAGGGAGGTGGGAGGGGGGATCGGGATGGGGAATACGTGTAAATCTATGGCTGATTCATATCAATGTATAACAAAACCCACTGAAATGTTGTGAAGTAATTAGCCTCCAACTAATAAAAAAAATTAAAGAAAAAAAAAAAAAGAAAACAAATGATGCATAACAACTCTATCAGGAGGGTACTGTTATTATTCCTGTTTTACTGATGAAGAAACTGGGGCATAAAAGGATTAAGTAATGTGCCCAATGTCTTTCAGCTAAGTATCAGAACCAGGACTCAAATCTAGACATCCTGACTCCCAGGTCTGTGTTTTTAACCAGCACAATGTGTGGCCTCTCGTATGGGCTATTTCACCTCAGCTTGGACAGTTCCTATAATGGGAAGCTTCTAGGGGATCTCCATTTTGTTGGTGGGCAGCTTCACCAGTAAGAATGTCTTTTTATTTGTTGGTACAAGCTGTAGGCAGTTGTCCAAAATCGTTTTCTATTGTCTAAATAAGAAAAAAGGTTAAAAAGAGTTAAGCAACACAAAGAATAAAATCCCTCAGTCTACCCTGCCTTCACCAAACATTCCTGACCCACTTCCAGTTCTGTGGGCTTCCTAAAAAGACAAAGTTCCCTCTTTCAGTTTTGTGTCTTTTGAAAGTAAAATCCCCACTCTGTGTATAAACACATAAACACATTGTTCCAGGAAAGATTTAAGGTAGCACACATGGATTATAAAATACAGTTAAGTAGCATAAATTCAAAGTGTATGACATGATCTAGTAATTTCACTTTTAGGTATTCATGCTTCAGAAATAGTTGCAGGAGCTTACAAGGATAAATATTCAAGGGTTTTTGTTGTGTCATTTTTGTAGTTGTGCAAAAAAACATGGTAGGCAGTTTAAATATACATCAGTGAGAAAATGGCTAAATAAATAAATAATGGAGTACCTTTACTTTGAACTAGTTTGTAACTTCAAACAATTTTGTAACTTCAAACAAAAGGTAGTTCTTCCTGTACTAACATAGAAAGATGCTAGTGTGGAACTTAGAAAGTAATTTTTAAAACTATATTTGTCAAAAAGAATATATGGTGTGCACTGAAAAAGGTTTTTAGGCATATACTCCAAATTATTAACCATGGTTACCCCCAGGGATAGAAGTGGTGATAGCAAAGGGTGAAAAAACTTTCAGTCAATCAAGATCACCCCTTATAATTTAGACTCAAAGGGCAAGTGCTTTTTGAGCAGCTTGGCTCAGGTCCAATACATCCTAAGTCTTCAACTAATGTTTGTTGAATTGATTAAGAAGCTGGATCTTATCTTCAGTATATATTGATAATTTAAAGTTTATTGCTGACACAGTAAATAATCATCTGAAAGAAAAAAGATATTCCACTTTAGACTCCACCAAAAAAATATCAAAATTGCTTCTCTGCTATTCAGACTACTTTTAACTATTTTTGCATAATGCTTAAGTAAACTCCATATTTGCTCTGGAAAAAAATCATCATTGACATTTTAAAAATTGGTGCTTGATGAAAATATTTTTCATCAGGAGGTACAGCAGTTTAAAAAAAGCCACTTTTTTTCTCATTTCAGAAGTTAATAATGTGGAAAATAATAGTGTAAAGAAAAAAAAGAACCTGTAAACCAAGCCCTAAAGGTAACCACTGTGAACATTTAACTGTGCTTTCCCATCTTTTTTTGTATATTCAGCCTTTTTAAATAGACTCTTCTATTGTGATAAAATATATATAACATAAAATATACCATTTAACCATTTTTAAGTATACATTTCAGCAGTGTTAAGTACATTCACATTATTGTGCATCCATCTGACTTTCCAATATCAGAACTTTTTCATCATCCCAAACTGAAACTCTGTATCTATTCAGTAATAACCCCCCATTCTTCTCTCCCCCAGATACAAATAGCCACTAGACTACTTTCTGTCTCTGTGAATTTAACTACTTTAGTTACCTCATTGGAGAAGGAAATGGCAACCCACTCCAATATCCTTGCCTGGAGAATCCCATGGAGGGAGAAGCCTGGTGGGCTATAACCCATGGGGTCATGACTGAGTGACTGAACACAGTTATCTCATACAAGTGAAATCATGGAATATTTGTCTTTTTGTTTCTGGCTTATTTATTTCTGGCTATGTTTTTAAGATTCATCCATGTTGTATTATGTATCAGAATTTCATTAATTTAAGGCTAAACAAAAACCCTTGGTAAATATGTGCGTTTTGTTTATTCATTCATCAAAGGACATTCGAGTTATTTCCATCTTTTGGCTATTGTGAATAATATTGTTATGAACATTGGTTTAGAAATATCTGTTCGAATTCCTGATTTCAGTTCCTTGGATATATATCCAAAAAGAGTGTTGCTCAATCATATGCTAATTCTATGGTTAATTTCTTATGGACCACACACTGTTTTTGACAGCAGCTACATCATTTTACATTCCCACTAGCAGTGCATAAGGGTTCCAAATTTGTCAACACTTGTTTTTTTACCTTTTAAAAAAATAATAATAATCTCCATCCTAATGGGTGTGAACTGGAATCTCACTGTGGTTTTGATTTGTATTTCTCTAGTGGTATTGAGCACCTTTTCATGTGTCTGTTGGCTATTAGTGTATGTTCTTTGGAGAAATGTCTATTCATGTCCTTTGTACACTTTTTAATTGGGTTATATTTGTTTTTGCATTGTATGAGTTTTTATATATTCTTAATATCAGTCCCTTATCAGATACATGATTTGCAAGTATTTTGGCCCATTCTGTAATTGCTTTTTCTTTCTATTGATAGTGTTCTTTGCACTATTTTTTTAATTTTGAAGAAATCCAATTTATGTTTTTGTTGTTGTTGTTGTCTGTGCTTTTGGTGTCATATCCAAGAAGCCATTGGCAAATCCAATGTCATGAGACTTTTCCCTATGTTTTCTTCTATGAGTTTTATGGGTTTTTTTTAAGGTCTCGCTTTTAAGTCTTTAACCCATTTTGAGTTAATTTTTGTGTGTGTGATGTAAGAGTCCAACTTCAATCTTTTGTACGTTCATATCCAGTTTGGGCACTTTTTGTTGAAAAGACTTTCTTTTCCTCATGTGTAGTGCTTTTCTGATGCCAGACTTTTTCTGGCTGAAGCCCAGACTGCTTCTTGGGGTTTCCTCACCCTCACAGGTGTGTGCTCAAGGGATTGTAAATAAAGTTATTTAACTGGGAACAAAAGGAAGACATGATGAACTTATTTAGTACTGAAGCATGGTGTCTCAGCAGAGTCTTGTGAAAGTGATAGTTCGATTATTGACTATAGAGAGCTTGCTGGAACCTCAGTTAAACCAGTTTCATTTGTTGTGAAACGAGGATGATGAGAAGAAGACCTACCTTGTTTTACCAAACAATAGCACAAATGCTGGAATATTATTATGGCTAACAGTCATTATTGTGGTTAATGTTTATGAAGAGAGTACTAAGTGCTGCTGCTGCTAAGTCACGTCAGTCGTGTCCAGCTTTGTGCGACCCCATAGACGGCAGCCCACCAGTCTCCCCCTTCCTTGGGATTCTCCAGGCAAGGACACTGGAGTGGGTTGCCATTTTCTCCTCCAATGCATGAAAGTGAAAAATGAAAGTGAAGTCGCTCAGTCATGTCCGACTCTTAGCGACACCATGGACTGTAGCCTACCAGGCTCCTCTGTCCATGGGATTCTCCAGGCAAGAGTACTGCTCTGTGTTAAATGTTTTACATGTAGTATCTTACTTAATACTCAAAACAATCTTATGAGGTAGGGGCTATCATTTTTACCACTTTAACCATCCCTGAGCTTCTTTTATGATCTATAAATTGAAGAAAATTGTATCTACCTTGCAGAGCTGTTTTGAGGGTTAAATGAGAATAGTAAACGTAAAGAGCCTAATGAAGAATATACACAGCAGATGCTTAACATGTTAAGTAAATCCTTTCCTTCAGTTCAAGGAGTGAGTCCAAAAAACACAAGCTATATAATATGAGGATTCTGCTTGGTTTCTAACAATCTTGAATTTGCTGATACTTCCCCTTCAAGGTGAATAGTAATGATTATACTAGTCAGATAGGAAAGTCTGATACCATATGAGACAGGGATATCTTGTAATCATCTACCTGCCGGAGACTATAAATAATCAGACACTAGGACAAGTTTTGCAGTCACTCACTGAGAAACTGAACAAGCACCAGCAGTCCTGGAAACAGCTGGCTGTGTTTTTTGGCTCAATGTGTTAGTGATCTTTTAACATTTCATCATTTTGGCTGATAAAGTGTCTTTTCCTTAAACTTTTTCATTTTACTAGCTTTACTCATTTCCTTTATTTTGTTTTATTTTTTGATAATGATTATAGTGAATATGTACGACTGCATGAGACCAAACTAGAAGAGATGGGGCTTATATTAGCCAATGCATTAGTCCTTAGTGGGTGTACTTAGTCTGGGTCAGGTCTTCTGGATGTCATTTGGACATGCATTGGATAGATCCAGGCCACAATATTTCTCTTTAGCTGTAGCTAATAAATTAACTGACAGTGGGGTCAATTCCTGCTCCTCTGTGGCAGCTGGGCCCTCCCTTGGAGCCTCTTTACAATCCCTTCACTTATTGTTAATTGATTTCCTAATTCCGCACAGCAGCTGTTGTAAGCAAACCTCTTCCCCTCCCCTCCGTCCCCTTAATCTTCTCCCTGCTCTCCTCACACCGAGTGGCAGGTGATTGTGCCTCCGTGATCACTTCTCTTTTCCATCGCCTTTGGGTCCTGTCCTCCTCACCTCATGTCCCTTGGGCCCTTGTCCCTGTGTACCCCCTTATCTTTCAGGGTCTGTCTCCTTCTCCGTCTCCCCTAGCTTCAGTCTTGCCTCTTCTTTTTCTTTCAGCTGTAAATGAGCTCAAATATTCTCCAACCTAGAGAAGCCTAAGCATATTTGCTTTGAAGTTAATTTATTTCTCCTTTCACTATGGGCAAGCTTTTTTTTTTTTTTCATTATAAAAGTAATAAAGTAGTAGAAAAATTGGGAAGTACAAATAATGGAACATATTTCAAACATCCATAATCACACTTCTGGAAAGTAATCACCAGTGTTAACATTTGGGTTTGTATCCTCCCAGTATTATTTCTATGCACTTATAATAGTCATTTATGTCAACATTGAAAGCATTCTGGGTATTCTATTTTGTAAGTTGACACTTCTGTCAATGAGTATTCTATGTTATTTTTTAATTACTGTATGAAATTTTCATTGTATGGATGCATTGTAATTTAGCCCTTTTAAACCATAATCATAGGGTTATTTTCCATTATTTGCTATAATTAACATTACAGTACAACCTTTGCAAATAAGTCTTTTCACATATTCCCATTTTTTTCTTTAGTATAAATTTCTGAAGGGAAGTTCCTGAGTGTGTATTTACTGCAAAATATAAACATTGTTGAAAGAGTAGTGTACTGTCATTCTTTCAACTTTTAACTCCCATTCACTAACTTCCAGGCAATCCTGGTCCTTCTACCATCACTGAAGCTGCTCTGTCAGAGGTTAAGGTCAACATCAATTACTCATCACAAGTCTTCCCAAACTTTATCCAGCCTAATCTCTTTGCAGCAACTACCACTTTCTGTCATTTTCTTTTAAAAATGTTTTTCTCTTCTATTTTACCTGAGTCCTTTAACTTCTTTGGTAACACATTTTCCTGGTTCCTTTTCTTCTGCCTCATCTTTTACTTTACCCTCACTCTAGATTTTCAACTATTGAGTTCCTGCCACTGCCACATAGCTCTCAGCATAAATCTGACCTGATGTGGGGTCTGCTGGCCTCTCCATCCTCACATTTCACCACTCTTCCCCAACAGCTTGCTCTCCCCATCCATACATATGCTTTATGTACCAGTCATTCTGAACTAATTGTTTTTACTATGCCTTTGATCATGCTGTTCTCTGTGCTTAGAAATTCCTTCTCCCCTTCTTCACTTGATGAAGTTCTGCTTATCCTTCAAAATTCACCTCTTTTAGGAAGCTCCTTGACAATCACCTACCCTGCTCTCTTTAATGTGTCTTTGTCTCTTGCCTGGCTGACTAAGGTCGCCCTTCTCTATACTCTCAGGTTTGTGTTTCTTTTCTTGTGCTGTGTTATAACTGTCTGTCTCCTCCTATAAGCTGTGAATTCCTGGAGGGCAGGAATTGTAACTTCGAGGATTATATTCCCATAGTATAGCATGATACTTGTCATCTAGTAGAGACTTGTACAAAACATCTTCCATCCCTTAATAAAATCATATCAAATCAAATCAAAATCATCTGATCTTCCTCTGGGAACCTCTCCACTGCTTTAATCCTGAGCTGTAGGTTTGAGTGGGACTGACCTAATCCCTGCTGAAGGGGTAGGTCCTTATTGACCACAGTCCCCCAGTTATAAGCACACTTTAAAATAAATAAAAGCTTTATTTTTGTTCTGTAATAGCTGTTAGAAGATGTGTTTCTCTTCCCCTACATGTTATAGTGTAAAGATTCAAGGTAGAGTTTCTTAACCATTTTGCTAGTATGACAGGGTGGGTTAGAACTGCTTGACTGTGTTTAGAGGGTGAAGCTGGATTACAGAACAGAGAGAGTTAATTAGTTTATGCATGCATGCATGTATGTGTTATTATTATTTAACAATCATGTGTGTTATGTTTCTTAACACAGTACCAGGTGCTGTTCTACATGCTTTATAAATATTAACTCATTTAATCATCATATCAATCTTACCAAGTACTTATTATCCTTATTTTACAGCTGAGAAAGGCAATATACAGAAAGGCTAGATAATTTGCCTGAGGCAACACAACTCATAAGTAGGGATTTGAAGCTGGGCATAGTCACCCCTCTTATGCTTTCTCTCATTGGACACTGACAAAAAGGAAGGGCTTAAAGAGCAGGGCTTTCTCTGAAGTCAGACATCAATTCAGTGTGATCTCCTTTCTTCATTGTGTTTGAAATCTACATGACTGTAGGTCCTACACTTGGATGCAGGGTAAGGGAGTCATTCTGGCGGGCGTCTACTTTCTTACCCATGGCTAATTAACACACAGCCTGTGATTTCTGAACAAACTTTTTACTTCAGAAAGTCAGACTTTCAAATGGTCTCTGCTCAGGAAAAGCAAAGCAAGAGCCTGTCTCTTCATGTGGCTTATTGGATCATGGAATGAATATGAGGGTTGGAAGGACACCTTAAAGATGATCCCTTCTGATCCTCTTAAGTTACTGATGGGAAAACGGAGGCTGATTAAGGAACTATGGCTTGCTCAGGATCTAAGAAAGAATTACAGATGCACCAGGACTGGTGCCTTTCCCAGGATGCCTAGGTGTGTTCTGTGTGCTCTCCTCATGGTTTGCAGTCCATTCCATTTGAGATTTTATAAAACTCAGAATGTAACAGGCCAGGACTAGAGCCAATGTAGTGACAAGGTTTGGGTCCTGCACTACTGGGGCTAGAAAGCAAAGGGTGAACGTCAGCTCAGATACAGCCGTAAGCAGGATGGAGGCTCCATAGCCTGCCCTTCCTATCTAGGATCATTCTGAGTGGTACCTCCCTGGAAACCCAGAGATCTTGGTGGGCATGTCAAGGTCACTTTTGAGTCTTCATCTTCCTTGACCTCTCAGAACTGTTTGACACTATTATTCATCCCCTCTTCCAAACTGTTTTTCCTCTAAGGCATCGTGACCTCTTGATTTTCTTCTTAATCCTCTAGCTGTTCCTTCTCTGACACCTTCATGAGTTCTTTTTCTCCCTGATTTTAAGGCTGGTGTCCACCCTGGACCCTCTCTTTTTCACCTGTGTTGTACCCTCGCTGTGGATAGATAGATGTCATCTGTCCCCATGGCTTTAATGATTTACATGCTGCTATTTCTCACCATCGTACCTCCTTCCTCTCTGTCTTTCCCTAAACATCAGGCCTGTATATTCAGGCCACCAGCTGGGCAGGTCCACTTGGATATCTGATGGGTATGGTACCTTGGTGTCCACAAGGACAAAATTGCTCTCCTTGTCTCTCTACCTCTCCTGCCCTCCTTACTGAGGTTGATTTTCACTCATGGTCCCTTTTTCGGTACAGGTACCACCACCCACACAGCTCTACAGTGTTGGTACTCCTGACTTCTCTTTTTCCCCATCCCCACAGCTACTTCTGTGGTTTAGCACATTGTCCCCTGCAATAGCCTTGCAACTGGTCTCCCTGCTTCGGACTTACCCCACTCCAACTTGTTCTGTGCACTGTAGTCCAAATTAACTTTTCTCTGCATTAAAAAGTGTATTTTTAAATTATAAAATTGATATGTACTTGTAACAAAATAATATAGTAGAATATAAAGTAACAACTGAAAGACTGCCTCCATATCTCCAGCCTCAATGCAGGTGAACAGTTTGGTGTATTTCCTATCACACTCTTTTCTGTGCTTTTCCAAAACATATATTAACTGGGCATCTGCTATATGCTACTTTATTGTCCAGGAATCCAGAACTGCCCATTTCTTTGCACAAGCCAAGATCTAGGTCCCCTCCTTGATTTTGCTCATGTCTTTCCTTTGCTCTTCCCTCAGTGTCTTTCTTCCAGCGAATACCTGCTCATCCTTGGCGAGTTACTGCATGTATCATCTCCTTAAATGCCCCCTGACTCTCTGGGTAGCTTCCCCTTTATCACTCTCACTGTATTATTGTGAGCTCTTTTCTGCTGCTTTCTCCCACTGGGGAAGAGATTCTTAAGGAAGAGATTGTGCATTATTCTTCACAGTATCCCTCGTGGCATAAGAGGGATAGTACTTGGCATAAGTACTGGCATAAGATCTGGCATAGTACTTAATTTACATGATGGAGTGATTGTGGCTTTTATTATTGCCTGAGTGCAAGTGCCTTGGGTTGGAGAGGGAATTGTTCCCAGTGGACTGTGAAGCTTTCTGATGGTCAGTTCACAGCAAGAATAGGAAACAAGATAGGGGCTAAAGAGTAAGAGAAAGGATCCAAGAGTGGGAAAAGGAGCTTGGTAGCATCAAAGGAAGGAAAAGAACTGCTATTTATGAAGGATCATATCTAGCACCTCTCATATGTTATTTAATCTTCTTAACAATACTGTTCCCATTTTACAGATGAGAAAATTGAGGATCAGGGGGTAGAGTACTTTTCCCAAAGTTTTACAGTGAGTGAGGAGCATAGCTGAGTTTCAGACCCAGTTTTGTGTGACTTCAAAGTTGAAGCTTTTACAGAGTGCATATTGGTGATCAAGTAAATACAGTAAAGTCAACATCTGCCACTACCCTATACCTTTCAGGAGTGCCTGGAAAAAGTCTGTGTCTAGCAACCTCTGAATAGAGACACTGAAAGGCCTTCAGCCTCTGGGGAGATATGAGGTACAGACCTAAAGTCCAAACTTTCAGACATGGTAAGCCTTTTCACTTGCATAGGCTTTGAAAGGGGTGCTAAAACTCCAGTTCCTGCTGCAGAGAGTTAATCTTCCAGAAAAGGCCAGCAAAGGCTCTGAGAAGTTTCACCCAGCCCAGCTTTCCTCAGATCTCCCTCAGGCAGCTGTGACTCTCCTTAGTTCCCTCTTGGCTCCTCCCCAGTCCAGATTAGCCCTGGTTGCTTTGTCATTTCACTGCCAGTCAGAGCACATCTATGGGGCAGAGTCACCTCTGGAGGCTCAGGAGTCTGGGGCCCCAGCCCTTTGACAGCTGAGTTTTAGAAATACCTTGAGATTTAGGAGGGTACCAGGGAACAGGGTCAAGGGTGCTAAGGGGCTGCTGGAGTAAGGAGCTGTGTTCAGGGGCAGAGCGGATTCACAGCGGATGCTCATGCGTCAGTCTACAGTGTTTACTGATCCTACCTGTTGTTTGGTCTTTGAGGGCAGGAATGCTCGGCCTGAGAGAGGCACTGATAGCAGTAATAACAGCTGTGTTTTATCCAGACCATGTATGTGTCAGAGGCCACACATACACCGTCATTTAATCCTCCAGTAACTCTGTGAGAGAGCTGGTAGTAGTTGCATTTTATGGATTAGATAGTTTAAAAAAAGGAAAAAAAACCCTGAAGCTCAGAGAAGTTGCCCATAACCATTGAGAGAGAATTGAGATTGAACCCAATCCCACATCTGTGTATCTCAAGCCAGTGGTAAACTGCCTAGAAATATAAATTTTGTCCTCATCACCAATACTTGGGCCACCTGATGTGAAGAGGCGACTCACTGGAAAAGACCCTGATGCTGGGAAAGATTGAAGGCAGGAGAAAGCAGCGGCAGAGGAAGAGATGGTTAGATAGCTTCACTGACTCAATAGACATGAATTTGAGCAAATTCCAGGAGATAGTGGAGGGCAGAGGACCCTGGCGTGCTGCAGTTCATGAGGTCCCAAGGAATCGGACATGACTTAGCGACTGAAAAAAAACAATCATCACGAAGCTCACAGTCCTGTCTGCTCTCTGCCCACACCAGTTCAACATCATCTCTTGTCAATGCCCATCTCACTCTGTGCTCCAGACATATGGAAATACTAGCAGTTTCTGCATGCTTAATACATGCTGTTTGCTCTGCCTTGAATGCCTTCGACCCCTCCTTTCCGATGCTAACTCCTTTTCATTCTTCAGGTCTCAACTTGCCTGTCACCTGGCTGTCCAAGGCTGGGGAGTTCACACTGCTGCTGGGTAGGGAGCTTTATTTCCCCTCATCTCTTACAGGACGTTCTTGGACTTCTTGTTTGGGAAATCCACTGCCCCCCCATAGTTAGTCTCCCAGTTAATATGACTGACATCCCACCTGACATGCCTCCAGCTCCAGGCATGGGTTTGATTTGTTGTTCAGTCACTCATTTGTGTCTGTCTCTTTGCAACCCCATGGACTGCAGCATGCCAAGCTTCTGTGTCCTTTGCTGTCTACTGGAGTTTGCTCAAACTCACGTCCATTGAGTTGATGATGCTATCCAACCATCTCTTCCTCTGCCACCCCCTTCTCCTCCTGCCCTCAGTCCTTCCCAGCATCAGGGTCTTTTCCAGTAAGTCGACTCTTCACATCAGGTGGCCAAAGTATTGAAACTTCAGCTTCAGCATCAGGAATTCATTGCAGCATTCAATTCATTGCAAGGACATTTACAATGAATATTCAGGGTTGATTTCCTTTAGGATTGATTGGTTTGATCTCCGTGCAGTCTACTCTCAAGAGTCTTATCCAGCAGCACAGTTTGAAAGCATCAATTCTTCTGCGATCAGCCTTCTTTATGGTCCAACTCTCACATCTGTATCTTACTACTGGAAAAATCATAGCTTTGACTAGATGGACCTTTGTTGGCAAAGTTATATCTCTGCTTTTTAATATGCTGTCTAGGTTGGTCATAGCTTTTCTTCCAAGGAACAAGTGTCTTTTAATTTCATGACTGCAGTCACTGTCCACAATGATTGGGGAGCCCAAGGAAATAAAAGTCTGTCAGTTTCCATTTTTCCCCATCTATTTGCCATGAAGTGATGGGACCAGAGCCTATGATCTTTGTTTTTTCAATGTTGAGTTTGAAGCCAGCTTTTTCACTCTACTCTTTTACCTTCATCAAGAGGCTCTATAGTTCCTCTTCACTTTCTGTGATTAGGGTGGTGTCATCTGCCTTTCTGAGGTTACTGATATTTCTCCCAGCTATCTTGATTCCAGCTTGTGCTTCATCCAGCCCGGAATTTCACGTGTTGTACTTTGCATGGGTGACAATATACAGCCTTGACTATTTAATTCAATCAGTAGATCTCATTCTGATACTGTGATCAACTCAGGAATGGGGTTACAGTGTACTCCGAAACAAAGAATCAACGAGAAACTAGAAATTTTGAGAGTTACCAGAAGAGTCATCTTTTCTAGGTAACTGAATGAGGAAATATATAGGTATTCAGCCTGGCTATGAGCAACCTAGAGTTTAATAGTGAAGGGGCTTAAGGGTCTGGGTGGAATACAGTAAAGGGGACTCTACCTCTATTATTAAAAATAGGACATTTTGGTCCCCATATATACTATTTGTTTACTTTTAACTTTTTCAGAACCTTGAGCAAGAAAAAGGGGTGCTATTCATAGAGGACTTCTTGGAGCCCCAATATAACCTTTGCAGACATTCATACAAACACATATATACAAATGATCTTGGAGTCATTTTAATGTATCATAATTTTGCATCATATTTTCTTAAAAAAATCCAAATTAACTTTTAAATCTGTCTTACAAATATTTCCCAGATATCTTATTTCTCTATGGCTTTTGTTTATGGCATGAAAGTTGTAAACATTTATACAGGTAAAATAATCTTTCATCTTTTTTAGAGTCTCCAGGTTTCCAGTCTTTGTTAGAAATGTCCCCCCATCTTCAGTTTTTAATGTAGTCTCCAAAGTTTTCTTGCAATGTATTTTTTTCACTCTTTAACTGCTCTTGACTTCTGTATTTTTTAAATCTGTGTGGAATTTTTTCTTTTTAATAATGTATAAGATTAGAGTCCCTTTTTACTTTCTCCCATATGGAAAACCAGTTGTACTAGCATCATTTATTAAATAGTCCATTCTCTTCCTACCAAACTGAATTTCCATATATTATCATGTGTTAACTTTTTATTTTTTTGGCCTTGCCACATAGCCTGTGGGATCTTAGTTCCCTGACCAAGAATTGATTCGTGGCCCTCAGCAATGAAAGCACAGAGTCCTAACCACTGGAGTACCAGGGAATTACAATGTTAACTTTTCATAAATATTGCTATTGATTGTGGATTTTCTTTTCTTTTTTTTTTTTAACAACTGTTTTTCTATTTCTGTTTGACTCTATAATATGTTCTGGTAAGGCAAGACTCTTTAACTGTTCTTCTTTTTTACAGTTTTCTTGGCTATTTTCAGTCATTCTTCACATAAATTTGAAGATGATTTTATAAAATTCCATTGAATATGTTGTTTGTATTCTGATTGGAACTAATTTGACATATATATTAATAATTTGAGGAAACTGGCCTTTTAAACTAGTAGGTCTTCTGCTCCAAGAACACAGTATAATTTTCCATTGTCTAGATCTTGTTTTATATATTCTAACAGAGGATGAGATGGCTGGATGGCATCACCGACTCAATGGGCATGAATTTGAGTAAACTTCATGGAGTTGGTGATGGACAGGGAGGCCTGGCGTGCTGCGATTCATGGGGTCACAAAGAGTCAGACATGACTGAGCAACTGAACTGAACTGAATACATTTACTTCATTTAAGTCCTGTATCTTTCTTACTATATAGATCTCTGTGTTTTATATATATATATATATATATATATATATTTTTTTTTTTTTGCAGACAACATGTACTATTTTATTGGGCCTCAGAAACGTTAAATACAGAAATAGGGAGGGCTGGGCAAAGGGGCAGATGTGGACACACTGGCATTATTTTGATTGTTTAATGTAATGTTTTCCTTATTTCCTTTTCTACTGTTTTCCAATATAATAAAATTATTTTATTGTTAAAATTATTACATTAATAAATTTTAATGTTTATTTTATACCCATCCCACTACCAAAGAATGTAAGATTACTTAGTGAGATTGGGGAAGATGTGGGGATTAAACGTGTTGGGGGCTATGAAGCACAGGGCTAGCTTGGCCTGGAGCCTCAGGGTGTCAGGAAAGAAAGCAGACCAAGGACAAGAAGAAGAACTGATTGTGTATTTAGCGCACTGTGTTATGTTTAGTTCTACTGTGAGCAGTGCTGAGTAGCAGAGACCTGAAAAACAGTGGATTAAACAGAATAACATTTATTTCTGTCTTATATAAAAAAAAAGTCTATTGTAGGCAGTTCAGGCTCTATAGTACTCAGGAATTCAGACTGCTTCTAGCTTTACATTCTGCTGTCCTTCAGATGTGGCCCTCATCATTATGGTCCTAGATGAACTCAAGGCATCTCATCCATGTTCCAAGCAGGAGGATGAGGGATGGGGAGGGAGAGACAAAGGGCACATCTAGGGTGTATCTTAAAGAAATTTCCCAGAAGCTGCCAAACAATTCTGCTTATCCTGTTGGCTGTAACTAAGTTATATGTGGTCGTCTGCCTCCAAGAAATGTTGGGGAATATTTTTATTCAAGAGGAAAATTCTAAAGATTAAAAAGACTTATCCAAATCAAGATTCTAAGGATTCCAGGATGAAGTCTGAGCTCAGAAACAGCTATCACTCACCCTGTCAGCTGCTGGAGACAGCCCTGGCTGCCCAGCAATACTGGGAATCCTGCTCATCTAACATCCATTTTGATTTAAAATCTTTTGTGTTTGAGATAGATTTTTCTCTGTTGACAATGGGCTGGGTTTTGCCTGTTCATTAGGTGTGGAACTCCTGGCTTGTGGTAAATCCTGATTGGAAAACAATATAAACACGTTTCCTGGTAGATGTATAAATATATATAGATGTTGGTTGGTCCCCTCCCCTCCACCAACACACACCATAGAAGCAATTTGTAGCAATTTAGACGTGCTCAGCATCTGGCCCTCATAAAAGGTCTTGAGTGAGTCATGATTTTGCACCAACAGAGAGGGTTTGTCTTGCTTGTGGAGAGAATTGTGTTTACCTCCTATTCTGCCTGTGAACCTCTCTATTGCTTTATGATGATCAGTCTGATTTGTGTGCAAAGAGACTGGTGAGATAAGAATTCAGGAAAGGGGAGCAAGAATAAGAGGAGGCTCCAGACAGCTATATACTCAAGGCAAAACTACAAGTTTTAGGGGGCTTGCTGTTTCTGCTTTTGAGGAACCAGAAGAGAAAAAAAAAAGAAGCAGTGGAAAGAGCCTCATTTTGTGAGTTAGGAGATGACCTCTACTTCTAAGTAGGCTTCTCAATCTTTGGAGTCTCAGTTTGTTCATATGACAACTGGGACCATTAATGGCTGCCCTACCCAGTTGAGAGAGAGAGAAAAGAGCAGCTCTTGCTTGAGTTGTGGAGAAAGGATCTTAAATATGCCATCTCATTTAATGCCCAAGACAGTCCCATGAGGGAGGTGGCATTAAACCATTCTTCAGCTGAAGCAACTGAGACATGGAGAGGCTAAGTTGTTTGTCCAAGGTCACAGATGTGTTGTAACTCAAACTCACATCTCTCTGGCTCCAAATCCTGTTTTCTTTTTATTACTTAATGCTGACACTTAAGTCACAGGACACATCCCAGTCTCCCCCTGGGGAGGGGAAAAGCTCAAAGTTGCTTCCCTGCTCCGAGGCCTGAAGTATCCTTGTGTCTTTTGTCATTACAGAAGTTCCAGCCAATCCGAGTTCTGTTTCCTCAGGACCCTGCTCTTTGCTGTGGGAGCAGGTGGGTTGTTAATCTGATAAACGGCTTCCTGCTAAGGTGGGAAGGCGAGCTAAAGAGCTGCTGAATTGCCCTCCAGAGTGGTAGGTTTGACACTCCAGTTGCTTTGGCCCATGAAATTGCTTTAGGACCGTGATCTGAAAGGATGAGGGCTTTGGGGTCAGTCAGCTCTGGGTAGGAGTCCTGGCTCTGAGTCTTGCTAACAGTGTGACCTTAAGTTGTCTGCCCTTCAGTTTCCTCATCAGTAAAATACAGATACGAGCTCACTAGAGGGTGGACGTTGTGACTATTAAATGAGCTAATGTGGGAAATGTGCCCGGCGCCTTGTGCTGTACTCTGTACACAATTGAGTAAAAGGCAGTTGTGGTTTCCTTGGAGGGAGTGAGCGGACCTCCACGAGAGCTATTTAGGCAGTGAGTTGTTTTTGTGTCCCCTCTAGCTTAGAATATATGGGATAACTTACCTGTTATCTGAGGCATTTATAGAGTGTTAGGTGTGCCATACCTGCCAGGGACAGGTTCCTGGAACAGGACCTGTTCCAGCTCCCAGCCCGCTGACTCACAGGTCACCCTGATGTCACCAGTGAGGGCTCTGGGCCTTTCCCGGGAGGCGGTGAGAAGGGTGCCTGGGTCCAGGCATGGAACTTGATAAAGGGCTCATTGGCAGTCTGCTTGGTAGGAAGCCTAAGGTACAGCTGTCCTGGGGATTGTGTCAGGTGTAGACATAAGAGTTCGTCCTTCTGGGCTTTCCAAATACTCCATGATTCAACTCCTTCCCATCCCATTGTACACTCTATCTTGCTTGTTCCTCGACAGTCAACGCCTCCACAAAACTGGCAACTCATGAGTCTCCAAACACATAGAAACTCAGTCCTACTTCATTGGTTTGTCTGCAGTTTGGATCCCTACGTCTTTACTTCTTAGCCATAGCTAGATCATCTCTCAAGGCCGGCTCTCATCTGCCTCCTCCAGAAAGCTTTCCTTAACTTCTACAGTGCATGCTGACCTTTCTCCTTGTGGATCTCCTATTTTAGTGATTATTCATTAATTATGTCATTCATTACTTCATTCAATGCATTGGCAAGTCTTACCCATTCTATACACAAAAAGTACTTCCTAAATTCATTTAGTTCTGTCCATCTCTACTGCTTCCACCCTAGTCACCTCTTGCTTGAATTATTAAATATCCTTGTAACTGGTCTCCTTGCTCTTGCTCTTTGTTGTTGTTCAGTCACTCAATTGTCCGACTCCTTGCAACCCCGTGGACTGCAGCATGCCAGGCTTCCCTGTTCTTTACTATCTCCTGGAGTTTGCTCAAACTCTTGTTCATTGAATCGATGATGCCATCCAACCATTTCATCCTCTGTTGTCCCCTTCTCCTCCTGCCCTCAATCTTCCCTAGCATCAGGGTCTTTTCCAATAAGTCAGTCTTCACATCAGGTGGCCAAAATATTGGAGCTTCAGCTTTAGCATCAGTCCTTCCAATGAATAGTCAGGGTTGATTTCCTTTAGGATTAATTGGTTTGATTCCCTTTCATTCCAAGGAACTCTCAAGAGTTTTCTTTTGCTCTGCATCTCTCCAACTTTTTCATACTCTGTGGAGCATCCAGCAAACTTTGTTAGCCCCTGTCATTCTTTTGTTTGCAGTCTTCTAGTAGCTTCCCAAACTCACCACAGCCCAGGAGGCTCTGCTAATCTGGCACTTGAGTGTTTTCCCAGCCTCTTCTCAACCTCTCATTTCTCTTGCTCATTCTGCTTTACGCCCCTCAACCTTCTCTCTGTTCCCCCCAAAAGGCCAAACCACTGCCACTGCCTCAGGTTCTTTTCTCTGTCTGGGTCTTCTGCCTCGTATGTTTTCAGTTCCTCAGTGCCTGCTTCCTTCTCATTTCAGCATTGTTTTCAGCTGTGGCCTTCTTAGTGTGATCTTCCCGGAACACTCTATCTAAATTAGTTCCTGCTCTCCTCAAGTCACACTTTATCTCATTACACTATTTCTTTTATGTCATTAACATTTTATGAACTACCTGTTTTCTTTATATTGTCTGCTTCTTTCCAGTAGAGAGAAAGACAATACCCATCTTTTTCACCACTGTAACCTCAGAGTCTAGAATAGCTTAACATGTACAAAACTAAAAAATATTGTTTAAAAATTTATTATATGGGTATTAAATATCTTCTTTGTGTGAAGCACTGATAATCAGTAAGTACTTCTGATTAGAGATATGAATGCCTATTTTTAAAACAGAGTTTCTCAAAGGTAGTCCACAAACTCTGGTGCTCTGTCAAGGAGTTTGCAAGTGATTTGATGGTTTGAGGAAAAACTGATGGGCCAATTCTGTTCACATACACTTAACTAATTTAAAATGTAAGATTAGTTAAAATTTCCATAGAATTTTTATTTGTTGCTCTTGTTCAGTCACTAAGTCATGTCCAATATTTTGTTACTCCATGAACTGCAGCATGCCAGGCTCCTCTGTTCTCCACTGTCTCCCTGAGTTTGCTCAAATTCATGTCCGTTGGGTCAGTGATACTATCTAACCATCTCATCCTCTGCCACCCACTTCTACCCTCAATCTGTCCCAGCAACAGAGTTTTTTCCAATGAGTTGGCTGTTTGCCTCAGGTGGCCAAAGTATTGGAGCTTCAGCGTCAGTCCTTCCAATGAATATTCAGGGTTGATTTCCTTTAGGATTGACTGGTTTGATCTCCTTACTGTCGAAGGGACTCTCAGGCGTCTTCTCCAGTATCACAATTCAAGAGCATCAATTCTTCAGTGCTTCACCTTGTTTTTGGTCCAATTTTCACATCTGTACTTGACTACTGGAAAATCCATAGCTTTGACTATACAGACCTTTATCAGCAAAGTGATGTCTCTTCTTTTAATGTGCTGTCTAGATTTGTCATAGCTTTCCTTCCAAGAAGCAGGCATCTTTAATTCATGGCTGCAGTCACTGGCTGCAGTGATTGGGGAGCCCAAGAGAATAAAATCTATCATGGCTTCCACTTTTTCCCCTTCTATTTGCTGTGAAGTGATGGGAACTGATCTTTATATTTAGTTTTTTAAGGTCTAGTCTTTTGAATGTTGACTTTAAACCAGCCTTTTCACTTTCCTCTTTCACTGTCATCAGGAGGCTCTTTAGTTCCTCCTTGCTTTCTGCCATTAGAGAGGTAATCTGCATATCTGAGGTTATTGATATTTCTCCCAGAAATCTTGATTCCAGCTTGTGATTCATCCAGACCAGCACTTGGCATGACGTACACTGCATAGAAGTTAAGCAGGGTGACAACATACAGCCTTGTTGTACTTCTTTCCAAATTTTGTACCAGTCAGTTTTGCCATATCCAGTTCTAACTGTTGCTTCTTTGACCCACATACAAGTTTCTCAGGAGACAGGTAAGGTGGTCGAGTATTCCCATCTCTTGAATTTTCCACAGTTTGTTGTGATCTACACAAGTCAAAAGCTTTAGCATAGTCAATGAAGCAGAAGTAGATGTTTTTCGGGAACTCCCATGCTTTCTCCATGATCCAATAAATATTGGCAATTTGATCTCTGGTTCCTCTGCCTTTTCTAAACCCAGCTTGAACATCTGGAAGTTCTTGGTTCATGTACTGTTGTTGAAGCCTAGCTTGAAGGATTTTGAGCATAACCTTATTTAGAATGTGAAGTGAGCAGGAAGTTCTGTTACCTTCTTCTTCTTCTTTTTTTTTTTTTTGCCAGTGAACAACTTAGTCTTGTATTTGCCCAAGGCCAGCTGTTGTAGGTACTGAGGCCCCAAGACGTCCAGAAGGGATGGAGGGGTGGGGGTTAGCCATCCTGCCTCCCGGGTGGTGCCTGCCCCATCCTGCTTCCTGCAGGAGGTGGGAGAGTAGATACAATGTACGCTTGCGTCATCAAGTATCTCCTCAATTTTGTGTGTGTGTCAG
Source organism: Cervus elaphus (assembly GCF_910594005.1). Taxonomy (NCBI): domain Eukaryota; kingdom Metazoa; phylum Chordata; class Mammalia; order Artiodactyla; family Cervidae; genus Cervus; species Cervus elaphus. The sequence continues at coordinate 73,767,219 of NC_057834.1, forward strand.
TTGCTCCCTGGTGTTTGACTCTGTGACCCCATGGACTGTAGCCGGCCAGGCTCCTCTGTCCAAGGGATTCTCCAGGCAAGAGTACTGGAGTGGGTTGCCATGTTACCTTCTTAATAATTGTTTCTTTTTATTCACTGCAGGGACCGCATTGGTTGATAATTTCAGTTATCAGCTATAGATTATTTGGGATAATGTGTTTTGTGTCAGGATAGTGTTAAAATTCTTAATTGTAAAAACCTGTATTTTTACTGTTACTATTGTGTTGCATTAAATTTGTCATGATTCAAAAGTAGTTCATTGAAGAGTAAAATTAATGATGAAATAGTGCAATACAAAATAACTCTGTAAGTGTAAATGTTGAATAGGGCTACAGTTTGAATATACACCATGAATCTTTATGAGCTAGGGGACAAAATAATTTATAGGACTGTTGACTTGGCATCATAGCTGAAAATGAGAAGTTCAAATAAGAAATATAGTGCTGAATGTTTGAAAAGTGGACTTTATTGGATTTTATTGTAATGATCCCTAAGGGTATTGTTTCTTGTGATACTCTGTCCTATGGTGGCACAAAGCCATAAAACTTTGACACTTTTTTTTCTCTTTTTTTGGCAGTTCACTTGGCTTGTGGCATCTCAGTTACCCACCCAGGGACTGATCCTGGGCAATGGCAGTGAAAGTCCAGAATCTTAACAACTAGGTACCAGGGAACTCCCCACAATTTTAAAACAAAGTATGGCTACCTTTCTGTTAAATCAAATTATATTTTCCAGAATAAGTGTAGGAAACTGATTAATTTTGTCAGTAAAGGTAGAGAGGAGACCAGAACTACAAAAATATTGTTCAAAATTGTACTTCTTAGAGCAAAATCATACAAGTTACATTGCCATGAAGACACTTGAATAACTAGCTTAAGCTTAAGTAATGGTTAAGTGTTATGTTTGGAGAGAAAGCAGAATAAGCTTTGGGCACAATTCTTTTTATCAGGAGATCCTTCAAAAGTTAGTAAAGAAAATGACTTATGACTCATTTAGACTGTATAGACACTTTGACTATCCAGTGAAAAGTTAAAAACAGTTTTTATCCTTCTCACTGTTTTGGGATAATTATTAATTTAAAAACTATTATGTCTTGTTTATAATTTTAAAAATTGAAGTGAATTTCCAGCTAACTGTGGTAGATTGAACTCATGTTTACTTTCCACTACTTCCTCAAAATTGTTAGTAAATGGATTTTTAAAAAAGGATAAGTGTACTTCTGCTTTAATCTGTCATGGAGTAATAGGGATCACATTTACCCTGCCACTGTAAACAATCAGAAACTGTACAAAATGTATGAAACACCTGTTTTCTGATGTTGGACTAGAAGTAGTACAGGATTGTGATCCCTGAGGGAAGAGAGACAAATGAAGTGAGCTCCGTCATCACCTAAGCTTTTACCTAGAGGTACATTCTGGATCATGGAGCAGGGTCTGGGGATTCGCAAGTAAAGCACAATGTTCTCATTGACTGGAGGGGAGAGACTGGACGTCAGGGAGGTTGAAGCAGCTAAAAGTTGTGAGGAAGAATTCCATGCAAGAGACAGTTATGCAGAAAAAGAGCTCCAGAAATGTTAAATCTTTTCTGAATACCAAGAAATACTACTAAGAAACAATGGTGAAAACCTTTCTAAATTTGATAAAAATGCTAAGACAGTGATCTAAGAAGCTTGGTGAACCCCAAGCAGGATAAACCTGCAAACCCTGAAACTCACACCAAACCCCATCATAATCAAGTTGCTGAAAACCAATGATAAAGAGAGAAATTTAAAAGCAGCTAGAGGGAAGAAAAGACGGTATGTACAGAAAACTAAAGGATCACTGTAGACTTATTGTCTAAAGCTATGCAAGCCAGAGACAATAGAATGGCATCTTTAATTTGCTAGAAGAAAATGATAGCTTGGAAATAAGTGAAAGCATTCTTCAAAAGTGCAGGCAAGGGAATTCCCTGGTGGTCCAGTGGTTATGACTCATTGTTTTTGGTGCCAGGGCCCAAGTTCAATTCTTGGTTGGGCAACTAAGATCCTACAAACCACATGGTGTGGCCAATAAAAACCCAAAACCAACAACAATAAAAACAAAAGTGAAGGCAAAACAATAGTTTTTTTTCCAACAAAGTTGAAAGAATTTATAAATATACTGCTCTGTGAGAAATATTAAATTATTCAGGCAGAGAGAAAAAAATCAGGTGGAAATGTGGATCTACACAAAGGAATGAAGAGTACTTGAAATGGCATAAATGTGAGTAAATATAAAAGACTATCTTCCTTCTCATTAAAATTTTTATTTAAAATACAATTGACTATTTAAAGCAAAAATTATATGCATGCCAGGGTTTAGATCATATATAAAAGTGACATGTATGACAATAGTAGCACAGATGGAAGGAATGAGATGATAGTTATAAAGTTTATTATTAGGTTTTTATATTATATTTCAAGTGATATTATTTGAAGGTGCAATGTGATAGATAAAATATGCATTTTTAAACCCTAGAGCACTCACTAAAAAAAAAAAAAAGCAAAAACAAAACTCCAAACCAAAAAGGAAAAACAGAGAACTATAGCTGATAAATCAGTACTGGAGATAAATTGGAGTGCTAAAAATACTTAATATAAAATTAGGTAAAAAGGGAATACAGGACAAAATAAAAAACAAATATGAAAATGATAGACTTAAACCAAACCATATTATTGTTATCAAATATAAAGCGTCTAAACACCCCAATTATAAGGCAGAGATAGACTTTTATCCAGTTAGGATAAAAAAACAAAACCCGACTATTCTCTGTCTAGGGGGAATCTACCTTAAATACACAGGTAGATTAAAAGTAAAAGGATGGAAGTTATACTACGCAAATACCAACCAGAAAAAAGCTAGCATGACTATATTAATAGCAAAGGGTATCTTAGAACAAGAAATTTCATATGGGATAAAGAAGGTCATTTCACAGTAGTTGAGAGTACAGTCCATCGGGAGGACATAACAATTCTAAATGTGTGTACATCCAATAACAAAGCTTCAAAATACATGCAACAAAAACTGATAAAGAAATTAACAGGGCTGGTGCACTGGGAAGACCCAGAGGGATGGGATGGAGAGGGAGGCGGGAGCAGGGATCGGGAAGGGGAACACATGTAAATCCATGGCTGATTCATGTCAATGTATGGCAAAAACCACACACACACACACAAATTAACAAACCCACTGTTAGAGGTTTCAACATTCTTCCTTTAGTAAATAATGGGATAAACTGACAATATCAGTAGGGATTTGGATGATATTAATAATACTATCAACCAACATGACTCAACTGACATTTACAGAACACTCTACTCAACAACAGCATTAGGCCATGTTATGAATTATAAAACAAGTCTCAATAAATGTAAAACATTAAAATCATACAGAGTATGTTTTCTAATAAGAATGGAATTTAAAACTATTAACAAAGATATTTGGTAAAAATAGCACATCTTTAAATAAGGTAAGGATCAAATTAGAAATAACAAAAGAAACTTTAAAATATTTTGAATAAAGATGAAGAAACTTTTCAGAATTCATGGAATACAGCTTAGTAGATATGTATAGCTTAGAAAAGAAGAAAGTTCTCCAATCAATGACTGAGGCTTTCACCTTAAGAAATTAGGAGAAGAGAAGCAATTTGAGTCCAAAGGAAGTGGAAGGATGGAAATAATAAAAGAAAACAGAAAAGAAAGAAAATTAATGAAATAAAAAATTTAGGTTTTTTAAATCAATAAAGTTGCAACATTACATAGAATGATCAATAAAAAAGACAAATTTTCAGTATCTTTCAGAAAAATAGAAAACAATATTAAAACCCTGTGTTAATTAAGGGGATAATAAAAAGATATTATGAATAACTGTGCAAATATGTTTGACAGCTTAGATGAAATGGAAAAATTCCTTGGAAGACAGTTTTCCAGTACTGACTCAAGAAGAAACATTTCTGAATATCCATATATCAATGAAAGTGATTAAATTCATATTAAGAAATGTTTTCACAAAGAAAACTCCTAGGCCCAGATGGTATTATTGGTGAATTCTGCCAAAAATTTAAGAGATAATACCAATACTTTAGCCCTGAAGAACTTTCAGAAAATAGAATTGGATAGTATACTTTCCAGTTCATTTTATGAGACTGATATTAAACCAGACAAAGACATTATAAGAAAAAAATTATAAAACAATGTCTCTTAGGAAGAGGCAAAAATCCTTAACAAACTATGAAACAGCAATATACTATTAATAAAAGGTAAATATGTCATGATTCAGGACTTATCTGAGGGATGCAAGGTTAATTTAACATTTAAGTATCAATAAGTATAACTTACATTAGCAGAAATAAAGAAAAAATATCTTTATAGATATGCATGAAAGCCTTTTATCAAAATTCAACACCCATTATGAAAATTTTATAGTAAACTGAATATAAGGAACTTCTTCAACTTGATAAAGGTTTTCCATGAAAACCTACATTTTATTCTTAATGGTGAAAGACTGTTTTCCAAGATCTAAGGATGAATGCTTTCACCACTGTTCTTCCTTTTTTAATAGTTTAGTTATTTGTTTTTGGTTGAGCTGGGTCTTCATTGCTACACATGGGCTTTCGCTAGTTGTGGCGAGCAAGGGCCACTCTTTATTGTGGTGTACGGGCTTCTCATTGTGGTGGCTTCTCTTGCTGTAAAGCGCAGGCCCCAGGATACCGGCTTCAGTAGTTGCAGCATGCAGGCTCAGTAGTTGTGGTTCTCGGGCTTAGTTGCTCCATGGCATATGAAATCTTCCCAGACCAGGGATTGAACCTGTGTCCCTTGCATTGGCGGGCGAATTCTTATCTACTGTACTGCCTGGGAAGTCCACCACTGCTCTTTTTTTCACCACTTATTTTTTAATATTGTTCTGAAGATCCTATCCAGGGTGATAAGGTAAGACATAGAGATTGGCAAAGAAGAAATGAAATAATATTATTTGCAGATGACATGGTTAACTATGTAGAAAATTCTAATTCTATAGAAAAGCTGCTGCTGCTGCTAAGTTGCTTCAGTCATGTCCAGACTCTGTGCGACCCCATAGACGGCAGCCCACCAGGCTCCCCCATCCCTGGGATTCTCCAGGCAAGAACACTGGAGTGGGTTGCCATTGCCTTCTTCCAGAAAAGCTGCTAGAACTAATGTAAAGTTCACAGGATACAAGGTCAATATATAAAATTATTTTTCTTTATACCAGCAATGAATAATTGGAGATGAAAAATTTAAAATACCACTTATCATAACATAGGGCTTCCCTGGTGGCTCAGGTGGTAAAGAATCCACTTGTGAGAGACCTGGGTTGGGAAGATCCCCTGGAGAAGGGAATGGCAACCCACTCCTGGATTCTTGCATGGGAAATCGCATGTACAGAGAAGCCTGCCAAGCTACAGTCTGTGGGGTCACAAAGAGTCAGACACAGGTGAGTGACTAACATGACAGTAACATAAAAAATACTCAGGTAGGGGTGAATACTCTGGTGGGGGTGGTTGTGTGCATGTGGGGGTGGGGTATATGGGAACCTGCTGTACTTGCATTTTGCCATGGATCTAAAACTGCTTTAAAAACTAAAGTTTATTATTTCAAAAAAACACATGAAATATTCAGGGACATATTTTCCAAGATTTAAGTTGAGACTTGTATACTAAAAACTACAAAACACTGCTAAGATAAAGTAAAGGAGACCTAAATAAATGGAGAGGTATGGCATCTTCATGAATTGGAAGACAATATTTCTGAGACATCTGTTTCTCCAAACTGGCTTGTAAATTCAATGTAATCATAATCAAGCTGATTCTAAAATTTACAGTGTAATGCAAAAGAGCTAGAATGGCCAAAACAATTTTGAAAAGAACAAAGAAGGAAGTCTTACACTACTTAATTTGAAGACTTACTATAAAGTTACAGTTATCAAGACATTCTTGGTATTGGCATAAAGATAGATATATGGGTCAACAGAAGATAATAAGAGATTTGTTACAGATCCAAACATGTACTGTAAATTGATTTTTTAAAAAAGATGGTTCTTTTTTTCTTTCTTTTCTTTTTTTAAAAACATTATTTATTTATTTATGGCTGCGCTAGGACTTCGTTCCTGCACATGGGCTTTCTTTAGTTGCTGGGAGCAGGGGCTACTCTTTGTGGTTGCGGGCTTCTCACTGGAGCAACTAGTTGCAGAGTACTGGCTCTAGGTACGTGGGCTTCTCTTGTTGTGGAGTACAGGCTCTGGGTGTGCGGGCTTGAGTTGTTGCAGCACTCGGGCTCAGCAGTTGTGGTGCCTGGGTTTAGTTGCTCTGTGGCATGTGGAATCTTCCCAGACCAGGGATTGAACCTGTGTCGTCTGCATTGGCAGGTAGATTCTCATCCACTGTACCACCAGGGAAGTTCTGTAGTCAGTGTCGGAGGTATTTCAGTGGGGAAAAGGAAAATCTTTTCAAGAAATGATGCCATATCAACTGGATAGCTATATGGAAACAACCTTATCCCTAACCTTCCACCATGCACAAAAAGTAACAGAAATGGATCCCAGACCTAAACATAAAAGCTTAAATTATAAAGCTTTTATCTAGAAGAAAACAAGAGAAAAAAATTTTGCAACTCTGGAATAGGCAAGTATTTCTTCAGTAGCATACAAAAACCACAAATGAAAATTTAAAGAATGTATCAAAATTTAAAGAGCCCAGGTAAACTAGCCCAAGTAAGAAGCAAATGTACTTACAGAGGTGATGAAAGGAATGCCTCAGATCACTGTGCAGCAGAACTGGAGGCATCCTGTGCATACTGGAACAGAAAGGCTCTGGGAAAGCTGTGTTCAAGGGACTGATAGACTTCTGATGTGTTTAAATAGAAGGAGTGGAGATTAACAGGGTGGAGAGTTTGGTAATGGATTAGTGAAAGATGCATAGAAACTAAGAAAACTAAGACAAGTATTAATTCTAGTTACTAGTTGTAAAAGGAGGAATGAGAAACCATACTGCATGGCCTGCCTGTAATAGCATTACAGATGATAAAAATGTAAACACTGAATATTAATCTATTTAGAAATGATATTGAAAGGATGGAAGAGGGAAAATGTGGAGCATCAGGTATGTGGTGGTTTCTAGTAGTAGTAAAAGACTTATGTCCTCATCTTCTATAAGCAAGTTAGTTGAATATATAGAGTGGGAAAGGTAGGGAAGGGAGTGCAGAAGGTGGCGGTTTTTCATAATGTCTTGTAGAATATTTTGAGTTTCTTGAACTATGCATATGAACATAATTAGTAAGTGGCAATATGAGGCTTCAAATCATGTGACTTTGATCACTTAACCTCTCTGTGCCTCAGTTATATCTTTCGTTGAAAATTAGTGTAATAATTGTGCTTTCCTCAGGAAGTTTGTTTTTAGAGTGAACTAATTTAATCTATGCAAAATACTTGGGATAGTGTCTGGTACAAAGTAAGTGCTGTGTAAGTGTTTCTGTTATAATTTTATACAGCCTTTACTTTGAAAAGTATTAAAATGAAAATAAAAACAAAAATAGTGCTGAATCTTCAGAGCTTTTACCTGATGTTGTGGCCCCTATGTATTTACCTAATATTGGTGATCTCTGTATCTTTAAGTCCTATTAAATAAATAACCCTGTAAGGAATGTATTTTTATTATTCTCCATTTTCAAATAAGCTGAGGCTCAGAGAAGTTAACCACCTACCCAAGATCAACCAGCTAGTTATTGCCAATAGCCCCAGTGTTAGGATTTCAACTGAGCCAACCTGGCCACAAATCCCAGCATTTTCCTACTTGCCTCCCGGGCTCACAGTTTACTGAGTGTTTCACAAGCCAAGGTAGGCCACAAGTTTTTGTAGGGGAGTGAGGGAGTGAACAGGGTACAGTCCCACATACCTCACAGAGAAACTGCACAGGGCATCATGGAACACACTCAGTGAGTAATCACAGATGGGGAGGCCTGGCCCAGGTGAGTGCTCATTAATATATGTTAAATGAATGCATGTGTGTGTGGGATTCTGAAGCCCTGGGTAGATTTCTTTTTTCTTAATATATATATTCCATTGAAGTAGAGTTGACTTACAGTGTTTCAGGTGCACAGAAGGTGATTCAGTTATACATACACACATATATTATTTTTGAAATTATTTTCCATTATAGGCTATTATAAGATACTGACTATAGTTCCCAGTGCTATACATAGCATATGTCACATAGCTATTTTTTAATTAGAAATCTAGCATTCTATTCATATTAAGTCAAACAAGTGAAATCAAAATGTCATAAAGTTTTTAGTTAGGCAAAAATGTATAAATTTTCCAAAATATATATATTATACATATTACTTATATATATATATATATAAAGGTTTTTCTACTATGCTTGATAAAGAACACCAAGAAAAAAAGATGGAGAAATTGGAAAACATAAACTAAATGAATTGGAAGAACTGAATATGAAATAGAAAAAGTGAAACAAACTAGATAAAAGTAAAAGATCATCATATAGTCCAGTTGTTTTTGAACATGACTACTCATCAGAAACATAGCTGGCGCTCTGGAGGAAAAAAAAAAGCCAATACCTGGGCATTTGCATTTTTCAGAAAATTTCAAGATAATTCTGATATGCATATGGGTCTTAAAAAGTGATTACAGGTTTTTCTGTTAAATCCTAGTTTTGGTGATACAGAATTCTATTATTTTTCTTTTGACCAGTGGTATTAAGTGAGTAATAGTTACATAATCACAATAGTAATAGTAAAAGATGTTTATCAGTTTTCACAATCAATAGCCAGACAAAAAGTAAAAGATAATTACAATTGCAAGCCATAATGGGAACATGATTAACTTAACAATATAAAATAATTACATAGAATTTGAATATGGGGGGGGTCAAACAGAGTGATGTGTTAAGTAGAAGTGCTTACATGCACAGGTTTTCATCTTCTGGGCAGATTTTAAAGTGCTCCTCAGATGACCTTATATGCGAGACAGCAAAAAAGAGATGCAGATATAAAGAACAGACTTTTGGACTCTGTGGGAGAAGGCGAGAATGGGATGATTTGAGAGAATAGCATTGAAACATGTGAATTATCATATGTGAAACGATCACCAGTCCAGGTTCGATGCATGAGACAGGGCACTCAAGGCTGGTGCACTGGGATGACCCTGAGAGATGGGATGGGGAGGGAGGTGGGAGGGGGGTTCAGGATGGGGGACACATGTACACCCATGGCTGATTCATATCAATGTATGGCAAAACCCACTACAATATTGTAATTAGCCTCCAATTAAAATAAATTAATTAAAAAAAAATAAAGTGCTCCTCGGGAATGCAGGCTGTTGCGGGGGCGGTGGGGGTGGCGGTGAGGAAACAGCTTCAGGGGAGACTCTAAAGCTCCGCACTGCTCTGTCAGGCCTGACCACCCCCATCCCAGGGCATGAAGCTGAACAAGCTGAAGGCTGAGTGTGACATTTATCCAGCCAGTTAATTCCATATACTCCTAAAAAATAAATTAACCCAGAATTTTAATTTGGGGTCCTCATAGTAATGCTAACTGATTTCTCCCACTCCCCCCACCCAGATGTCCCAGAACCTTACTTCTCTCACCAACATGAGCGAGCTCACTTTCTTAGCGTTTCATTTTTCACAAAAAAACTTAAGGCTTTAATCACAGAAAGAACAAAGTTGTGATACATGTGTTTGCTGGTTTATTGAGTTGAAACTCTCAGAAATGGGTTAGAAAGGTCATCAGCAAATGCTTCTTCTTCCACTTAGTAAACATTCCTTCTCTGTCCTAGAGGTTTTCCCCGAGAAATTTCTAATGAAACTGAGCTGTTTTCCCAAACTCTAGAAAACCAAGGGCTGCTGGGTAGCCCCATGATCTTTTAACCTCTAACCAAGCCTGGATGCTTCAAACAGAAATATCTGAGCCTTAAAACCAAATCGTTCTGACTCAAATCCAAACCCTGTCTACAAGTTCAGCTCTCTCTGTGGCAGTGACCCTTGTTCTAAAACGGAAGTGGGGGTGGAGGTGGAGGAATCTCAGTTTAGCTCACCCAGACAGGGTGGCTGCCCTGATCCCAGGTGGGTTTTGATTCAAAGAGTCCTGTTTTGTGCTCCTGTCTCTCTCTTCAAAGCTCATTGAGCTTTTTTGTTGCCATAGACTATGAGTTTGAAACCTGGTTTCTAGCAATCTCTGCTAAACGTGGCTTGAACTTGTGTCAACTCTGGGTCTTAGTCTGTGCTTTCTTATAGTCAGGGACTTAGACCAGCCCAGCGCTTTTCAACCCACTCCAGTATTCTTGCCTGGAGAATCCCAGGGACAGAGGAGCCTGGTCGGCTGCCAACTATGGGGTCGCACAGAGTCGGACATGACTGAAGTGACTTAGCAGCAGCAGCAGGGCTTTTCATATCCTTTCCCCAAGTTGCAAGACTCTGGCAAAGGAAATCTATCTGGATGCCTGCTACGGAAAAGAGGTAGAGCCGCTTGACTTCTGAAGGTGGACTCTCTCCCCTACCATGTGGCCATATCGAATGCAGTTTTAAAATTTGGTTTTAATTTTTTCCCCCAAAGATGGATAATACGTTAATAGGATAATGGGAGGAAGAAAATAAAGAGGTAAGAATGTGGGAGGGAGTGAGTTAACAAATCATTGGCTATGCTTTGCATATGAAAAATGGAGATAGATGGTATAGTAGAAGATATTAGTACTCTGTTTCTCTGAAATGTCTTACAAATTATTATATGAAATTTTATTGTTGTTTGTATGCCAACTCAAAAGAATAACATTATAGTTAAGTGAACACTGTCTTGGCTGCATGACCCTAGCAGGTCAGGGCTCAGATGGGTATCCATCCAGGGACCTGGCTTTTCCTGCCCATCTAAATAATAAAAGTTTTCACTGCTACAACACTTCAGTTTATGCTGTCTTATTTTTGTGATAGGCTCTATAAGCTTGGTTGAGTCAAGGGTCACCCAGAAAATAACCAGCTTCCACTTTCTTTACTTATGCAAACTAGAGCTAGGCGACTGAGATCTTGCCTTTGGTCTGCAAGACATAGGGAGTTTTGCAAGCCCTAGGGGAGTGCAGAATTTCCTGAAGATGTTGCAAGGTGGCTGACTTTCTTCTGAAGTCATGCAATATTCTCCTTTGCTTTAGTTATGACTGCAGAGGTGCTGGGAAGCAAACTGAAAACTAGCACCTTGAAGCAGGCTTTTCTCCATGGGTCCACCAGAGGCGAGGCAGGCTCCTTTGGAGGGAAGAGCTTGGTGCCACTGCTTTCAGCTAAAGGTACTGTGATCCAGTTCCACCTCCTTGCTGCTTCACTAGCAATCAGTTTTCTGAAACACAAGTGTTTTTGCTGAAGGTAGGAGATGCAAAGGCTTGAAAATTTGGAGAGCAGAGGGCTGGATGGCTGAGGTTTTACAGAAGTTCCTGTTTTGCTATTTTAATTTGGAAAAGGATACAATTCCCACAGAATTCTGTGGAATTCCCACAGAAAACAAGCTTTATTGAAGAACACATTTCATCAACATTCACACTGTGGTCCCTATACAGTCACTGTTCCATATCTCTTAGCTCCAGGTGGTACTGCATTAAGAAGAGAACCTGGACATCAGAGGCCCCCAGGAACCTGTTTCAACCTCACTCAGCCCTTTCTAGGCACATTTCAGATGAAAGTCACCCCTGCTCCTCATTCCACCTTCAGCCCAGCAGAGGTGGCCTTCTAGACATCCTACCTCCTCTTTTTCTACCAGGGCTTATAATGTGAAACTCTTAAAGATTTTAAAACTTCACAATGGTATCACTTTCCTTGAGTTTAGGTAAATCTTTATAGAGAATGGATCCTGTTCCCTAATGAGTAGGAAAATTACCTAGTTTTTGGACGTGACCTTAAGGAGAAGATGCTAAATAATACCTTATAGAGATTCCACTAAATATATTAAGCCTAGTGAGGATTTTAAGTGTTTGAGTGTATGAAGGGAATGGAATTATTCAAAGGGAAAGATTTTTTAAAAAGTCACCATTCTCTGACTATAACAGCATATGGGCTAGTTGCTGAAGTACTTTAATAGAAAGTGAAACTGAATCATACTGTTTACTTTTCAGAGTAAAAGCTATTGAGAATTCAAATTTTCCCTGAAAGAGTAACAGGGATTTTGTAAAATACTCCTTTCTGTTCTTTGAAATTCAGAGTTCATATGAAAACCTGGGGGTTATGCCTTATTGAAGTAACACTTCAATAATGAAGAATGCCAGATGGGGTCAAGGAGTTGTGTTCTGGAGAGAAGACCAGGGTGTGCTCTGAGTCAGCAGAGCACATGACTGAAACACAGATTGGGTCAGACACCCAAGGCCTAGGGAAGCAGCTGCTCAATCTTGTGTTGGTTGAGAGCCTAGTAAATGGCAATACCAGTGTTTAGAGGGGTCTCACAATACATTTTAGAGTTAGCTTAGGTGAGCTGCAACTCAGTGTGTGTCAAAGGGCCTAGAGAGAGTACAGGAAAAGTTAGGCAAAGAATAGATATACAAGGGCAAAAAAAAGGATCTTTCTTAAGAAAATTAATTTTGTAAGTTTTTCATTTGTAGGGTGGTTTGCTCACTTTCCTTCCTCTGTGCTTGAAAATAAATTACTGCCCCAACAATGCTAGTTCATTTAGCCTGGATGGGTCATGGTGGACAGTTGGTCCACTGGAGAAGGGAATGGCAAACCACTTCAGTATTCTTGCCTTGAGAACCCCATGAACAGTATGAAAAAGCAAAAAGGTATGACACTGAAAGATGAACTCCCCAGGTCGGTAGATGCCCAGTAGCTATTGGAGAAGAGTAGAGAAATAACTCCAGAAAGAATGAAGAGACAGAGCAGAAGCAAAAACACCACCCAGTTGTAGATGTGACAAGGGATGGAAGTAAAGTCTGATGCTGTAAAGAGCAATATTGCATAGGAACCTGGAATGTTAGGTCCATGAATCAAGACAAATTAGAAGAGGTCAAATAGGAGATGGCAAGAGTGAACATCGACATTTTAGGAATCAGTGAACTAAGATGAACTGGAATGGGTGAATTTAACTCAGATGACCATTATATACCTACTACTGTGGGCAAGAATCCCTTAGAATAAATGGAATAGCCATCATAGTCAACAAAAGAGTCCAAAATGCAGTACCTGGATGCAATCTCAAAAACGACAGAATGATTTCTCTTCGTTTCCAAGGCAAACCATTCAATATCATGGTAATCCAAGTCTATGCCCTGACCAGTAATGCTGAAGAAGCTGAAGTTGAATGGTTCTATGAAGACCTACAAGACCTTCTAGAACTAACAACCCCAAAATATGTCCTCTTCATTACAGGGAACTGGAATGCAAAAGTAGGAAGTTGAGCTACCTGGAGAAACAGGCAAATTTGGCCTTGGAGTACAAAACAAAGCAGGTCAAAGGCTGATAGAGTTCTGCCAAGAGAACACATTTGTCATAGCAAACACCTTCTTCCAACAACACAAGAGAAGACTCTACACATGGACATTACCAGATGGCCAATACCGAAATCAGACTGATTATATTCTTTGCAGCCAAAGATGGAGAGGCTCTATACAGTCAGCAAAAACAAGACCGGGAGCTGACTGTGGCTCAGATCATGAACTGCTTATTGCCAAATTCAGACTTAAATTGAAGAAAATAGGGGAAACCACTAGGCCATTCAGGTATGACCTAAATCAAATCCCTTACGATTATACAGTGGAAGTGACAAATAGAGTCAAGGGATTATATCTGACAGAGTGCCTAAAGAACTATGGATAGAGGTTCATGACATTGTACAGGAGGCAGTGATCAAGACCATCCCCAAGAAAAAGAAAGCAAAAAGGCAAAACGGTTGTCTGAGGAGGCCTTAGAAATAGCTGAGAAAAGAAGAGACGCTAAAGGCAAAGGAGAAGAGGAAAGATATACCCATTTAAATGCAGATTTCCAACGAATAGCAAAGAGAGATAAGAAAGCCTTCCTCAGTGATCAATGCAAAGAAATAGAGGAAAACAATAGAATGGGAAAGACTAGAGATGTCCTCAAGAAAATTAGAGATACCAGGGGAATATTTCATGCAAACATGGGCTCAATAAAGGACAGAAATGGTATGGACCTAACAGAAGCAGAGGATATTAAGAAGAGGTGGCAAGAATACACAGAAGAACTATACAAAAAAGATCTTCACGACCCAGATAACCACAACAGTATGATCACTCACCTAGAGGCAGACATCCTGGAATGTGAAGTCAAGTGGGCCTTAGGAAGCATCACTATGAACAGTGCTTGTGGAGGTGATGGAATTCCAGTTGAGCTATTTCAAATCCTAAAAGATGATGCTGTGAAAGTGCTGCACTCAATATGCCAGCAAATCTGGAAAACCCAGCAGTGGCCACAGGACTGGAAAAGGTCCGTTTTCATTCCAATCCCAAAGGAAGGCAATGCCAAAGAATGCTCAAACTACCGCACAATTGCACTCATCTCACACGCTAGCAAAGTAATGCTCAAAAGTCTCCAAGCCAGCCTTCAACAGTACGTGAACCATGAACTTCCAGATGTTCAAGCTGGTTTTAGAAGAGGCAGAGGAAGCAGAGATCAAATTGTCAACATCCGCTGGATCATCAAAAAAGCAAGAGAGTTCCAGAAAAACATCTGCTTTATTGACTATGCCAAAGCCTTTGACTGTGTGGATCACAACAAACTGTGGAAAATTCTTCAAGAGATGGGGATACCAGACCACCTGACCTGCTTCCTGAGAAATCTGTATGTAGGTCAAGCAGCAACAGTTAGAACTGGACATGAAACGACAGACTGGTTCCAAATCGGGAAAGGAGTACGTCAAGGCTGTATTTTGTCAGCCTGCTTACTTAACTTATATGCAGAGTACATGACATGACTGAGCGACTGAACTGAACTGAACATCATGCGAAATGCCAGGCTGGATGAAGCACAAGCTGGAATCAAGATTGCCAGGAGAAATATCAATAACCTCAGATATGCAGATGACACCACCCTTATGGCAGAAAGTGAAGAAGAACTAAAGAGTCTTTTAATGAAAGTGAAAGAGGAGAGGGAAAAAGTTGACTTAAAACTCAATATTCAAAAAAAAAAAACAAAAAAACTCAATATTCAGAAAGCTAGGATCATGGCATCCAGTCCCATCACTTCATGGCAAATAGATGGGGAAACAGTGGAAACAGTGGCTGACTTTATTTTCTTGGGCTCCAAAATCACTGCAGATGGTGACTGCAGCCATGAAATTAAAAGACGCTTGCTCCTTGGAAGAAAAGCTATGACCAAGCAGAGACATTACCTTACCAACAAAGGTTCGTCTAGTCCAAGCTATGGTTTTTCCAGTAGTCATGTATGGATGTGAGAGTTGGACTATAAAGAAAGCTGAGCACTGAAGAATTGATGCTTTTGAACTGTGGTGTTGGAGAAGACTCTTGAGAGTCCCTTGGACAGCAAGGGGATCCAACCAGTCTGTCCTAAAGGAAAGAAAGCAGTCCTAAATATTCATTGGAATGACTGATGCTGAAGTTGAAACTCCAATACTTTGGCCACTTGATGCAAAGAACCGACTCACTGGTAAAGACCCTGATGCTGGGAAAGATCGAAGGCAGGAGCAGAAGGGGACAACAGAGGATGAGATGGTTGGATGGCATCACCAATGCAATGGACATGAGTTTGAGTAGGCTGTGGGATTTGGTGATGGACAGGGAAGTCTGGCGTGCTATAGTCCATGGGGTTGCAAAGAGTCGGACACGATTGAGTGACTGAACTGAACTGAAACAAAACTGTAGTTGATCCTTTCTTTTTAATCATGTTTGCCAATTTCCTCAGAGTTTTCTCTCATTTCAGATGCCTTTGTCTTGAAAAGAACACACCCTGGGTCTTACCTACCTCTGGGAATTTCTTCTTGAAGCTGCCCCTGCCTGGACCATACCCTCCATCCCTTCCTAGCTCTCTGACTTCTCTCCACTTCATAACTCCCATCCATTCTTCCATGCCATCACAAATGTCCCCTCCTACCACCACAGCATACCCTGTGCCTTTTAGGTGGTAATATCATATAATTTAATGTCTAAATCAGAATACTTTTGGAAGTAAAAGAGGGTACTTGTAATTAAAAATGATGCTGAGCTTACATTTATATACTCGGGACTATCCCAGGCATGCTAGGATGGATGTTCCTCTTCAGGTCATTTACTGTAGTCTTGCCTTTCCCATAGGCAGGCTGAAGATTCTGAGGGCAGTGACTGTCTCATGTTTGCATCCCTTCTCATATCCAGTTAGTATCTTTTAAAAAATAAACTTTTTATTTTGAAATAATTTTAGATTTCTAGAAAGTGGCAAAGATAGTACAGAGTTCCTGCTTACCCCTCACCCAATTTCCCCCATTGTTTACATTTTATATTTCCATGATACATTTGTTAAAATTAAGAAACTGCCTTGGTTTGTTGCTATTAATTAAACTTCAGACTGTATTTGAATTTCACCAGTTTTTTCATTAATGTCTTCTTCCTGTTCCGGTTCAGACCATGACACTACACTGCATTTGGTTTACATGGCTCCTCTAGAATGTGACATTTTATTCTTTCCTTGTTTTTCATGACTGTCTCGAGGTATTCACAAAATTTCCTGCAGAAATGTCCCCTCAGCTTGGTTTGTTTTTTCTCATGGTTAGACTGAGGTTGTTTTTAGGGTAAGACCAGCACAGAGGTGAAGTGCCCTTTTTGTCATATATGTCAGGGCGACACATGCACATGGCGTCACTGGGGATGTGGGCTTTCATCATTCGGGAAAGGTGTTCTTCCTGTCCCTGTGCTGTTCATTGGGAGCAAGTCGCTGAGTTTAAGAGTCTCTAACTACCTCCTGGAAGGGATAGTATCTACATTTTTTTTTTTCTTTTTCCTGGCTGTTTTGGGTCTTCATTGTGGTGTGCAGGCTTCTCTGGTTGTGGCAAGTGGACTTAGCTACCCTGTGGCACGTGGGATGTTCATTCCCCGGGCAGAGATGGAATCTGCGCTCCCTGCATTAGAAGGTAGATTTAAAAAAAAAAAAACATTTACATTTATTTTTGGCAGTGCTGAGTCTTTGTTGCCGCTCAGGCTTTTTTCTAGTTGTGGCTACTCTCCAGCTGTGGTGTGTAGGCTTCTCACTGTTGTGGCTTCTCTTATTGTGGAGCATGGGCTTCAGTAGTTGTGGCTCCCAGGCTGTAAAGCACAGGCTCAGTAGCTGTAGCGCACAGAGTTAGCTGTTCAGTGGCATGTGGTATCTTCCCGGATTAGGGATTGAACCTGTTTCTCCTGCATTGGCAGGCAGATTCTTTACCACCGAGCCAACAGGAAAGCCCCTAGAAAGTAGATTCTTAACCACTGAACCACCAGGGAAGTGCATACACAGAGTTTTATTTATTTGTTTCCAAACTGATTCTGACCACCTTATCTCTGTTTTCTGTTTAAGAGCCTGTGGAAGAACAGCTTAAGACCACCCAGTGATTGTTCCCATCCATTCAGTGGCCTGACAAGTGGGAGCTTCAGACCAGCCTTCAGTGGCAGGCTGGGCACTCCAGTGTTCTGCAGCCAACAGCTGAATAGGCACAGAGGACCCCAGCCTGCCTTCAGGCTAGCCTGT
This sequence comes from Cervus elaphus, assembly GCF_910594005.1. NCBI lineage: Eukaryota > Metazoa > Chordata > Mammalia > Artiodactyla > Cervidae > Cervus > Cervus elaphus. The sequence goes on from NC_057834.1 coordinate 73,784,942, forward strand.
AACCTCAGGTTGAGCAGCAGTAAACTCAGGAGCTAGAGCAGTTCATTCGCTTGGAAATGCCTCCACAGTCACAGCCTTTTGAGCATGCCTCGCTCTTCTTTTTCAGTCTTCTCAGGATCTCTAAGTAGAGATCAGACATGACCTGTCTGATCACTTGGAGACTGTGCAGAACACTTCCCAGACAAGTATCCACTACATCAGGCCTACTGAGTGAGCTCCCTTGTCATTGCAGGGGATGAGTGTCCACGTAGCAAAATGAAGAATGTGTTACACAGAGTGATGGTAGGCAGGTTAGCATAAAAGGCTGGTGGTAAGCCCTGGGGTAATAATCACCAGAAAAATGAGGCCCCCGGAAGCTGTCTGGATCTGACTAGTGTAGATTCCAGGAGTGAAGCACCTGGGGAGTGGCTCCAGTGGCGGGAGCAGCAAACTTCAATGAAGTCTGCCGGCCAGTATCCCTGAAGGATGACAGTGGCATCAACCAGTTTTTCAATGGCAACAATGGCATGAACTGTCTATGGAAGCCTCTCCCAAGTCCTCTAGATTTATGATATAGATGCCATCACTCTTCCTTTTGTACATGCAATGTTCCACTTGGAAGTCAAGGTTTGTACCACTTAAGTGTGTTCCTGCTGCTAGTAATTTGGGGACATCCTCCTCTTTCATATACAGGACACCGAGAATTGTAGACATCATGAAAATTTCCCTTTAAGTTATGGGGATAGAGGACAATGCCATATAGATCCCTCTCTGGGTAGTACAGAAGGACTCTACATATATTACTTGGAGTTCTTCTGTAAGGAAGATTTGTCTCTTCTACCTCATTTATTTTTCAGTCACATATCAGTGTGTATATTTCTTTTATACTTCGGGTCATGATTCAGTACTATATTGTTATTTATTTTCATTGTTGGAATGGCATTGGCCATTGGGAGCTTTCAGGTTGGTTCCTGTGTCCTTTTGACATACTTTCTTTTGGTTTTTGAGCACTTGCTTACCTTAAAGAATCTGCCTAAGATGCAGGAGATCTGGATTTGATCCCTGGGTCAGGAAGACCCCCTGGAGAAGGAAATGGCAACCCACTCCAGTATTCTTGCCTGGGAAATCCCATGGACAGAGGAGCCTGGTGGGCTACATTTTATGGGGCCGCAGAGAGTCAGACATGACTGAAGCGACTAACACCTCGCCTTATGGTATTATAAAGTGCTCCAGACTTGTCTTGTATTTTCTCTGCCCTAGTCCTAGAACTAGCTATTTTCCCAAAGATCTTCCTTTTATGACATTTGGCTCCTTTAACGACATTTTGAAACTAAGATCTAGCATAGCTCTCTGAGCTAAACTGAATTCTGCTCAGGTGTTCCCGAGTTAACATAAACATGGCAGAAGGGTGAGGGAGGCAGATGCAGCACCTGGAAAAGCTGCTGGCCCCACAGTGACCTTGTGGCAGAAGCAGCAGTGGTCCATTTGGGCATCAGTCCATTTGGTTTCTGTTCCTCGTGAGCCACTGGCCCTTCACCTGAGGCCCTAGACCTGCACGGTGTGGGAGATAACTAAAGAGGTGTTTCTGGGCCCAGGGAGGGAAGCAGTGGGATACAGCAGCTGCTTCTTCTCTTTATCCTGGAGAGCTGCCACTAATAGGTTAGAGGAGGGGCCCTGTCATGTATGATTTCTCAAAATTTAATTTTTAAAAACTGTGGTGTAAGTGACATTTTGCAATTTTAGATTTATCTGAATTAACATTTATAAAAATAATATTGTGTGTGTGTTTAAATGCATAGAATATGTGTTCATAAACTGCAGTATTTCAGTGGAGTCATAATTGATTATTTTGCTGAGTATAGAGTAAGTTCTCGTAAATAATGTATGTTGTTGTTCAGTCACCAAGTCATGTCCAACTCTTTGCAACTGCAGCATGCCAGGCTCCTCTGTCCTCCCCTTTCTCCCAGAGTTTGGTCAAATTCATGTCCATTAAGTCAGTGGTGCCATCCAACCATCTCATCCTGTTGCCCCCTTCTCCTCTGCCTTCAACCTTTCCCAGTATCAGGGTCTTTTCCAATGAGTTGGCTTTTTGCATCAGGTGACCAAAGTATTGGAGCTTCAGCTTCAACAGTATTCAGTGAATATTCATGGTTAATTTCCTTTAGGATTGACTGATTTGATCTCCTTGAAGTCCAAGAGACTCTCAAGAGTATAGAGCAAATTAAATTATTTAGTAATATGAAATGTTACTTTATTTTTAATTATAGTTTATTTACAATATTGGTCTGAGGTATACATCAGAGTGATTCAGTATTGTTATAGATTAATTATACTATATTTAAAGTTAATAAAAGAATGGCTATATTTTACTATACAATATGTCCCTGTACCTTATTTTATACATAGTAGTCTGTACCTCTTTATCCCCTATCCTTACCTTGCCCCTCCTGTCTTCCCTCTTCCCACTCGTTTGTCTCTGCATCCATGAATCTGTTTCTCTAGTTATATACATTTATTTTTTAGATCCTTCATATAAGTGATAAATGTCTTTCCGATTTATTTCACCAAGCATAATACTCTTTTTAGGTCCATCTGCTTTGTTGCAAATTGAAGAATTTCATTCTGTTTTATGGATGAGTAATATTCCATAGTGTGTGTGTGTGTGTTTGTGTGTATACATGGGCTTCCCAGGTAGTGCAGTGGTAAAGAATCTGCCTACCAATTCAGGAGACACAAGAGACACGGGTTCAATTCCTGGATCCAGAAGATCCCCTGGAGTAGGAAATGGCAACCCAATCCCGTATTCTTGCCTGGAAATTTCCACGGACAGAGGAGTCTAGCGGCCTACAGTTCATGGAGTCACAAAGAGTCTGACATAACAGCACACGTGCACATACATACACATCATACCTTTTTTAATCTATTCATCTGTTGATGGACACTTAGGTCTCCTGGCTATTGTAAATAATGCAGCTATGAAATGAACATTGAGGTGCATGTATCTATATACCAAATTAGTGTTTTCATTCTGTTCATATATATTCTCAGGAGTGGAATTGTTGGACCACATGGCATTTCTATTTTCAGTATTTTGGGGAATCTCCATCTGTTTTCCATTAACGGTTGCATCTATTTACATTCCTACCAACAATGTACAAGGGCTCCCTTTTCTCAACATCCTCACCAACATTTATCATTTGCAAACTTTTTGATGATAGCCATTCTGACAGATGCGAGGCGATATCTTATTGTGTTTTGGTTTGCATTTCTGTGGTGATTAGTGATGTTGAACATCTTTTCATGTGCCTGTTGGCCATCTTTGTTTCTTTTGTAAAAATGTCTCTTCAGATTAGATCATCTCATTAAAAAAAAATTTTTTTTTTGCCATTGAGTTGTATGATGACTATGTTATTTTGAATATTAACTGCATATCAGTTATATGATTTGCAAGTATTTCCCCCTATTGTCTTTTCATTTTGTTGTTGGTTTCCTTTGCTGTGCCAAAGCTTTTAAATTTAATTAGATCCCATTTTTTACTTTTGCTTTTGTTTCCTTTGCCTTATGAGACAGATCCCCCCAAAATAGTTACAATTTATGTCAAAAAGTATCTACCTGTGATTTCTTCAAGGAGCTTTATGGTTTCTAGTCTTACATTTAGGACTTTAATTCATGTTGAGCTTTTTTTTCTTAATGTGATAAAATGTTCTGATTTCACTCTTTTACAATGTAACTGCTCAGTTTTCCCAATACCTGTATGCTCTTGCCTTTTTTGTTGTAGATTAACTGACTGTAGGTGCAAGATTTATTCCTGGGCTCTCTATGCTGTTCCACTGATCGATGTCTGTTTTTGTGCCAATACTATACTGTTCTGACTACTGTGGCTTTGTAGTATAGTCTGAAGTCAGGGAGCACACTTCCTGTTCTTTTTTCTCAAAATTACTTTGGCTATTTGGGGTCTTCTGTGGTTCCATATATATTTTAGGATTATTTGTTCTAGTTCTGTGGAAAATGTCATGGGTATTTTGATAGGAATTGCATTAAATTTGTAGATTTGGGTAGTATGGGTAGTATGGACATTTTAACTATTAGTTCTTCTTGTCTCCCATTTCCTTCATCAGTATCTTACGATTTTCAGAGTATAGTTTGCTCACCTCTTTGTTTAAGTCATTTCTAGGTATTTTATTCTTTTTGATGCAATCATAAATTATTTCTGTTTGTTAATCTTGTATCCTGCAACTTTACTGAATTCATTTCTAATAGCTTTTTTGATGGATACTTTAGGGTTTGCTGAACGTAGTATCATGTCATCTATAAACAGTGACGATATTACTTCTACCCTTACAATTTGGATACTTTTTATTTCTTTTTCTTATCTGCTGTGGCTAGGGCTTCCAATACTACATTAAATAGAAGTGGTGAGTGCAGGTATTCTTGTCTTATTCTTGATTTAAGAAGAAAAGCTTTTAGCTTTTCACTGTTGAGTATGCTATTAGCTGTGGGTTTGTCACAAATGGCCTTTATTATGTTGAGATGTGTTCTCTCTGTAACAGTTTTAAAAAAATTCTTAATTGAAAGATAATTGCTTTACAGTACTGCATTGGTTTCTACAAATATCAACATAAGTCAGCCATAGGTTTACCTATGTCCCCTCCCACCTAAGCATCCCTCCTACATCCCTCCCCATCCCACACTGTAACAGCTTTGATGAGAGTTTTTATCATGAATGGATGTTGTACTTTGTCAAATGTTTCCCTGCATCATTTGAGATGATCATATGATTTTTATTCTTCTTTTTGTTAATGTGGTATATCACACTGATTGTGGCTATTGAACCATCCTTGCATCTCTGGGGTAAATCCCACTTGATCATGGAGTATGATCCTTTTGATATTATTGTTGGATTCAGTTTGCTAATATTTTGTTGAAGATTTTTGGATCTATATTCATCAGAGATACTGACCTGTAATTTTCCTTTTGTTTAGTTTCTTTGCCTGGTTTTGGTATCAGGGTAATTGTGGCCTTATAGAATGGAATTGGGAGTGTTCCCTCTCCTTCAAGTTTTTGGAATGGTCTGAGGATAGGTATTAGCTTTTCCTCATATGTTTGGTAGAATTTCCCTGTGAAGTTGTCTGGCCCTGGATTTTAGTTTGCTGCAAGTTTTTTGTTGTTGCTACAAATTCAGTTTCACTACGAGTGATGGTTCTGTTCATATTGCTGTTTCATTATTCAGTTTAGGAAGGCTATATGTTTCTCAAAATTTGTCCACTTGTTCTGCTTTGTCCAATTTGTTGGGACATAATTATAGTATGTGAGGTACGCATGCATGCATGCTCAGTTGCTAAGTTGTGTCTGACTCTGAGACCCCATGGACTGTAGCCCACCAGGATCCTCTGTCCATGGGATTTTCCAGGCAAGAATACTGGAGTGGGTTGCCATTTCCTTCTCCAGTGGATACTCCCGACCCAGAGACTGAACCTGTGTCTCCTGCTTGGCAGGTGGATTCCTTACTACTGAGCCACCTGGGAAGCCCATGTGAGGTATAACTGACATTTAAAATCACACTAGTGGGACTTCCTTGGAGGCGCAGTGGAAAAGAACCCACCTGCCAATGCAGGGGACACAGGTTTGATTCCTGGTCCAGGAAGATTCCACATGCCTAGGAGCAACTAAGCCTGGGTGCCACAACTGAGCCCGCGCTCCAGAGACTGAGCTCTTCAACAACAGCCGTAACAGTGAGAAGGCTGAGCACAACCAGAGGAGCCCCCACTCACTGCAACGAGAGAAAGGCCTTGCACAGCAACGAAAATCCAGTGCAACCATAAATAAATAATGTTAAAAAATCACATTAGTTTCAGATGTATAACATGGTTTGATATGTTACAAAATTATAATCATGTAAGTATAGTTACATCCATTGCCATATAAATGTTTGTAATGAGAGATTTCAAGATATTTTAGCAACTTTCAAATATGTAATACAGTATTATTGACTACAGTCACCATGCTGTACATTGCATCTCCATGACTTATAAATTTTATAACTGGAAGTTTGTACCTTTTGACCCTTTCACCCATTTTGGCTATCCCTGACACTCTGCCTCTGGCAACCACTAAAGTCTATTCTCTGTACCTGAGTTTTTGTTTTTAAAAATAGATTCCATCTATGAGTCTTAAAAAAAAAATAAAATTCCACTGTGACATCATATAGTATTTGTCTTTGACTTATTTCACTTAGCATAATGCTCACACATTCCATCCATATTGTCACAAATGGCAAGATTTTCTTCTTTTTTAAGGCTCAATAATATTCCACTGTATAAATACACACTACATCTTCTTTACCCATTCATTCATCTCTGGTCACTTAGGTTGTCTGCATATCTTGGCTATTATAAATACTACTACAGTGAACACAGAGGTGTCTGTATCTTTTTGAATTTAGTGTTTTCATTTTTGAGGCTAAATAGCCAGAAGTAGATTTGCTGGATCATATGGTAATTCTAAGTTTTTTGAGGAACCTTGATACTGTTTTCATAGTGGCTGTATCAATTTATATTCCTACCAACAATGCACAGAGGCTCCCTTTTCTCCACATTCTTACCTGCACTTGTTACTTTTTAGTAACAGCCATTCTAACAGGTGTGAGGTGATTTTTTATTTTGATTTGCCTTGTCCTGATTAGTGATGAATATCTTTTCAACTGCCTGTTGGCCATCTGTATGCCTTCTTGGTTAAAAAAAAAAGTCTCCATAGATCCTCTGCCCATTTTAAAATGATTTTTTTTTGCTACTGAGTTGTATGGCTTTATATATTTTGATATTAACACCTTATCAGATATATGATTTGCAAATATTTTCTCCCATTCAGTAGGCTGCCTTTTCATTTAGTTGATGGTTTCCTTTGGGGCACAGAAGCTTTTTAGTTTGATGTAATCCCACTTGTTTTTGATTGGTCAAATCCAGAATATTGTCAAGACTGATTTAGAGGCTCAGTGCCTATGTTTTCTTCTAGGAGATTTATGTTTCATGTCTTATGTCCAAGTCTTTAATCCATTTTGAATTAATCTTTGTGCAAGGTGTGAGACTGAAGGCAGGAGGAGAAGGGCGAGACACAGGATGAGACTGTTGGATGGCATCACTGATTCAGTGGACATGAGTCTGAGCAAGCTCCGGGAGTTGGTGATGGACAGAGAGGCCTGGCATTGCTGCAGTCCATGGGGTCGCAAAAAGTTGGACACGATTGAGCAACTGAACTGAACTGAAGGTGTGAGATGGTGGTCCAGTTTTCCCAAAACCATTTACTGAAGAGAGTCCTTTCCCCATTGTATATTCTTCGCTCATGTGTCATGCATGTATGTCTGACTATACATGCATGGGTTTATATCTACTCTGTTCCATTGATCTATGTATCTGAGGCAGTACCACACAGTTTTGATTACTATAGCTTTATAATGTAGTTTGAAAACAGGACATATAATGTCTCTGGCTTTGTTCTTTTTCAAGATTGATTTGGCTATTCATGATCTTTTGTAGTTCCATACAGAGTTTCAGATTATCAGTTCTATGAAAAAATGACATTGGAATTTTGATATGGATTGCACTGAATTTGTAGATTGCTTTGATAGTATGGATGTCATATATTATTTCTAACAGCTTTATTAAGGTGTAATTTACATATATTACATTCAGCTGTTTTAGGTGCACAACTATTTTTGAAGTTTATAAAACTGTGCAAAAGGGATCAAACCCAGGTCTCTCACATTGCAGGCAGATTCTTTACCATCTGGGAAGTCCTTCCCACTCCTGTGTAACCACTAATGTAGTATCTGTTTTAGATATTTTCTTCTGTCATTATAAATAGAATCACACATTATATGGTTTATGTGTCAGAATTCTTCTACTTAGCATGATGTTTCTGAGGTTCATCCATGTAGCAGCATAACATCAGTGTTCTATTTTATGAATTTTTTATTTACCATTTACCAGTTAATGATCATTTAGAGTGTTTCTACTTTTTCACTAGTATAAATAATGTTATAAGCATTCACCTACAGTTTCTGTGAACAGTTTTTACTTCTCTTAGGATGAAACATTGAATGGAATTTGCTGGATCGTATGGTAAACTGCTTAACTTTTTAAGAAACTGTCAAGACCATTTTCCATAGTGGCTGTGTCCTTTTACATTTCTACCAGCAGTGTATTAAGGCTCCAGTTTCTCCATATTCTCACCAACACTATCTTTGTCCTTATCATAGCCATGCTAGTGGCTATGAAGAGGTGTGTGCTTTTGGTTTTAATTTGCATTTCTCTAATGACTAGTGATGCTGAGCAGCTTTTCATATGCTAAGGCACTGGATACCTTCTTTGCTGAAATGTCTATTCAAAATTTTTGCCCACTTAAAAATGCAGTTGTCTTACTTTTGAGTTTTAAGAATATGTAATCTGGATATAAGTTGTTTATCAAATATGATTTGGAAATATTTACCCAGTCTGGTTTGTCAATTCACTTTTTTCCCCTATTGGGTTGGCCAAAAAGTTTGGGGTTTACCATAACATCTTACAAAAAAGCTGAACGAACTTTATGGCCAATGCAGTGTTATGTAAGTTGTTTCAGGTGTACATTGCTCAGGACCACTTTGTAGAATAGCAAGCTTCTTTAAAAGAATAAAGACTAGACTACCAAAAAGCCTTATCTTAAATTGTATTTACTGACCTCAGTCTTTACTGTGTTCTTTAGTATCTAGAGATCAACCATGAGGCTAAAATGGGACTTTTCTCAATTTTCTAGTCAACTGATAAGACAACTGGTATCATCCAGAAAAATTACAGCTTGTTATATTTTCTCAAATATTCAAGTTTCAGTTTATATCAACTTATTTTCATATAAATAAAAATACTATCTTATACCTAGGATGCAAGGACTTGGTTATCCTTGTTGGGATAATGGTTCTCTTATCTCTGCAAGTCACTCTGTCTGGTGATAACTAATAAGTAGCTCTAGCTATACAATTATTGTGGCTAGAATTCAAGAAATGGTGAATGGAAGCTCATCTATTCGGTCTTCATGGAATATACCTGGGAAGGAAAAATGACACTTGAATAAAACACCTAAAGTATTTTTACCAGTTTTGGGGAACACTGTGTTGTCTCCCCAGTATACACTCCACTGCCCCCCATTATGTAGCAATAATGGTTTGGGTAATTCATACTCGGCTCGAGCAGACCCTGATCTAGGTCAATAAGAAAATCTTTCTCTCCTATTCCTTGCTAGAATGACTGGGTTAGGCTCATAGCATTTCATAGCCATGTGGATTAGTTCAGAAGTGCCCTGAATTAGTGTGAAAAGTTGAAGCCTCTCACTAGGACAGTGTGATATGCTATAAAGCTGGGAACTACTGAATGATTCTGCCACCTCTAGTAGATTCTAAAATGGCCCCCAGTGACCTCTGCCTTCTGGTATTCATTCCCTTATACAATCCACTCACCTTCAACGTGGGCCGGACCTAGTGATTAGTTTCTAACTAGTCACAGGATGCAGAAAAAGTGATGGATGTTACTTCTGAGACTAGTTGCAAAAGGACTGTGGCTTTCATCCTGCATTTCCTCTGACTTGCTCACTCTCAGGGAAGCCACATGTCAAGCTGTGGGCCACTATGGAGTGGTCCATATGGCAAGGAACTGGGAGAGGTGTCTGGACAACAAAGAGTGAGAAACCGAGGCCCTAAATTCAGCCCGAGAAGAACTAAATCCTGCCAATAACCACATGAGTGAGCTTAGAAGGACCTCTTTCTCCACTTGAGCCTTCAGATGACCTTGCAGCCCTGCCAGAGAGCTTTAATACAACCTCATGAGAGACTCTGAGGCAGAGGCCCTAAGCTAAATTGTGCCAGATTCCTGACTCACAGAAACATTAAAAAAAAAAGTTTGTTGTTTTAAGCCACTTAATTTTATAATAATTTGTTAAGCAGCAAAAGATACTATCATAAGAAAAGTTAGTTTGAGCAGTTTTTTTCCTGTTATTTGTAACTGAAAGCACATTAACATATACTAGCTAGTAGTAATCTAATCTTGAAAAGGCTATAAGACATTGTACACAAATAATTTTGTGAACTTAAGGTTTACAAATATACAAACAAAAAACCCCCCACCTACCCATTCACAACCATCTTCATTTCTCATATGGAAAATTATGTAATAAGGCCTCATTCTTCAGTATCCCTTATAATATTGACAAAGTCTGGGCAAAGATTCACCTTTAATTATTACACAAATAAACAATGTAAAACAACAACAACAACAATGATCACAGGGCAACTATTAAGTCCACTTAAAACATCTACTGTTTAGGGAATTCTCGGTCAGTCCAGTGGTTAGGACTCAGCACTTTCACTGCCAGGGCCTGGATTGGATCCTTAAGAAACTTTAACACCATTTGTTTATCTACAAGCACTAAATATGCTAATTTACGAGGGCTCTTAATTGATACATAGTCATTAAAGCAGATCTGCAAGGACATCTGATTAGGCACACTTTGTTCTTAGTCTATCTCGAAAAGCAACCTTTCAACCAATGGACACAGGGTGTCATGAATTGAGGGGTATGATTAATTCAATATTCTGTACCTGAAGCTCAATAAAACAAAAAAAAACCCACAACTCAAAACTTACTATATTCTTAGAAAGGGGCTTGAAGTGGTGCTTCCACCAGCCAAGCTGAGTTCACTGCCTAAATACAAGTCTTTGCTTTAGAGGGTTCTCAGGGGAGCAGGGTTGCATGAAATGGTCACTAGGTGTAAGTCTGGAGTCAGTAACAGTGCTAAGTCCTTATGTTCTATTTTCTAGGAAGTTCAATGAAAGGATAATGGCATTCTTTCTTGTCTGCCAAAATACACCTCTCAAATATCCTTGTCATATATTTAAAGATTTGCTTCAAAGTGGTGGTTTTTTTCCCCAAAAATTCAAATATCAAAATGTAAAATGCTATCAATCAGTAGTGTGCTTCTGGGAGGAGACAAGATTCGAGATAGAAGGGATGGGGGAATTTTGCTTTTTAAAATTATACATGTAGTTCTGTATTGTTTAATTTTGACAAGGCTGTATTGCTTTTATAATTTAAAAAACAGTTGAAAACTTAAAAAAAAGGAAATGCTCCATAAGGGGATCTCATTCATGGTTTAGAATGAATTTCTTTTAATCAAAACATTAACTTAATACCTATCTGAGCACTTGAGAGTATGCGAAATAGAAAGTAAAGGGAAGAGATGGAAAGTTGTGGATAAGGGAGGGGACATTCGTATGGGCAGTTCTTAAAGAGACAAAAACGTGGGACAGTAGAAGAGGGCTATGTATCTGGGAGCAGGGTCAGGAATCAACAAAGCCAGACTTGTAAGCTCACCTGCTTATCTGTACATGAGATGACTAAGGTATTGGCTGGGCTGAAGAGGGAAGTAGGGTGAGGATATTCTCAAAGATCACTGCAGTATTTGGTTGAAGTAAACTGCTATTTCCTGGGCAGAAACTAATCAGATGGGACATGCAGGGTGGGATGGTCTAGATTTGAGTATGAAGCTCATAGTGGGGAGTTTCCTGGATTGTAAGAAACAGAACCAACTGTGGTATCCTATAAAGGAAAAATAACAAAAAAGATGGGACATGGAGTGACAAAAGTGAACAGGAAATGACTGGGGCAGCTGGGACGTAAGCTGCCTGAAGCTGGACAAGCTGAAGATGTATGGAGGTCTCTAGTTGGTTTTTAAAATTTCCAATATGAATACAGAATCCAAACGGGCAACAAATAAAAAAACAAACAAAAAACTAAAGTAAAAAAGTCAACTGACCATTCTGGTTAACAGCTGGTTCTAAATATGATGGTTAAACTTTCAAGGTCTTCATTTTTTAAATTCAGTTCTTCAAGCAGGGTGGTCATGAACTGTGTAAACATCACATTTTCCTGAGAAAGCTTCTGAATGCCAAGAGTTGAG